>NC_052070.1:54004242-54639242 GCF_015852505.1 Tachyglossus aculeatus
CTTGACCTTCCCTCTGGCCAGAGTTCATGGGAAGGGGCCCAGTGTGCCACAGAAGAGGTGACTGAGTCATCAGCTCCCTGAAGACTCTCAGCACTAGGGGAGATGGGGCTTTTCCCAGCATTTAGAATGAGCCAGAGGGGGCTTCCCCGGGGATTTGGGGCTTTTCTGGGTGTCCGAATCAATCAATCAATTAATCGTATTTATTGAGCGCTTACTGTGTGCAGAGCACTGTCCTAAGTGCTTGGGAAGTACAAGTCCGAATCCAGTCAATCAGTTGTATTTTCTGCAGAGCACTGCGCTAAGCACTTGGAAGCGTAAAGTATGACAATATAAAAGACGTTCCCTGCCCACCACGAGCTTACAGTCTAGAGGGGGAGACAGACATTAATATAAATTAGTAAATTACAGATATGTACATACGTGCTCTGGGGCTGGAACGGGGATGGAGAAAGGGAGCTAGTCGACTGATGCAGAAGGGAGTGGAAGAAAAGGAAAAGAGGATTTAGGGAAGGCCTCTTGGAGGAGCTTTGCGTTCAGTAAGGCTTTGAAGGAGGGGAGACTAATTGTCTGTCAGATGTAAGAGAGGGTGTTCCCAGGCCAGAGGCAGGACGTGGGTGAGAGGTCAACGGTGAGATAGATGAGATGGCAGTACAGGGAGTAGGTTGGCATTAGATGAGCGAAGTATATGGGCTGGGTTGTAGTAGGGGAGTAGTGAGGTGAGGTAGGAGGGGGCAAAGTGATGGAGGGCTTGAGGGCTAATGGTGAGGAGCTTTTGTTTGATGTGGAGGTGACTGGGCAACCACTGGAGGTTCTGGAGGAGTGAGGAAACATGTCCTGAGCGTTTTTGTAGAAAAATGACCCAGGCAGCAGAGTGAAGTATGGAATGGGAAGACAAAGGAGATAGTGAGGGCAGCAAGGAATTCTGATACAGTATTCAAGGCAGAATAGAAAAAGTACTTGGCTTAAACATGGCAGCAGTTGGGATGGAGAGGAAAGGGCGGTTTTTAGCAACGTGGTGGAGGTTGAACCAACAGGATTTAGTGATATATTGAATATGTGGATTGAATGAGAGCGGGAAGTGAAGGATAGCGCCAAGGTTATGGGCTTGTGAAACAGGAAGGATGGTGGTGCTGTCTACAGTGGTGGGAAAGTCTGTTTCCCACCAGTCAGTCCATCGTCCCCTTTCTGGGTAAGATCGTGGACAGTGCAAGTGCATACAGCCACTCACACACCCGACCACCATGAGGACAGTCTACATTGACCATCGATGCCTTCTTACTACCCCGTCAGGAACTTCTCATTAAAGAAAGATCTTCCCTAATGACAGGTCATTGGTTCCAATTGGGCGTTCAGGTCATGAGTGAGCAACAAGGCCATTATCTAGTAAGCCATGCTTAGTATTGTCTTTCTAAGTCATGAAGGCTGTCTTGACTTGATTGGAGTCATAGAGCCATAAAAGCCAGTGGTGCTTCTTGTTATAGTTATTATCATCATCATCATTATTATGACATTTGTTATGTACTTAATATGTGTCACGACGGTTCTGAGCACTGGAGTAGATACAAATTAATCGGGTCGGTTGTTTTATGCTGTCGAGTCGTGTCTGACCCATAGACATATCTCTCCCAGAACGCCCCACTTCCATCTGCAGTCGATCCGGTAGTGTATCCATAGAGTTTTCTTGGTCAACATACGGAAGCGTTTTAACATTGCCTCCTCCTGCACAGTAAACCTGAGTCTCCGCCCTCGACTCTCTCCCATGCTGCTGCTGCCCAGCACAGGGGAGTTTTGACTTATGGCAGACTTATAGCACTGGCCAAGCTAGGAATGGAATGGGTAGGCCTCTGCTTGAGTCTCCCTCCCGTAGTCGTGACTGGTAGAGGACTGCAAACTCTTCAGGTGCGACCCTGAGAGAGGAATCAGGTTGGACAAAGTCCCTATTCTGCATAGGACTCAGAAGTAGGAGGGAGAACAGGCATTGAATTCCCATTTTACAGATGAGGAAGTTGAGGCACAGAGAAGTTAAAATGGCTTAAGTGGCTATAAATCCCTCTTCTTCCACTCCCTTCTGCGTGTCCCTTGCGCTTGGATTTGCCCCCTTTATTCAGCCCTCCCTCAGCCCCACGGCACTTATGTATATATCCGTAATTTATTTATTTATTCATATTAATGTCTCTCTCTCCCCCTCTAGACTGTAAGCTCATTACGAGCAGGGAATGTGACTACCATCTCTGTTATATTGTACTCTCCCAAGTACTTAGTACTGTGTTCTGCACACAGTAAACACTCAATAAATATGATTGTTTGGTCTCTTCTCCCACTACACGCCAGCCCACACCTTTCATTCTTCCCAAGCTAACCTACTCTCTTTTAATTCTTTCTCTCACCTCCAACCCCTTGCTTGCACATTCTCTTGGCAAAAATTACTTCTCCCTTGAAATCCACAAGATTTCACACAGCCCCTCCCCATCTTCAAAGCCTTCTGAAATAATAATTACTAGCAGCGTGGCTCAGTGGAAAGAGCACGGGCTTTGGAGTCGGAGGTCAGGGGTTCAAATCCCAGCTCCACCACTTGTCAGCTGTGTGACTTTGGGCAAGTCACTTAACTTCTCTGGGCCTCAGTTACCTCATCTGTAAAATGGGGATTAAGACTGTGAGCCCCTTGGGACAACCTGATCACTTTGTAACCTCCCCAGCACTTAGAACAGTGCTTTGCACATAGTAAGCACTTAATAAATGCCATTATTATTATTACTAATAATAATTATGGTATTTGTTAGCACTTACTAAGTGCCAGGCACCTGTACTAAGCACTGGGGTGGATATGAGCAAATTGGATTGGACACAATCCCTTGTCCCACATGGGGCTCACAGTCTCGATCCCCATTTTACAGATGAGGTAACTGAGGCACAGAGAAGTTAAGTGACTTGCCCATGATCACACTGCAGACATGTGGCAGAGCCAGGATTAGAACCCATGACCTTATAACTCCCAGGGCCGTGCTCTATCCACTACGCTATGCTGAAATCCCATCTCCAGAGGCTTTCCCCAATTCTTTTCTTCTCCCCTGCTCATCTCAATCAATTAATCATTCAGTCATGTTTATTGAGCCCTTTCTGTATGCAGAGCAATGTACTAAGTGCTTGGGAGAGTACAATATAACAGAGTTGCTTGATATGTTCCCTGCCCACAGCACGCTTACCGTCTAGATGGGGAGGCGGATATTAATATACATAAATAAATTGCAGATATGTATATATCGCCTCAGCACTTGTGCATTCAGGACCACCCATAGAACTTTGACAGGTTGATTTACAAAATCTACTACTGAAAAGCCCATTTATTCACCTATCCGTCTTCCCAATCTCTTTTTCCTCCTAAATGTAGACAATTTTGTGCTTGTTTCTCCCATTAGATTGTAGGATCTGTAAAGACAGAGATCCATCTGTTATTTCAGTTGTATTACCAAGGATTTAGCAAAGTCTGACTATTGATTGGAATGAGGTTGAAATAGTGGGTTAAAATCAAGAGTTTTGGAGTATCTATGCAAACGTGTCTCACAAATCTGATATACTGTTATATTGAATTCTCCCAAGTGATCTTAGTAACAGTGCTCCGCACACAGTAAGCACTTTAAACATATAATTGAATTTTCCTCGCTGTCCCCTACCTTTTTGCTCTTCACAATTAAGAATGGAGGTTTTTAGGGTGATTTGCTCATTGGATGATTTCTGAGTGACATAACAAAAGCAGCTTGGCCTAGTGAAGCAGCGTGGCTTAGTGGAAAGAGCATGGGCTTGGGAGTTAGAGGACCCAAGTTCTAATCCCAGCTCTGCCACTTGCCGGTTGTTTGACCTTGGGCAAATCACGTAACTTTTCTGTGCCTCAGTTTTCTCAACTGTTAAATGGGGATCCAGTACCTGTTCTCCCTCCTACTTAAACTGTGAGCCCCATACGGGACAGGAACTGTGTCTGACCTGGTTCATTTGTATCTACCACAGTGCTAAGAATAGTGCTTGACAATCAATCAATCAATCGTATTTATTGAGCGCTTACTGTGTGCAGAGCACTATACTAAGCTCTTGGGAAGTACAAGTTGGCAACATATAGAGACAGTCCCTACCCAACAGTGGGCTCACAGTCTAAAAGGGGGAGACAGAGAACAAAACCAAACATACTAACAAAATAAAATAAATAGAATAGATATGTACAATTAAAATAAATAAATAAATAGAGTAATAAATATGTACAAACATATATACATATATACAGGTGCTGTGGGGAAGGGAAGGAGGTAAGATGGTGGGGATGGAGAGGGGGACAAGGGGGAGAGGAAGGAAGGGGCTCAGTCTGGGAAGGCCTCCTGGAGGAGGTGAGCTCTCAGTAGGGCCTAGTAAGCAGTTAACAAATACTGTAAAAAAAAAATTCAGAACATATCTGCTCCAATATGTAGGAACAATAGGCTGAACTGATAACTTTTCACAGCCTGATTTACCCAGTTCAATGTGGTAGACTGTCAGTCTCTATCTAAAAGAAGCAATGTGGGCTAGTGAATAGAGCACAGGCCAGGAAGCTAGAAGAACTTGGATTCTAAGCTTGGCTCCACCACTTGTCTGCTGCCGACCTTGGGCAAGCCACTTTAACATCTCTGAATCTGTTACCTCATCTGTAAAATGGGGATTAATGCCTTGCAGCCCCAAGTGGGACATGGACTATGTCCAGCCTGATTAGCTTGTATCTACCCCAGCACTTGGTATAGTGCTTGGCACATAATGTTTAGCAAAGACTGTAAAAAGCAAAACGAAACAAAAACAGAACCAAAAAACCCCAGGACGTGTCTTCTTCCACATGTATAGATTGAATTGATAACTCTTCACAGCCTGATTTACCTACTTCGCTGTGGTGGATTATGTATCTGGTCTGTTGGCCACTTTTGTTAGTGAGACCTTTTCTAATTTTGGACGGGGAAACCCCCTGTTCCACTCGTACTAGAGTTCTATTTGGAAAAGAGCACAAAAACTCTTTCAGCCGGGCCTGAAAAGAAGCCTGTGTAAGATGGACATTGCTCTTAACAGTTGGCCTTTCACTCCTTTCCTTTGTTCTCGAACTCTAGCCCAGTCGTTATCCTGGTCTCTCAGGGAATCCCTCCCGCCATTTAATGTGACTTACGGCCCACTGGAAAACTTGGAGGACATTGGAAATAGCCAACAGATCATTCCTTGTGTTGTGTTAGACCTTTCCCTGGTGCAGTGGGAAGAGAAGCTATTTTTGTGGTAGGAGTTGAATGGTTGTTCTGTATCCAAGAGCACGTGAGACTTAGTGTGGTGGATTTTTCTGGACTACTGCCCTTGGAAGCACATTTTTCTGGCCTGGAAGACTGATGAACTGGGATGGTTTTGTGCTGTCTGATAAGGTTTCTGTCACCTCTGCATTTGGAAGGCCTGAGATTTTAGAGTGGAGTGTCAGCAGGAGAGAAGCTAACTTGATTCAAATGAGTTGTATTTATTGAGCACTTACTGTGTGCAAAGCACTGTACTAAGCGCTTGGGAGAGTATAATACAATGACAAACTGATACATTCCGTGCCCACAACGAGCTCACAGTCTAGAGGGGGAGACAGACATTAATATACATAAATAAATTACAGATCTATACATATGCGCGGTGGGGATAGGAGGGAGGATGACTGAAGGGAGCAAGTCAGAGCGATGCTAGTCTCAGACAACGATGCATGATTCTGTTCTCAGGGAGTCTCAGACTTTCTTTAGCCCAACAACTTTAATAATTGTGGTATTTGTTAAGCACTTACTATGTGCCGACCACTGTTCTAAACGCTGGGGTAGATACAAGGTGATCAGGTTGGACCTTGTCTGTGCCTCAGTTGTCTCAACTGTTAAGTGGGGATTCAATACCTGTTCTCCCTCCTACTTAGACTGTGAGCCCCATGCGAGACAGGAACTGTGTCTGACCTGGTTCATTCCACGGTGCGCTTAGAACAGTGCTTGACACATAGTAAGCAGTTAACAAATACCGTTAAAAGGCCCAAAGAGCGCAGCTTATCAGGGAACGTATCTGCCAATTCTGCTGTACTCTGCCAAACTCTAAGTACAGTGCTCTGCACAGAGTAAGCACTCAATAAGTACCATTAGTTGACTGAGGACCCCCTCCTCTGCAGTTGATTGGGCCTGCACTCTGGTCAACCTCTTTCCTTATGCCCATGGCTCATGTGGGACCAGGCTGGGCTGGAAACAGTTGTTCCTTTGGTACCACTGGGGAACTACTGGGGAAGCAGTGTGGCTTAGTGGAAAGAGCCCGGGCTTTGGAGTCAGAGGTCATGGGTTCAAATTCCCGCTCCGCCGCTTGTCCGCTGTGAACTTCTCTGTGCCTCAGTTCCCTCATCTGGAAAATGGGGATGAAGACTGTGAGCCCCAAGTGGGACAACCTGATCACCTTGTAACCTCCCCAGCACTTAGAACGGTGCTTTGCACATAGTAAGCGCTTAATAAATGCCATTATTATTATTATTGTTGTTATTATTATTATTATTACTACCCAGGCCTGGATCCGTATCAGGATCAGAAGCTCTCCTCCTCCTCCACTACAATCCGACTTCTCTTCCCAGCAGCCGTTTTCTTGGGAAAGCCGCTGGCCACCAGTTAATCTCCATTAGCCCTATCAGGGGTCAGTTTGAGCCCCCCCACCCCCCATTTCACGGTTTGGCTGTGATCAGAAGCAGCGTGGCTCAGTGGAAAAGAACACGGGCTTTGGAGTCAGAGATCATGGGTTCAAATCCCGGCTCCGCCAATTGCCAGCTGTGTGACTTTGGGCGAGTCACTTAACTTCTCTGGGCCTCAGTTACCTCATCTGTAAAATGGGGATTAAGACTGTGAGCCCCCCGTGGGACAACCTGATCACCTTGTAACCTTCCCAGTGCTTAGAACAGTGCTTTGCACATAGTACGCACTTAATAAATGCCATTATTATTATTACTATTATTATTATTAGTATTATCTGCCCCCATCACATAGGGTCATCATTGTTTAATGGCGTCTAACGGGGTCTCTCATCGAGAATGCAGACAAACCTCGGTCCTGTGACTTTGGACAGGAGGATCCCGACCAGTGACTCGCATGAGAAGCAGCATGGCTTAATGGAAAAAGCCCTGTCCTGGCAGTCGGAGGAACTGGGTCTTAATCCCAGCTTAATCCTCACTTCTCTGTCCCTCATTTCTTTATCTGTAAAATGGGGCTTAAGACTGTGAACACCATGTGGGACAGGGACCATGTCCCAAGTGATTAGCTTGTATCTACCCCAGCACTTAGTACGGTGCCTGGCCCATTGTAAGCGCTTAACAAATGCCATTAGAAAAAAAAATGGAAGAGTTGATTACAGCAGTAATGGTTGGCGTGACAGTACATGCCCTTGATGGTTCCCACCCATCCTTTTCCCACAGGGGCACGCGGTGCATCGGTAACAATTTTAATTTTAGTATTTGCTAAGCACTTACTATGTGCCAGGCACTATATTAAGCGCTGGGGTGGATACAAGCAAATCGGATTGGACACAGACCCTGTCCCATGTGGGGCTCACAGTCTCAATCCCTATTTTACAGACAAGGTAACTGAAGCACAGAGAAGTGAAGTGGTTTGCCCAAGATCACACAGCAGACAGGTGGCAAAGCCAGAATTGGAACCCATGGCCTTCTGTCTCCCAGGCCCGTGCTGTAACCAGTAGGCCATACTGCTTCTCAACAAATGCAACACGTTGCGAGGTGTAATTTTGCATAACAGAACCCGACCACAGTGATGGACCGAAGTGACCACGGCTGTAGCGTGGTGAGCTAGGAACTGCCGTGGTCCTCGCCACTACCATCGGCCGGCGATTTTCAGGATCCCGTTTGAACCTATCACCTTGTGAAATACCTTTGTCCAGTCAAAAACCATCCTCTTCACCGCTGATGGGGTAGCCTCAGCTGGCAGCCCCTCACATCTGGCTGTGGCACCACCAATCCGTGATGAGGTCAGGGTTGGACTTTAGTAGCAGAGGCGGGAGAGATCACCATTTATTAACCAAAGCAGAGTGGTCTAGTGGATAGAGCGCCGGCTTGGGAGACAGAAGAACCTGGGTTCTGATCCCAGCTCCTCCACTTGTCTGCTGTTTGACCTTGGGCAGGTAACTTCACTCTCCGTGACTCAGATAATTCTGTAAAATGGGGATTAAGACTAAGACCCATGTGGGACATGGACTGTGTCCAACCTGATTATCGTGTATCTACCCCAGCACTCAGTACAGTGCCTGGCACGTAGTAAGTGCTTAACAAATACCATGAAAAATATGCCCATTTGGGCAAGACTCTGAGCTGAATCAGTCAGGCACTGGTGTTTATTGAGCACTTACTGTGTACACAGCACTGTACCTAGTGCTTAAGAGAGTAGTTAAGCAGCGTGGCTCAGTGGAAAGAGCCCGGGCTTGGGAGTCAAAGATTGTGGGTTCCAATCCCGCCCCTACCACTTGTCAGTTGTGTGACTTTGGGCAAGTCACTTCACTTCTCTGGGCCTCAGTTCCCTCATCTGGAAAATGGGGATTAAGACTGTGAGCCCCGCGTAGGACAACCTGATTACCTTGTATCCCCACCAGCGCTTAGAACAGTGTTGGGCACATAGTAAGTGCTTAACAAATACAATCATTATTATTATTATCCAGTGCTTAGAACAGTGCTTGGCACATAGTAAGCGCTTAACAAATACCATCATTATTATTATGGTGATGATACAAAAGAGTTTGTAGCTATATTGCCCACACAGAACTCAGAAGGAAAACAAACCTCAGAGAGGGACCCCGTCCTACCCTCTAGAAGCTGATAAAGCCAGCCTGGCCCAAATGGAAGGAACCCAAAACATAGCTCTACGTGATGAAAGTTGGATTCTGCTTGGATCGGGGCAGCTTGATTGAAACTTTATTGAAATGTCTCTGGGCAGCTTCTCCAGCTCCAGTGTCCTTCAGGGCTCTTTTTGGTCTTCAGTTGCAGAGTTACTTTGCGGCCTGTGAGGATGAGACCCCGGCCATTCGCAACCATGACAAGGTCCTGCAGCGCCTATGCGAACATCTGGACCATGCTCTGCTCTATGGGTGAGATGGCCTGTGTTTGGGGTTGGGCCTCCGCTAGGAACAAGAGTGGACATGGGTGTGATTAGAAGACTGGAAGGCAGGAGAGACTGCTTCATCTGGCTTTTGCTTTCCTCCAAAAAAGAGGACCTGGATTCTGAATATGGACTGCCACTTGACTTCTGGCATCAGGGTATATTGTCCTTGGGGGCAGGGGCTTGTGGAAGGAGCCACTAGCCGTTATAAATAATCATAATAATAATGATAGTACCTGTTAAATACCTTAAATACCATTATTATTATCATTATTTATTACTCTATTTATTTATTTATTTATTTTACCTGTACATATCTATTCTATTTATTTTATTTTGTTAGTATGTTTGGTTTTGTTCTCTGTCTCCCCCTTTTAGACTGTGAGCCCACTTTTGGGTAGGGACTGTCTTTATATGTTGCCAACTTGTACTTCCCAAGCGCTTAGTACAGTGCTCTGCACACAGTAAGTGCTCAATAAATACGATTGATTGTTAAGCGCTTACCATGTGCCAAGCACTATTCTAAGCGCTGGGGTAGATACAAGGTAATCAGATTGGACACAGTCCCATTCCCACATGGGGCTCACACTCTTAATCCCCATTTTACATATGAGGGGACTGAGACCCAGAGAAGAGGCGTGACTTGCCCAAGGTCACAAAGCAGGCAAGTGGCAGAGCTGGGATTAGAATCCAGGTCCTTCTGACTCCCATGCCTGTGCTCTGTCCACTAAACCACGCTGGAATGGTAGCAGAGGGATTCATTATGATCGGCCTGAATTAGTTTCCCGTTAGAAAATTTTGGAATGGGCATTTTTAGGCCTCTATCTTCCCTTAGGGAGGGGGATGCCATTTGGTTGGTGGCCAGAACCCGAGCTTCCAGCCCCTCTTCCCAACTGAAGCCTCACAGAGATGTCCTGCTTTCTCAGGCTACAGGATCTTTCTTCAGGCTACTGGGTATTGGTGGTGCATTTCACTCGGAGAGAAGCCATTCGACAGATCGAAGTGCTGCAGCACGTGGCGACCAACCTGGGACGCAGTGAGTACTTGCGGCGCCTGCTCTGGGCAAGGAGTGTGGGATTCGAGTCTCCTGGGCTCTGACAGGACCACTGATGTCAGAGTTGGTATCATTCAGTTGTTTCCTCAGTGATTGTTTGGAGTCAAAGGTCATCAGTGCAATGTCAACACCGACTCCTGATTCTTCCGCACTTTTACACCAGGCTGAGTTTACAGAGGCGTACATCTAACGCTCCAGCTTAAGTAATTCAAAAGATTATATCTGCCCTGAAATCCAAAGCCCATAAGGATAGGCCCCGCTCTTTCGCCTTGAAAGAGGGGAAGATATCAGACCTGGGAATTACAGGACTTCTTGCAGTTTCCAGGTTGTCGTCTTTGGAGTCTACTAGGAAGCAGGCGGGGAAATTCATCTTGGGCAGATTGACCCCAGTGGGGAGCAGATGTTTTAATAATAATAATTGTGGTATTTATTAGGAAGCTGCATGATGCTTGGCACATAGTAAGCGCTTTACAAATACCAACATTATTATTATTATTAAAGCACAGGCCTGGCAGTCAGAAGGTCATGGGTTCTAATCCTAGCTGCAGCACTTGTCTGCTGTGTGACCTTGGGTAAGTCATTTAATTTCTGTGGCTCAGTTCCCTCATCTGTAAAGTGGAGATTGAGACCGCCCCACATGGGACAGGGACTGTGTCCAACCCGATTTGCTTGTATCCACCCCAGTGCCTGGCACATAGTAAGCGCTTAACAAATACCGTAATTATCATTACTATTAAGTGCTTACTGTGTGCCAGGCACTGTGCTAGGCGTTGGGCTGGATGCAAACAAATCGGATTGGACACATCAGGCCCATAGTCTCAATCCCCATTTTACATTTTACAGTTCCATGAGGCCCAGAGAAGTAAAGTGACTTGCCCAAGGTCACACAGCAGACAAGTGGAAGAGCTGGGATTAGGCCTGTGTTCTATCCAGTATGCCATTCTGTTTCTTATAGCTTGAGGGATAGCCTTCTCCGGAGTTGGTGCCCCGGTATGCATTCAGAGGCTGGTCCAGTCACGGGTCCCCTATCCCCATTCTTCCCTGAGTCCGGCACCCTGCCCGGGAAAGAATAACTGTCCGTGGCTGGATCTGCCCACCTGCCCTCTTGTTTCAGGTCGGGCCTGGCTGTACCTCGCTCTCAATGAGAACTCCCTGGAGAGTTACCTGAGGCTGTTTCAGGAAAACTCGAGTTTGCTGCATAAATACTACGTCAAGTGAGTATTCATTCAATCATTTATTCAGTCGTCTTTATTGAGCTCTTACTGTGTGCAGAGCACTGTACTAAGCGCTTGGGAGAGTATAATATAACAATAAACAGACACATTCCCTTCCCGCAGTGAGCTTACAGTCTATAGAGTTCCCAACTAAGTACCTCTCCACTCCCCGTCTTTTACACAAGTCCTAGCTGAGCAAAAAGATAACACTTAAGTCCAGCCACATGTCCTTCTGTTCCTTGGGAAGCAGCCGTGGCAAGTCTCAGATCTTCCCTGGAGCCTTTTCCCTTTCCCTCCCCCAGAGATGTAATTCCAGCATCACCGGCTAATAAAAATAATTGGAGTATTTAAGCACTTACTATGCGCCGAGCATTGTACTAAATGCTGGGGAGGTAGGACAGTGTCTGTCATCATCATCAATCATATTTATTGAGCGCTTACTATGTGCAGAGCATTGTACTAAGCACTTGGGAAGTACAAATTGGCAACATATAGAGACAGTCCCTACCCAACAGTGGGCTTACAGTCTAAAAGGTCCCATGTGGGGCTTCAGTGTCAGTGGGAGGGAGCAAAGGTTTTGAATCCCCATTTTACAGATGAGAAACTGAGTCACAAAGAAGGGAAGTGACTTGCCCAAGGTGACCCAGCAGGCAGGTGATGGAGCCGTGATTAGAATCCAAGTCCTCTGACTCCCAGGCTAGTGGTGGAGCTGATGTAACATCTCCCTCGTGGTCCTTACTTGCTACCTCAGGTTCCATTCATAGACTTCTGGTCCTCTGACCGTAGGTCCATAACTTAGTTTGGTCAGCAGGGATGCACCCTTCACAGAAGGCAGAAACATTCATTCATGCATTCATTCAATCGTATTTATTGAGCGCTTACTGTGTGCAGAGCACTGTACTAAGCGCTTGGAAAGTACAATTCGGCAGCAGATAGAGACAATCCCTACCCAACAGTGGGCTCACAGTCTAGAAGGGGGAGACAGATAACAAAACAAAACAAGTAGGCAGGCATCAATACCATCAAAATAAATAAAGAGAATTGTAGATAAATACACATTATTAATAAAATAAATAGAGTAATAAATATGTACAAATATACCCAAGCGCCGTGGGGAGGGGAAGGGGGTAGAGCAGAGGGAGGGAGTAGGGGCAATGGGGAGGGGAGGAAGAGCAGAGGAAAAGGGGGGACTCAGTCTGGGAAGGTCTCCTGGAGGAGGTGAGCTCTCAGTAGGACTTTGAAGAGCGGAAGAGAGCTAGTTGGACGGATGTGAGGAGGGAGGGCTTTCCAGGCCAGAGGTAGGACGTGGGGCAGGGGTTGATGGCGGGGCAGGTGAAATCGAGGCCCAGTGAGAATGTTAGTGCCAGAGGAGAGGAGTGTGCAGGCTGAGATGTAGAAAGAGAGAAGGGAGGTGAGGTAAGATTGGGCAAGGTGGTGGAGAGCCTTGAAACATCTGTATTCATCAGGTGAGATAAAATGTAATGAAATGTATTCATTAGGCGAGATGTTTGTTCCTACCATGTCATGGATGATTCTTGAGTTTGTATCTGAGAGTGCTCAAGGAATAAGCACTAACGTCAAAATCAAGAGAGACATCTCAGGATCATTCGGGGAGAAAGCCGAAAGACTCGGACTGAGGGGATGTTTATTGAGTTGTCCTTCGGGAGGCCATGTGCTTGGTTCAACCCTTTCTTTGTGCTGGATGCTGGGCTTCCCAACTGAGAACACTTCCCTGTTTGTCTTGCAGGAATGCCCTGGTCTGCAGCCATGATCACCTGACTCTCTTCCTGACTCTGGTATCTGGGCTGGAGTTCATTCGGTTTGACCTGGATCTGGTGAGGCGACACCACAGTTCACTGAGTGGTATTTGTTAAGCGCTTACTATATGTGAAGCTCTGTACTAAGCGCTGGGGTAGATAAAAGATAATCAGGTCCCAGTTGGGGCACTCGGTCTAAGTAGGAGGGAGAATAGGTATTGAAACCCCATTTTGCAGATGACAAAGGTCAGCAGTGCTCATGGTAAAGCTGAAAGGCCTGGCAGGAGAGGTGGTTGGTTTAGGAATAAAACATAGTTTATCAGGCCCCAAAGAGGGAACTCATCTAGACCAATTAAACTCTTCCCTGAGGAGGAAGTCATGGGAGAGCCAAGGTTTGGAGCTTTTGATAGAATTTGGTGAATGGAGGCATAAGGAGACTTAAATGAGGCCAACATTTCTTAGCTCATCCTCACTATCAATCAATCAGTCCATCAGTGGTATTTATTGAGCATTTTCTGTGTGCAGAGTGCTGTTCTAACTGCTTGGGAAAATAAAATACAGAGTTCCCAGGTGTGTTTCCTGCCCACAGTGAGCTTACAATTTAGAGGGGGAAACAGACACCAATCATTTCCTGGAGAGCAGAGCCAATAATCCATCAATCTCAGCAGCCGTGAACTGTGAATTTTAAGTTGTTTCTTTGGGATTTTCCCCATGATGGCAGTTTTATGGAGAAAAATCCATGAAAAGCATCTCAATTTTTACCTGCCCGTACCCAAATACTCAGAGAACTGCACTCCTCCCTTCTCCACCTTGAGGTTTACCTCCATCTAGGTTGGACAGTGTATATGTATGATTTATGAGAAATAACCGAGAATAATTACGCTGGGAAAAAGGAAGGAGTCTGAGCAGGTTCACTTTTAGGCTTCAAGGAAGGTAGGGTAGAAGTTTAGAATTCCCAGGGCACTTGAAAAGAGGACAGATGGGCAATTTTGGTGTTGAAGACTTCGGTTCCAATAATAATAATAATAATAATGATGGTACTTATGCGCTTACTATGTGCCAATCACTGTTCTAAGCTCTCGCTGCCACCATAACCATTTCTTCCCAACCAGGGCAATTGTGAAAACTGAGGTTGCTGAGGATTGCACCCTTGACCTCCCTCGTCTTGCGTTAGTTGATTTCCACAGGAAAGAAGCAGAATTGGCTGGAAGGGGATTGTGGGAAAGTCCTGCAGGTAGCCCCTAGGTCCGGAACCTGCATTTCTGGTTGAAATAGGCGTAAAAAGGATGGACTGGTTTTGGGCCAGCTCAAACTCCCCTTCAAGCCCTGTTATTCAGGGGCCCATGGCCTGACAGATGGAACCCGGCCAAGTATGTGCAGTGTTTTTGCAGATGCGTGATTTGTCCTGGAGGGCTAATGGGGTTTGTAGTCCCAGAAGCCTATGGGGACAGCTGTACCCTTGCTAACTTGGTGAGGCCTGCAATTCCTGCTCCTAACTAGATGTAGTCTACAATAATAATAATTATGGTATTTGTTAAGTGCTCACTATGTTCCAAGCACTGTTCTAAGTGCTGGGGGGATACAAGGTGATCAGGTTGTCCCATGTGGGGCTCACAGTCTTAATCCCCGTTTTACAGATGAGGGAACTGAGGCACAGAGAAGTTAAGTGACTTGCCCCAAGTCACACAGCTGACAGTTGGCAGAGCCCGGATTTGAACCCATGACCTCTGACTCCAAAGCCCAGGCTCTTTCCATTGAGCCACGCTGCTTCTCCAGTGATCCTAAGCTCCCAGAGCTTAATTTGGGTCAGAATGGGCTCGCCCAAACCCCTGGAGAGGTTACAAGTTAATCAGGTCAGACACAGTCCCTGGCCCTCATGGGGCCCACAGACTAAGTAGGAAGGAGAGTAAGTATTGACTCTCCATTTTACGGTTGAGAAAACTGAGGCACAGAGAAGTTAAGTGGTCACCCAAAGCCTGGGATTAGAAACCATGTCCTCTGATTCCGAGGCCCCAGCTCCTTCCACTAGGCAATGTAGGTTCTTTGACTCGTGTAGCTCTAGAGCAGTATAGAGGGTAGAGGCAGGGTCAGTCAGCATTCCCATTCCCCTGCCTAGACTAGGCCTTCCTCTCTGGGCCCAAATCCCTCCCTGCTCTAGATCTGACCCTTTGTGTCCCCTTTTCACTTGGTTCTCAGGATGCACCTTACTTAGATTTGGCCCCCTACATGCCCGACTACTACAAACCTCAGTACCTGCTGGATTTCGAAGACCGCCTGCCCAGCTCAGTCCACGGCTCGGACAGCTTGTCTCTCAACTCCTTCAACTCCGTCACCTCCACGAACCTGGAGTGGGATGACAGTGCCATCGCCCCGTCCAGTGAGGGTAAGTGCAAGACGGAGTCCGTCTTGTTCTCTGGAACCTCCTTCTCGGGTGGCTTGGCATCGCAGTTTGGCACCTTCCTTGGCTCACATTAGGGCTCCCCGAGTCAAAGCTTTTTAGTAGGACAGCTGGAGTGTCACCCAGCTAGACCTAGACACCCAACTGGTCGTGCCCTTTCACCTAAAAGCCTGAGAAGTGTTGAAGGAACAAGTGGCGGGGACCGATCTGGGATTAAACACCAATGTTGCAGGAGTGGACTCTGAAACAGAAAGCTGAAGCGTTCAAAAAAGTCCATTATCCTGGAAATTTGGCATTTGCCCACTGAATTTCCCCAGCCTTTCCCATCACGAGGCTGCCAGTGCTGGCAGTGAGCTGCGTGACCTGAAGAAACCCAAGATAAGAGTTGTGTATCGCTATTTCCCATTTCAAATTCTCCCTGCCTGCAGCCTGATTTGTGTAAGACCTTGGGAATCATTTCCATGGCCAGGCTGAGCCACATTCTCACCTGATGGAGGGCAGGAAGGGATCAGACCAAGAGGCCAGACCTTCCTGCTAATTAACTTTGCTTGGTTCCAAGACTAGGAACAGCTAGAGGCTACAGAATCACAGGAGAGAAGAACCTAGCTAGAGCCCAGCCTTTCGGAGCCCTCTGGGGATTACTGGCTGCCTCAATACTGGGTCCTTGACTCTGCGTGAATTTCCTGGGACTGAGTACTCAAAGGGGTCATGGCCCTTAGAGTTGGCAGTAACAGGGCTCTCTGTAGCCATGGATGACAAGAGGAGGAGGCTCGAAAGATCCCTCCAAGCTTTCAGTGATCCAGAGGAAACTACGGTCACTGTGCACTTCCCTTCTTGAGCTCCTCAGGGCCGGATGGGTTGAGGACTCAGGCCACCTGGGGCATTCTGAGGTGGCTCATTTTCTGCCAAAGCCACACACACCAGTTTTTTTAGAAAAGGAAAACCCCATCTGGTCTAGTTCAGTGACCAAATCCTGACCTCTGTGGTAGTTGCTATGCCGGGGCGGGGGCTGAGCCTGAAGAACAGTTGCCCTTTCACCTCTGAATCTCTGATCCCGAGCGCTTAGTACAGTGCTCTGTACACAGTAACACCCAGTAAATACCATTGATTGATCTCTAACTAATTGTCCTTCATTTTCTAGATGAAATGTAGAAGGGTAATTTTTTCTCTCTCATGTTTTCTCCCCATGTCTCTTTCTTCCCTCCTTACTCTCCCCTCTCCCCTCCCCCTTCCCGCCCCCGCCCCACTGCCTATGTTTCTAATCCTCAGTTTTGTCCCTCATTTTTGTAGATTATGATTTTGGAGATGTGTTTCCAGCATTGCCGTCTGTACCCAGCACAGACTGGGAAGGTGGGACCCAGTCCGCTCTTACCCCGTTTATGTGCTCTGCAACGTCACCGTGCCAAGCTTGCTGCATGCTCTGAAATCAGTTCATTAATAGCAAACCCAAATTCAGTATGCTAATCCCGATGGAATTTGGTAGCAGCAGAACCCAATGCTCAGGCCTAACAACTTTCCGTGTGTTCAAGTGGCAGGGGAATTACACACGCACACAACTAAGCGCGTGCACAAACACACGCTGTCCAGCATGCAATTTTCTTGCATTATGCAATACCCTGGGGGGGGTCTATTAAAGTGATGGCACTCAGTGCCCGGGGTGATCATTGTTACTAACTCTAATTCCTACTAATGGATCAGTTGCATCTAGCATGGGGCTGTTGAATGCGTGACAATCAATGACTTGAATTACCTATTCAGGGCACCCCGACTTGTTTCAAGTGACCGCTTCAGCGATGTCCCTCAGGAACCATGAACAGACTCTGTAAATCAGACCGGGTCTAAGGCAATGGGGAGCAGGACTGATAGGTAATGGTGCAATGGACTCTTTCTCAGTCTGTAGTACTGTTTTCCCTGTGCGGGTAAAGACGAATAGCACATCCAGTCCTGAGATGGGGGGTGAGGTCTAAAGGAGGATTGCTGTGGTGTAGCTGAAAGCTCTTCAATGCGTCTTGTTGAATTTGGCTCGGGGATTTGGGAAACTGCAGTTTCCTGAAGCAGGGGCTGGACCCTTTTTTTTATGGTATTTTTGTGGTATTTGTTACGATGTGCCAGACTCCATACCAAGCGCTGGGGTAGATACACGCTAGTCAAGTTGGACACAGTCCATATCCCACATGGGGCTCACAGTCTCAATCTCCATTTTACAGATGAGGTAACTGAGGCACAGAGAAGTTAATTGATTTGCCCAAGGTTACGCGACAGACAAGTGGTGGAGCTGGGATTAGGAGATTAGAACCCAGTTTCAGTAACTACCTAGGGTTGTTGTTGAAACTAAATTGGACACACTTGTCCCTAGTGTGTTGAAAAATTATCGCCTTTTAGCAAAGCTTCTATTTCTGCAGCCTCCTGTAAAGCCTTCTAGACTGTGAGCCCATTGTTGGGTAGGGACCATCTCTATATGTTGCCAACTTGTACTTCCCAAGCGCTTAGTACAGTGCTCTGCACATAGTAAGCGCTCAATAAATACGATTGAATGAATGAATAAAGACTAATTAGTCGTATTACAGCTCCTTATTTAGTTGATGTAATATTTTACTTTGAAATACTTTAACAGACAATAAATAATAGTCTAGTGGTGTTAATATTATAGAATACTGCATGTAAAGAAATTTTATATTACCTCTAAACTGAAGCTCTTTGTGGATTTCTTTAAGAGGGATTGTTTCCCAGCAGCTGGTTGACTTCAGAGATCTTTTATCTGCAAAATGGAGATTAAATACCTGTTCTCCCTCCTACTTAGACTGTGAGCCCCATGTGGGACCTGATTATCTCGTATCTACCCCCAGTGCTTGGGACAGTGTTTGGCACATAGTAAGTGCTTAACAAATACCACAGTTATTATTATCATTACTGTTAGAGAAGCAGTATGGTATCCACATAGTAAGCGCTTAACAAATACCACAGTTATTATTATCATTACTGTTAGAGAAGCAGTATGGTATAATGGATAGAGCTCGAGTCTGGAAGTCAGAAGGTCGCAGGTTCTAATCCTAGCTTCGCCACTTGTCTCCTGTGTGACCTTGGACAATCACTTCACTTCTCTGGGCCTCAGTGGCCTCATCTGTGAAATGGAGATTGAGACTGTGAGCTCCACATGGGCCAGGGACTGTGTCCAACCTAATTACCTTGTATCTACCCCAGCACTTAGAACAGTGCCTGGCACATAGTAAGAGCTTAACAAATACCATCATTATTAATATTATTATTATTAGTAGTAGTAGTAGTAGTGTTATTGTCATTATTTCAGCCCACAAAAGGTCACTAGCCATTCCCATCCTAACTAGCGTCATTCCCATGCCTGAGAGCAGCAAGCATAAGGAGTCTGAAGGAAAGCGCAAGAGGGCTGAATTGCATTTTGGATTTTTTCCATTAAAAGTTGCTTTGAAGGCAGCCTGATTTCTAACAGACCCCAGAGTTAGCAGTACTAATAATATTTATTAAACACCTTCTGTGTGCCAAGCGCTGCAGTAAGCACTGAGAAAGAAGTACACAGATGAGCTATAGGTATGGTTTCTGGCCTCCAGGGGCTCACAGCCTAAAAAGAGGGGAAGAGGGAGGTGGTTGGTGACAGATGCATAAAAGAAAATGAAATCACGTAAAAGACAAGAATGAGGAGAGATAAGACTGGAGCAGCAGGATTTCAGGCAGTTTTGCAAGTTTTCAGGAGCTGTCTAAGCTAAGAGTCTCTAGCGTGGAGAGCTGAGTGCCCCCCTCCTGAGATCTGGCTCCTAGCCCAGAGGAAACACACTTGGGCTTCAATCCCTTACGACCATCACTCTGGATCACTTCTTTCCTGCCCCAAGAGCCAGCCTGAGGGACTATCCCTCACTCCTCTGGAGAAGGATCTCCAAGCCAGGCAACTGCTCCGAGTCAGTGGGACTCCCCAGCTTTGTCTCTTTAAGGGTCGCTTCCTGGGTCACGGGCCATTGCTAGGATACGGTGATTTCTTCCCACGTAGTCTGAGCTCCAAATGCCCGAGTTGGAGGGTGATGCCTTTTTTCTTCCCTGATAAAACTTAAGGCCCCTCTGACCGAGATGTTTGTAGCACTTCAGAATCCCAGACTGTAGCCCATTCTGAGTTGAAACCCAGAATTGAGAAGCAGCATGGCTCAGTGGAAAGAGCCTGGGCTTTGGAATCAGAGGTCATGGGTTCAAATCCCGGCTCTGCCAATTGTCACCTGTGTGACTTTGGGCAAATCACTTAACTTCTCTGTGCCAGTTACCTCATCTGTAAAATGGGGATTAAGACTGTGAGCCCCCCCGTGGGACAACCTGATCCCCTTGTAACCTCCCCAGTGCTTAGACTGTGAGCCCCCCCGTGGGACAACCTGATCCCCTTGTAACCTCCCCAGTGCTTAGAATGGTGCTTTGCACATAGTAAGCACTTAATAAATGCTATCATTATTAATTCCATCAGCAGAGCTTCAGTCTCCAAGCAGCTCGCCTCCTGGCACGTGTGCCCTGTGTTGCTTTTTCTCGGATCACAGCCTAAAAGGCCAACTGGACACCCCAGTCCAGCCCCTCCGTGCTGATTAATCATGTGGTGATCAGGGCCCAGCCTTATTTTATTTTATTTTTTTACGGCATTTATTAAGTGCTTACTGTGTGCAAAGCACTGTTCTAAACGCTGAATTTCTGCAGTGACTTGTCATCCCCAGTCACCAGAGATCTGAGCTCTCTCTTTGCTGGCAGAACCTGGCAAGGCTGGGTTGGCTTTGGTGTTCCCTCGGCCAATCCTGCCAACACGTGAGAAGCAGTGTGACTTAGTGGATGGAGCACAGGCCTGGGAGTCAGAAGGACCTGGGTTCTAATCCTGGCTCTGCCATGTGTCTGCTGCGTGACCTTGGGCAAGTCACTTTACTTCTCTGGGCCTCGGTTGCCTCATCTGTAAAATGGGGATTAAGAGTGTGAGCCCCTTGTAGGACAGGTAACTTGTATCTACCCCAGCACTTAGTACAGTGCTTGACACATAGCGCTAAACAAGTGCCATAATTATAATAATAATAATAGCAACCATTATTATTATCATTCCTGAGCTTGTAAGCAACGGAGGATGCTCGGGAAAAGCCTGAGTCACTGGGAGGCACCCAGGGTCTCCCCTCCTCTCGCCCCCTCTCCCCATCCCTCCCCTTTTTCTAACAAGCTCCTAATGGCAGAGAAAGAGATCAGCACAGTTCTTGTCCCCAGCATGACCTGGAAGAGGGTACATCTGTTCTGTTGGTTAAATCCCACTGGGGCTTCCCTGGGAAGGAAAACAGGGGGAAGGGGGCAGTCCTAAGAACTGATGGTTTGGATTTGGTGGTGGCTTTGATGATGCGAGTTGGTTTGCGTCACCAGTGGGCTTTCTCGACACCTGTAACAATGGCCTGACCAACCTCAGCACCGGGTTCCAGAAGGATTCTGATTAGCAGCTGCTGTAGCAGTTCTCATCTCCTGACTAACCCCGTAGGCTGAGGAGGTGGAACATAGCAAGAAGTCTGTTGGGACTGATGAGGAGTAATAGCTCATCATCGTGTTGGGGAGAGACTAACCAGGACCTGGTCTTCTCGGGTGTCTGGGCTAGAGGCAGGTAGGTCAGTGTGCTGGACTGGGGGAAACAAGGGCCCCTTATCTTTGCCCTGGTTGTCCGCAGAACAAACTTTAATGCCGTAAGCAGCTGGGGCAGAGCCTCCCCCGAGCCCTTTTTTGGGTCCCTGCTGTTAGAAAGGTAATCTGCTGTCTTCAGCAGGCAATCGATTGGTGGTTTCTAAGACCCGCTAAGAAGCTGATGAGAAAATGGAGTATTCCAGATGGGGCTAAGGATAGAATGACATTTGCTGCATTTACTCTGAGCACATAATGGCCAGCGAGATATGCACGAGCTAGCAAATGTACCGTGTCATCCTGTGCCTCCCACCTATTAACCCCCAACCTGGGCCGCTCCACCAGCTGGGCCTAAGGACTTTCTGTTCAGGTGTCATTCCTCCTCTGACTGATGGATGCTGTTTTTCCCTTCCACTGGCCCAATTTGTCTCCCCCAATCCCACAGCTGATGAAGCTGACGAGCAGAGTTAAGCCAGCTCCTCTCTGAAGTGCCTTCCCTCTCTTATGTTGCCCTATCAGTCAGTTGTATTATTGAGCACTCGCTGTGTGCAGAGCTCTGTACTAAGCGCTTGGGAGAGTACAATATAACAACTGAAAGAGGAGTGTTGTTATGACTGTACCTAAGACTGTGTGGGAGAGCTGAAAATTGAGCAGTGTTCATTGGTCACTGGCTGTCCCTGAAGCGTCAGGAAACCAAGAACTGGCCCCAGGAGCATTGGCAGAAGCTACGTAGAACTAAATGTCTTGTATTGGTGATCAGTCAGTAGCATTTATTGATTAGAGCACTGTTCTAAGCCCTTGGGAGTGTACACTAGAGATAGTATATATGATCCCTGCTCTCAAGGAGCTTACAGTCTAGTGATGCATCCCCTCACCAACTCAAGGGAAGGAGCTGCAGTTTCATCCTCTAGGGTCAAGAAAAGCAAATAAGGTATTTAAAACCCACCTTGTTTAGGAGCAAGGATTTCAGGTATCTTTCCCAACCGTGAGGAAGCAGGGTCTAGAAGAATGAATCTTGGGCTGGGAATCAACAAACTTGGCTTCTAGTCCTAGCTCCATCGCTGATTGTCTGTGTGTCAGGAGCAAGTCACTTAGCCCTCTGTGCCTCTGTTTCATCATCTAAAATGGGTGGTAATGCCTGCTCATATCTGCACAAGTGTTGGGAGAGTAAGGAAGATATCCCTGAAAGAACCTTGAGCTCTTGAGAAAGACAATCCCAAAATTCAAGGCATTATTTCTCTTGTTCCCTTAAATTCACCTTAAAGCAGAAATGCCCTTTGCAGTTTGCCCTGAGATGGGGCGCAGCCTGGGTACAGGCAAGGCACAGCTCCTAGCTCGAGAGCGGTTTCTTGGAAAGGAACTCCCCATCTCCCATCCTACGGTCCCAAGGTCTGACAGGAGAGGTTCTCCCTGCTCTTGTTTGTCCCAGATGGAGACCTCACTGACACCATCAGCTGCCCCCACTCCACCGCCTCCGACTTGACCAGCAACAAAGCTTCCTTGAAGAGCCCCACTCAGCGCTACAACCCTTTCAACGAGGACCGAGCAGAGACGGTGTCCTCCTCCGATACCACTCCCGTGCACGCCACTTCCCAGGAGAAGGAAGAGACCACAGGGCTGGAGCCTTCAGAAACCTGCACAGAGCTTGAAGTCATCAGGTCAGTCGGGAAAGACCCGTGTGGTGGAGGGATATGGCGAACCACTTCCGCACCAGGGTTGTGGCGGTGCCGTGGGAAGGAAACGTTGAGTTCCCCTGTGGGGTTCAGGGGCCTCCAGCAGTCCTCGGGCCCACTGGGGAGTAGTGCGGGACCCCAGTGTGAGATTCACCTCCCAGGGGATGATGGAAAATCAGAGGGTCACCTGGTAATTTGCCAGACTCCTGAGCTGTCACATCTGCTCAGCCACTAGTCCTTCTGGGTCTGACCTAATTAACTTGTACCTACCCCAGATAAGCACTTACTGTGTGTGAAAGCTTGGACCAGTGTTTGACACATAGTACGCAATTAACAAATACCATTTAAAAAAAAAAAATAGGGACTGGCCGGACCTGCCCTTTGATCTGGCCCAGTGGGGCATTGGTTATGTTCTTCAGGAGGTTGCCGGGGAGTGACCCAGGCCACTTGGGGCCCATCTGAAACCCCAGGGAAGTGGGTGAATTTCAGGCTCTTCCCATCACGTGGGCTTTTCTGCCTTCAGGGTCACCAAGAAGAAGAAAACGGGCAAGAAGAAAAAGGCCAAATCCGAAGAGGAGCCAAATGCCCTTCACCCCCCCTCCGCCCACCAGCCCGGTTCCCATCATGGGGACGGGGACAACAGTGCCAACGAAGCGGGGCTCGGGGCCGACCCGCCAGGCCCCAGGCCTTCCTCACCCCGGGATGGGGGCGAGGGGCAGGGCGGCACGGCCAAGAGCAGCGAGCGCTCAGACCTGAGCCAGATGGGCCTGCGGATCCCTGAGATGAAGGACACGTCCATGGAGAGCGTGGGACAGCCATTGAGCAAAGTGATTGACCAGCTGAACGGGCAACTGGATCCCAGGGGCTGGCAACCCCCCGTCGAACCCCCGGACCAGTCCTTTCGGACCCGCTCTCCAGGGGAGACCCCGGAGGGACCAGCACTTTGCGACTTTAGTGAGGGGATTCCGGCCCCGATGGACTTCTACCGCTTTACCGTCGAGAGTCCAAACGCTGCTACAGCAGGTGGTGGCGACCATGACCCTGCAGGGCCTGGCCAACCGCTATATGTTTCTGGTGGCCCTGAGGCTGCTGGCCAAGAAGAGGAAGGAGGAGGAGGAAGGGGAGCAGAAGAGGGGCAAGCACCTGGGCCTGTAGAGGCCTCGCCACCAGGGTCTGAGAATCAGGAGGTCCAAGCCAAGCTGGAGTTGGCCGCCGTGAGCCGAGCCGACGAGCCCGAAGGGGGGACTGGGGAGGCCGTCTGCCGATTCAAGAGGGACCAGCCCAGCCCTTGCCTGAGCAGCGCTGAGGACTCTGGAGTGGATGAGGGGCAAGGGAGCCCCTCTGAAATGATCCACCCGTCGGAGTTCAGGTGAGGAAGGGGCCCCCTGCCAGCCCAGCCGGGGGCTTCCCAACAGGGGCGCTAGGGAAATGGGGGAGGGTCCTGTCCCCCTCCCCCATGTAAAGGAGAAGGCAATTTATGCTCCTGTCGAGTGGGGCCACAAATCCTGGCCACCGAGCAGAGACAGAGCGATGCCGGATCCGGCATGTGTGGCACCACCCTGAACCGGAGTAGCCCAAAGTCCCCAACTCAAAGGCTGCTTCGGAGGCCAGAGAGGCTTGGCTCGGGGTGGGGCGGGTGACAGTCTCTTTTCCTGTGAGGAGCTGCCACTTCAGACTTCCTCCCTGGTGTTCCCTCCCCATCTATGCCTCCTCTCTCCTCCGCAGGGTGGACAACAATCACTTGCTCCTGCTGATGATCCACGTGTTCCGTGAGAACGAAGAGCAGCTATTCCGGGTGAGTCCGGGTGACTCGGCTGAGGGGCCCCTGGTGTCTTCCCTCCAAGAGCAAGGGGAGGGACGCGGTCTGGCGGGAGGGACCATGCCCCGATGGCAGATCCCCCAGGGTGGTGCCGCGGCGGTGCCCGCGAATCCAGAGCTCAAAGGGGCATCCGGCTTCTCTCCCTGCGGGCCCCAGATGATCCGGATGAGCACCGGCCACATGGAAGGGAACCTCCAGCTGCTGTACGTGCTGCTGACCGACTGCTATATCTATCTGCTCCGGAAAGGTAATTTCTCTCCTCCTCCTCCTCCTCCTCCCAGCCCCTCCTTTCCCGCTCTGCTTGTGCGTGGCAGGGCTGGGAGGAGGGGAGATGAGGAATAAGTCAATCAATTGTATTTATTTTGCACTTTGTGCAGCGCACTGTACTCAGAGCTTGGGAAAGTACAGTATAACAATATAATAGACCCATTCCCTGCCCACAGCAAGCTTACAGTCTAGTTTAGTCTTACACTTGGCTAATAGGCGCTGCACCTTGAGGCCTGACGCTTAACCTAGCCGAGCTTCTTAGCCACATTTTCTCTTCTCAGTCAATCAATCAATCAATCAATCAATCATATTTATTGAGCGCTTACTGTGTGCAGAGCACTGTACTAAGAGCTTGGGAAGTACAAGTTGGCAACATATAGAGACAGTCCCTACCCAACAGTGGGCTCACAGTCTAAAAGGGGGAGACAGAGAACAAAACCAAACATACTAACAAAATAAAATAAATAGAATAGATATGTACAAGTAAAATAAATAAGTAAATAGAGTAATAAATATGTACAAACATATATACACATATACAGGTGCTGTGGGGAAGGGAAGGAGGTAAGATGAGGGGGACGGAGAGGGGGACGAGGGGGAGAGGAAGGAAGGGGCTCAGTCTGGGAAGGCCTCCTGGAGGAGGTGAGCTCTCAGCAGGGCCTTGAAGGGAGGAAGAGAGCTAGCTTGGCGGATGGGCAGAGGGAAGGCATTCCAGGCCCGGGGGATTCTCCTCATGCCTCTTGTTCTCTGCCCTTTTTGTCTGCCTCCTTCATAGAATAACAATAATAATAATAATAATAATGGTATTTGTTAAGCGCTTACTATGTGCAAAGCACTGTTCTAAGCGCTGGGGAGGTTACAAGGTGATCAGGTTGTCCCACGGGGGGCTCACAGTCTTCATCCCCATTTTACAGATGAGATAACTGAGGCACAGAGAAGTTAAGTGACTTGCCCAAAGTCACATAGCTGATAATTGGCAGAGCTGCGATTTGAACCCATGACTTCTGACTCCAAAGCCCATGCTCTTTCCACTGAGCCACGCTACAAAACACTTGGCAAAACAAATCAGCGAGACTTTTTTTTTAGTGGACAGGAAATGTGTCTGTTTATTGTTGTCCTCTCCCCAGTGCTTAGTAATGTATGTGCTCCGCACACACTAAGTGCTCAATAAATATGATTGAATGAGTGAATGAACTGCAGTATTGACTGTCTTTCCAGTTGCGCTTACATTTGAATAGGTTGCATCTTAAAGATTATGTAGCTACGTAATCAATCAATCAATCGTATTTATTGAGCGCTTACTTTGTGCAGAGCACTGTACTAAGCGCTTGGGAAATACAAGTTGGCAACAAATAATCCTTACAACTAAGCAGCTGTGCTTTTTCCTCTTCTCCTCCTCCTCCCCTCCCCACAACTCTTGTATATATTTGTACATATTGCTCTATTAATTTTGTTAATGATGTGTATATAGCTATAATTCTATTTCTTCTGGTGGTATTGACACCTGTTTAGTTGTTTTGTTTCGTTGTCTGTCTCCCCCTTCTAGACTGTGAGCCCATTGTTGGGTAGGGACCATCTCTATATGTTGCCAATTTGTACTTCCCAAGTGCTTAGTACAGTGCTCTGCATACAGTAAGTGCTCAATAAATACGGTCGAATGAATGGATAATAATTATGGTATTTAAGTGTTTACTATGTGCCAAGCAGTGTTCTAAGCACTGGAATAATAATAATAATAATGGCATTTGTTAAGTGCTTGCTACGTGCTGGGCACTGTACTAAGTGCTGGGGAGGATACATGCAAATCGGGTTGGACACAATCCCTGTCCCATATGCGGCTCACATTCTCCCCATTTTACAGATGAGGGTACTGAGGCCCAGAGAAATAAAGTGACGACTTGCCCAAGGTCACACAGCAAACAAGTGGTGGAGCTGGGATTAGAACCCATAACCTGATTCCCAGGCCTGTGCTCTATCCATTATGCCATGCTGCTTATCAATCAATCAATCAATCGTATTGAGCGATTACTGTGTGCAGAGCACTGTACTAAGCGCTTGGGAAGTACAAGCTGGCAACATATAGAGACAGTCCCTACCCAACAGTGGGCTCACAGTCTAGAAGGGGGAGACAGAGAACAAAACCAAACATACTAACAAAATAAAATAAATTGAATAGATAGGTACAAGTAAAATAAATAAATAGAGTAATAAATATGTACAAACATATATACATATATACAGGTGGTGTGGGGAAGGGAAGGAGGTAAGATGCGGGGGATGGAGGGGGGACGAGGGGGAGAGGAAGGAAGGGGCTCAGTCTGGGAAGGCCTCCTGGAGGAGATGAGCTCTCAGTAGGGCCTTGAAGGGAGGAAGAGAGCTCAAGGTAATTAGGTTGGACCCAGTTCCTATCCCATATGAAACTCACTGTTAATCTCCATTTTCAGATGAGGTTACTGAGTCCCAGAGAAGTGTAGTGACTTGCTCAATGTCACACAGCAGACAGAGCTGGGATTCGAACCCAGGTCCTTATGACTTTCAGGCCTGTGCTCTGTCCACTAAGCCATGCTGCAGGTGCGGAGGGAGCACAGGCTACGGAGCGCCGACAGTCAGGCTGGTCTCCAGGGCTGAGCTCTGGAGCTTCAGGCCCCCACCTGCCTCCCTCCCAATGCCACGGCTGCTTGTTTAGTCTTTTTTTTTCATGGTATTTGTTAAGCACTTACTACATCACAAGCACTGTCCTAAGCACTGAGGTAGATACAAAAGAATCAGTTTGCATTCATTCAGTCGTTTTTATTGAGCCCTTACTGTGTGCAGAGCACTGTACTAAGCGCTTGGGAAGTACATGTTGGCAACATATAGAGACGGTCCCTACCCAACAATGGGCTCACAGCCTCTGCACACAGTCACTGTCCTCCGTAGGGCTCATAGTCTAAGGGAGGAGGATTTAACCCCCATTTTACAGATGAGGTCACTAAGGTGCCGAGAAGTGAAATGACTTGCCTGAGGTCACACGGCAGACAAGTGGGATTAGAATCTGAGTCCTCTGATTTACAGGATCATGCCAAGTGGAAAGAGCAGGGGCTTGATGGGGCAGGAGAACTGGGTTCTAATCCCGGCTCTGCCCACGCGCCTGGTCTGTGACCTTAGGTAGGTCGCTTCACTTCTCTGGGCCTCGGTTTCCTCACTGGTAAAATGGGAATGAAATACGTGAGGCCCTTGTGGGATAAGGACTTTGCCCCATTTACTTATCTTGCATCTACCCCAGTGCTTAGTATTGTGCTGGGCACATAGTAAGTGCTTAACCAAATACCACAATTATTAATCAGTCAGTTAATCAAAGAGAGAAGCAGCATGACCTAGAGGCTACCTATTATCCTTAGAGGCCTGGGAGTTAGAAAGTCATGGGTTCTAATCCCAACTCCTCCGCTTGTCTGCTGTGTGACCTGGATTCAAATTCCAGCTCAGCCTCTTGTCTGCCATGTGTCCTTGGGCAAGTCACTTCACTTCTCTAGGCCTCAGTTATCACATCTATGAAATCAGGAGTAAGACTCGGAGCCCCATGTGGGACGGGGACTGTGTCCAACCTGACTTGCTTGTAGTCACCCCAGTGCTTAGTACAGTGCCTGGCACATAGTAGAGAAGCAGCGTGGCTCAGTGGAAAGAGCACAGGCTTTGGAGTCAGAGGTCATGAGTTCAAATCCCAGCTCTGCCAATTGTCAGCCGTGTGACTTTGGGCAAGTCACTTAACTTCTCTGTGCCTCAGTGACCTCATCTGTAAAACGGGGATGAAGACTGTGAGCCCCCCGTGGGACAACCTGATCACCTTGTAAGCTCCCCAGCGCTTAGAACAGTGCTTTGTGCATAGTAAGCACTTAGTAAATGCCATCATTATTATTATTACAGTGAGCACATAAATGCAGTAATAATAATACTATTTACTCTGTGCTAAACACTGTAATAAGCACTTGGGAAAGTATAGTACACTAGAGTTGGTAGACACATTCCCTCCTACTTAGACTGTGAGTTTACAGTCTATAGAGAAGCTTAGAGCCTGTTATCAATATTATTGTTATTGTTGTTATTATTATTATTATTTGTCCTTCCTCTGCTTCACACTCAGTGACCATGATTTTTCTGATGCTTCATACACTCATTCTCAGCCAGCATGGGGAAATGGCAGCCCTCATGGAGCCAGGAGGTGGGGGATTTCAGTGAATTTCAAGGGGCGATTCCTAAACCACCTTTGCTTACCCGTGTGGTCTCCTCCCTCAGGAGCCACAGAGAAGCCATACATGGTGGAAGAAGCCGTGTCCTACAATGAACTTGACTACATCTCGGTAAGATGTCCTACTGGGACGGGGAAGCAGCATGGCCGAGTGGGCCCGGGAGTCAGAAGGACCTGGGTTCTAATCCTGACCCCACTATATATATATATATATACATGTGTGTGTGTATATATATATATATGCATGTATATATATGTATATACATGTGTGTATATGTATATATGTATGTATATATGCATGTATATATGTGTGTGCATATATATGTGTGTGTGTGTATGTATATATGCATGTATATATGTATATACATGTGTGTATATGTATGTATATATGCATGTATATATGTGTGTGCGTATATGTATATATGTGTGTGTGTGATGGCATTTACTTATATATATATAAGTAAATATATAAATATATTTTTATATATAGGTAAATATATTTATATATATAGGTAAATGCCATCACATATATATACACACACACACACATACATGTACACACACACACACACACACACACACACATATATAATATGTGCATATATGCATATATACATATACGTACACACATATATATATATACATGCATATATACATATATATATGTGATGGCATTTATTAAGTGCTTACTATGTGCAAAGCACTACTGTTCTAAGCACTGGGGGAGATACAAGGTGATCAGGTTGTCCCACGGGGGGGCTCACAGTCTTCATCCCCATTTCACAGATGAGGGAACTGAGGCCCAGAGAAGTGAAGTGACTTGCCCAAAGTCACACAGCTGACAAGTGGCGGAGCCGGGATTTGAACCCATGACCTCTGACTCCAAAGCCCGGGCTCTTTCCACCGAGCCACGCCGCTTCACTTGCCTGCTGTGTGACCTCGGGGAAGCCGCTTCACTTCTTTGTGCCTCAGTTACTTCATTTGGAAGCTGGGAATTAAGGCCCGGGTGGGACGGGGATTGTGTCCTACCTGATTACCTTGTATCTACCTCTGGGCTTAGTAAAGTGCCTGGCACGTAGTAAGCTCTTAACAAATACTATTTAAAAAAAATAATGGCCCCGGGGGCCGAGGGTTCTTATGGCTATTTGTTGTGCTGATGTGAGGACACCTCTTCCAAAAGCCCCCGCTTTCAGAGCACCACATGGTGGGTTAGTTTATCCGTGGCTAGCTGATGGAGAGGGGGTGGTCAGCAGTGTCTCCTTGCCAGGCTTAGAGGGATGGGGCTGTGGCAGAGAAGAAAGGCATTTCAGGGCAGTGGGCAGCAGTGCTGGGTAGCTCGAGCTTCTATCTACCCCAGTGCTTGGAATAGTGCTTGGCATCTAGTAAGCACTTTAAAAAGTACCATAATTACCATAATTATCGTTTGGGGAGTGCTCTGGCAGCCATCATCCCAGTCTGTTGCATGCACGGAGAACCTGATGAGGTTAGATCCCCTCTAGCTCCTAGGACCACCAAACTCCTACCACTTGAGGGTGGTTTTCTGGGCATTTACCGGAACGAATGAATATGCACTATCCTTACTGCCTTCGAACTCTGGCGTGTGAGGAGTTTGCTTTTGGGATGTTCGTGTTAGAACTGAAGTCCAGGAAAGGTGGTTGTTTGAAAATATTTGGTAGTTAGGAGCTTTTGATGTAAACAGTGAACATGTCATCTTGGCTTTCGATGGAATTTATTGTGTGTTAATCGATGGTATTTATTGAGTGCCATGTGCGGAGCACTGTATTAAGCACCTGGGGGAGTATAATCCAGTGGAATTGGTAGACACATTCTCTCCTCATATTTGTTGCCAACTTGTACTTCCTGTTGCCAACTTGTACTTCCCAAGCGCTTAGTCCAGTGCTCTGCACACAGTAAGCACTCAATAAATTCAATGGATTGATTGATTGAGGAGCAGAACCCCTCGGGCTGTGAGGAGCTGGTTCCTGGACCCTGGCAGGTGGCAGTTTGTTCCATGGCTTGCTCAATAGCATCAGGAGAGAGCGACAACAACCAGTTGCCTAAGTTCATCTCCGCGTCCCCTATCCCTGCCCTGTAGTAACCTCCCTCAGAGCACCATCAATCCCCGGAAACTCCTGGATGCTTGCCCAGCTTGTGTGGTGCGGTCACTCTGTGTCCTCACCTTTACTCCTTGGGTCTCTGCCCAAGAGCTGCCCCACACCTCAAGGGGATCTGGGCCCCTGGAGCTCCTCGCCCATTTTCTCTGCCAAACCGGGGTTAATTTTGGAGGGCAGTATTCCTTCTTCAATTCTAAGCCTGCCCACTCTGCTCAGAGCCTGAGGGGAAGGAAGGGGAAGGGGGAAAAGGCAGGGAAGAGAGACAGAGGCACAGAGAGAGAAAGAGAGAGAGAGAATGAAAAAAATGGGTTCTCTGTGTGTGCTCACAATTTGTCTCTGGCAGGTTGGCCTGGACCAGCAGACAATCACCCTAGTTTGTACCAACCGGAGGAAACAGTTTCTGCTCGACACTGCTGACGTGGCCCTCGCAGAGTGAGTGAAACCATGATGCCAGCTGCTCTCCGCATCATCATCATCATCAATCGTATTTATTGAGCGCTTACTATGTACAGAGCACTGTACTAAGCGCTTGGGAAGTACAAATTGGCAACATATAGAGACAGTCCCTACCCAACAGTGGGCTCACAGTCTAAAAGGGGGAGACAGAGAACAAAACCAAACATACTAACAAAATAAATAGAATAGATATGTACAAATAAAATAAATAAATAAATAAATAGAGTAAAAAATATGTACAAACATATATACATATATACAGGTGCTGTGGGGAAGGGAAGGAGGTAAGATGGGGGGGATGGAGAGGGGGACGAGGGGGAGAGGAAGGAAGGGGCTCAGTCTGGGAAGGCCTCCTGGAGGAGGTTCCCATCCGCATCCCATCCCACCCGCCGATACCCCGCTTTTCTTCCTGACGCTGACCAGTTCGTGGCCACAGCCAGGACCCATTCAGGAACGTAAAGCTATAAATACCAGTCCTGGGTCAGATCAAGCGGCCCATCCAGCCCAGTATCCCTTCTCTGATGGTAGTACCAGGAAGCTTGGAGGAACCTTGTGAGGAAGGGTGGAGGAAGGAGGGATGACTTAGAAGACATCTCCCCCTGTGCTTAGTACAGTGCCTGGCACTTAGTAAGCGCTTAACAAATGCCATTAAAAAAACAACCACTCTTTCCTTCCGCTGTGGCCAGCCCCGGGCCATGCTCCCCATGTCTTACAAGTCTTACTTCTAGAGCTGTGAGCATTCGACTGCCCCTCCAGCTTGGAGCCAAGCAGTTGACGGTCCAGAGGATCGAATGCCTTGTCCTCCATGTGTCGTGCTTTGGGGAGTGACCAGGCAACCCTGATTGCTTCCCCTTGAGGAACTTACCCACCGGTGGGGAGGCAGTGCCGCACCTGAGCACCCAGAACCCAGTCCTCCCGACTCCGTTTGGGATTCCCCAGCGGGTCTTCCCCACCGCTGACCAGAAGTGCCCATCTGGTCTTTCTGAAGTCCCATCCCTTTGCAGGTTTCTCTTGGTCTCTCTGAAGTCCCATCCCTTTGCAGGTTTTTCTTGGTCTCTCTGAAGTCGGCCATGATTAAAGGCTGCCGCGAGCCACCCTACCCCAGCATCCTGACTGACGCCACCATGGAGAAACTCGCTCTGGCCAAGTTTGTGGCACAGGAATCCAAATGTGAGGTGAGCAGCAGGGCGGACCCCGAGGGGGTGCCCAAACCCTGCCAGGGACAGACCTTCTTGGGAGTCGGCCACAGAGGGGTGAAGGAGGCTGAGAAGCAGCTTGGCTTAATGGATGGAGCGTGGTCCTGGGAGTCAGAGGGACCTGGGTTCTAATCCTGGCTCCTCCAATCAATCAATCGTATTTATTGAGCGCTTACTGTGTGCAGAGCACTGTACTAAGCGCTTGCTGTGTGACCTTGGGCAAATCACGTAACTTCTCTGGGCCTCAGTTTCCTCATTCATTCATGCAGTTGTATTTATTGAGCACTTACTGTGTGCAGAGCACTGTACTAAGCGCTTGGGAAGTACAGGTCGGCAACATCTGTAAAATGGAGATTAAGAACGTGAGCCCCATGAGGGACAGGGACTTTGTCCAACCTGATTAGCTTCTATCTACCCCAGTGCTTGGAACAGTGCTTGGCATCTAGTAAGCACTTTAAAAAGTACCATAATTACCATAATTATCGTTTGGGGAGGGCTCTGGCAGCCATCATCCCAGTCTGTTGCCTGCACAGAGAACCTGATGAGGTTAGATCCCCTCTAGCTCCTAAGACCACCAAATTCTTACCACTTGAGGGTGGTTTTCTGGTCATTACCGTGAGCCTCCTGAGTGCCTCCATGACAGCCTAGCTCCCTCTGTTCAGAGGCCATCTTGGAGCAGAGACCGCATCTTCCCCTGCATCCATTTCCGAGATCAGACATCCTGGCCCGCGCCTCACCGCCCCCTCCGTTCCCTTCCCTCACCCAGGCTCCAGCCGTCACCGTGCGGTTCTATGGCCTCGTGCACTGGGAAGATCCGTTGGACGAGGCTCTGGGCCCCGTCCCCTGCCACTACTCATCCATCGAGAACTCCATCACCAAAGAAGGGATCCTGAACTACAAGGCTGGCACGTCATACCTGGGCAAGGAGCATTGGAAGACCTGCTTCGTGGTGCTCAGGTGGGGGCCCCTCTGAGTATCGGCAGTGACCTGGGAGGGGGAGGCCTTGGTGGAGCAGGAGAGGGCAGATCCCCAAGAGCGGCTGGAATCACCAAAGTTTGGACGGGCGAGGACCTGAGACGATAGAAACCAGTAGTCCGGCACCTTGTTGCCGGAAAGTTACAGACTGAGCAAGCCGCATTGCCACCCAGAATCACCCCAGAGCAGCCCCAAGCTCCACTTCTTGTTTCCATCTTCCTCTGATGTGGGAGGAGAGGGACTCTGGATTGGATCCATGGGAGTTTCCCCTGGGTCACAGCGTTCCCCAGCAGGTCTGGTTGTCAGAGTCTCCTCACTCCGCTCTACCTTTGTTCACTTCCCTCTGCAATTTCCCACCCACGTTCACCTCCTCACCTCCCGTACCCATCAGGTCTAAGGGCGGTTAAGTGTTGGGCCAGAGGTCCCTGTCCAAAATGTGGGAGAGGAGGGAGCTCTTGGGAAGAGAGATCCTGGCCTCGGAAGGGGAACCCTCAGGCCACTTGGACCCAGAAACCCGCTTGTTGAGCCAAGAGAGTGTCAAAGAAACCGACCTATCCTCTCCTCATGGCCATCTGTGTTGTCTCCTTTCCGGTCAGCAACGGAATCCTGTATCAGTACCCAGATCGCACCGATGTCATCCCTCTGCTCTCCGTTAACATGGGGTGAGTGTCCCCAGGACCAGAATAATAATAATAATAATGATATTTGTTAGCACTTACTGTATGTCAAGCACCGTTCTAAGAGCTGGGTTAGATATACAAGTTATTTAGGTTGGACACGGTCCTTGTCCCACATAGGGCTCACAGTCTTAATCCCCACTTTACGGACCAAGTAATCGAGGCCCAGAGAAGTTAAGTGACTTGCCCAAGGTCACACAGCAGACAAGGAGTGGAGCTTGGATTAGAACCCAGGTCTTTCTGGCTCTCAGGTCCGTGCTTTAGCTACTAGGTCATGCTGCTTCCCAAAATTTCCCTCCAGTAGGCTGGAGGACCTGTCTCTAGAAGTGGGGTGTGCCACTTCCAAGGCTGGGCCCTGCTGGGGAACAGGGGCCCCCTCCAAACCTACCCTACCCAAGCACCCTTACTTACCCCTACCCAAGCAGCTTGGCCTCAGTCACAGAGCCAGTTCCCTGTCGCTCTGGCTCCAAGCTGTAGAAGGTCTCAGTTTAAGAATTATGGTTTTTGGTAAGTGCTCTCAGTGTGTCAAGCACTGTATAAGTTTTGGGGTAGATACAAGATAATCAGGTCGGACACAGTCCCTGACCCACTTGGGGTTCACAGGTTTAAGGGGGAAGAAGAACAGGTATTTCATCCCCATTTTATAGGTGAGGAAAACTGAGGCCCAGAGAAGTCATGACAGTTGCCTAAAGTCATACAGCAGGCAAGTGATGGAACCAGGATTAGAGACCCTGGGTCTCCTGACTCCCAAGATCGTGTTCCTTCCGTTAGATAACACGGCCTCTCAGGGTTTCCCAGCGTGGGCCAGAATCTCTTTCTTGGATACCCCAGATGAGAGGTCTAAAGTGGGAGAGCTGAGGCCCTGGGTTGGCGGGTGGTCACACTGTTGGCGTAACAGGGAAGTCCTTATGTCCCTTAGGAGGAGCCCAGGAGAGGCGATGATCCACCCCCAAGTCCTCGAGACTGCCGTAGTGTTTCCTCCTTGCCCACGAGGGAAGCCGGGGAAAGCACTCTGGGAACCAAATCCTCAGCCAGCCCGAGATCGCCCACAGGGGCTCTCACATCCTCTTGGCAGAGGGAGCCGTGGTTCCTCCTCCACCTGGGGAGGAACTAGGGCCCAGCTGGGGGTCACAGCCCCGTGCGGGCCCCACGGCCCGCTCCTTCCCTCACTTTCGGTTTGTGGCCGCCCTCAGGGGGGAGCAGTGTGGCGGCTGCCGGAGGTCCAACAGCACCGACCGACCCCACGCCTTCCAGGTGATCCTCACGGACCGGCCGTCCCTGGAGCTGAGCGCCGACAACGAGGCCGAGATGGCCGACTGGATGCAGTACTTCTGCCAGGCCGTCTCCAAAGGGGTAGGCCGCGGCCCAGCACGCCGCTCCCGGCCCCGCCGTCCGCTCTACCCTTCCCTCTACCTCCACGTCACCACTTCCTGCCGGGCCTGGCCCAGGCGACAACAGGGGGAAGGAACAGCAACTTGCCTCTGCTCTTGGGGCCTGTGGGGGGGCCACCGGTGGCTAAGGCAAGAGTGCCCCCCCGGCGACCAGCCAGCACAGCCCCACAGCCCCGCCCGGCCTCAGGGACTGAGTTGGTTGAGGTGGCAGGAGTGACTCGATCCTTGCCTTGAGCGGCATCCTCTGTCTCCCAGCAGGTGATCCCCCAGGGCCTGGCCCCCAGCCCCTGCATCCCCTGCTGCCTGGTGATCACGGACGACAGGCTGTTTACATGCCATGAGGACTGCCAGACCAGCTTCTTCCGCTCCCTGGGGACCATGGAGCTGGCTGACATCACGGGTGTGGCCACCGAGCCTGGCAAGGAGTACTGCATCGTGGTGAGTGCGACGACCAGAGCCCAACGGGAGCCGGGTATTGGGGAGGGGGAGGACTGAGGCCGCCCCAATGGCCTGAGAAGCACTGTGGCCTAGCGGACAGAGCAAGGGCCTCCGGGGGGTCAGAAGGATCTGGGTTCTTATCCCGGCTCTGGGAGTCACTTTACTTCATCTGCAAAATGGGGACTAAGACCGTGAGCCCCGTGCGGGACATGGACCGAATCCAACCTGATTATCTCGTATCTACCCAAGGATTAGTATAGTGCTTGACACATAGTAAGCGTTTAACAAACGCCGTAAAAAACCCCCAAAAAACTAACTGCTGAATTCCTCCGCAGGAGTTTGCCCAGGACCGCAAGCAGTTCCTCCCACCTTGGGTCATCTATCTGAGTTGCACCACGGAACTGGACCGGCTCCTCTCGGCCCTGAGTGCTGGGTGGAAAGCCCTCTACCAGGTAATGAGCCCAGGGTTCCCAGGGAAAAGGAGATGGAGGGCCAAAACCACTCGAGCGGTAGCATCAGAGGGTATTAGGAAAGGGCCATGGGTGCCCAGAGTTGTCCTGAGCTGGCTACGAGATCAGGTAATCGGCCAAAGCCCTGTCCTTTAGGAGGTTTGACTCTAACACTCTCATCCAAAATGGCACACAATTGTGCCAGCTCACACTGACAAGCGTAGCTGATACAAGACTGCAGAAATGGAGGCCGTCCTGAGGACTCATTTCGGAGACCAAGCCTGCCGTTTGAGGCTCTCTGACCTGGAATTGGAATCCAAGAATTGAAGACCATTCCTGGGGCAGACCACGATTTCCGTCCATCCAGCCCAGATTTCTGTTTCCAGTAGAGACGACGGGATGCTTGGAGGAAGCGGGGGATGGCTGCCCTCTTGGCCCTCCATCCGGGGATGGATCAGCCAGCTTGGTTTTTTTTATGGCATTTGTTAGGCGCTTAACTATGTGCCAAACACTGTACTAATCAATCAATCAATCTATTTATTGAGTGCTTACTCTGTGCAGAGCACTGTACTAAGCGCTTGGGAAGTACAAGTTGGCAACATATAGAGACAGTCCCTACCCAACATTGGGCTCACAGTCTAAAAGGGGGAGACAGAGAACAAAACCAAACATACTAACAAAATAAAATAAATAGAATAGATATGAATAGATATGTACAGTACTGTATATGTACAGTACTAAGTACTGGGACGGATACAAATTATGTCAGACACAATCCCTGTCCCACACAGGGCTCCCCTCTAGAGGAGAGTGAGAACGGGTGTAGAATCCCCATTGAATCCCCATTTTACAGGTGAAGCAACTAAGGTACAGAGATGTTAAATGACTTGTCCAAGGTAACTTAGCAGGTAAATGGGAGAGCCAGGATTAATAATAATAATGATGGCATTTATTAAGCACTTACTATGTGCAGAGCACTGTTCTAAGCGCTGGGAAGGTTACAAGGTGATCAGGTTGTCCCACGGGGGGCTCACAGTCTTCATCCCCATTTTACAGATGAGGGAACTGAGGCACAGAGAAGTTCATTCATTCATTCAATTGTATTTATTGAGCGCTTACTGTGTGCAGAGCATTGTACTAAGCGCTTGGGAAGTACAAGTTGGCAACATATAGAGACGGTCCCTACCCAACAGTGGGCTCACAGTCTAGAAGGGGGAGAAAGAGAACAAAACAAAACATATTAACAAAATAAAAGTTAAGTGACTTGCCCAAAGTCACACAGCTGACAATTTGCAGAGTCGCAACTGAGGTACATAGATGTTAAATCAATCAATCGTATTTATTGAGCGCTTACTTTGTGCAGAGCACTGTACTAAGCGCTTGGGAAGTACAAGTTGGCAACATATAGAGACGGTCCCTACCCAACAGTGGGCTCACGGTCTAGAAGGGGGAGACAGAGAACAAAACAAAACATATTAACAAAATAAAAGTTAAGTGACTTGCCCAAAGTCACACAGCTGACAATTTGCAGAGTCGCAACTGAGGTACATAGATGTTAAATCAATCAATCGTATTTATTGAGCACTTACTTTGTGCAGAGCACTGTACTAAGCGCTTGGGAAGTACAAGTTGGCAACATATAGAGACAGTCCCTACTCAACAGTGGGCCCACAGTCTAAAAGACGTGTTAAATGACGTGTCCAAGGTAACATAGCAGGTAAATGGGAGAGCCAGCATTAGAACCCAGGTCCTCTGACTCCCTTCAAGGCCTGTGCTCTTTCCAGTAGGCCACACTGGTCTTATATCTCTAACTTTTCCTCTAGTGACCCACTGTGAATTACCCCTTCGTGCCTTTATCCAAACCCTGCCTAGTCCTACTGATAGCAAGTACCGATACCGATAGCACTCCTGTGGTCGAGAACTCCTTATGCTTGCCTGTGGAGGGAAGGCCGTCTCCTAATTCAACCTAGGCACTCAGAGAAGCGATGCGGCTAGTGGAAAGAGTACAGGGCTGGAAGTCAGAGGACCTGGGTTCTAATCCCGGCTCCACCACGTCTCCTCCGGGTGACTTCGGACAAGTCACTTTACTTCTTTGAGCCTCGGTTTCCTTATCTGCAAAATGGGGATTAAATTCCTGTCCCAGGCACTGTTCTATGTCATGTACCCAACTTGTACTTCCCAAGCGCTTAGTACAGTGCTCTGCACACAGTCAGCGCTCAATAAATACGATTGAATGAATGAATGAATGAATGAATCAAATACGATTGATGATGAATGTCCCCCACTTCTACCCAAGGCTGTGAGCCCCATGAGGGACCTGATTGTCTTGTACCGACCCCAGCACTTAGAGCAGTGCTTGGCACAGAGTAAACACTTAATGGATACTACTACTATTATTATTACCTCTGCCTCTGAGCTGGTCGGAGGCAGTATAGGGAGGGATGGGGCCCTGTCAGTTCAAGGAGAGGGCACAGGTTGAGAGCTCAAGCCATCTCATTCATTCATTCATTCAGTCGTATTTATTGAGCGCTCACTGTGTGCAGAGCACTGTACTAAGCGCTTGGGAAGTCCAAGTTGCCAACATCTAGAGACGGTCCCTACCCAACAGCGGGCTCACGGTCTAGAAGCGGGAGACAGACAACAAAACAAAACATATAAACAAAATAAAATAGAATAGAATAGATATGTACAAGTAAAATAAATAAATAGAGTAATAAATACATACAAACATGTATACAGGTGCTGTGGGGAAGGGAAGGAGGTAAGGCGGGGGGGTGGGAAGGGTGGGGGGGGAGAGGAAGGAGGGGGCTCAGTAAGCTCTTAATAAATGCCATCATTATTATTATTATTCATTCATTCATTCAATCATATTTATTGAGCGCTCACTGTGTGCAGAGCACTGGACTAAGCGCTTGGGAAGTACAAGTTGCCAGCATATATAATGGTGGCATTTATTAAGCGCTTACTATGGGCAAAGCACTGTTCTAAGCGCTGGGGAGGTTACAAGGTGATCAGGTTGTCCCACACGGGGCTCACAGTCTACAGTGCTTGGCACATAGTACGCACTTAAAAAGTATCCTAATTGTTCATCTGATTAGCAGGGGAGCCAGAAAGTAAAATCAATTCGGGATAGGAGGAAGTAACTGAAGCAACAGGAAGAAGTGCGGCTTAGTGGAAAGAGCCCGGGCCTGGGAGTGAAAAGACCAAGGTTCTTCCTCTGTGGCTTGGGCAAGTCAGTTCATTTCTCTGGGTTTCAGTTCCCTCATCTGCAAAATGAGGATTACGACTGTGAGCCCCATGTGGGACCTGGACTGTATCCAACCTGGTTATCTTGTATCCACCCCAGCGCTTGGAACAGAACCTGGCACATAATAACAAATACCATCAAAAAAAAACAAAAAAACAAGAAAAAAAAACTGAGTATAAAGATCTGTACATAAGTACAGATCTTCTACCTGTATATATGTTTGTACATATTTATTACTCTATTTATTTATTTATTTATTTTGCTTTATCTCGCGTTTGAATCCCCGGGTGGAGTGTGGGGAGGGGCGGCGGGGGGCGGAACCGTGGCTCTCCCGAACCGACGTCCCCGTTCTGGCCTCTGACCACCATCCTTGTCGGCCCAGGTGGACCTTCCGCACAAGGCAGTCCAGGAGGCCTCCTGCAAGAAGAAGTGCGAGGACGCCTTAAGCCTCATCCACAGCGCCTGGCAGCGCAGCGACAGCCTGTGCCGCGGCCGGGCCTCTCGGGACCCCTGGTGCTGAAGCCGGAACCGGACCGGCCTGGAGGGAGCATGCAGCGGGGCGGGAACGGCGCGGCATCAAGCACAAGAAGTCAGCCCTGTCTCCCGATGCTGCTGTTCCCAGGCTCCTGCCCGCCGCCCCCCTCCAGCTCCCGGCCCTCCGCTTCCCGGAGTAGACGGCGTTGCCTCTTCTTGCAGAGAGGGCTGGGCCCTGGCCATGGGCATGGGCTCTAGGGGGCCCAGATCCCAGCACCTCCTTCCCTCCCTGGAGCACTTTGGCATGGGGAAATGGGAGAGAGCGGGCATCAGTCATGAGGGGTGGGGGAGGGAGGAAAGGGAGGAGTTTGAGGCCCAGGGCTCCTGTGGACTAGGTTCCCTCTCCCCAGGGCCACATGGCCTCGTTAGGGCAACGTAATCTCTTATTAATAATAATAAAAATAATATATAATGGGGGGAAAAGCCAGGGGTGGGAGCCTGGGAGAGGGTCCCTTCTACCACCCTTCTGGGGTTCAGGCAGAAGGTCAGAGGGCACCATGGGGGTCCCCTGAGAGCCTGGCCAACCTAGTTCATTTTTGAACACTTAGCTTGTAAATGTGGTGAGACTGGAACACTAAGTCGCTTGCGTGCATGTTTTCTTCTCGCTAACTCCATCCCAGAGTGCACCCCCGCTGCCGGCCCGCCTGCCATTCCGCGGTTGTAACTTTCCGGGCAGGACGGGGCTCCCCTTCCCGCCTCTCCGCTGGCTGCCCTTCCCACCTCTCCCCTGGCTGCCTCCGAGGGTCCCAGCATGCCCCCCCCGCAGCCACCTGTGGGCACAGCCGCCAGCCTGTGGAGTTCATCCCAGCGGGACCCGGGAAGAGGTGGCAGGGGATGAGGGGAGACCATCAGCTCTTTACTGGGCGCCTAAATCCGCCACCATAGGGAGAGGCTGGAAGGAACGGGGGGGAGGCGGCCGGGAAGCAGAGGGAAACGCCAATTGCGCGTGGCTTCAGCTACACCATGCCGCTCGCTCCCTCCTGACGGCGGAAGCCAATCCCCTCTAATGGGAGCTTTGTAAAGGAACAGCCTTGGCCCTCCAAGGGAGGGGTTTGGTTTTGTTTTTTTTAAATAAAATAGAGATGTTATATTGCAGCAGTTGTGCCTGCCTCCTCTTTTCCTGGGGACCAGAGTGGAAGAGGCTAGATAGGGGTCTTGATGCTTCTTCGCCTGTCTCCCAGCCGTCCCAGCCCCTGGGCCCCGGGAGGAGAATGTGTCTCCAGTTGCTGCCGAGGCCCAGGCTGGTTGAGGGCTGGATTCCTCTCCCTCTCCCGTCGGGAGGCGAGCCCAGTGCCAGAGACAGCTCGGGGCAGCTGCTGCAGGTCTGGACGGCTGCCTGCCCCATGTCACCTTGTCCAAGTTGTCTCTTCCTCTGATTTCCCCTGGATTCCTCCTTCCCTGGGGGGCTTTTAACCTCAAGGGATTGGGGAGGGGAGGGCTGATCTGCCTGGGCTCCTAACCCTGTCCTCTCCCAGCTCTTCCGAGCCTCAGAGGCGTACAGTGGCCAAGCTTCCTGGCCCGACAACCCGGGGGCTGGCCTAAGGGGGAATAAGTCCGGGACGTCCCCCGGGGCTCCTGGGCCCGAGGCTGAAGAGGAGAACAGGGCCCAGAACGGACTGCTTCCTTGGCCTCATGAAGGGGGCTGAGAGGAGTAGCGTGGCATAATGGATAGAGCACAGGACCGGGAGTCAGAAGGTCATGGGTTCATCCCCGCGCCACCATTTGTCTTCTGTGTGGCCTTGGGCAAGTCACTTCAGTTCTAACTGCCTCAGTTACTTCATAATAATAATAATAGTGGCATTTGTGAAGTGCTTACTGTGTGCAAAGCACTGTTCTAAGCGCTGGGGTAGATACAAGGTAATCAGGTTGTCCCACGTGGGGCTCACAGTCTTCATCCCCATTTTACAGATGAGGGAACTGAGGCCAAGAGAAGTTAAGTGACTTGCCCAAAGTCACACAACTGACAAGTGGCGGAGCCTGGATTAGAACCCACAACCTCTGGCTCCCCAGCCCGGGCCCTTTCCACCGAGCCACGCTGCTTCTCTATACAATCTTCATCTGTACGATGGGGATGAAGGCTGTGAGCCCTATGTGGGACAGGGACCGTGTCCAACCCAATTTGCTTGTATCGAACCCAGCACTTAGTACATTGTCTGGCACATAGTAAGCGCTTAACAAATACCATAATTATTCATTTTTATCATCCTATTCTGCAGATGAGGAAACTGAGCCAGGAAGGGACTGTCAATCTTGGAATCTAGGTGACCTGACTCCCGGGCCACGAGAGACCACCAGCCGGAGTGGATCCAAGATCTCTGATCAAGGGCTGAGGAGGGGGAAGGTACCCCGTCACATCCTAGGGGTTCGGGTCTGCCCCTTGGCTTTCACCTCCTAGCAGGAACCTTGGGGTTAACATTTAAACCAGTCGGTCGGTCCCCCTCTCAGAGTCTGCAAATAGTCCTGGCCGCTGCTCCTCTCGGGGGGGTGGCGGAGGCGGCAGCTGCCGACTCTCAGAAAGTGAGTCACCCTGACTCAGGGAGCCTGGAAGGGAAGACAGGGAAGGGCCAGCTGAAATGGTCGGTTTGGGGTGCTGCCCCTGGGGCAAACTGGGGGCTCTCAGGTTGGGGCCCCTTGAGAGCTGGGAAGGGAGGGGTATAATGTTTGCTCTCTTGGGATAGCTGGGGTTAACCCAGGTAGGCAGCCCGATGGTCCTGGGAGGATAGATCCTCCACTTGGTTGATTGGACAAGCAGGGAAAACCTGGTGCCCCGAGGCATAAGAATAATAGGGTATTTGTTAAGCAGCATGGCTCAGTGGAAAGAGTTTGGAGTCAGACGCCCTGGGTTCAAATCCCGGCTCCACCAACTGTCAGCTGTGTGACTTTGGGCAAGTCATTTCTCTGTGCCTCAGTTGCCTCATCTGTAAAATGGGGATTAAAACTGTGAGCCCCCTGTGGGCCAATCTGATCACCTTGTAACCTCCCCAGCGCTTAGAACAGTGCTTTGCACATGGTAAGCGCTTAACAAATGCTATTGTTATTATTATTATTAAGCACTTACAATTCATTCGTTCATTCAATTGTATTTATTGAGCGCTTACTGTGTGCACAGCACTTGGGAAGTACAAGTTGGCGATGTATAGAGACGGTCCCTACCCAACAACGGGCGGGCAGGTACAAGGTAATCAGGTGGGACATAATCCACGTCCCTCATGAGGCTCACAGTCTAAGTAGGAAGAACTGGTATGGAATCCCCATTCTGTAGAGGAGAAAAGTGAGGCACACTGAGAAGCTAAGTGACTTTGAGAGAAGCAGCATGTCCTAGTGAGAAAAAATGTGGCCTAGGGGATCGAGTGTGGGCCTGGGTGTCAGAAGAACTTGGGTTTTAATCCTGTGTGCCCTTGGGTAAGTCACTTCATTTCTCTGTGCCTCAGTTACCTCATCTATAAAATGGGGATTAAGACTGTGAGCCCAATCATTCATTCAATCGTATTTATTGAGCGTGTAATCGTATTTGAGTACTGTGCTAAGCACTTGGGAGAGTACAATATAACATACATTCCCTGCCCACAGCGAGCTTACAGTTTAGAGGGGGAGACTGGTATTAATATAAATAAATAATTTACAGATATGCACAGAGGTGCTGTGGGGCTGGGGTTGGGGGGGGTGAATAAAGGGAGCAAGTTGGGGATGCAGAAGGGCGTGGGAGAAAAGGAAATGAGTCAGGAAAGGCCTTTTGGAGGCGATGTGCTTTCAATAAGACTTTGAAGATGGGGAGAGTAATTGTCAGATATGAAGAGGGAAGGCTTTCCAGACCAGAGACAGGACGTGGGCAAGAAGTTGGCGATAAGACAGACGAGCGCGAGGTACAACGAGTCGGTTGGCATTAAAGAAGCGAAGTGTGTGGGATGGGTTGTAGAAGGAGAGCAGTGAGGTAAGAAGGGGCAAGCCAGTGGAAAGGAGTTTCTGTTCAATACGATGGTGGATGGGAAACTAATGGAGGTCCTGGAGGAGTGAGGAAATGTGGACTAAATGTTGTAAAAAAAAGAAAGATCTGGGTAGCAGAGTGAAGTCTGGATTGATATGGGGAGGGCAGGGAGGTCAGAAAGGGGGCTGATACAGTAATCAAGGCAGAACGGGATAAATGCTTGGATTAACGTGGTAGCAATTTGGATGGAGACGAAAGGCGGACTTTAGTGATACTGCAAAGGTTAAACCGACAGGATTTAGTGATAAATTGAATACATGGGTTGAATGAGAGATATGAGTCAAGGATAACGCCAAGCTTATAGGCTCGTGATACAGGAAAAATGGTGGTGCTGCCTATGGTGATGGGAAAGTCAAGGAGGGGATAGGGTTTGGGTGGAGAGATTCGGAGTTCTGTTTTGGACATGTTAAGCTTGAGGTGACAGCAGGACAGCCCGTTGTTGGGTAGGGACTGTCTCTATATGTTGCCGACTTGTACTGCCCAAGCGCTTAGTACACTGCTCTGCACACAGTAAGCGCTCGATAAATACGATTGAATGAACGAATGAATCCAAATAGATACGTCTTTAAAGCAGAAGGAAATGCGAGACTGCAGGGAGGAAGGGAGATCAGGATTGGAGATGTAGATTTGGGGATCATCTGCTTAGAGGTGATACTTCAAGCCATGGGAGTGAGGGGGCTTTCCAAGAGAGTGGGTGTAAATGGAGAATAGAAGACTGAACCTCGAGGGACCCCCACAATTAGGGGGTGGGAGGCAGAGGAGAAGCCCACGAAAGAGGCTGAGAATGAGCGTCCAAGAAAGATAGAGGACAGCGTAAGCCCAGTCAAAGCTGGTTAATGTTTTCAGGAGAAGGGGGTGGTTAACGGTGTCAGAGGCAGCTGAGAGGTCGAAGAGGATTAGGATGGAGTAGAGGCCTTTGTATTTGGCAAGGAGGAGATCATTCGTGACCTTTTAGAGGGCATTTCTGTGTAGTGAAAACAGAAGCCAGATTGGAGGGGGTCAAGGAGAGAATTGGAGAAAAGGAACTTGAGGCAGCAGGTATAGACAACTCTCAAGTAGCTCCGAGAGGAATGATAGGGAGATGGGGTGATAACTTGAGGGAACTGTGGGGTCAAGGGAGGGGTTTATTAAGCAAAAGGGTGAAAGAGCATCTTTGAAAGCAGTGGGGAAGAAGCCACTGGAGAGCCAACAGTTGAAGATAGCAGTCAGGGAGGGAAGAAGGGAGGAGGCAAGTGCATTGACAAGGTGAGAAGGGATGGGGTCAGATGTGCAGGTGGTGGGAGTGGATTTGGAGAGAAGGCCAGACCGTGTCCAACCTGATGATCTTCTATCTACCACTTGTCTGCTGTGTGACCTTGGGCAAGTCACTTCACTTCTCCGAGCCACAGTTACCTCATCTGTGAAATGGAGATTGAGACTGTGAGCCCCCCCATGTGGGACAGGGACTGTGTCCATCCCAATTTGCTTGTATCCACCCCAGAGCTTAGTACGGTGGCTGGCACACAGTAAGCACTTAACAAATAACAATTATTATTATTATTATCTACCCAATCCTAAATGTAGTGCCTGGCACACAGTAAGCACTTAACAAATACCACAATTATTATCATTATTATCTACCCCATCCTAAGTACAGTTCCTGGCAAATAGTAAGCACTTAACAAATACCATTTAAAAAAAAAAAGTGACTTTGCCCATGGTCATACTGTGGTAGATAGGGTATTAGAGCCCAGGTCCGTGCTCTTGACTCTAGGCCACGCTACTTGGGGCACCTGTGGCCTCCGTTCATTGTCTTCTTTCCATCCTTCTTGGCCTGGACTGAATCTCACCGTTCGGGCCAAAGACCTAGAAATTAGCCAAGATACGGCCCTGAAGGAAGGGTGGAGGGGGTTAGGGGGCGGGCAGCGCCCCTGAGAAGCCTGTACCCGCAGGCTGTCTCGGCCCAGAGAACCGGGCACCCGACCCTGGCCTGGGCTACCACCTGTTCAGAGATGATCCCTCTGATGACGGACAGGCTGGGGGCTGGCACCCGGTTCCAGGGCCTGGCCACGGGCACCAGATGGTAGGGGCTCTGGGTTGTGCTCCAAAGGGAGGGGAATAATTCATTCATTCAATCGTATTTATTGAGCGCTTACCGTGTGCAGAGCACTGTACTAACCGCTTGGGAAAGACAAGTTGGCAACATATAGAGACGGTCCCTACCCAACAGTGGGCTCACAGTCTAGAAGGGGGAGACAGAGAACAAAACAAAACATACTAACAAAATAAAGTAATAATAATAATAGGAATAATGTATTTGTTAAACGCTTACTATGTGATAAGCACTGTTCTAAACACGGGGGTCGTTCCAAGGTAATCAGGTTGTCCTATGTGGGGCTCACAGTTGTAATCCCCGTTTTCCAAAGGAGGTAACTGAGGCACAGAGAAGTGAAGCGACTTGCCCAGGTCACACAGCCGACAAGTGGAAGAGCTGGGATTAGAACCCACGTCCCAGTGGCTCCCGGAGCCCCCCGGAGTTCCCTGTGCCCCAGCGCCCGCTGCCTTTATCAGAGCCGGATCGGGACCCTGGCGGAGGGTGCAGTGGGGTGGGGGGCAAGATGGGAAGGAGAAGGATGAGCGGGGCAGGTGGGGGGTGTCAAGAGCTGGGGGTGGGACCACTGTCTGGGGGCGTGGTCGACAGGTGTGGAAGTGTCCTTGTCGTGGGCGGGCCCAAGGGCTGGGGCCATGAGCCCACCGTTGGGTAGGGACCGTCTCTAAATGTTGCCAACTTGGACTTCCCAAGCGCTTAGTCCAGTGCTCTGCACACAGTAGGCGCTCAATAAATACGATTGAATGAAGTAAGCATGAATGAAAAATAAAATAGAAAAATAAAAATTAATGAAAAATTAAAATAAATTTAAAAATTTAATAAATAAATAAAAATGGAAAACTGTAAAAATCAATGAATGAGTGAATGAATGGCTCCCCACAGCACCTGTATATATGTATATATGCTTGTACATATTTATTACTCTATTTATTTTATTTGTACATATTCTATTTATTTTATTTTCTTAATATGTTTTGTTTTGTTGTCTGTCTCCCCCTTCTAGACTGTGAGCCCGCCGTTGGGTAGGGACCGTCTCTAGCTGTTGCCAACTTGGACTTCCCAAGCGCTTAGTCCAGCGCTCTGCACACAGTAAGCGCTCAATAAATACGATTGATTGATTGATAGGGACCGTCTCTATATATTGCCAACTTGGGCTTCCCAAGCGCTTAGTCCAGTGCTCTGCACACAGTAAGCGCTCAGTAGCTACGATTGAATGAATGAATGAGCCCACCGTTGGGTAGGGACCGTCTCTAGATGTTGCCAAGTTGGACTTCCCAAGCGCTTAGTCCAGCGCTCTGCACACAGTAGGCGCTCAATAAATACGATTGAATGAATGAATGAATGAATGAATGAATGACCTCTCTCCCACTGGTCCAGCCCCGCCCCCGGGAGGTGTGAAGGCAGGGGTGGCTGTGATTGGTCCAGGTGGGGGAGCGTGGCCTGTGTCTGTGGGCCTGTCCAGGGCGGAGGGTGCGAGGACCTTCCAGGCTGTGAGCCCACCGTTGGGCAGGGACCGTCTCTCTATGTTGCCAACTTGGACTTCCCAAGCGCTTAGTCCAGTGCTCTGCACACAGTAAGCACTCAATAAATACGATTGAATGAATGAAGGAGCCCCCCATTGGGTAGGGACCATCTCCATATGTTGCCAACTTGGACTTCCCAAGCGCTTAGTCCAGTGCTCTGCACACAGTAAGTGTTCAATAAATACGATTGAATGAATGAATGAATGAATGACCTCTCCCCCACTGGAGGTGTGAAGGCAGGGGTGGCTGTGATTGGTCCGGGCGGTGGTGTGGGGCGTGGCCTGTGTCTGTGGGCCTGTCCAGGGCGGAGGGTGCGATGACCTTCCAGACTGTGAGCCCACCGTTGGGTAGGGACCGTTTCTCTATGTTGCCAACTTGGACTTCCCAAGCGCTTAGTCCAGTGCTCTGCACACAGTAGGCGCTCAATACATACGATTGAATGGATGAATGAATGAATGAGCCCACCGTTGGGTAGGGACCGTCTCTCTATGTTGCCAACTTGGACTTCCCAAGCGCTTAGTCCAGTGCTCTGCACACAGTAGGCGCTCAATCAATACGATTGAATGAATGAATAAGCCCACCGTTGGGTAGGGACCATCTCTCTATGTTGCCAACTTGGACTTCCCAAGCACTTAGTCCAGTGCTCTGCACACAGTAGGCGCTCAATCAATACGATTGAATGAATGAATGAGCCCACCGTTGGGTAGGGACCGTCCCTAGATGTTGCCAAGTTGTACTTCCCAAGCGCTTAGTCCAGCGCTCTGCACACGGTGGGCACTCAATAAATACGATTGAATGAATGAATGAATGAACGAACGACCTCTCCCCCACTGGTCCGGCCCCGCCCCCGGGAGGTGTGCAGGCAGGGGTGGCTGTGATTGGTCTGGGCGGTGATGGGGGCGTGGCCTGCGTCTGTGGGCCTGTCCGGGGCGGAGGGTGCCATGACCTTCCAGACTGTGAGCCCACTGTTGGGTAGGGACCCTCTCTCTATGTTGCCAACTTGGACTTCCCAAGCGCTTAGTCCAGTGCTCTGCACACAGTAAGCACTCAATAAATATGTTTGATTGATTGATTGATAGGGACCGTCTCTACATATTGCCAACTTGGGCTTCCCAAGCGCTTAGTCCAGCGCTCTGCACACAGTAAGTGCTCGATAATAATAATAATGATGCCATTTATTATGCGCTTACTAAGTGCAGAGCACTGTTCTAAGCGCTGCGGGGTTTACAATAGATACGATTGAGTGAATGAATGAGCCCACCGTTGGGTAGGGACCGTCTCTCGATGTTGCCAACTTGGACTTCCCAAGCGCTTGGTCCAGCGCTCTGCACACAGTAGGCGCTCAATAAATACGATTGAATGAATGGATGGATGGATGAACGAACGAACGACCTCTCCCCCACTGGTCCGGCCCGGCCCCCGGGAGGTGTGAAGGCAGGGGTGGCTGTGATTGGTCCGGGCGGTGATGGGGGGCGTGGCCTGCGTCTGTGGGCCTGTCTGGGGCGGAGGGTGCCATGACCTTCCAGACTGTGAGCCCACTGTTGGGTAGGGACCCTCTCTCTATGTTGCCAACTTGGACTTCCCAAGCGCTTAGTCCAGTGCTCTGCACACAGTAAGCACTCAATAAATATGTTTGATTGATTGATTGATAGGGACCGTCTCTACATATTGCCAACTTGGGCTTCCCAAGCGCTTAGTCCAGCGCTCTGCACACAGTAAGTGCTCGATAATAATAATAATGATGCCATTTATTATGCGCTTACTATGTGCAGAGCACTGTTCTAAGCACTGCGGGGTTTACAATAGATACGATTGAATGAATGAATGAGCCACACCGTTGGGTAGGGACCGTCTCTAGATGTTGCCAACTTGGGCTTCCCAAGCGCTTGGTCCAGCGCTTTGCACACAGTAGGCGCTCAATAAATACGATTGAATGAATGGATGGATGAATGAACGAACGAACGACCTCTCCCCCACTGGTCCGGCCCCGCCCCCGGGAGGTGTGAAGGCAGGGGTGGCTGTGATTGGTCCGGGTGGTGATGGGGGCGTGGCCTGCGTCTGTGGGCCTGTCCAGGGTGCCATGACCTTCCAGACTGTGAGCCCACCGTTGGGTAGGGACCGTCTCTCTATGTTGCCAACTTGGACTTCCCAAGCGCTTAGTACAGTGCTCTGCACACAGTAGGTGCTCAATAAATACGATTGAATGAATGAGTGAATGAGCCCACCGTTGGGTAGGGACCGTCTCTAGATGTTGCCAACTTGTCCTTCCCAAGCGCTTAGTCCAGCGCTCTGCGCACAGTAGGCGCTCAATAAATACGATTGATTGACAGGGACCGTCTCTATATATTGCCAACTTGGGCTTCCCAAGCGCTTAGTCCAGTGCTCTGCACACAGTAAGCGCTCAATGGATACGATTGAATGAATGAATGAGCCCACCGTTGGGTAGGGACCGTCTCTCTATGTTGCCAAGTTGGGCTTCCCAAGCGCTTGGTCCAGCGCTCTGCACACGGTAAGCGCTCAATAAATACGATTGAATGAATGGATGGATGGATGAATGAACGAACGCCCTCTCCCCCACTGGTCCGGCCCCGCCCCCGGGAGGTGTGCAGGCAGGGGCGGCGGGGGCGGGGGGGGGGCGTGTCCTCCGCCCCGTGCAGCCCCGGGAGGGAGCCGTCCGGGGGAGCGTCGGTCGGGGGAGCCGGTCCCGGGATGTCCCCCCGGGCGGTGCCCCCGGCGCTGGACCTGGTGCTGGGCGCCTCGGCCTGCTGCCTGGCCTGCCTGTTCACCAACCCGCTGGAGGTGGTGAAGACGCGGCTGCAGCTGCAGGGCGAGCTGCGGCGGCGGGGCACGGGCCCGCGCCTCTACCGCGGCGTGGGGCAGGCGCTGCTGGCCGTGGGCCGGGCGGACGGGCTGCGGGGGCTGCAGAAGGGGCTCGGGGCCGCCCTGCTCTACCAGGGCCTCATGAACGGGCTCCGCTTCTACTGCTACTCCCAAGCCCAGCGGGCCGGACTCACCCAGCTGCCCGGGGGAAACGCCGCCGCCGCCGCCGCCGCCGGGGCCCTGGGGGCCCTGCTGGCCAGCCCGGCCTACCTCGTGAGTCACCCCTTCCATCCGATTTATTGAGCCGTCACTATGCGCGGAACGCTCGGGAACTCGGTCGTTCAGTCCTTCATTCAATCGTATTGATTGAGCGCTCACTGTGTGCGGAGCGCTTGGGAAGTCATTCCTTCATTCAGTCGTATTGATTGAGCGCTGACTGGGTGCGGAGCGCTGGACTGAGCGCTTGGGAAGTCACTCGTTCGCTCAAAAGTATTGATTGAGCGCTGACTGTGTGCGGAGCGCTTGGGAAGTCATTCCTTCATTCATTCAATCGTACTGATTGAGCGCTTACTGGGTGCAGAGCGCTGGGCTGAGCGCTTGGGAAGTCATTCATTCAGTCGTATTGATTGAGCACTTACTGGGTGCGGAGCGCTTGAGAAGTCATTCGTTCATTCCTTCATTCAGTCGTATTGATTGAGCGCTTACTGTGTGCAGAGCGCTGGACAGAGCGCTTGGGAAGTCATTCGTTCATTCCTTCATTCAATCGTATTGATTGAGCGCTTACTGTGTGCGGAGCGCTTGGGAAGTCATTCCTTCATTCAGTCGTATTGATTGAGCGCTGACTGGGTGCAGAGCGCTTGGGAAGTCATTCCTTCATTCAATCGTATTGATTGAGCGCTTACTGTGTGCGGAGCGCTGGACTGAGCGCTTGGGAAGTCATTCATTCAGTCGGATTGATTGAGCCCTTACTGTGTGCGGAGCGCTTAGGAAGTCATTCGTTCATTCATTCAATCGTATTGAGTGCTTACTGTGTGCGGAGCTCTGGACTGAGCGCTTGGGAAGTCATTCATTCACTCAAAAGTATTGATTGAGCGCTGACTGTGTGCAGAGCGCTTGGGAAGTCATTCACTCATTCATTCAATCGTATTGAGCGCTTACTGAGTGCGGAGCGCTGGGCTAAGCGCGTGGGAAGTCATTCATTCAATCGGATTGATTGAGCGCTTACTGTGTGCAGAGCGCTTGGGAAGTCATTCCTTCATTCCTTCATTCAATCGTATTGATGGAGCGCTTACTGGGTGCGGAGCGCTTGGGAAGTCATTCCTTCATTCAGTCGTATTGATTGAGCACTTCATTCGTTCATTCCTTCATTCAGTCGTATTGATTGAGCGTTTACTGTGTGCAGAGCGCTGGACCGAGCGCTTGGGAAGTCATTCGTTCACTCAAAAGTATTGGTTGAGCGCTGACTGTGTGCGGAGCGCTTGGGAAGTCATTCCTTCATTCAGTCGTATTGATTGAGCACTTACTGGGTGCAGAGCGCTGGGCTAAGCGCTTCGGAAGTCATTCATTCAGTCGGATTGATTGAGCGCTTACCGTGTGCAGAGCGCTTGGGAAGTCATTCCTTCATTCTATCGTATTGATTGAGCGCTTACTGTGTGCAGAGCGCTTGGGAAGTCATTCATTCATTCAATCGTATTGATTGAGTGCTTACTGTGTGCGGAGCGCTTAGGAAGTCATTCATTCATTCAATCGTATTGAGCGCTTACTGTGTGCGGAGCGCTGGACCGAGCGCTTGGGAAGTCATTCATTCAATTGTATTGATTGAGCCCTTACTGTGTGCAGAGCGCTTGGAAAGTCATTCGTTCATTCCTTCATTCAATCGTATTGATTGAGCGCTGACTGTGTGTGGAGCGCTGACTGTGTGCAGAGCGCTTGGGAAGTCATTCCTTCATTCCTTCATTCAGTCGTATTGATTGAGCGCTGACTGTGTGCGGAGCGCTGGACTGAGCGCTTGGGAAGTCATTCATTCACTCAAAAGTATTGATTGAGCGCTGACTGTGTGCAGAGCGCTTGGGAAGTCATTCCTTCATTCAGTCGTATTTATTGAGCACTTACTGGGTGCGGAGCGCTGGGCTAAGCGCGTGGGAAGTCATTCATTCAATCGTATTGATTGAGCGCTTACTGTGTGCAGAGCGCTTGGGAAGTCATTCACTCATTCATTCAATCGTATTTATTGAGCGCTTACTGTGTGCATAGCGCTTGGGAAGTCATTCCTTCATTCAGTCGTATTGATTGAGCGCTTACTGTGTGCAGAGCGCTGGACTGAGTGCTTGGGAAGTCATTCATTCAGTCGTATTGATTGAGCGCTGACTGTGTGCAGAGCGCTTGGGAAGTCATTCACTCATTCATTCAGTCGTATTGATTGAGCGTTTACTGGGTGCAGACCGCTGGACTAAGCGCTTGGGAAGAAGTCATTCATTCGATCGTATGGATTGAGCGCTTACTGTGTGCAGAGCGCTGGGCCGAGCGCTTGGGAAGTCATTCATTCAATCGGATTGATTGAGCGCTCACTGCGTGCAGAGCGCTTGGGAAGTCATTCGTTCATTCCTTCATTCAATCGTATTGATTGAGCGCTTACTGGGTGCAGAGCGCTGGACTAAGCGCTTGGGAAGTCATTCATTCAATCGTATTGATTGAGCCCTTACTGTGTGCGGAGCGCTTGGAAAGTCATTCGTTCATTCCTTCATTCAGTCGTATTGATTGAGCGTTTACTGGGTGCAGACCGCTGGACTAAGCGCTTGGGAAGAAGTCATTCATTCAATCGTATTGATTGAGCGCTTACTGTGTGCAGAGCGCTTGGGAAGTCATTCACTCATTCATTCAATCGTATTGATTGAGCGCTGACTGTGTGCAGAGCGCTGGACCTAAGCGCTTGGGAAGTCATTCATTCAATCATATTGATTGAGTGCTTACTGTGTGCAGAGCGCTTGGGAAGTCATTCCTTCATTCATTCAATCGTATTGATTGAGCGCTTACTGTGTGCAGAGCGCTGGACTAAGCGCTTGGGAAGTCATTCATTCAATCGTATTGATTGAGCGCTTACTGCGTGCAGGGTGCTTGGGAAGTCATTTATTCATTCCTTCATTCAATCGTATTTATTGAGCGCTTACTGGGTGCAGAGCGCTGGAATAAGCGCTTGGGAAGAAGTCATTCATTCAATCGTATTGATTGAGCGCTTACTGTGTGCAGAGCGCTTGGGAAGTCATTCGTTCATTCAATCGTATTGAGCGCTTACTGTCTGCAGAGCGCTGGACTGAGCGCTTGGGAAGTCATTCATTCATTCAATCGTGTTTGTTGAGCGCTTACTGTGTGCAGAGTGCTGGACTAAGCGCTTGGGAAGTCATTCATTCATTCAGTCGTATTGAGTGCTTACTGTGTGCAGAGCGCTGGACTGAGCTCTTGGGAAGTCATTCATTCATTCAATCGTATTTATTGAGCGCTTACTGTGTGCAGAGCGCTTGGGAAGTCATTCACTCATTCATTCATTCAATCGTATTCATTGAGCGCTTACTGTGTGCAGAGTGCTGGACTGAGCGCTTGGGAAGTCATTCATTCATTCAATCGTGTTTGTTGAGCGCTTACTGTGTGCAGAGTGCTGGACTAAGCGCTTGGGAAGTCATTCATTCATTGTCATATTTATTGAGCGCTTACTGTGCGTAGAGCGCTGGACTGAGCGCTTGGGAAGTCCAAGTCAGCAACACATAGAGCCGGTCCCTACCCAACAACGGGCTCACAGGCTAGAAGTCAGTGTTCAGGGGCTTTTCCTGGCTGTTGGCACACAAACGGTCAGGGCTTCTTTCAGATAAAGAGTATGGACCCCAAAGCCACCTCCTCCCAAAGGACACCGTGGTCACCGCTGCCGAGAGCCACTCGCATGGGGAGAGAAGGAGGAATTTGGGCTGCGCAAAGTTTAAGGACAAGGAGCGGGACCAGTTGTGGGAACAATAATAATAATAATAATAATAATGATGACATTTGTTAAGCGCTTACTATGTGCAAAGCACTGTTCTAAGCGCTGGAGGGATACAAGGTGATCAGGTTGTCCCCCGGGGGGCTCACAGTCTTCATCCCCATTTTACAGATGAGGTAACTGAGGCCCAGAGAAGTGAAGTGACTTGCCCAAGGTCACACAGCAGACATGTGGTGGAGCTGGGATTTGAACCCATGACCTCTGACTCCAAATCCCGGGCTCTTTCCACTGAGCCACGCTGCTTCTCAACAATCTGCTGGCTGGTGAAGGCAGCCCGACCAGCTCTCCTGCCCATGAAGGGTTCCCTTCTTCTCACCCTCCTCCTCCTCCCTTGCCCCTCCCCACAGCCCCTCCATATATCTTTGTACACATTTATCACATTTATACGTGTCCATAGTTACCATTCTGTTTTTATTTTAATAGATAATTTATGCTGCCCACTTGTGATAATAATAATGGCATTTATTAAGCACTTACTATGTGCAGAGCACTGTTCTAAGCTCTGGGGGGGGGATACAAGGTGATCAGGTGGTCCCACGGGGGGCTCACAGTCTTCATCCCCATTTGACAGATGAGGGAACTAAGGCTCAGAGATGTGAAGTGACTTGCCCAAAGTCACCCAGCTGACAATTGGCAGAGCTGGGATTCGAACCCATGACCCCTGACCCCAAAGCCCGGGCTCTTTCCACTGAGCCATGCATTTATTGAGCGCTTACTGTGTGCAGAGCACTGGACTAAGCGCTTGGGAAGTCACCCTCCTCCTCCTCCCCAGCCCCTCCCCACAGCCCCGCCATATACCTTTGTACACATTTATCCCTTCGTTTATTTTACTTGTCCATAGTTACCATTCTGTTTATTTTAATAGATAATTTATGTTGCCCACTTGTGATAATAATAATGGCATTTATTAAGTGCTTACTATGTGCAAAGCACTGTTCTAAAAGCTGGGGGGGATACAAGGTGATCAAGTTGTCCCACGTGGGGCTCACAGTCTTCATCCCCATTTTACAGTGAGGTCACTGAGGCTCAGAGAAGTGAAGTGACTTGCCCAAGGTCACACAGCAGACATGTGGCGGAGTTGTACTTCCCAAGCGCTTAGTCCAGTGCTCTGCACACAGTAAGCGCTCAATAAATATGATTGAATGAATGAATGAATAATAATAATGAGGGCATTTGTTAAGCACTTGGTATGTGCAGAGCACTGTTCTAAGCGCTGGGGGGGATACAAGGTGATCAAGTTGTCCCACGTGGGGCTCACAGTCTTCATCCCCATTTTACAGATGAGGTCACTGAGGCTCAGAGAAGTGAAGTGACTTGCCCAAGGTCACACAGCAGACATGTGGCAGAGCTGGGATTCGAACCCATGACCTCTGACTCCAAAGCCCGGGCTCTTTCCACTGAGCCACGCTGCTTCTCTGATGATGGCATTTATTAAGCGCTTTCTGTGTGCAAAGCACTGTTCTAAGTGCTGCGGAGCTTACAAGGAGATCAAGGCCTACTTCCCTTCAAAGCCCTACTGAGAGCTCACCTCCTCCAGGAGGCCTTCCCAGACTGAGCCCCCTTTTTCCCCACCCCCCTGCCCTACCTCCTTCCCCTCCCGACAGCACCTGTATATGTTTGTACATATTTATTACTCTATTTTATTTGTACATATTTATTCTATTTATTTTATTTGGTTAACATGTTTTGTTTTGTTGTCTGTCTCCCCCTTCTAGACTGTGAGCCCGCTGTTGGGTAGGGACCGTCTCTATACGTTGCCAACTTGTACTTCCCAAGCGCTTAGTACAGTGCTCTGCACACAGTAAGCGCTCAGTAAATATGATTGATTGAATGAATGAATGAATTTATTAATAATAATAATAATAATAATGGCATTTATTAAGCACTTTCTGTGTACACAGAACTGTTCTAAGCGCTGGGGAGGTTACAAGGAGATCAAGGCCTATTTCCCTTCAAAGCCCTACTGAGAGCTCACCTCCTCCAGGAGGCCTTCCCACACTGAGCCCCCTCCTCCCTCTCCACCTCCTTCCCCTCCCCACAGCACCTGCATTATGTGTATATGTTTGTATGTATTGATTACTCTATTTTATTTGGACATATTTATTCCATTTATTTTATTCTGTTACTATGTTTTGTTTTGTTGTCTCTCTCCCCCTTCTAGACTGTGAGCCCGCTGTTGGGTAGGGACCGTCTCTATGTGTTGCCGACTTGTACTTCCCAGGCGCTTAGTACAGTGCTCTGCACACAGTAAGCGCTCAATCAATACGATTGAATGAATGAATGAGTGAATGTGAGCCCGCTGTTGGGTAGGGACGGTCTCTAGATGTTGCCGACTTGTACTTCTCAAGCGCTTAGTACAGTGCGCTGCACACAGTAAGCACTCAATAAATATGATTGAATGAATGAATGAATGAATTTATTATTAATAATAATAATGGCATTTATTAAGTGCTTACTGTGTGCAAAGCACTGTTCTAAGCGCTGGGGAGGTTACAAGGGGATCAGGTTGTCCTATGGGGGGCTCACAGTCTTCATCCCTATTTTACAGATGAGGGAACTGAGGCCCAGAGAAGTGAAATGACTTGCCCAAAGTCACACAGCTGACAATTGGCAGATTGTCAGAGCCGGGATTCAAACCCATGACCCCTGACTCCAAAGCCAGGGCTTTTTCCACTGAGCCACACTGCTGTGTGCAGAGCACTGGACTAAGCGCTTGGGAAGTCATTCTCCTCCTCCTCCCCAGCCCCTCTCCTCCCCACAGCCCCTCCATATACCTTTGTACACATTTATCCCTCTGTTTATTTTACTTGTCCATAGTTACCATTCTATTTATTTTAATAATAATCATGAGGGCATTTGTTAAGCGCTTACTATGTGCAAATATATATACAAGTGCTGTGGGGAGGGGAAGGAGGTAGGGCAGGGGGATGGGGAGAAGGAGAGGAAAAAGAGGGCTCAGTCTGGGAAGGCCTCCTGGAGGAGGTGAGCTCTCAGTAGGGCTTTGCAGGGAGGAAGAGAGCTAGCTTGGCGGATGTGGGGAGGGAGGGAGGGCATTTCAGGCCAGGGGAAGGATGTGGGCCGGGGGTCGACAGCAGGACAAGTGAGAACGAGGCCCAGTGAGGAGGTTAGTGGCAGAGGAGCGGAGGGTGCGGGCTGCGCTGGAGAAGGAGAGAAGGGAGGTGAGGTAGGAGGGGGCGAGGCGATGGACAGCCTTGAAGCTGAGAGTGAGGAGTTTTTGCTTGATTCGTAGGTTAACAGGCAACCACTGGAGATTTTTTGAGGAGGGGAGGGACATGCCCAGAGCGTTTCTGTACAAAGATGATCAGGGCAGCAGAGTAGTATAGACTGAAAAGGGGAGAGACAGGAGGATGGGAGTTCGGAGAGGAGGCTGATGCAGTAATCCAGTCGGGATAGGATGAGAGATTGAACCGGCAAGGTAGCGGTTTGGATGGAGAGGAAAGGGCGGATCTTGGCAATGTTGCGGAGGTGAGACCGGCAGGTTTTGTGACAGCTTGGATGTGAGGGGTGAACGAGAGAGCGGAGTCGAGGATGACACCAAGGTTGCGGGCCTGTGAGACGGGAAGGATGGTAGTGCCAGTCCTGTGGTCTGTCTCCCCCTTCTAGACTGTGAGCCCGTTGTGGGGTAGGGACCGCCTCTATCTGTTGCCGATTTGTACTTCCCAAGCGCTTAGTACAGTGCTCTGCACACGGTAAGCGCTCAATCAAGACGATTGAATGAAGAAATGAATGAAAGCAGCGGGGATCCGTGGAAAGAGCCCGGGCTGGGGAGTCAGAGGGCGTGGGTTTGAATCCTGACTCCCCCACGTCTGCTGTATGACCATAATAATAATAATACTAAGCACTAGAGAAGCAGCAGTCTTCATCCCCATTTTAATAATAACGATAGTATTTTTAAAAATAATTACAGTGTTTGTTAAGCACTTACTAGTGCCAAGCACCATTCTAAGCACTGGAGTAGATACATGGTGATCAGGTTGTCCCACATGGGGCTCACAGTCTTAATCCCCACTTTACAGATGAAGGAACTGAGGCCCAGAAAAGTGAAGTGACCTGCCCAAAGTCACACAGCTGACAAGCGGCAGAGCCGGGACTAGAACCCACGACCTCTGACTCCCAAGCCCATGCTCTCTCTACTAAGCCACACTGCTTCTCCGTAATAATGATGATATTTGTGAAGTGCTTACTATTGGCCAAGCACTGTTCTAAGCGCTGGGGTAGACACAAGGTGATCAGGTTGTCCCATGTGGGGTGCACAGTCTTCATCCCCATTTTACCGAGGAGGGAACTGAGGCACAGGGAAGTGACTTGCCCCAGGTCACCCGGCCGACAGGTGGCGGGGCCGGGATTCGAACCCACAACCTCTGACTCCCAAGCCCCGGCTCTTTCCACTAAGCCATGGTGCTCCTGGGTGAGGCTTGTCACCTGCACACAGCTCCCTCCTCTGTACATTGGGCATTGAGACTGTAAGCCCCACATGGGACAAGGACTGTGTCCAACTCCATTTGCTGGTATCCATCCCAGCGCTTAGTACAGTACCTGGCGCCTAGTAAGCCCTTAACAAAGACTGTGAGCTCGTTGTGGGCAGGGATTGTCTCTATTGCCGTATTGTACTTTTCCAAGTGCTTAGTACAGCGCTCTGCGTACAGTAAGAGCTCGATAAATACAGTTGAATGAAGGACTGAAACAAATACCATCATCGTCATAGAGGGGTGTCTCCTTCACTCCCTGCTGCCACAAAGGGGAGGAGAAGACATTGCCGCGGGGTGTGGCGGAGGGCGCCTGCTAGCTGCTTGGACAGATGGGGAAGGAGGAAGGTCAAAGTAATGATAATTGTGACATTTGTTAAGCGCTTACTACGTGCCAGGCACTCTTCTAAGCACTGGGGTGGATACCAGCAAATCGGGTTGGACGCAGTCCCTGTCCCACATGGGGCTCGTCATCATCATCATCAATCGTATTTATTGAGCGCTATGTGCAGAGCACTGTACTAAGTGCTTGGGAAGTACAAATTGGCAACATATAGAGACAGTCCCTACCCAACAGTGGGCTCACAGTCTAAAAGGTGGGCTCACAGTCTAAAAGCTCGTAGTCTTCATCCCCATTTTACAGATGAGGTAACGGAGGTACGGGGAAGTGAAGTGACTTGCCTAAGGTCACCCAAAGGACAAGTGGCAGAGCCGGGGTTAGAATACTAATATTGTGATTTATTTGTTGCGTGCTTTCCGGGCACTGTACTAAGTGCCGGGGTGGAACAAGCAAATCAAGTTGGACACAGTCCCTGTCCCATGTGAGGCTCACAGTCTCAATCCCCATTTTACAGATCAGGTAACTGAGGCATAGAGAAGTGAAGTGACACACCCAAGGTCACACAGCAGCAGATAAGTGGCAGAGGCAGGATTCCCAGACCTGTGCCACGCTGGAGAGTGCACAAGGCCTTCTGAATCCCAGGTCCGGGCTCTATCCACTAGGCCGCACTAGGTACACAGCTTGAGGTTGAGGGTGGCACCGTCACATGTGCCAGGGTGGAAGTACCAATGCACGCTGCCCCAGCCGGCTATCCCTTCTCCCTCGGCCCGAGACAGGCTGACCGTTCATTCGTTCAATCGTATTTATTGAGCGCTTACTGTGCGCAGAGCACTACACTAAGCACTTGGGAAGTACAATTCGGCAGCGTATAGAGACACGGTCCCTCTCTCTGGCACTGTCCTACGGTGCCCCTTCCCTACCCAGCCCCCTGTAAGTTTAATACAGTGTGGTGCACACAGTAAGTACGCAATGAAATACCACCGATGGACTGACTCCTGAGCCCTTTTAGTTACTCTGTAGACCGGGACAGGGGCTGGCAGTAGGGACGAAGCTGACTGTCTTCTTGTTGGAAAGGACTGCGCTGCAGGCCGGGGAGAGGGGAGCCAAGTGTGCAGGGCCAGCCCAGGTGAGGATGGGGGATGGAGGATGGGGATGCCGTGAATTCTTCCGGGGTCGGTCACTGTTCAGCTCCAGGTAAATCATTCATCAAGCTGCTGTCTCTTCCCAAAGAGCCTGAACCGTGTCAGAAGACAGGGGCTCCCCTCCCTCTTCCTTCCTCACCCCCTCGGTTCCCCTTGTTCACCCACAGATGGACAGTGAACAAAGGAGAAAGAGGAGCCCTGGCTTCTCCAAGGGAGTTACTCTGAACCCTGAGAAAAAATGCACGTGGGGCAAGAGCCAAAGGCTACTATTCCTCCCCAGAGATAAACGACCTCACCCTACACCCTGTGATTTGGGGGTGGGCTAGTAGGGGGGGAGGAGGGGTGGCTCCAGGAGCCCCATTTGCCTTGCCCTCCCTCTGACCTTACGGGTTAAATCTCCAAGAACTGCCAGGTGCCCCCTGGGATTACTGGGAGGGTCTAACCTCATCCCCAAGCGGGTTGGGTGGTGTTTTCCTGCATAGACCTGGCTCTGGAGGCTAGTTCCCTGTTGTTAGATTGAGGCTTCAAGCCTCTCCGTCCAAACTGGGGTCCAGACAGACCACCTCGTGAGATCTGGTGGGGGCTTGCAATCTAGTGACAGGGGACTAGCCTCCCGAGCCACGTCTACTCAGGAAACCACCACCGGTGTCCACCCGACCCACTTGGGGATGAGGATAGACCCTCCCAGATTCTGTGAGATGGGAGGAAAAGAAACTCACCGGGGAGCACCCCGTCCCAACCGTCTCCAAACCAAGACATTCACCTCCTTCTTCCCAGGTGAAAACCCAGCTGCAGGCCCAGACCACTGCCTCCATGGCCGTGGGACACCAGCACAATCACCAGGTGAGGCGGGAGGGGCTCCCACCCTGGCCCTCCTTGGCCGTAGACGCTCCGGCCCAGCTGGGGCGGGGTGGGGGCGGTGGGAAGGGTTGGCGTTCACTCTCGGCACCCCCGGGTCCAGAGGGTCCCAGGTCAGGCGGGCGGCTCAAGCCCTCCAACCCTCTCCAACCTCTCTTTCTCCACCCAGAGCCTCTCCGGCGCCTTCAAGACCATCTACCGGCGGCAAGGCTTCCTGGGCCTGTGGCAGGGGGCGAGCGGGGCTGTGCCCCGGGTCATGGTGGGCTCCTCCGCCCAGCTGGCCACCTTCGCTTTGGCCAAGGACTGGGTCCAGGAGCGCCAGGTGAGGAGCGAGGGAGGACGGGAAGACCCTGCCCAGCCCCGCAAGAGCTGTGCCCCTGAGGGAGATTGGCACCGGCCCCGGGAACCAGCCGCCAGCCTCTCCAGCACTCTGCAAACCCAGCTGCGGCTTGGCAACCTCCCCCCAGCCCCACACCCTCTGCCAGCCCCTCCCACCCTTCTATTTGTCCTGACACTTTGGCCCAAACTCCAGTGCCCCTTTGGGCCAGAGTCCCTTGACCAATCCTCTTTCACCCTGCAGACCCACCACCTGCCCCTTCAGGCCCTTCTATGCCCCCCCGGGCCCTTGCCCGGCCCCCTGAGAGATCTGTTGTTGCTCTGCCATCCCTAGGCCCTCCTCCAGCTCAGACCCTCTGCCCTTCTGCCACGCTCCTTGCCTTCCTGCGGGGTAGGCAGGCTGGCAGCTTGGCAGAAATCCACCCCCAGGGATTCCCTGGGCTTTCGGACCAAACTCGTCCCCATGCTGGGCTCACCGTCTCTAAAACAGCCTGTTTAAGAATAGCCTCTTGCTTTCCCCCTCCCTCTCCCTGCCTTCAGCCAAGTATAAAAGCCAACAGGAGCGGGGACTGGCCAGGGACTCCAGCTCACCCTGGTGACGGTGGGCAATTCCAGGGCTTTTCCCACTGGGAAGGGGGAAGGGCCCAGCAGGCACCGCGCTCCGTCCCCAGAATCCCCCTGGCCAGAGGCGTGCAGGACCGAGAGGAGATTTGGGGGACAGGGAAGTTGAGGGCTAGGTTTGGGGGCCCTAGCCCTCAGGATAGATTCCCAGGGCAGGGCAGAGGTTGTCTGAGGAGAGACACCCACTCAATCAATCAATCAATTGTATTTATTGAGCACTTCCTGTGTGCAGAGCACTGTACTAAGCACTTGGGAAGTACAAGTTGGAAACATACAGAGACAGCCCCTACCCAACAGTGGGCTCACAGTCTAAAAGGCACTGAAGGCACTGGTCTGCCTGAACGGAGGCAGGGGGGATAGGAGAGAGAAGCAGCGTGGCTCAGGGCAAAGAGTCCGGGCTTTGGAGTCAGAGGTCATGGGTTCAAATCCCGGCTCCGCCACTTGTCAGCTGTGTGACTTTGGGCAAGTCACTTCACTTCTCTGTGCCTCAGTTGCCTCATCTGTAAAATGAGGATTAAGATTGTGAGCCCCACGTGGGACAACCTGATCACCTTGTATCCCCCCAGTGCTTAGAACGGTGCTTTGCACATAGTCATCATTATTACTATTATTATATTATCATCATTAAATTATTAGATTATTATTATCATCATTATTATTATTATTCATTCAATCATATTTATTGAGCGCTTACTGTGTGCAGAGCATTGTACTAAGCGCTTGGGAAGTACAAGTTGGCAACATATGGAGACGGTCCCTACCCAGCAGTGGGCTCACAGTCTATTATTATTAGATGCCTGCCTGCTAGTTCCTTCTAGGCCGAATCCTGCTTCGTGCCTCAGTTTCCCTCCCCACTAAGGGGTGGGAAAGAGGACCTTGGGGGCAGGGGAGGAGGGCTTTAATTGGGTCTGTAATGTAAAGTGATCTGGACAGAAGCTTCCTGGGCTGGCAGGGGGTGGGGATGGGGTGGGCGGGCGGAGGGGCTGGCGGGGAGCTCAGGACCGGCTGCCTGGGCTGGCTGTCCCAACCAACCCCAATCCCCCCGCAGTGGCTCCCAGAGAACAGCTGGCTGGTGGCCCTGGCAGGGGGCATGATCAGCAGTGTGGCCGTGGTCGGAGTCATGATGCCATTCGACGTGGTCAGCACCAGGCTGTACAACCAGCCCGTGGATGAGATGGGCAGGGTGAGCAGCAGGGAAGTGGCTGTGGTGTGTGTGAATATCTGGGGGGAGGGACGGGTGTAGCGAGCCTTCCCGGGGTTGGGGCGCGAGCAGCTTCTGAAGAACTGTGGGAAGATGGAGGGGCAGGGGATCAGGGGAACAGGGAGCGAGGCCCCCCTATCCATTCGTACCCCGGGCAAAGATCTCGACAGGTTTTAGTCCCTGCTCCACCACCTGCCTGCTGTGTGACCTTGGGCAAGTCGCTTAACATTCTCTGTGCCTCGGTTCCCTCATCTGTCAAGTGGGGATTAAGACTGTGAGCCCCACGTGGGACAGAGCCTGCGTCCAACCCGATTACCTTGTATCTACCCCAGCGTTTAGAACGGTGCCTGGCACGTAGTAAGTGCTTCCTAAAGACCATTAAAAAAAACACCCAAAGCAGCTGAGCGGCAGGTCTTGCATGAGACGATCATGTCTGCCTCCAGGGAGTACTGTACCGAGGCTTGCTTGACTGCTTCGTGAAGATCTCCCAAAAGGAGAGCGTCCTGGCCCTCTATAAGGGCCTGGGTCCCGCCTACCTGCGCCTGGGACCCCACACCATCCTCAGCCTGCTCTTCTGGGACGAGTTTCGCAAGCTCTTCTGCCACTACCAGCATCAGGGCTTCTAGGGACCGGCTGTGGACCGCAGGCGCCTGGGCCCCGGCCCCAGTCGGGGAGGAGAAAGACCCCTCGGGGCCACCCCAAACAGAGGGGATCTCAAGACCTGAGATTCCCGCACCCATCCCCGTCCCTTTCCACAGATTCCCCCACCCCGAGCCGGGTCGGACTGCGGGCCCGGGCAGCGGGGAGGGAGCTGAGGGCAGAAGATGGGCAAGCAGTGTGGAGAACCAGTGCGGAGATGCAAGAGAGAGAGAGAACTCCTGCTCTGTACGATTCATTCAATCGTATTTATTGAGCACTTGCTTGGGAAGTACAAATTGGCAACATATAGAGACGGTCCCTACCCAACAACGGGCTCACAGTCTAAAAGGGGGAGACAGACAACAAAACAAAACATGTGGACAGGTGTCAAGTCGTCAGAACAAATAGAATTAAAGCTAGGTGCACATCATTAACAAAATAAATAGAATAGTAAATATGTACAAGTAAAATAAATACAGTAATAAATCTGTACAAACATATAGACAGGTGCTGACCCCAGCTGCGGCCCCCAGCAACCAGACCTGGTGGGAAAGAGGCCGTGAGCTAGGGGAGTTGAGATAATCTGGGCAAAGAGACAGCACTTAGGACAGTGGTTGGCACACAGTAAGTGCTTAAATACCATCATCAGCATTCATTCATTCAATCGTATTTACTGAGCGCTTACTGTGTGCAGAGCACGGTACTAAGTGCTTGGGAAGTACAAGTTGAAAGGGGAAAGCATCAAAGGGGACGTGAGCCTAAGGAAGAAAGGGGAGGAGCAAGCGAAGGGGTCTTGGTGGGTGAGGGGCTGAAGCAAAACCTGTAAGAGCAGCGAGAGGCTGGAGGGCTTGGGAGGTGGGGGTTTGGAAGGAAAGAGGGGGGCTGGGGTGTCATCATCATCATCAATCGTATTTATTGAGCGCTTACTGTGTGCAGAGCACTGTACTAAGCGCTTGGGAAGTACAAGTTGGCAACATATAGAGACAGTCCCTACCCAATAGTGGGCTCACAGTCCAAAAGGGGGAGACAGAGAACAAAACCAAACATACTAACAAAATAAAATAAATAGAATAGATATGTACAAGTAAAATAAATAAATAAATAGAGTAATAAATATGTACAAACATATATGGGGCTGAAAGGTTGGAGGAGCAGAGCAAGGGTGCCTGGCACACCGTAGGTGCTTAATATGATTGATTGACTGAGGATAAGCGGGCCCTCTTCGTCCCCTACACAATGCCAGCTCCCGGCCACACTGCAGGCAACTTGCAGCCTGGGCACACTCCAGGCCAGGAATAAAGTCTTCTATTTTGTTTAATTTTAAGCTCTCCCTATTGAGTTTTCTTTTTCCTTCTCTCGGAACGTTTGCTCCCTTCTTCGCCTCTCCCTGGCCGCGCTCCCAGAGGCGGTCCAGAGGAGGAACTCATCCTTCATCCTCACCAAGTACAGTGCTCCGCGCTCAGTGAATAGGGTTGCCTGACGTTGGAGGGTCTGAGCCCACGGGCCTGCCGCTCCCCGAATGGCCGGAGTCTGTCACTGGGGTTTGAGCAGGCCTGGAAAAAGCCGCTTTTCCTCCCCAGGCCACAGAAAACCAGCAGTGTCCCTTTTCCAGGCCCTTGCCCTGGGCCACTAGAGAAGCAGCGTGGCTCAGAGGAAAGAGCACGGGCTTTGGAGTCAGAGGTCAGGGGTTCAAATTCCGACTCCACCACGTGTCTGCTGTGTGACCTTGGGCAAGTCACTTAACTTCTCTGAGCCTCAGTTACCTCATCTGGAAAATGGGGATTAAGACTGTGAGCCCCCGTGTGGGACAACCTGATCACCTTGTTTCCCCCCCGCAGTGCTTAGAACAGTGCTTGGCACATAGTAAGTGCTTAACAAATGCCATCATTATTATTGTTATTATTAAGGGTGAGGAGGTGCCCAATTGGGCCTTCTCAGAGACCAAGAGGATTGGTCCCTGAGGAAAAAAAAAACACGTACCTCACTGGCTAAACAACAGGCCTGGGAAACAGAAGGGAAGTGGGTTCTAATCCCTCCTTCGCCAGGTCTCAGCTAAATCAATTACCTCATCTGCTAAATATCGATGAACACCCTGAGCCATGTAATAGTAATAATAATGATGGCATTTGTTAAGCACTTACTATGTGCAAGGCACTTTTCTAAGCACCAGGAAGGATACAAGGTGATCAGGTTGTCCCACGAGGGGCTCACAGTCTTCATTCCCATTTAACAGATGAGGGAACTGAGGCACAGCAAAGTGAAGTGACTTGCCCAAAGTCACACAGCTGACAAGCGGCAGAGCGGGGATTAGAACCCATGACCTCTGACTCCCAAGCCCATGCTTTTTCCACTGAGCCACGCTACAAACATCTTTACTTGTTGTACAAAACATGGAACTTGGGATAAAATCTTCATTTAAGAAATCCCATCGTTATTATAGAGAGGCTGCGGGGCTCAGTGGAAAGAGTGTGGGCTTGGGAGTCAGAAGTCGTGGGTTCTAATCCCGGCTCCGCCAATTGTCAGCTGTGTGACCGTGGGCAAGTCACTTAACTTCTCTGTGCCTCAGTCGCTTCATCTGTAAAATGGGGATGAAGACGGTGAGCCCCACGTGGGACAACCTGATTATCTTCTATCTCCCCTGCCTTGATTAGAACAGTGCTTGGAACATAGTAAGTGCTTAACAAATACCATTGTTGTTATTATTGTTATTACTGTCACAAGGGGCTGCTGCATCTTCAGCGAATGAGAAGGAGTTTGACCTAATGGATAGAGAAGGGAGGAGAGAAGCAGAAGGGCCTGGGTTTGAATCCCAACTCCGCCATTTGTTTGTTGTGTGACCTTGGGCAAGTCACTTAACTTTCCCGTCCCTCAGTTACCCACGTGGCTCAGTGGAAAAAGCCCGGGCTTTGGAGTCAGAGGTCAGGGGTTCAAATCCTGGCTCCGCCAATTGTCAGCTGTGTGGCTGGGCAAGTCACTTCACTTCTCTGTGCCTCAGTTCCCTCATCTGGAAAATGGGGATGAAGACTGTGAGCCCCCCGTGGGACAACCTGATCACCTTGTAACCTCCCCAGCGCTTAGAACAGTGCTTTGCACATAGTAAGTGCTTAACAAATACCATTATTATTATTATTATTATTATTATTATTATTATTATTATTATTATTACCCCATCTGTAAAATGGGGGTTAAGACCAGAGCCCCACGTGGGACATGGATTGCATCCAACCTGTTCGGGTTGGGCAGCATGGTGTAGTGGATAGCGCACGTGCTGGGGAGTCAGGAGGTCGTGGGTTCTAATCCTGGTTCTGCCACTTGTCTGCCCTGCGGCCTTGGGCCAGTCACTTCACTTCTCTGTGCCTCAGTTCCCTCATCTGTGAAATGGGGATTGAGACTGTGAGCCCCACGTGGGGCAGGGACTGTGTCCAGCCTGATTTGCTTGTTGTAATAATAATGATGATGGCATTTGTTAAGCACTTACTATGTGCAAAGCACTATTCTAAACACTTAGTACAGTGCCTGGCACACATTGAGTGCTTAATAAATACCATAATTATTATTATTATTATTACCCAGTTCTTAGTACAGTGCCTGGCACACAGCAAGCGCTTAAATTCATTCATTCATTCATTCAGTCGTATTTATTGAGCGCTTATTGTGTGCAGAGCACTGTACTAAGTGCTTGGGAAGTACAAGTTGGCAACATATAGAGACGGTCCCTACCCAACAATGGGCTCATAGTCTAGAAGGGGGAGACAGACAACAAAACTAAACATATAAACCAAATAAAATAAATAGAATAAATATATACAAAGAAAATAAATAAATAGAGTAATAAATATGTACAAACATATATACAGGTGTTGTGTGGAGGGGAAGGAGGTAAGGTGGAGGAGACAGGGAGGGGGAGGAGGGGAAGAGGAAGGAGGGGGCTCAGTCTGGGAAGGCCTCCTGGAAGTCCTGGAATGATCAATCAATCAATCAATCGTATTTATTGAGCGCTTACTGTGTGCAGAGCACTGTACTAAGTGCTTGGGAAGTACAAATTGGCAACATATAGAGACAATCCCTATCCAACAGTGGGCTCACAGTCTAAAAGGGGGAGACAAAACCAAACATACTAACAAAATAAAATAAATAGAATATATACAAGTAAAATAAATAAAATAAAATAGAGTAATAAATATGTACATACATATATACAGGTGCTGTGGGGAAGGGAAGGAGGTAAGATGGGGGGATGGAGAGGGGGATGAGGGGGAGAGGCTCAGTCTGGGAAGGCCTCCTAAATACCACAGTTAATATTGTTACTATTATTATTAACAAATACCATTTAAAAATTACATACAGAGCTGCCTATTTACATAGGACTTGGGTCAGGAAAATAAAAAGAAAAGTGTACTCTACTGTCTGTAGGGCCGATGGTAGATTTGTTTTTCCCACAGCAGTAGTGAGGGATTGTCTCCAATCACCCACACTCTCTCACCTGGCCCCTGTGTGGTGGACGGCATGCCCCGCAAGATGGCTGGCAAAGTGGCAGGGGCAGCCAATTAATCAATCAATCAATCGTATTTATTGAGCGCTTACTGTGTGCAGAGCACTGTACTAAGCGCTTGGGAAGTACAAGTTGGCAACATATAGAGACAGTCCCTACCCAACAGTGGGCTCACAGTCTAGAAGGGGGAGACAGAGAACAAAACCAAACATACTAACAAAATAAAATAAATAGAATAGATATGTACAGGTAAAGTAAATTAATAGAGTAATAAATATGTACAAACATATACATATATACAGGTGCTGTGGGGAAGGGAAGGAGGTAAGATGGGGGGATGGAGAGGGAGAGGAAGGAATAATAATAATAGCATTTATTAAGCACTTACTATGTGCAAAGCACTGTTCTAAGTGCTGGGGTGGTTACAAGGTGATCAGGTTGTCCCTCGTGGGGCTCACAGATTTAATCCCCATTTTCCAGATGAGGTAACTGAGGCACAGAGAAGTTAAGTGACTTGCCCAGTGTCACACAGCTGACAATTGGCGGAGCCGGGATTTGAACCCATGACCTATGACTCCAAAACCTGTGCTCTTTCCTACTGAGCCACGCTGCTTCACAGTTACTACTGTGCCCAAATCTTCCCCCAACCCTTCCGCTTTCTTGACCCCAACTCCCAGCCTTTCGGGAATAAGCCAATTCCTTCCTGAATAGCCCACCTTCCAAGGAGACTCCTCTCAAATCTGCCGTCCTCCGCAGCTGCCAGCATTGTATTTAGCCACCGAGGAGAGGCACCCACTGAAGGTACTGGTCTGCCTGAATGGAGACAGGGAGGTGGATTAGATCTGCTGAGAAGCAGTGTGGTTTAGTGCAAAGAGCACGGGTTTGGGAGTCAGGGGACGTGGGTTCTAATCCCGACTCTGCCACTTTGCTTGTGCGACCTTGGGCAAGCCACTTAACTTCTCTGTGGGTCAGTTACCTCATCTGCGAGCCCCACGTGGGACAACCTGATTACCTTCTATCTACCCCTGTGCTTAGAGCAGTGCTTGGCACATGAGAAGCAGCGTGGCTCGGTGGAAAGAGTCCGGGCTTTGGAGTCGGAGGTCATGGGTTCAAATCCCAGCTCCACCACTTGTCAGCTGTGTGACTTTGGGCAAGTCACTTCACTTCTCTGGGCCTCCGTTACCTCATCTGTAAAATGGGGATTAAGACTGTGAGCCCCCCATGGGACAACCTGATCACCTTGTAACCTCCCCAGCGCTTAGAACAGTGCTTTGCACATAGTAAGCGCTTAATAAATGTCATTATTATTATTATTATTGTTATTCGTAAGCACTTAACAAACACCATCAGTGTTGATTATTAGTAGTAGTAGTATTTAATGCCTGCCTGCTGGTCCTTTCCAGGCTGAATCCTGCTTGGTACCTCAGTTTCCCCTCACACTGTGGGTTGGGAGAGAGCCTCAGGGATGGGGGAGAGCATGGCCTATTGAAAAGAGTCAGAAGACCTGGGTTCTAATCTCAATATGGCCGCTGGTCCACTGTGTGAGCTTACATAGGTAACAACCTCTCTGTGCCTCTGTTTATCATAATAATAATGATGATAATGTCATTTATTAAGTGCTTACTATGTGCAAAGCACTGTTCTAAGCACTGGGGAGGGTACAAGTTGATCAGGTTGTCCCACGAGGGGCTCACAGTTTTAATCCCCATTTTACAGATGAGGTAACTGAGGCATAGAGAAGTTAAGTGACTTGCCCAGAGTCACACAGCTGACAAGCAGCAGAGCCGGGATTTGAACCCATCTTAGAAGCCTAGTGGAAAGAGCCCATCCCTGGGTATCAGAGAACCTGAGTTCTAATACCTGCTGTGACGTTTGCTCCTGGGTGATCTTGGACAAGTCACTAACTTCTCTGTGCCTCAGTTTCCTCAGTAGAAAGGGGCTGCAAAGCTTGCTCTCCCTCCCACTAAGACTGTGAGCCCCAGGTGGGACAGGGACTGTATCCTACCTGATTATCTTGTATCTACCTTAGTGCTCAGTACAGTATCTGGCACATATGTCTTAACGAATACCATTGTTTTTAAAAGCAGCATGGCATGGAGAAGCAGTAAGCACAGTGAATAGAGCACGGGCCTGGGAATCAGAAGGTCATGGGTTCTAATTCTGCCTCTGCCACTTGTTTGCTAGGTGACTTTGGGCAAGTTACTTCACTTCTCTGTGCCTCAGTTACCTCATCCGTAAAATGGGGATCGAGACTGTGAGCCCCAAAAGGGACTGTGTCCAATGTGATTCGCTTAGTAGAGAAGCAGCGTGGCTCAATGGAAAGAGCATGGGCTTTGGAGTCAGGGGTCATGGGTTCAAATCCTGGCTCCGCCACTTGTCAGCTGTGTGACTTTGGGCAAGTCACTTAACTTCTCTGGGCCTCAGTGACCTCATCTAGTAAAATGGGGATTAAGACTGTGAGCCCCACGTGGGACAACCTGATCACCTTGTATCCCCCCAGCACTTAGAACAGTGCTTTGCACATAATAAGTGCTTAATAAATGCCATCATTATTATTATTATTAGTATCCACCCCATCGCTTAGCATGGTGCCTGATACACAGTAATGAATTTTAAAAGTACTAGAATCATTATTATTACCTGTAAAATGGGGATTATATATCTGCCCTACCTCTTTAATGTGAACCCTGTAGGGCAGACTGTCAGATCTGATTATTTTGTACCTTCCTCACCACGTGGCACCTAATAAGCACTGAGGGAAGGGCTAAGAAGTGCTAAAAAGCACTTCACTCTAGGTCCCCTTCCATTCTCCCTCTCCAGCCACTTCCTTGGAGAACTCATTTGCTCCCATGGCTTCAATTACCACCTCTATGCAGACGATTCCCAAATCCACATCTCAAGCCCTGACCTCTCTCCTTCCCTACAATCTTAAATTTCCTCCTGCCTTCGAGATATCTCTACCTGGATCCGCCAACACCTCAAATTAGACACGTCCATAACTGAACTCCTTATCTTCCCACCCAAACCCTGTCCTCCCCTTTGTCTTTTTCATCACTGTAGACCACACCACTATCCTCCCTACTTCACAAACCCATAACCCTGACGTTGTCCTCGATTCATCTCTCGTTCCACCCACACATTCAATCTGCCACCAAATCCTGTCAGTTCTACCGTCACGACGTTGCTAAAATCCACCCTTTCCTCTCCACCCAAACTGCTACAATGTTAATAATAATAATGATGGTGTTTGTTAAGCGCTTACTATGTGCGAAGCACTGTTCTAAGCACTGGGGGGGGGATACAAGGTGATCAGGTTGTCCCATGTGGGGCTCACAGTCTTATGCCCCATTTTATAGATGAGGTAACTGAGACACAGAGAAGTTAAGTGGCCTGCCCAAGGTCGCACAGCCAAGTGGCGGAGCCAGGATTCAAACCCATAATAATAATAATAATGGTATTTGTTGAGCGCTTACTATGTGCAAAGCACTGTTCTAAGCGCTGGGGGGGATACAAGGTGATCAAGTTGTCCCACGTGGGGCTCACAGTCTTCATCCCCACTTTACAGATGAGGGAACTGAGACGCTGAGAAGTGAAGTGACTTGCCCCAGGTCGCACAACTAAGTGGCGGAGCCGGGATTCAAACCCATGACCGGGCTCTTTCCACTGAGCCACGCTTCTTCCCATAATGCAATCACTTAACCCATCGCTCCTTGGCGACTGCATCGGCCTCCTCGCTGACCTCCCGTCTCTCCCATTTCCAGTCCATACTTTGCTGCATGAATCGTTTATTAACAAAAGCATTCGGTTCCCGTCTCCCCACTCCTCAAGAACCTCCAATGGCTGCCCATCCTCCTCCGTATCAAACAGAAACTCTGTACCATTGTCTATAAACACTCAATCAGATCGCCCCACCCTACCTCACCCCGCTAATCTACCACAGCCCGGCCCGCACACTCCGCTTCTCTAGCACCAGCATACTTACTGGGCCCCAAACTTGTTGATCCGCTGACCCCTTTCTCACCTCATTGCCCTAGCCTTGGAACTCCCTCCCCCTCCATATACCCCAGACCACCACTCTTTCCACCTTCAAAACATTACTAAGGTCACATCTCCAAGAGGCCTTCCCCAATTAATCCCTCTTTCCCCCCACCCTGGCTCACTCTCCCTTCTGCGTCGTCTGTGCACTTGGATCTTTGACCTTTGGACGGTTCATATTTGCCCCAGCCCCAACCCCGTAGCACTTAAATTATGTAATAAATTACTTATTCATATTAACGTTTGTCTTCCCCTCTAGGCTTTAAGCTCCTTATGGGCAGGGAACGTGTCTGCTAATTCATTCATTCAATCGTATTTGAGCGCGGACCACTGTACTAAGTGATTCTGTTGTATTCTACTCTTCCAACTGTTTAGCACAGTGCTCTGCAAATAAAAAGCACTCAATAAATACGATTGATGGATTGGTTAATAAATGTGATTATTATTATTATTTCTCATTAAAATGTACGAGCTTTCTGGACAGGGAACTTGTCTTGTGCCTCTGTTTTACTTTCCACAGTATTTTGTACAATGCATTATCTCCACATCAGGTACAAATTCTGACCTTTGGCTTTGAGACATTCAATCTCCTTTCTACTTATTCATTCTCTTATCGCACTATACCCCAGGTCACACTCTTCTTAACTCTCAAACTAACCTACTCGATAAAATTCACTATCATTTCTCCCGCCTCAAACTTCTTGGTCTCACCATTGCAGAGGCACAACGTTTCATTTCGAGCACAAGAACGGAACGGGGCAGGGATTTTAGGGGAGATGAGCCCTGGGACAAAAGGCTTCCCATTTTGAGTCTTTCCAGATTGGAAAACTTCAGATCTTTTCAGAGATTTGGGTTGAAGACAGCTCCAAAAGCCATGGGGTTGATCGCCCCGGTGGAGCGAGACTTTCTCCCCTGCTTGCAACTCCCTCCCTCCTCCAATGTCTACCACCTCTTTTGTATTGTACTCTCCCAAGCACTTAGTACAGTGCTCAGTAAATATCATTTTTTGATTGATTGACTGATTGATTGGAGCCAGATTTCTCCTGCCCACACCAACATCTGGGTTGTCTGATGAGTTCTTGCTGATAGAGAAGCAGCGTGGCTCAGTGGAGAGAGCGTGGGCTTTGGAATCAGAGGTCATGGGTTCAAATTCCGGCTCCACCACTTGTCAGACGTGTGACTTTGGGCAAGTGACTTAACTTCTCTGTGCCTCAGTTCCCTCATCTGTAAAATGGGGATGAAGACTGTGAGCCCCCCGTGGGACAACCTGATCACCTTGTAACCTCCCCAGCACTTAGAGCAGTGCTTTGCACATAGTAAGTGCTTAAAAAATGTCATTATTATTATTGTTACATTAATGCTCTCCTTCTGCCCGTTACTAAGCTTGTTGGGGGCAAAGAACACGTCTACCAACCCTGTTGTATTGTACTTTCCCAAGCACTTAGTACAGTGCTCTGCACACAGCAAGCGCTCAGTAAGTACCATCGATTGAAATTCCATGTGACCCCAGCTTTCCCCATCTTCAAAGGCTTTCTGAAATCACCACCGGAATAATAATAATAATAGCGATGGCATTTATTAAGCGCTTACTATGTGCAAAGCACTGCTCTAAGCACTGGAGAGGTTACAAGGTGATCAAGTTGTCCCACGGGGGGTTCACAGTCTTAATCCCCATTTTACAGATGAGGTCACTGAGGCCCAGAGAAGTGAAGTGACTTGCCCAAAGTCACATGGCTGACAATTGGCGGAGCGGGGATTTGTACCCACGACCTCTGACTCCAAAGCCCGGGCTCTGTCCACTGAGCCACGCTGCTTAACAAATACCAAAATTATTATGATGAGAAGCAGCATGGCGCAGTGGAAAGAGCTCGGGCTTTGGAGTCAGAGGTCATGGGTTCAAATCCCTGCTCCACCAATTGTCAGCCGTGTGACTTTGGGTGTCACGTCACTTCTCTGGGCCTCAGTTACCGCATCTGAAAATGGGGATGAAGACTGTGAGCCCCCACCGTGGGACAACCTGATCACCTTGTAACCTCCCCAGCGCTTAGTACAGTGCTTTGCACATCGTAAGCACTTAATAAATGCCATCGTTATTATTATTCTTATTATTCATTCCTGTTCTCCCCACGTTCTGACTCCTCCACAAACTCCAGGGTCGGAGGAAGGCCTCTTGGAGGAGGTGGGCCTTCAAAAGGGCTCTGAAGCCTAGGGGCCGGAGACAGGAGGGAAGAGACAGAGGCCCAGGAGGAAGGCGGCGTTGGGAGGCCTAGAGAGGGCGAGCCGGCCTTGTCTCTGTCCGGGGGCTGGGCGGGCCGGGTCTACACCTGGGAGATTTGGGCTCCTTAATGGGACTGTCTCTATATGTTGCCAACTTGTACTTCCCAAGCGCTTAGTACAGTGCTCTGCACACAGTAAGCGCTCAATAAATACAATTGATTGATTGATTGATTGGAGGGAGGAAGGTGAGCCACCGTGCCCCTCAACCCCGACTCTCTTCCCTCCTTCACCTGACGCTTTCCAACTGCTCCTTTCCAGGCCCTCAACCACGCTCTCCTCTCAATCAATCAATCAATCAATCAATCGTATTTATTGGGCGCTTACTGTGTGCAGAGCACTGTACTAAGCGCTTGGGAAGTCCAAGTTGGCAACATATAGAGACAGTCCCTACCCAACAGTGGGCTCACAGTCTAAACGCCCCGCACAGTCTCAGCCCCGCTCCCCCTTCAGCCTGCTCCCCCTCAGCCCCCGCCCCTGCTCCCCCCTCATTCATTCATTCATCCAATCGTATTTAATGAGCGCTTACTGTGTGCAGAGCACTGTACTAAGCGCTTGGGAAGTCCACGTTGGCAACACATGGAGACGGTCCCTACCCAACAGCGGGCTCACAGTCTAGAAGGGGGAGACAGACAACCAAACAAAACATATTAACCAAACGAAATAAACTGAATAAATATGTACAAATAACCCTCAGCCCCGCCCCCGGCCTTGCTCCCCCCCTCAGCCCCGCCCTTCAGTGCCCCGCCCTTTGACCCCAGTTCATCCATTCATTCATTCATTCCATGGTATTTACTGAGAGCTGACTGTGTGCAGAGCAGTGTACTAAGCGGTTGGGAGGCTCAGATCCCTCCTCAGCCCGGGCCCCCGTCCCCCCGTCCCCCGTGCGGCCTCCTTGGGGCCGAGCCCGTCACCTCAACTTAGCGGTGGCAGCAGGCCAGCCCTCTGAGCCCGGTTTCTTCTTCCCGGGGTGTCGGTGCCCCATCCTGCCCCATCCTGCCCCATCCTGCCCTGGGCAGCAGGGCGGGCCGGGCCGCTGGCACCCTCCAACGACCAGCCCAGGGACGGGGAAAGGCCGGCCGGCCGGCCGGCCGGCCGGGCAGCCTTCTCCCTCCCTCCGTCCCTCCCTCCTGCTCACCTGCCCCTTCCTTCCCTCCCTGGCCTGGCCCCGGGGTGGGCGGGCGGGCCGGAGTTGCCTTTCCTTAGGCCTCAGTCCTTAGGCTGCCGGGAAGCCGTGTGAACCCCGTGACCCCGACCCCGGCCTCACTCATTCATTCACTCAATCGTATTTATTGAGCGCTTACTGTGCGCAGAGCCCTGTTCAGACCACTGGGGTGCCCGGGGGCCGCCGCCGCCGCCGCCACCCCGTTTCGGGCCAAGCCGTGCCCGGCGGCCACCCACGGCCTCCTCCTCTCTTCGTCCCCCTGCGGCTCCTGTGCCCTCCATCCCCCCACACTCCCCCCCGCTTCCCTCCCCGCTATCGGGCGGCCGCCGGGGACCTTTGACACCTGGGTTGACATCATCCCTGCGCCAGGACGAACTAACCGCCCGTCTGCTCCTGCCCCTGCTTCTGCTCCTACTGTTTCTGCCCCTACTCCTGCTCCTGCCCCTACTCCTGCTCCTGCCCCTGCTCCTGCCCCTACTCCTGCTCCTACTCCTGCTGCTGCCCCTGCTCCTACCCCTGCCCCTGCACCTACCCCTGCCCCTGCTACTACCCCTGCTCCTGCTCCTGCCCGTTCCTGCTCCTACTCCTTCTCCTGCTCCTACCCCTGCTCCTGCCCCCGCTCCCGCTCCTACTCCTACCCCTGCCCCTACTGTTCCTGCCCCTACTCCTGCTCCTGCCCCTGCTCCTACCCCTGCCCCTGCCCCTACTCCTGCTCCTACCCCTGCCCCTGCCCCTACTGTTCCTGCCCCTACTCCTGCTCCTGCCCCTACTCCTGCTCCTGCCCCTGCCCCTACTCCTTCTCCTGCTCCTTCCCCTGCTCCTGCCCCTACTCCTTCTCCTGCTCCTTCCCCTACCCCTGCTCCTACTCCTGCTCCTACTCCTGCCCCTGCTCCTGCCCCTACTCCTGCTCCTGCCCCTGCCCCTACTCCTGCTCCTTCTCCTGCCCCACCCCCCAGCTCAGCCATGCTCTCTCTCTCCTCCCTGACCTCCTGGCTCCCCGGCTTCCCCTCCCTGCAATGGGGCTCCGGCCTGCTGGACTCCCTCCTGCAAGGTGAGCGCCCCGCCCGGGCTCACCCTCCACGGTAATTCCCCTGTCGTGTGCCCCTCCAGCTCTCTCTCCCCTCCCCGACCTCCTGGCTCCCCCGGCTTCCCCTCCTTGCCTTGGGGCTCCGACCTGCTGGACTCCCTCAATCAATCAATCAATCAGTCGTATTTATTGAGCGCTTACTGTGTGCAGAGCACTGTACTAAGCGCTTGGGAAGTACAAGTTGGCAACACCCTCCTGCCAGGTGAGCGCCCCCACCCCCTCTCCCTCCCCTCTTCTCCCTCTCCACGGTAATCCCCCTGCCGCCGTGTCCCTCCTCTCTGTCTCCCAGGCCTCATCGGGGCCTGCGGCGTGTCCGTACTCTGCAGTTTCATGAAGATTTACTTCTTCATCCGCTGCCTCCAGTGAGTATGAGCCGTTTCCTCCGGGAACCCGGGGCGGCTCGGACTTCCTCTCCCTCCCACCCTCTATTCATTCTTTCAATTGTATTTATTGAGCGCTTACTGCGTGAGCGCTTGGGAGAATACAATACAACAATAAACAGACACCTTCCCTGCCCACAAGGAGTTTATAGCCTAGAGGGGTGGAGACAGCCTGATAGAAATCAATGAGTTACAGACCTATTCATAAGTGCTGTGGGGCTGGGAGGGGAGTGGGAGAAGAGGAAAGAGGGGGCTTAATCAGGGAAGGCCTCTTGGAGGAGATGTGCCTTCAATAAGGTTTTGAAGGGGGGGAGAATTGTCGCATATGAGGAAGAAGGGTGTTCCTGGTCAGAGGCAGGATGTGAGCTAGGGGTCGGTGGCGAGATAGATCAACTTGTACTTCCCAAGCGCTTAGTACAGTGCTCTGCGCACAGTAAGCACTCAATAAATACGATTGAATGAATGAATGAGATGGAGGCGCAGTGAGAGGGTTAGCATTCCCTCTACCGGAGGACTGGGGCCAATGAAGAGGGAAACAATCATATTTATTGAATGCTTACTAGGTGCAGAGCACTGTACTAAGCGCTTGGGAGAGTACAGTATAACAGTCGATAGACCTGTTTCTATTTATTTATTTTACTTGTACATATCTATTCTATTTATTTTATTTTGTTAGTATGTTTGGTTTTGTTCTCTGTCTCCCCCTTTTAGACTGTGAGCCCACTGTTGGGTAGGGACTGTCTCTATATGTTGCCAACTTGTACTTCCCAAGCGCTTAGTACAGTGCTCTGCACACAGTAAGCGCTCAATAAATACGATTGGTTGATTGATTGTTCCCTGCCCATAATGTGTTTGCAGTCTAGAGAGAGGAGACAGACATGAATACAAAAAATAAATTACAGATGCTTACATAAGTGCTGTGGGGCTGCAGGTGGGGTGAATAAAGAGTGCAAATCCAAGGGCAAGAATGACATACGAGCATTCATTCAATCGTATTTATTGAGCGCTTACTGTGTGCAAAGCACTGTACTGAGCACAATAGACACATTCCCTATCCACAATAAGCTTAGAGTTTAGAGGGGGAAGGGAGGGAGTGGGTGAAGAGACAATGAGGGCTTAGTTGGGGAAGGTATTTTGGAGGAGGTGTGCCTTCAGTAAGGCTTTGAAGGTGGGGAGTGTGATCGATTGTCTGAGGATGTGAAGGGGGAGGACATTCCAGCTCAGAGACAGGATGTAGTTGAGAGGGAAGAAGTTTAAGGAGTTAGCTTGGAGCTGGGGTAGGGGGGTCCTGACCCTCTACAGAGACTTAACTGTCTCCCCCCACTCGCCCCCCAGCAGAGAGGCCAGGCAGCCCCAGAGAGACCCCCAACCCGAGCAGTAGGTTCGGTGCCCTGGGAGTCCAACGACTTCTCTCCCACCCAGATGCCTGACGGAGGCTTGAGCAGGAGAGCAATTCAAACCCCTGCCCCCTCTCCACTCCTCTTCACACCCCCTCCCAAGATGAATAATCTCACCCATCCATCAGTTTTTAGACTGTGAGCCCACTGTTGGGTAGGGACTGTCTCTATATGTTGCCAATTTGTACTTCCCAAGCGCTTAGTACAGTGCTGTACACATAGTAAGCGCTCAATAAATACGATTGATGATGATCAGTCAATCAGTGTTGTCCTCCCCACTGCTTTTCCCACCCACCACTAGACCATGCTGCTTCTCAGTGGAAAGAGCCTGGGCTTTGGAGTCAGAGGTCATGGGTTCAAATCCTGGCTCCGCCACTTGTCAGCTGTGTGACCTTGGGCAAGTCACTTCATTTCTCCACGCCTCAGTGACCTCATCTGTCAAATGGGGATGAAGACTGCGAGCCCCATGTGGGTCAACCCGATCACCTCGTAACCTCCCCAGCGCTTAGAACAGTGCTTTGTATGTAGTAAGCACTCAATAAATGCCATCATTATTATTATAAGCTCATTATGGATAGGTCTGCTGTACTGTATTCTCCCAAGTGCTTAGTGCAGTATTCTGCACACAATAAGTGCTCAGTAAATACCATGGATTGATTGATTGGGACCATCAAATGGGGTTGGGAAAGGGGCAGCCTCAGGATGGTCCCTTCAAACTTGGGCAGGAGGGTCATGCACTCTCTGGGGACTTTCCTTTGAACCCTCAAAATTGGCATTCTTGGGGGAGCTGGGAAAGCAGTGGGAAGTGGTGCGGGAAGGCGGACGAGTCCAGCGAGATGGCGCCGATCTACAGTCCCATCATTCCTCCGACTCTTGCGCACTTGTCACCCGACCGAGCAGCGGTGGCTGGGGGCAAAGAGGCGGTACAGGACGGGGTGGGGGCGGCCCTGTGGAGGCGATTGGGGTCTCCACTTCCTCCGCCCCAGAAACCCTGAGTGGCAAGTGGAGAAAGAGCGTCTGCGGTCCCAGTGGGCCCTGCTGGAGCAGCTGCACCTGTTGGTGCTGACGGGCATTTTCTCGGTGGTGGGGGCCCGGGTGGCCGCACTCGTGTCCCTGGAATTCTCGCTGCGGGCCGTCTCCACGCTGCTGTCAATGAGCAAGGTGAGTTCTGGAGGCGGGCAAGGTTGGCGGGGAGGGAAAGGGGTGGGTCACCCGGCCGCTGCAGACCTGCTGGAGACCTGATCCCGTGGCCAGGTTGCCCCTCGAGGGGGTCTCCTGGGCCCCGATCCCCATCCCTCCCCTTGCTTTGGTGTGGGGCCATGAGATGGATCCTCATCCTCCTCTTGGGACTCCCGGCGTTCTTGGCTTTTGGTATTCACTGGGCAGGGTTTGGAGGAGCGAGTGTTCCCAGATGCTTGTGAGGGAGGGAAACAATTGAGAGGGTACGTGGAACCCACTTGTCAGTCTATCAGTGGTATTGTACTAAGTGGTTGGGAGAGTACAGAGTGATAGAGTTGGTAGATTCGATCCCTGCCCACAAGGAATTTACAATCTACCTGACAATTTCAGAGAAGGAAAGAGCAGAGTACAGGGTACAGAGTATAGCATGTATACATACATGCTGCCAGTGGCGTATCAAAGTGCTTAAGGGGTACAGACCCAAATGAGCGGGCAATGGGGAAAGGAGGGCAAAAAGGGTGGGGAAATGAGAGGTTTCTCGGAGGTGATCAATTGTGGTATTTGTTAAGCGCTTACTATGTGTCAGGCACTGTACTTAGCGCTGGTGCGGATACAAGCAAATCGGGTTGGACACAGTCCCTGTCCCACGTGGGGCTCACAGTCTCAATCCCCATTTGACAGATGAGGTAACCGAGGCACAGAGAAGTGAAGTGACTTGCCCAAGTTCACACAGCAGACAAGTGGCGGAGCCGGGATTAGAACCCATAACCTTCTGACTCCCATGCCCGTGCTCTATCCGCTACGCCCTGCTGCTTCCCAGGTGATGTAGACTGTAAGCTTCTTGTAGACAGAAGCTACAAGCATTTGGGAGAGTACAATACAACAGACGCTTCCCACAATGAGCTGACAGTCCAGAGGGAGAGGCAGAAGCACCCCCCCCCCCCCGCCATCCTACCTCCTTCCCTTCCCCACAGCACCTGTATATGTGTATATATGTTTGTACATATTTATTACTCTATTTATTTATTTATTTATTTTACTTGTACATATCTATTCTATTTTATTTTGTTAGTATGTTTGGTTTTGTTCTCTGTCTCCCCCTTTTAGACTGTGAGCCCACTGTTGGGTAGGGACTGTCTCTATATGTTGCCAACTTGTACTTCCCAAGCGCTTAGTGCAGTGCTCTGCACACAGTAAGCGCTCACTAAATACGATTGATTGATTGATTGACAGGGACCATGTCGAACCAACTGTATTCCAATGTATTACTATTATTATTATTTTTGTATTTGGTAAACACTTACTGGGTGTCAAGCACTTCCTACGCGCTGGGGTGGATCGATCAATCAATCAGTCGTATTTATTGAGCGCTTACTGTGTGCAGAGCACTGTACTAAGCTCCAGGCTTGACACAGACCCACTAAGTGCTCAATAAATGCCACTGGTTGCCTAATGTGGTTTTTAGTGGGGCTTTGAAGATGTGATCGGGGTGGTCCGTCAGTGTCCTGCCCACCCTGCCCGCGGGGGGCTAGCGGCCGCTTTCCCACCCGCTCACCGCCCCCCAGGGCTCCCAGAATCTCCAGCTGCACCTGCTGTGCCAGTACTCCCTGGGCTGCACCCTGACCTGCAGCCTGAGCTTCCTCTTGGAAGGGGCACCGCACCGCACCTGGAACCTCCTCCTGAGCCTGGGGCTGGCGGGGCTACTGGCCCGCCTGGCCCGGCGCCTCGGCCGCCACGTCCTCTGCCTCTACGAGCTGCACAGCCAGGAGCGCTACTGCGGGGCCTGCCTGTCCCTGCTGGCCACCTGGCGCTCCCTCCCCCCCCCTGCTCGGCCAGGGGCTCAAGGTGGCCTTCCTGGTGGGGGACTTGGCAGCCGTGGCGCTCATCAACCGCGACTTCCTCAGCACTTCGGAGGCCGTGCGCTTCTGGACCCCGCTCACCATCTGCTACACGCTGCTGGTCATCTACATGCAAGGTGGGGTGGGGGCTCGGCCACCGCCCCCTCGCCCCGGGGCTGGGAGCCCGAGTGCCGGGCTGGAAAGTGGGGTGGCCCTGGGAAGTGTGGGCAGGGGCTCACCTGGCCATTTTGAGAACCCGACTTCCTTCCCCGCTGGTTCGCGGGCATCGGGTGCTCGGGCTGCCCCTGAGGCAGGGAGACGGTGGGTGGTGGGTGGGCTTGACCCCAGCCCATTCGGCTCCCTCCAGCCTGGCTGGAGGCTGCTTGGGTGCGGGCAGCCTAGGACCCTGGGCCCGGCACAGGGCGGAGGCAGGTCTCCGGCTTCTCCCTGGTGACCCAAGGTGGGCAGAAATCCCATCTGCAGGCCTGTGTCAGCCTGCCCACCCCACCGAAGGGAGCCGGACACCAGGCCTCTCTCCTGGCCCTTCCATTCCTTTCTGGTGGGAGTCCCAACCCCGAGGTGCCGGACTTCCCAGCTCCTTGATTTGGGGGGCAGTGGTACGTACAAACTGCCACATTTTCTCGGCCCTGGGCCATCCTGCCTTGGGTTCCTGCTGACCTCACCGAGCGCCTCCCTGCAGACTGACCCCCACAGGCTGGGGCCCCGGTCCGGCTTCTCCGGTGTAAGCGCAAGGAGTTTGGGCCATCCCTTTCTCGGCCCCTGATCTCCTCACCTTCCACCAAAGGTCTAAACACCCCTCTGTGCCAACTCCCCTCGCCTGGGAAGGGGATGGGGAGGCAGAGAAGAGGAGACGGAGGCAGGAGCCAGGAACCAGCTACCCAGGCCCTCCTAGGCCGGCCCCTCTGCCCCTGGACCACACTCTGGGATGACCTAGGTTGGGGTGGAGAGGACTGGTTCCCATGAAGCCCAGCCTGACCACGACCTGTGTGGGCTTTTTGGAAAGAGCAGAGGAGCAGCGCCAGCGCCCCAGTCAGCAGAGCCGGTACCAGACGGTATTTGTGCGCATGGGCGGCCTCTTCATCCTCCTGCTGACCGTGGGCCGCTGGGCAGACATCTTCGGCGTCCTCGTCTCCTTCATCGGGGAGCTGTGGTGTCTGACCGGCTCCAAGGCCATGCTGGACATCTGCCAGGTGCAGGTGAGACCCTCCCTCTTGCCCTTCCCAGGGGCCCCATCCCCCCGGGTGGGTCCCATACTGTCTCCCCGCCCCACCCCCACCCCGATGGCGGCCAGCAACGGGTAGATCTAAGGTGTGACAGGTGGACAAGGGAAAGCTAAATGGGCTCCTTATGTGGCCTGGACCCTGACTTCACCCGGCCATCTCTGTCTTTCTGTGTGTAGGCGGATGCTGACCAAGCTCAGGCCTCAGAGAGGCCTTCAGCTGCAGGTCCTAGCAGCACCCCGCGGCCAAGCAGCACCAGACAGAGGGGCCGGTCCCAGGCTGGGAAGGAGGCCCGGTCCTGAGGCTGAGGAAGCCGCCGGAGCCCGGTGACCAGCCCGGTCCGGATTCTCGGTCTGGGGCCGAGTGCTGACCCGGGGAGGCTCCGACGGGGGCTGAGACCGCTCGGGATGCCCACCCTGGCTGCAGCCTTCGGGACACAAGGCTTCGGAAACGGGCGGAAGCCCGGATGGCTGCTGACTTGGAACAACTTTGATGACTTCAGGCTCGGGCCCACCCCCACCAGCTCCGATAAGGTTTACCATCTTGGCTGGGATGTGATATCTGGGCCCCCTCCCTCCCCTCCTCTCCATCATCTCTCCCTTCCCTGCAAGGACTGGGTGTTCCCTCCTCCTACTGTTTCCCCCCAGGCCTGCGGAGACCGTCCCCCCAGACAGATCTGCACTCTTTTATCAGTGTGGGGAAGCTGGACTGGAGCCAGGAAAACTTAACTCCTACTTGCCTGTTTCCAACCAGTTCCTAGAAACCAAAGTGTTGGGCCCAATAGTCCCAGCTCCCGCTCCCTCAAGGGCCAGGGCCTCAGCTGAGGGGATTCCTGTTGAGTCTGAGGTGGGCAGGGACGGACAGGGCAAAGGGGCTACCTGGCAGCTGTGGAGAGAAGGAGGTGGCCTGGAAGCAGCCACTGCAAGCGCAGTGAGGGGGAGGGACCATCTGGATTTCAACTAGTCCCCATCTCCTTCTCCTCGTCCCTCTGTTTCCCACCACCCCTGGCCCTTTCTCCAATTCTTGGACTCTCTGCCGGCTCCGTGTTGGACCTGTGAGAAATAAAGACTGACATTCTGATGTGCCAAGCAGGGAGTGATGGGGAGGGGTGTGGTGAGGTGGGGGAGGGCTAGTCTGGGCAGGAGGGGGTGGGGCTGGACTGGCTGAGAGGGGTGAGCATCGGGGGGTAGGGACCGTCTCTATATGTTGCCAATTTGTACTTCCCAAGCGCTTAGTACAGTGCTTTGCTCACAGTAAGCGCTCAATAAATGCAATTGAATGAATGAATGAATGAATGAATGCTTCCCCGGGAATTGCTGCTTCCAGTCTGGGCATGAAGGTGAGGCCTCCCCCTGTCTGGGGTGGGTGTGGAACAGAGGGAAGAGACAAGTCAGAGAAGAGGGGAGGAAGGGAATGGATTGGAGGGGGAGAGGGAAAGAGGGAGAGGAGGGGGGAAGTTAGTAATTGGTGTTGCTATGGCAGAGAGGATCCAGCCCAGCACTGCTGCCCAGTAGGTAATAATAATAATGGCATTTAATGCTTACTATGTGCAAAGCACTGTTCTATAAGATGATTAGATTGTCCCACATGGGGCTCACAGTCTTAATCCCCATTTTAGAGATGAGGTAACTGAGGCACAGAGAAGTTGTGACTTGCCCAAAGTCACACAGCGGACAAGTGGCGGAGCCGGGATTAGAACCCAGGACCTCTGACTCCCAAGCCCATACTCTTTCCACTGAGCCCCGCTGCTTCTCTGTGTCACTTCAGGGCTTCTCATTAGGTGTCACCGTTGCTAGGGCCAAACCCCTTCTGAAGACCCACCAGCTGGAAGAGAGGTGGGTGGCAACAATGCCCCCAACTTGCCCTCTACTGCGCCTGAGCTAGGGCAGGGCCTGGGCCTTTGTGGGCGTCTCCCCTTGTGTCTGTGCATGCAGGCGTTTGGGGGGGGCGGGGGGAGGGGGGGTCAGGGAGGAGGCAGGAAAAGGGGTAGAATTCAAGCCTGCCCCGACAGGCTCCTGGCAGCTCTCAGGGCCACGGGAATCAGTGCTTTGCCTTCTTCCTTCCTTCCTTCCTTCCTTCCTTCCCAAGCAACTGGGGAGTCAGCCACACATCCACCCTGCCCAATTCTGCTGCCCGCTCCCTGGGGAGTGGGAAGAAAGAGGACTTCACTGTTCATCAGTTACCTCATCTGTAAAATGGGGATTAAAAGTGTGAGCCCTATGTGGGACAATCTGATTACCCTGTATCTATCCCAGTGCTTAGAACATTCATCCATTCATTCAATCATATTTATTGAGCGCTTACTGTGTGAAGAGCACTGTACTAAGCACTTGGGAAGTACAAGTTGGCAACATATAGAGAGGGACCCTCTATCCTCCTCACCCTCGGCTTCAAGGCTCTCCATCACCTCACCCACTCCTACCTCACCTCTCACCTTCTCCAGCCCAGCCCACACCCTCTGCTCCTCTGCCGCTAATCTCCTCACCGTGCCTCGTTCTCGCCTGTCCCACCGTCGACCCCTGGCCCACGTCAATCAATCAATCAATCATATTTATTGAGCGCTTACTGTGTGCAGAGCACTGTACTAAGCACTTGGGAAGTACAAGTTGGCAACATATAGAGGCGGTCCCTACCCAACAGTGGGCTCACAGTCTAGAGGGGGGAGACAGAGAACAAAACAAAACATATTACCAAAATAAAAGAAATAGAATAGATATGCACAAGTAAAATAAATAAATAAATAGAGTTGGGAATGCTCTCCTTCTGCACATCCGCCAAGCTAGCTCTCTTCTTCCCTTCAAGGCCCTACTGAGAGCTCACCTCCTCCAGGAGGCCTTCCCAGACTAAGCCCCCTCCTTCCGCTCCCCCTCCCCACCCCCCTGCCTTACCTCCTTCCCCTCCCCACAGCACCTGTATATATGTTTGTACATATTTATTACTCTATTTTATTTGTACATATTTATTCTAATTATTTTATTTTGTTAATGTGTTTTGTTCTCTGTCTCCCCATTCTAGACTGTGAGCCCACTGTTGAGTAGGGACCGTTTCTATATGCTGCCAACTTGGACTTCCCAAGTGCTTAGTACAGTGCTCTGCACACAGTAAGTGCTCAATAAATACGATTGAATGAATGAATGAATGACCCAACAACGGGCTCACAGTCTAGAACAGTGCTTAGCACATAGTAAGCGCTTAGCAAATACCATTGCTGATTTGTACTTCTCAAGTGCTTAGTCCAGTGCTCTGCACACAGTAAGCGCTCAGTAAATACGATTGAATGAGTGAGAGGAGGGGAGGGGGTTGCCCCAGGCTGGGCCAGTTTGAGATTCCCTCTGCTACGTTCTCGTTCCCAACCCGAGATGCCAAGCCCCACCGGTATCCTTCCCTCCTGATGATCCCGCCCTCACCCTCAAAACCCAGAGAGCAGCCCCCAGCCCACCTCCCCCTCCCTCCTCAATCAATCAATCAATCATATTTATTGAGCACTTACTGTGTGCAGAGCACTGTACTAAGCTCTTGGGAAGTACAAGTCGGCAACATATAGAGACGGTCCCTCCCCAACAGCGGGCTCACAGTCTAGAAGGGGGAGACAGACAACAAAACCAAACATAGTAACAAAATAAAATTAATAGAATAGATATGTACAAGTAAGCCTGTCCCTGCACGGGCAGGCGGTCAGAACCCAAGCCTGAGAACCAGCTGAGGTTTCCGGCCGTGGGGGGACCAGGCCGAGGCAGAAGGGCCTGACCTGCTCTACAAGAAGCCGTGTGGCCTAGTGGAAAGAGCACGGGCCTGGGAATCAGAGGACCTGGGTTCTAATTCCGACTGTGCCAACTGCTTGCTTGCTTGGGTAAGTCACTTCATTTCTCTGCGCCTCAGTTTTCCCAGCTGTCAAATGCAGATTAAATGTCTGTTCTCCCTACTACTTAGAGTGGGAGCCCAGTGAAGGGCAGGGATTGTGTCCACCCTGATAAACTTGTATCTATCCCAGCGCTTAGAACAGTGCTTGACACACAGTTTTTGCTAAGCAAATACCATTTTAAAAAAAAAATAATAGACCTGTTGGCTTCAAAGAAACATACCGACACAAGCAACAGTGCATGCCGAGGCCAGACACACAGTGTAACATCAATCAATCAGTCGTATTTATTGAGCGCTTGTTGTGTGCAGAGCACTGTACTAAGGAGAATACAGCAAAGTTGGTATTCCCTGCCCACAATAAACTCACAATCTAGAGAGTGTCATAATATCCTCTAGAGAACATGTTATCCTCTAGGATGTCATTTAGAGGATAACGATGTCATATGTGTGCAGAAGTCCTCATGGTCATAGCTTATCTCCAGCAGCTTCTGGTCATAGCTTATCTGAGCAGCATGGCTCAGTGGAAAGAGCCCGGGCTTTGGAGTCAGAGGTCATGGGTTCAAATCCCTGCTCTGCCAATCGTCAGCTGTGTGACTTTGGGCAAGTCACTTGACTTATCTGGGCCTCAGTTACCTCATCTGTAAAATGGGGGATTAAGACTGTGAGCCCTACATGGGACAGCTTGGTCACCTTGTAACCTCCCCAGCGCTTAGAACAGTGCTCTGCACATAGTAAGCACTTAATAAATGCCATTATTATTATTACCCCGGCTCCCCGCCCGTACTTCCAAGTCTTTGTGTTCCCTTCCCAGGTCTCTGAGAGTGTAAGTACCGCTTCCAAGCCGGGCGACTCAGCGGCAGGAACCGAGGCAGCGGGAGGTTGGGTGCCAGATGTACAGGCACCTGGCGCTCTGTCCATACTGAACTGGGAACAGGCTGGCTGAAAACCAGACTGATGCCTCCTGTGACTGCCAAGCGGCCCAGTGAGGTTTCCAGGGCTGGGTGAGGACACGTGCAGCTCCTCAGATCCCTTTCCTACCCTGTCAGAGCTGAGGGCAGAGGTGAGCAGGTGGCCCTGGATCTCGTCTCTGGACTACACCCCTGCAGGGAGGATAAAGGCAGTTAGAGCATTCTGGGGAAGGGCAGCAGGATGGGTAAGCCAGGCCAAGGCAGGAGAAACCTAAGTCATTAGAGCACTAGTGTTTGGGGTAGGGCAGGAGAAAGTTGGCGTCAAAGCACTTTCCCAATTTATAGATGGGGAACCGAGGCCCAGAGAGGTTAGGTGATCTGCCCATGGTCATATTTCAGGTCAGTGGAGACTGGACTTCTGGGTCTACTGGGAGAGGAAGTTCCTTCTTCAGAAAAAGGCAGGGAACCCGGTGGTCTGTATGGGTCAATTTCTGTTCTATTTCTGGACCAATTCTGACACCCCAGGATGTCCCTCCCTCTGCCTCTGTCTTCTTCCTGGGTTAAGCGACTGAGCCCTGTGGAAGATTCTGGGAGCCCCTCAGGCTGAGGCCTTGACTCAGTCCTGACTCAAAGAGAAGCAGACTCCTGAATCACAGGACCTGCTCCACCACACCCCATCCTGAGCCCGGATTCCTGGGATTTTCCATGTTAGAGGGTGGGAGGAGGGTAGGGATAATAATAATAATGGCATTTATTAAGCGCTTACTATGTGCAAAGCACTGTTCTAAGCACTGAGGAGGATACAAGGTGATCAGGTGGACCCTCGGGGGGGCTCACAGTTTTAATCCCCATTTTACAGATGAGGTAACTGAGGCCCAGAGAAGTTAAGTGACTTGCCCAAAGTCACACAGCTGACAGTTGGCAGAGCCGGGGTTTGAACCCATGACCTCTGACTCCAAAGCCCGGGCTCTTTCCATTGAGCCACGCTGCTTCTCTATCTCAGTGAAAGGGAGCATGTGCCCACCCTGAATCCTGCAGGGAACCTGCAGCAGAGCAGTGGCCTGAGCCAAGCTGCTCTCAGGACTTCACCAAGAAAGGGGTTGGGGCAGTCAGTCTGTCAATCAATCGTATTTATTGAGGGCTTACTGTGTGCAGAACACTGTACTAACTGTTTGGAAAGTACAAGTTGGCAACATATAGAGACGGTTCCTACCCAACAATGGGCTCACAGTCTAGAAGGGAGAGACAGACAATAAAGCAAAACATGTAGACAGGTGTCAAACTCATCAGAATAAATAGAACTACAGCTATATGCACATTCACAAAATAAATAAAATAGTAAATATGTACAAGTAAAATAAATAGAGTAACAAATCTGTACAAATATATACAAGTGCTGTGGGGAGGGGAATGAGGTAGGGTGGGGAGGAGGAGAGGAAAAAGGGGGCTCAGTCTGGGAAGGCCTCCTGGAGGAGGTGAGCTCTGAGTAGGGCTTTGAAGGGAGGAAGAGAGCTAGTTTGGTGGATGTGTGGAGGGAGGGCATTCCAGGCCAGGAGAAGGACGTGGGCCGGGGGTTGACGGCGGGACAGGCAGGAACGAGGCACAGTGAGGACGTTAGCTGCAGAGGAGCGGAGGGTGCGGGCTGGGCTGGAGAAGGAGAGAAGAGAGGTGAGGTAGGAGGGGGCAAGGTGATGGACAGCCTTGAAGCTGAGAGTGAGGAGTTTTTGCTTGATTTGTAGTCTGTCAGTCAATCGTATTTATTGAGCGCTTTCTGTGTGCAGAGTGCTGTACTAAACACTTGGGAGAGAACAATACTACATTCATTCAATCGTATTAAATGCTTACTGTGTGCAGCGTACTGTACTAAGGCACTGTTCTAAGTGCCTGGGAAAGTACAGTGCAACAATAAACAGTGACAATCCCTGCCCACAACGAGCTCACAGTCTAGAGGGGGAGACAGACGTTAATAAAAATAAATAAAATCACAGATCTGGACCTAGGTGCTGTGGGGCTGGGGGAGGGGGATGAATAAAGGGAGCAAGTCAAGGTGATGCAGAAGGGAGTGGGAGAAGAGGAAAGGAGGGCTCAGTCAGGGACAGCCACTTGGAGGAGATGTGCCTTCAATAAGGCTTTGAAGGTGGGGAGCGTAATTGTTGGACGTGAAGTTGATTCCCATAGGGCTCTGGGGACCGGGGGCTGGTGGGCCCTGGAAGCTATCAATCAATCAATGGGATTAATTGAGCGCATACTCTAATCAGAGCCCTGTACTGAGCACTTGAGAAAGTGCAATAGAGTTAGACATAATTCCTACCCTGAAGAAGCTTTCCAAAAGAGAGAGGGAGGGAGAGAGCACTTTTGGAGTGTGAGAGCCACTCCTTTCTGGGGTGGAGGCAAGGGGTTGGACGTGTTGACCTCTTCGGCTCCCTTCCAGCCTAAGGATTTTATGACTGTAGGCCATTCTGAGCCTGAACCCAATGGTGAAGTGACCGGACCGGAATTGCTTGAATTCTCTCACTCCCCTGCCCTGCTCAAGGTGTTGTTGGCACCGAAGAAATTCTCCCCTCTTCTAGATTGTAAGTTCGTTGTGGGCAGGGAATGTGTCCGTTTATTGTTGTAGTGTACTCTCCCAAGTGCTTAGTACGGTGCTCTGCACACAGTAAGCGCTCAATAAATACGATTGAATGGATGAATGAACTGGATGGGGGAATTGGAGAGAATGGTGGTGAGCTGGCTCGTTCTCCCCTTCCCTCACAGGAAATGGTTCCCCTCTAATTGGTTAAGGGAACCGATTACGACGCCGGGCACTCTCCCAGGCCGGGCTGGGCAGTGCCCTTATCAGATACAGACGAGGGGCTGGGCTCCGTCCGCTGGGCAGCCCTGTTTTCATTGGCAGTGCCAATCCTCGGAATCTGGGAACGTGTCCTCGCTGCCTTCAGGACAACCCGCCCACCAAGGATGGCGAGACGGAGTCCAGGCACTCGGGTCAAAAATAGCGAATGTGACTTGTCTGCTTCTGATGGGAAAACTATTTCGTAACTGATGATAATTTCAAGAAAACTGGTGTAGGAATCGTGGCTGGACTGACCGTAGCAAATGGAGCAATTAGAATTGAGGTCATTTTGGTACGATTCATTTTTATAAATCACTTAAGGTTAGTACAGGTAATGAGCCAATAATTCAGTTGTACCAAATTTGAGAAATCTGCATTAGAATCTGATTTCCTGCATGGTCAAATGGCTGGTCTTGATTATTTTTACTACATTTTTGACCCTTCGTTAAAGCCAAATTTTTGTGAGAGTCCCCGGTTTGGCATTTTTCAATCCCCAGCCTGTCCTCTGGCAATGGGTTGGTCTGCAGCAGAGTTCATGTTGGGAGAAAAAAGAAAGAGATGCTCAGTCCACTTGGAAATGAAACTAGATAGTAGGAAGACATTCAGCAGGGACCGAATGGCAAGACCGCGGAAGGCAAATCGGGGACCCACAGGCATGCTTAGAGTTGGTCTAAAATGCCGGGGAATGATAAGGATGGCTGACTCGGGGGAAAATATTGGGTGGAAATGGCACCGAAATCAGATGAAGTTACAGTGATAAATATATAGAGTCTCCAAAGCAACTCATCCTCCCTTCTGCATTGACTGGGCACTTGGCTATTTACCTCTTAAGCACTTAGATACTCCCCTTAGCCCCATAACACCTATGTACATATCCCTATGACATAATGGATAGAGCACAGGCCTTGGAGTCAGAAGGTCATGGGTTCTAATCCTGTCTCCGACACTTGTCTGTTGGGTGACCTTGGGGAAGTCACTTCACTTCTCTGAGCCTCAGTTACCTCCTCTATAAAATGGGAATCGAGACTGTGAGCCCCATGTGGGACAGGGACTCTGTCCAACCCGATTTGCTTGTATCCACCCCCGCACTTAGTACAGTGCCTGTCATGTAGTGCTTAACAAATACCAATATTATTGTTATTATTATTATTTCCTCTATCTATAATTTAATGCCTGTCTCCCTATCTGCACTGTACCTTCCTTGTGGGCAGGGATCACATTTACTAACAATAGTGTGTTGTACTCCCCCAAACCCTTAGAAGGGTGCTCTGCACAGAGTAAGTGCTCAATAAATTCCAAAGATTAATAGATTGATACTTAAACTAGAGAGGTCAAAAATAAATAATTAAAGCAAACCTATACACATATATTCCCGTCGCTGGGAACCCTTCCCTCAAATGTTATAAATACTATTGTATTATCATTATTATTGATAATAATAATATCTCTTCTGTGCTATGTGCCAAGCACTGTACCAAATGTTGGGGCCAGTATAAATTAATCAGATTAACCCATTCATTCTTCTCCAAAATAACACAATCTCTGACCCATCCTTCTCCTTCAAAGTACTCAAAATTTTATTTCCATGGTTAGGCTTATTTTCCTCTCTCCAGTTCTGTTTCCCCTGTTAGATGGTAAAACCTTTTAGGACAGGGGCCATGTCTGTTCTATAACATCCCAAGACGATCTGATTTTCAAGAGCTGTCCAGACATCCTGGAAACTCAACCAAGTCCCTGAATGGACAGAAATGTCCCAAACTGGAAGAACTTTCAGATGCTTTGAGTCTTAGCAAGTGTTTGTGGGAGAGGTAAGCCACAAACCCCAAGGTATATGGTCAGTGCTACCAGAAAGGCAAACTAGGCAATTACCTTAAGAACTCTTCAGCTGGGTGGGGAAGGGGGGAGCACCCCTTTTCTCTTTCCCCCTTCTGCTTCTCCCTCAAATAACCCTCCAAGCTCCCTCCTTTTGCATGGGGCACCAGCATGTCTTGAGACACCTCAAACTTATCATGTCCAAAACAGGACTCCTCATCTTCCCACCCAAACCCTGTCCTCCCCATTCATTCATTCATTCAATCGTATTTATTGAGCACTTACTGTGTGCAGAGCACTGTACTAAGCGGTTGGGAAGTACAAGTTGGCAACATAGAGACGGTCCCTACCCAACAACGGGCTCACAGTCTAGAAGGGGGAGACAGGCAACAAAACAAAACATATTAACAAAATAAAATAAATAGAATAGTAAATATGTACAAGTAAAATAAATAGAGTAATAGATCAGTACAAACATATATACAGGTGCGGTGGGGAGGGGAAGGAGGTAGGGCTGGGGGGGGATGGGGAGGGGGAGAGGAAGGAGGGGGCTCAGTCTATAATATCTGTAATAAATATAAATACAGATAAATACCTTATCTGTAAGATTTCTCTGTCACGTAGACAACACCATTAGCCTCCCAGTCTCACAAGCCCATAACCTTGGCATGATCCTTACACTATCCTTCCCATTTAGCCTGCATATTCTGTCACGAAATCCCATCGGCTTCTACCTTTACAGCATCTAATGAATCTGTTCTTTCCTCTCCATCCAAACCACTCTCCTGCTGATCTAAGCACATAGCTCAGTGGAAAAAGCACGGGCTTTGGAGTCAGGGGTCATGGGTTCAAATCCCGGCTCCGCCAATTGTCAGCTGGGTGAGTTTGGGCAAGTCACTTCACTTCTCTGGGCCTCAGTTCCCTCATCTGTAAAATGGGGATGAAGACTGTGAGCCCCCCATGGGACAACCTGATTATGTAACCTCCCCAGCACTTAGAACAGTGCTTTGCACATAGTAAGTGCTTAATAAATGCCATCATCATTATTATTATTATTTTGCACCTTGAATATCGCCTCAGCCTCCTCACTGACCATCCTGCCTCCTGTCTCCCCTCTCCATACCATACCTGTCCGCCGCCCAGATCATTTTTCTGAAAAAGGATTCAGTCCACGTCTCCCCACTCCTCAGGAACCCCAAGTGGTTGTCCATCCACCTCCACATCAAACAGAAACTCCTTACCGTGGGTTTTCAGGCACTTAATCGGCTCCTTCCCTCCTTCCTCCCCTCGCTGATCTACCGCCACCCAGCCTGCATGCTCCGCTCCACTCCACTCTGCACATCAACCTACTCTCTGTAGCTCGATCTCATCTATCTTGCCACCGACACCTTGTGCATGCCCTCCCTTAGGCCTGGAACTCCTTCCACCTTCATATCTGACAGACTACCACTCCCCTCACCTTCAAAACCATCCTAAAATCACACCTCTTCCAAGAAGCCTTCCCAGCCTAAGCCCTCATTTCCCCTACCAGCCCTTCCTTCTTCTGGGTACCCCTTAATCAATCAATCAATCGTATTTATTGAGCACTTACTGTGTGCAGAGCACTGTACTAAGCGCTTGGGAAGTACAAGTAATAATTATGTTGGTATTTGTTAAGCGCTTACTATGTGCAAAGCACTGTTCTAAGCGCTGGGGAGGTTACAAGGTGATCAGGCTGTCCCACAGGGGGCTCACAGTTTTAATCCCCATTTTCCAGTTGAGGTAACTGAGGTACAGAGAAGTTAAGTGACTTGCCCAAAGTCACACAGCCCTTTGAGAAGCAGCATGGCTCAGTGGAAAGAACCCAGGCTTGGGAGTCAGAGGTCATGGGTTCAAATCCCGGCTCCACCACTTGTCAGCTGTGGAACTTTGGGCAAGTTGCAACTCCTCTGAGCCTCAGTTTCCTCATCTGTAAAATGGGGATTAAGACTGTGAGCCCCACCTGGGACAACCTGATCACCTTGTATCCTCCCCAGCGCTTAGAACAGTGCTTTGCACATAGTAAGTGCTTAATAAATGCCATCATTATTATTATTGTTATTATTTGACACTCACCCCAGCCCCACAGCACTGATGTACATATCCTTATACTCTATTTCCCCTATTGATCATTTATTTTAATATCTGTCTCCCCCTGTAAACGGTAAGCTTCTTATGGGCAATCAATCAATCATATTTATTGAGCACTTACTGTGTGCAGAGCACTGTACTAAGTGCTTGGGAAGTACAAGTTGGCAAGTTGGGAACTACAAGTGGGCAGAGATCGTATCTACCAACTCTGTTGTACTGTGCTTTCCTAAGAGCTTAGTACAGTGCTCTACATAGAGTGAGTGCTCAGTAAATCCCCCTGATTGATTGATTGTTTGAGTTGTTGCTGGCTGTGGGCACGCTTGCTCGTGGCCTCTCCCCCATGCTAATTTTTCATCGTTTAGGTGGCAGGGCCTAGAGGTCAGAGGCCAGGATGGTGTGGCCATGGAAGCTGAAAATTTCAGGGGAGAAAAGGAGTCAGCCCCCTACTTGGAGACAGAATAGTGGATAAAGCATGGGCAAGTGTCAATCCGCGGAATCTGACCTTGGGCAAATCACTTCACTTCCCTGTGCCTCAGTTCCCTTATCTGGAAAATGGGGATTAAGACTGTGAGCCCTATGTGGGACAGAGACGGTGTCCAACCCTGTGCATGGCACAGTGCCTGGCCCATAGAAAGCGCTTAAATGCCACAGTTGTTATTATTATTATTATTATTATTATAATCATAGGGTCCCAAGCCCCTTTCCCTTCTGGCTCAGGGAACGAGCCTGGAGAAATCAACGTGTGATGAAGCAGCCTCCAGGAAGGGGGAGGTGAGGGAGGGAGGAGGCTAGCACCCCACCCGTGGGAAGCAGCTGGCCCAAGGCAGACAGCGCTGCTGACTCAGGCCCGCTCCACAGTGCAGGGGATTAGCCCGGCATCAACTGTTGACACTGTCTGATTCCCAACCAGGAACCCTGGGAACCAGGCCTTTCCGGGCGGGCGGTCAGGGAGTCGGACATAAGGGGTGGGTGCACGAGTCCCGGCCCCCGTCCCGGGCGGGATAGTCTTCCAGAAAGTGGAAGGAAGGCTGGGAAATTTGGGGCTGGGGGCTGCCGGGCGGGACGAGGAAGGCGGCCACCCCGTGAGTCCTCCACTCATCCCTCTCACTGCAAGAAGAGGAAAAACAAGACCCCGTCCTTCCCCTCAAGGAACTGTCAGTCTAATGAGGGAGACCAGCCCAAAAGTAACAAGAGGAGCAGAACCACAAAACCATAAGACACAGTAACAGCGGCGTGGTCTAGTGGAAAGAGCATGGGCCTGGGAATTAGAGGAACTGAGTTCTAACCCCAGCTCTGCCGCCTGCTTGCTGTGCGAACTTGGGGGGGCTACTTTATTTCTCTGTGCCTCAGAGAAGCAGTGTAGTGGATATAGGATATACACCTGTATATATGTATATATGTTTGTACATATTTATTACTCTATTTTACTTGTACATATCTATTCTATTTATTTTATTTTGTTAGTATGTTTGGCTTTGTTCTCTGTCTCCCCCTTTTAGACTGTGAGCCCACTGTTGGGTAGGGACTGTCTCTATATGTTGCCAATTTGTACTTCCCAAGCGCTTAGTACAGTGCTTTGCACACAGTAAGCGCTCAATAAATACGATTGATGATGATGATGATACAGCTCGGGCCTGGGGGTCAGAAGGTCATGGGTTCTAATCCCAGCTCCACCGCTTGTCGGCTGTGTGACCCTGAGCAAGTCACTTCACTTCCCTGGGCCTCAGTTCCCTCATCTATAAAATGGAGATTGAGACTGAGACAAGGGACTGTGTCCAACCCGATTTGCTTATATCCACCCCAGCACTTAGTACAGTGCTAGCACATAGTAAGCGCTTAAAAAATACCACTATTATTATTATTATTATTATCAGCTTCCTCATGTATACAATGTGAATAAAATACCTGTCCTCCCTCTTACTGTGAGCCCCATGTAGGGCAGGAACTGTGTCCAATCTGACTATCATGCATCTACATTGGGCCCCAGCAATAATAATAATAATAATAATAATGGTATTTGTTAAGCACTTACTATGTGCAAAGCACTGTCAGAGCTTAGCACATAATGAGCCCTTAAAAGATACCACAATTATTATTATTGAGAGTTGAATGTGTAAGACATTGGCTTCTCCTGCATATCCATTTAGGCCCAGGCTCCTGCCCTATGGTAGGAAGAATCCTAAACTTGCCACAGAGCGTGTCCCACTTATGAATAAAATTTTGAGGTTCTGACCGTTCTGACCTGAAGAAGAGAATCAACGTGTCCTAGTGGATAGAGCACAGGCTTAGGGAGGCAGAGGACCTGAGTTCTAATCCCAACTCTGCCTCCTGTCTGCTGTGTGACCTTGGGTAAGTCACTACCTCATCTGTAAAATGGGGACTAAGACTGTGAACCCCATATGGGGTGGAGTCTGTGTCCAAACTGATTAGCTTTTATCTACCCCAGTGCTTAGTGCAGTGCCTGGCACATAGTAAATGCTTAACAAATACCTTAAAAAAAAAAAAGAAAGAAAGAAACTGGGGCAAGGAGGAAAGCCCACAACAAAAACCAACTATCTGTTTAACCTTTGCTGTAGGGTGCGAACCAGTGGTACAAATAAGAATGTTAGAAGTATTATTCATTCATTCATTCATTCAGTCATATTTATTGAGCGCTTACTGTGTGCAGAGCACTGTACTAAGCACTTGGGAAGTACAAGTTGGCAACATATAGGGACAGTCCCTACCCAACAGTGGGCTCACAGTCTAGAAGGGGGAGGCAGAGAACAAAACATATTAACAAAATAAAATAAATAAAATAAATATGTACAAGTAAAATAAATAGAGTAATAAATATGTACAAACATATATACATATATACAGGTGCTGTGGGGAAGGGAAGGAGGTAAGGCGGGGGGATGGGGAGGGGGAGGAGGGGTTATTTTACTTGTACATATCTATTCTATTTATTTTATTTTGTTAATATGTTTTGTTTTGTTCTCTGTCTCCCCCTTCTAGACTGTGAGCCCACTGTTGGGTAGGGACTATCTCTATGTGTTGCCAACTTGTGCTTCCCAAGCATTTAGTACAGTGCTCTGCACACAGTAAGCGCTTAATAAATACGATTGATTGATTGAGAGGAAGGGGGGGCTCAGTCTGGGAAGGCCTCCTGGAGGAGGTGAGCTCTCAGTAGGGCCTTGAAGGTATTAGGGTAGGCCTTCACCCTGTGCCACTAACTCTCCCTGTTCTACTTCCTCCTTCCTGTCTCTCCAGAGAATCCGTCCCTACGGTGCTTCCCTGTAGGTGTGACTGAAATGTGGGCGTTGCCATTTCCAGGGTCAAAGTCCCTGTTCTAGAAAGCTCCGGACAGGGATTCCGGGTTGGGTAGAAGGAGCGGAGGTGTCACGTGCCTTGGCGGAGAAGCCTGATAGTGTCTCCTGTGAGGAAGGGAGCAAACTCCAGAAACAGCTGGCTGGGGACCAAGTGTGCACTGGTGGAGGGAAGAGGCAGAATGGAGGAAGTCAAGAGTGACAGGAAGAGGGCTTTTCCCTTTCCTCCCTGGGCTGGTGCTCCCACCCTCTGCCCCTCTGGGCAAAGGTCTTGGGGATGCGGTGGGTGACCAGGAGCACAGGAAACTCCTTACCAACAGATGCCAGCTGTGCCGACGGGCTTCCTGCCATTGCCGGTGCCCCTTCGGCCGAGGCCTAGAGACACAGGTTGGCATCTGAGAACCAGACCTACAAACAGCAGCCTCCTTTGGTGCAACATTCAGAGGGCCCCGTGGGTCACTTGCATTTTCTTTGCTTGCCATTCCCATAGCCATCCGCCTGCCTCCCCCCAACCAGGCCACCATGCACCCTGAAGCCGTTGTTCCCTGATTTTTCTCTTCCTTGTTTCTGCTCACACCCGACAGCCCAACCTCACTGCCCCAGATCCCCAATGAATCAATCAGTGGATAATGATAATAATAATAATAATATTAATAATGACGGCATTTATTAAGCACTTACTATGTGCAAAGCACTGTTCTAAGCGCCGGGGAGGGTACAAGGTGATCAGGTTGTCCCATGTGGGGCTCACAGTCTTAACCCCCGTTTTACAGATGAGGGAACTGAGGCCCAGAGAAGTGAAGTGACTTGCCCAAAGTCACACAGCTGACAGTTGGCAGAGTTGGGATTCAAACCCACAACCTCTGACTCCAAAGCCCGGGCTCTTTCCACTGAGCCATGCTGCTTCTCTATGATGGCATTTATTAAGTGCTTACTATGTGCAAAGCACCGTTCTAAGCACTGGGGAGGGTACAAGGCGATCAGGTTGTCCCATGTGGGGCTCACAGTCTTAACCCCCATTTTACAGATGAGGGAACTGAGGTCCAGAGAAGTGAAGTGACTTGCCCAAAGTCACACAGCTGACAGTTGGCAGAGTCGGGATTCGAACCCATGACCTCTGACTCCAAAGCCCGGGCTCTTTCCACTGAGCCACGCTGCTTCTCTATGATGGCATTTATTAAGTGCTTACTATGTGCAAAGCACCGTTCTAAGCACTGGGGTGGTTACAAGGTGATCAGGTTGTCCCACGGGGGGCTCACAGCCTTAATCCCCGTTTTGCAGATGAGCTAACTGAGGCACAGAGAAGCTAAGTGACTTGCCCAAGGTCACACAGCTGACAATTGGCGGAGCTGGGATTTGAACCCATGACCCTGACTCCAAAGCCCGTGCTCTTTCCACTGAGCCACGCTGCTTCTCTGTATTGAGCACTTACTATTAATAACTATTTTTATAATATTCGTTAGTATATATAAATAATATTTATTAATATCAATTAAACCTAAGTGCTCATATGTAGTGAGCACTTAAATGACACGGGTCTGCAGTGGAGACAGAAGGAGTCTAGGGATGTCTTTGCTGGGCTCCCAGGGAGCACAGGTCTCTTTTTTTGTTTTTTATAGTAGTTGTTACGCACTTACTCTGTGCCGGGCACTGTACTAAGGTGCCGTGAAGATACAAGTTAATCAATTTGGACACAAAAACTCCTCTCCATTGGCTTTTAAAGCACTCCATCACCTTGCCCCCTCCTACCTCACCTCACTTTTCTCCTTCTACAACCCAGCGCACACACTTTTTCTCCTCTTCTGCTACCTTCTCACCGTGCCCCGATCTCACCTGTCTTGCCGCCGACCCCTGCTCTAATCCAACAGACAACCACTCTCCCCTGCTTCAAAGCCTTATTGAAGGCACGTCTCCTCCAAGAGGCCTTCCCAGACTACGCCCAACTTTTCCTCATCTCCCACTCCCTTCTGCGTCACCCTGACTTGCTCTCTTCCCCGCTCCCAGCCCCACGGCACTTATGTACATATCTGTCATTTTATTTATTTGTATTGATGTCTGTCTCCCCACTTCTAGACTGTGAGCTCATTATGGGAAGGGAATATCCCTGTTTATTGTTGTATTGTACCTTCCCAAGCACTTAGTACAGTGCTCTGCACACTGTAATTGCTCAAAGAATATAAATGAATGGTACAGTCCCAATCCCCATTTTACAGATGAGGTGACAGAGGCACAGAGAAGTGAAGTGACTTGCCCAAGGTCACCCAGCAGACGAGTGGCAGAGCTGGGATTAGAACCCAGGTCCTTCTGACTCTCAGGCCTGAGCTCTTCGAGACAGCTGACAGTGGGACTGATTGTTTTGCTGAAGTGAGGATGCTTATGGTGGATATAACTGTGATAATTGTGGTATTTGCTAAGCGCTTACTACTCAACGCTTAGAACAGTGCTTTGCACATAGTAAGCGCTTAATAAATGCCATTATTATTATTATTATGCATCATACAGTGTACTAAGCACTGGGGTAGATACAAGCTAATCAGGTTGGACACAGTCCCTGTTCCTTATGGGGTTCGCTGTCTTAATCCCCGTTTTGCAGATGAGGTAATTGAGGCACAGAGCTGTGCGGCTCTCACTTTTCGGAGTGAGTGGATGGGGCTGCCTGGTGCTTTGAGGGCGTAAAGAGAAAATGCCATTGCCACTTACATCCGATTCCCTGTTCCCTGCTGGTTTCTGAACATTAGGGAAGAGTGTGGAAGGTGAGATGCTAGTTATCCCTGCTGTCATTTGGAAATTAATTCATTTACTGAGGGCATACTGAATGAATACCATTGTTTACGGGATTAAACAAGTGCTTAGTACAGTGCTCTGCACACAGTAAGCGCTCAATAAATACGATTGATTGATAAATACGATTGATTGATTTAAGGACTATAATAATGGTATTCGTTAAGCACTTACTTTGTGCCAAGCACTGTACTAAATTCTGGCAAGATAACCAGGTTGGACACATTCCCGGTCCCATATGGGGCCCACAGTATAAGTAGGAGGGAGAAGGATTTAATCTTCAATTTAGAGATAAGTAAACTAAGGCACAGAGAAGTTACGGTGCCGTGCCCAAGGTCACACAGCAGACAAGTGGCAGTGCCAGTACTCATTAATTCATTCATTCATTCAATCGTATTTATTGAGCGCTTACTGTGTGCAGAGCACTGTACTAAGTGCTTGGGAGGTACAAGTTGGATTAGAAACCAGGTCTTACTCTGAGGCCTGTGCTCTTTCCGCTAGGCAACACTGCTTCCCTAGGACAGGCAATGTGATACAGTCAGTTCTTATTCATCTGTGAGCATTTTATCCATTTGGTGGATTATCTAGGATACGTGGTTAAGCTCTCACAGCCATCCCGCCAACTTTCTCCAATATTGCATCATCTACAATTGCAAACAGTGGGGCTTTTAGGCTCCATTAATCCAATCAATCAATAGTATTTATTAGGCTCTGTGTGCAGAGCAACATACTTAGCCCTTGGAAAATACGATAAAACAGAGTTGATGATGATGATGGTATCTGTTAAGCGCTTACTATGTGTCAAGCACTGTTCTAAGCGCTGGGGTAGATACCAGCTAATCGGGCTGGACACAGCCCCTGTCCCACATGGGGCTCACAGCCTTAATCCCCCATTTGACAGATGAGGTAACTGAGGCCCAGAGAAGTGAAGTGACTTGCCCAGCATCACACAGCGGACAAGCGGCAGAGCAGAGATTAGAACCCATGACCTTCTAACTCCCACGCCTGTGCGCTATCCACTATGCCATGCTGTTGGTAGACACATTCCCTCCCCACAAGGAGTTTACAACCAGAGCTCAATCGCTGGATTTTCCAGATAGTTTGGGGCTGCCCCGCTTCAACTTCCCCATCAAGCTACAAACCTCCTCCACAGTTTGTATTGCCTGCAGCGTGGCTCAGTGGAAAGAGCACGGGCTTTGGAGTCAGAGGTCATGGGTTCGAATTCCGCTCCACCACATGTCTGCTGTGTGACCTTGGGCAAGTCACTTAACTTCTCTGAGCCTCCGTTACCTCATCTGTAAAGTGGGGCTTAAGACTGTGAGTCCCATGTGGGACAACCTGATCACCTTGTATCCCCCCCAGCGCTTAGAACAATGCTCTGCACATGGTAAGCGCTTAACAAATGCTATTATTATTATATTATCGGCTTTGCTTTTCCTTTGCATGAGTGCAGAGAACTGAAAGCGGTCTATTGGTAGCGGAAGTGGATCATACATCTCAGAGCTGCCCAGCCCCACCCAGTAATAATAATAATCCTGGCTTTATTAAGTTCTTACTAGGTGCCAAGCACTGTACTAAGCATTGGGGTAGAAACAATATAAACAGACCAGACATTGTCCTGTACCTCATGTGGTTAAGAGAAGCAACGTGGCCCAGTGGAAAGAGCCCGGGCTTTGGAGTCAGAGGTCATGACTTGGTGGAAAGGGCCCAGGCCTGGGAGTTGGCGTGGGGCTCCCAGTCTTCATCCCCATTTTGCAGATGAGGTCACTGAGGCCCAGAGAGGTGAAGGGACTTGCCCAAGGTCACACAGCTGGCAATTGGCGGCGCCGGGATTCGAACCCCTGACGTCAGACTCCAAAGCCCGGGCTCTTCCCACTGAGCAACGCTGCTTAAGTGTACTATTATCAATCAATCAATAAATAAATACGATTGATTGATTATTATTATTTATATTATATAAATAATATATTATATTATATTTATTTATATAAGGCCCTACTGAGAGCTCAGGGTCCTACTGAGAGCTCAAGGTCCTACTGAGAGCTCACCTCCTCCAGGAGGCCTTCCCAGACTGAGCCCCTTCCTTCCTCTCCCCCTCGTCCCCCTCTCCATCCCCCCCATCTTACCTCCTTCCCTTCCCCACAGCACCTGTATATATGGATATATGTTTGTACATATTTATTACTCTATTTATTTATTTTGCTTGTACATATCTATTCTATTTATTTTATTTTGTTAGTATGTTTGGTTTTGTTCTCTGTCTCCCCCTTTTAGACTGTGAGCCCACTGTTGGGTAGGGACTGTCTCTATATGTTGCCAATTTGTACTTCCCAAGAGCTTAGTACAGTGCTCTGCACATAGTAAGCGCTCAATAAATACGATTGATGATGATGATGATGATGGGTTCAAATCCCAGCTCCGCCACTTGTCAGCTGTGTGATTTGGGGCAAGTCACTTCACTTCTCTGGGCCTCAGTTCCCTCATCTGTAAAATGGGGATGAAGACAATGAGCCCCCCGTGGGACAACCTCATCACCTTGTAACCTCCTCGGCACTTAGAACAGTGCTTTGCACATAGTAAGCACTTAATAAATGCTATCATTACTATTATTATTATGTAGCTCACAGTTTAAGAGGGAGGAAGACTCTAATATTAATAATAATTGGGGTATTAAGTGCTTGCTATGTGCCAGACACTGTTCTAAGCCTTGAGGTAGGTACAAGATAATCAGGTCGGACGCAGCCCATGTCCCACATGGGGCTCACAGTTTTTATCCCCATTTTACAGATGAAGTGACTGAAGCCCAGATAAGTGAAGGGATTTGCCCAAGGTCACATAGCAGAAAGGTGGTGGATTTGGGATTAGAAAGCAGATCCTTCTGACTCCCAGCCCCGTTTTCTATACATTGGACCACACTGCTTCTGTGGTATTTAATCCCCATTTTACAGATGAGAAAAACTGAGGCCCAGAGAAGTGAAGTGATTTGCCCATGGTCACCCAGCAGGCAAGTGGCAAAACCGGAATTAGAACCCAGGTCTCCTGAAACCCAGGCGTGGGCTCTTGCTAATAGGCCACACTGCTTTTCAACTAGCCCCGGTAGTGGGCTACGTGCATAAAAGTGATCCAATTCCAACCCCCCCAGGCTCTCATCTCATAAGAAAACAGAAAGAAATAATAACTGGAAAAGGGCAGAGCCAGCCAGGAAGTTGGTTGAGTGAGTCCAGGAAACTTTCATTCATCCCATTTCATTCATGCATGCATTCCAGGAAGGTATTCCTCCCAGCAACTTGAAACCCCCTTCCAGGCCAGATAGGCAGGTTGGCGGGTGGAGAACTCAGGGAAACAGCAATCAGGAGTCCTCAGATATCATTCATTCATTCAATTGTATTTATTGAGCACTTACTGTGTGCAGCGCACTGTACTAAGCGCTTGGGAAGTACAAATCGTCAACAGATAGAGACAATCTATATCCAACAATGGTCTCACAGTCTAGAAACGGGGAAACAGACAACAACACAAAACAAGTACAGGCATCAATGCTACCAACATAATAGAATTATAGATCCATTCTCTTCAAACTCACCGTGAGACCTGCCCCGCTGTGGCTCGGTTTCCCCCTCTGCAGATGGATGCCCTTGAGATTGCAAGACAGAGGCTTCTGAGAGAGGCCAGGGCAAAACTTGGTTTTTAGAATTTCATGATCTCAACCAGCTCTGGTGAGGAGGGAACTTGGGTCTGATTCTTAGTTGTGCGGGCCAAAGATTTAGGTTCACTGTACCTCGATTTCATCCATCTCGCCGCCGACCCCTCACCCAACGTCCTCCCTCTGGCCTGGAACTCCTCCGCCCTCAGATCCAACAGTCTACCACTCTTTCCACCTTCAAAGACCTCCTAAAATCACATCTCCAATAGGCTAACTCAGACTAAGTCCTCATTTCACCCTTCTTCCTCTCCCCCTCACCATCCCCCCGCCCTACCTCCTTCCCCTCCCCACAGCACCTGTATATATGTTTGTACAGATTTATTTCTCTATTTTACTTGTACATATTTACTATTCTATTTATTTTATTTTGTTAATATGTTTTGTTTTGTCATCTGTCTCTCCCTTCTAGACTGTGAGCCCATTGTTGGGTAGGGACCGTCTCTATATGCTGCCAACTTGTACTTCCCAAGCGCTTAGTACAGTGCTCTGCACACAGTAAGCGCTCAATCAATACGATTGAATGAATGAATGAATTTCTCCTACTCCCTCTCCCTTCTATGTCGCCCTTGCACTTGAAGCAGCGTGGCTCAATGGAAAGAGCACGGGCTTTGGAGTCAGAGGTCATGGGTTCAAATCCCAGCTCTGCCAATTGTCAGCTGGGTGACTTTGGGCAAGTCACTTAACTAATCTGGGCCTGTTACCTCATCTGTAAAATGGGGATTAAGACTGTGAGCCCCCCATGGGACAACCTGATCACTTTGTAACCTCCCCAGCGCTTAGAACAGTGCTTTGCACATAGTAAGCACTTAATAAATGTCATTATTATTATTATTATTACCGTTTAAACACTTGCTTTCTCCCACCCTCAGCCCTACGGCACTTACGTCCATATCCATAATTTATTCATATTAGTGTCTGTCTCCCCCTCTAGACTGTAAACTCCTTGTGGGCAGGAAACACATCTACCAACTCTGTTGTATTTTCACAAGTGCTTAGTACAGAGCTCTTCATTCATTCATTCAATCATATTTATTGAGTGCTTATTGTGTGCAGAGCACTGTAATTCATTAATTAATGATGGCATCTGTGAAGCGCTTACTATGTGCCAAGCACTGTACTAAGCACTGGGGTAGATACAAGGTAATCAGGTTGCCCCACGTGGGGCTGACAGTCTTAATCCCCATTTTACAGATGAGGTAACAGGCCCAGAGAAGTGAAGTGACTTGCACAAAGTCACACAGCTGACAATTGGTGGAGCTGGGATTTGAACCCATGACCTCTGACTCTCTTTCCACTGAGCCACACTGCTTCTCATGGGCAGCCTGAGCAGTGCTTCATGTGAGGGGCAGGCCCCTCCGTCGATGCCACACACCCTGTGCCCAGCTGAAACCAATCCCGGATCCTCCCCAGATCCCAGGAATTCCCAAATGGCGATTGATTTGTGGCAATTGAACAGCAATAAATACTATGGTAGGAAGTACTGCCCTAGGAGTCTAATCATTTACCGACTTGCCTTGGGTGTCCAAAGGTGACACCACTGATGGTACTCTTTCCGCGGGCGAATACAGTACAAGTGCTCTGAGTGTGGTAAGTGCTCAATAAATACAATTAATGGACAAGCACTTAGTACAGTGCTCTGCACACAGTAAGCGCTCAATAAATACAATTGATGATGATGATAAATACGATTGAATGAATGGAGTGGGTGGGACTAGAATAATCAAGGGTCCCTTTCCCTGGCATACATGGAAAGATTTGCCCTGTGGTTTGCAGCAGAGAAGCAGCATGACATAGTGGCTAGAGCATGGGCCTAGGAATCAGAAGGTCATGAGTTCTAATTCCAGCTCCACCACTTGTCAGCTGTGTGACCTTAGGCAAGTCATTTCATTTCTTTGGGTCTGTTACCTCAACTGGAAAATGGGGAGTGAGACTGTGAGCCGCACGTGGGACAGAGGCTGTGTCCAACCTGATTTGCTTGTATCCACCCCAGTGCTTAGTACAATCAATCGTATTTATTGAGCGCTTACTGTGTGCAGAGCACTGTACTAAGCGCTTGGGAAGTACAACTTGGCAACATACTGAGACAGTCCCTACCCAACAGTGGGCTCACAGTCTAAAAGGGGGAGACAGAGAACAAAACCAAACATACTAACAAAATAAGTAGAATAGATATGTACAAGTAAAATAAATAAATAAATAGAGTAATAAATATGTACAAACATACAGTGCCTGGCACCCAGTAAGTGCTTAACAAATACCACAATTGTTATTCTCATCCGTAAAATAGGGACTGAAATTGTGAGCCCTGTGTGGTACAGGGACTGTGTCCAATCCAATTTGCTTGTATCCACCCCAGCACTTAGTACAGTGCTTGGCACATAGTAAGCGCTTAACAAATGCCACAGTTATAAGAGAAGCAGCAGAGCCCAGCAGAAAGAGCACGTACCTATGAGTCAGAGGATGTGGGTTCTAATCCAGCTCCGCCGCTTATCTGCTGTGTGACACTGGGCAAGCCACTTAACTTCTCATGCCTCAGTTACCTCATCTGTAAAATGGGGATTAAGACTGTGAGCCTAATGAGGGACAGGGATTGTGTCCAACCTGATTAGATTACCCCAGTGCTTGGCACATGGTAAGCGCTTAGCAAATACCACTATTATTATTACTAGGACATTAGGTGGTAATGAAGGTGGAATACTTTTCCCAGTGAAGGGGAAGGTAGTGGATCCGGCGACCCTCAGCAGACGTGGTTTTAATCACTCGCAGTAGGAGACGCACCAGTGAAAACAATCTGGTTGCAACTAAATTGATGGCTGATTTTTTTGCAGGGGCAAAAAAATCTAGACTGTAAAGTCACTGTGGGCAGGAGATGAGTCTACCAACTCTTACATCGTTCTTTCCCAAGTGCTTAGTACAGTGCTCTACACAGAGGAAGCATTCAGTAAATTTGATCGATTGAGGTTTTGTTCAGAGTGAAGTAGGCAAGGAGAGGCGGGGGTGGGCCTGTCCTCGCTTAGCCTGCTGACCCAAATGTGTTGGTTTGTTGTTATATCGTGCTCTTCCGAGCGCTTGGTACAGTGCTTTGCCCACAGTAAGTGAGCAATAAATGATTGAATGAATGAGTGAATGGGCAGTTCCCTGCCCTAAGGGATGGGGGAATGGGGACAGTAGACCCTCCTCGCTGCTTCCCCACCCCAGCTCCCTGTGACCAGGGGGGAGAAACTGAGTCAGGGGCAGGCCGATGATTTGCAGGGCGGAACCCTGGAGTCCTACTTGCCAGCCCAGGGATGGGCAGTTCCCTACCCTAGGGGATGGGGGAATGGGGACAGCAGACCCTCCTCGCTGCTTCCCCATCCCAATCAATTAATCAATCATATTTACTGAGCGCTTACTGTGTGCAAAGCACTGTACTAAGTGCTTGGGAAGTACAAGTTGGCAACATATAGAGACAGTCCCTACCCAACAGTGGGCTCACAGTCTAAAAACACAGTCTAAAAACACATCCCAACTCCCTGTGACCAGGGGGGAGAAACTGAGTCAGGGGCGGGCTGATGATTTGCAGGGCAGAACCCTGGAGTCCTACTTGCCAGCCCAGGGATGGGCAGTTCCCTACCCTAGGGGATGGGGGAATGGGTACAGCAGACCCTCCTCGCTGCTTCCCCACCCCAGCTCCCTGTGACCGGGGGGAGAAACTGAGTCAGGGACAGGCCTATGATTTGCAGGGAGGAACCCTGGAGTCCTACTTGCCTGCCCAGGGATGGGCAGTTCCCTACTCCAGGGGATGGGGGAATGGGGACAGCAGACTCTCCTCGCTGCTTCCCCACCCCAGCTCCCTGTGACCAGGGGGGAGAAACTGAGTCAGGGGCAGGCTGATGATTTGCAGGGTGGAACCCTGGAGTCCTAGCCAGCCCAGGGGTCTGCCCCCTACACCCCACCCGCCCTGCCTTGTTCTGTGCCCCGGGGAAGGGCGGACAGACAGCCGGGCAGGACACCTAGGAAGAACAATAGAGAGGACGCTGAGCCTTGGGAGAGCAAGGCAGAGGGAGGGAGGGAGTCGGGCAAGCCATGAGGTTGAATGACGGGGGGCGTCCGGAGCCCCCCCTAAAGAAACAGGCTCTGCCGGGGAAGAGGGAACAAAGGGAGAAGGAGGCTACAGAGGAAGCTCCAAAGGAGGGAAAGGGCGGACACGGGGGGCACTCACTCACACACTCACTCCCTCCCTCCCACGCACACTCTCACTCCCACTCACTCCCGGGGAGCAGGTAAAGTACCGGTTTCCTGCCGGGAGTGTAGCAATTCCCCCCAGCAGGGCGTTCACCTTTTATGGTAAAGTGAGGACTGCCGGCCGAGGAGGAGGAGGAGGAGGAGGAGGAGGAGAGGGAGGAGGAAGAGAGGGGAGGGGGCGGAGAGGAGGAGGGGAGAGGCAGGGCTGGGAGAAAGGAAAGGGCTGGGATGGGAGCCCGCTGGTGGGTAGGGACCGTCTCTCTAGGTTGCCAACTTGGACTGCCCAAGCGCTTAGTCCAGTGCTCTGCACACAGTTAAGCGCCCACTCAATACGATTGAATGAATACGCCGAAGGGCCGGCCGGGACCGCCACCTCTGACCTCTGACCCCAGGTAAACGAACAGGGGCCCGGCCCACCGGCCAGAGGCCCTGCCGTCCCCTCGGGAGAAGGGGGACAGGGAGGCGACCCTCCCATACTTGCGGATTTAGTGGGGGGCGGGGGAGGGACCCTAAGCTCGGTGTGGGCGGCGAAACTCTCTCTTATATTGTTCTATTGTCCTCTCCCAATTGCTCAGTACGGTGCCCTGCGCTCAATAAATAGGATGGACTGACTGGGAGCCGTCTAGACTGTGAACCCGTTGTGGGCGGGGATTGTCTCTGTTGCTGAATTGTACTTTCCAAGCTCTTGGTACGGGGCCTGCACACAGTAAGCGCTCAATAAATAGGATGGACTGACTGGGAGCCTTCTAGACTGTGAACCCGTTGTGGGCGGGGATTGTCTCTGTTGCTGAATTGTACTTTCCAAGCCCTTGGTACAGTGTCTGCACACAGTAAGCGCTCAATAAATAGGTTGGACTGACTGGAAGCCTTCTAGACTGTGAGCCCGTTGTGGGAGGGGATTGTCTCTGTTGCTGAATTGTACTTTCCAAGCTCTTGGTACGGGGCCTGCACACAGTAAGTGCTCAATAAATAGGATGGACTGACTGGGAGCCTTCTAGACTGTGAGCCCTTTGTGGGCGGGGATTGTCTCTGTTGCTAAATTGTACTTTCCAAGCTCTTGGTACGGGGCCTGCACACAGTAAGTGCTCAATAAATAGGATGGGCTGACTGGGAGCCTTCTAGACTGTGAGCCCGTTGTGGGCGGGGATTGTCTCTGTTGCTGAATTGTACTTTCCAAGCTCTTGGTACGGGGCCTGCACACAGTAAGCGCTCAATAAATAGGATGGACTGATTGGGAGCCTTCTAGACTGTGAGCCTGTTGTGGGTGGGGATTGTCTCTGTTGCTTAATTGTACTTTCCAAATTCTTGGTACGGTGCTTGCACACAGTAAGCGCTCAATAAATAGGATGGACTGACTGGGAGGCTTCTAGATTGTGAGCCCGTTGGGGGCGGGGATTGTCTCTGTTGCTGATTTGTACTTTCCAAGCTCTTGGTACGGGGCCTGCACACAGTAAGCGCTCAATAAATAGGATGGACTGACTGGGAGCCTTCTAGACCGTGAGCCCGTTGTGGGAGGGGATTGTCTCTGTTGCTGAATTGTACTTTCCAAGCTCTTGGTACGGTGCCTGCATACAGTAAGCGCTCAATAAATAGGATGGACTGACTGGGAGGCTTCTAGACTGTGAATCCGTTGTGGGCAGGCATTGTCTCTGTTGCTGAATTGTACTTTCCAAGCTCTTGGTATGGTGCCTGCACACAATAAGCGCTCAATAAATAGGATGGACTGACTGGAAGCCTTCTAGACTGTGAGCCCGTTGTGGGCGGGGATTGTCTCTGTTGCTGAATTGTACTTTCCAAGCTCTTGGTACGGTGCCTGCACACACTAAGCGCTCAATAAATAGGATGGACTGACTGGGAGCCTTCTAGACTGTGAACCCGTTGTGGGCGGGGATTGTCTCTTGCTGAATTGTACTTTCCAAGCCCTTGGTACGGTGCCTGCACACAGTAAGCGCTCAATAAATAGGTTGGACTGACTGGGAGCCTTCTAGACTGTGAGCCTGTTGTGGGCGGGGATTGTCTCTGTTGCTTAATTGTACTTTCCAAATTCTTGGTACGGTGCTTGCACACAGTAAGCGCTCAATAAATAGGATGGACTGACTGGGAGGCTTCTAGATTGTGAGCCCGTTGGGGGCGGGGATTGTCTCTGTTGCTGATTTGTACTTTCCAAGCTCTTGGTACGGGGCCTGCACAGAGTAAGCGCTCAATAAATAGGATGGACTGACTGGGAGCCTTCTAGACCGTGAGCCCGTTGTGGGAGGGGATTGTCTCTGTTGCTGAATTGTACTTTCCAAGCTCTTGGTACGGTGCCTGCATACAGTAAGCGCTCAATAAATAGGATGGACTGACTGGGAGGCTTCTAGACTGTGAATCCGTTGTGGGCAGGCATTGTCTCTGTTGCTGAATTGTACTTTCCAAGCTCTTGGTATGGTGCCTGCACACAATAAGCGCTCAATAAATAGGATGGACTGACTGGGAGCCATCTGGACTGTGAGCCCGTTTTGGGTGGGGATTGTCTCTGTTGCTGAATTGTACTTTCCAAGCTCTTGGTACAGGGCCTGCACACAGTAAGCGCTCAATAAATAGGATGGACTGACTGGGAGCCTTCTAGACTGTGAACGCGTTGTGGGCAGGGATTGTCTCTGTTGCTGAATTGTACTTTCCAAGCTCTTGGTACGGGGCCTGCACACAGTAAGCGCTCAATAAATAGGATGGACTGACTGGGAGCCTTCTAGACTGTGAGCCTGTTGTGGGCGGGGATTGTCTCTGTTGCTTAATTGTACTTTCCAAATTCTTGGTACGGTGCCTGCACACAGTAAGTGCTCAATAAATACGATGAACCGACTGTGAGCTGAATTGTACTTTCCAAGCCCTTTGTACGGTGCTCTGCTCACAGTAAGCGCTCAATAAATACGATGAACCGACTGTGAGCTGAATTGTACTTTCCAAGCCCTTTGTACGGTGCTCTGCTCACAGTAAGCGCTCAATAAATACGATGAACCGACTGTGAGCTGAATTGTACTTTCCAAGCCCTTTGTACGGTGCTCTGCTCACAGTAAGCGCTCAATAAATACGATGAACCGACTGTGAGCTGAATTGTACTTTCCAAGCCCTTTGTACGGTGCTCTGCTCACAGTAAGCGCTCAATAAATAAGATGAACCGACTGTGAGCCTTCTAGACTGAACCCGTCGTGGGCGGTGATTGTCTCTGTTGTTGAATTGTACTTTTCAAGCGCTTAGTAGGGTGCTCTGCACACAGTAAGCGCTCAATAAATAGGATGGGTAGACAGTGAGCCCGTTGTGGGCAGGGATTGTCTCTGTTGCTGAATTGTACTTTCCAAGCGCTTAGTAGGGTGCCCTGCACACAGTAAACAAGAAGCAGCTGAAAGAGCCCGGGCTTTGGAGTCAGAATGCATGGGTTCAAATCCCGGCTCCGACAATTGTCAGCTGTGTGACTTCGGGCAAGTCACTTCACTTCTCTGGGCCTCAGTTAACCTCATCTGTAAAATGGGGATTAAGACTGTGAGCCCCCCATGGGACAACCTGATTACCTTGTAACCTCCCCAGCGCTTAGAACAGTGCTTTGCATGTAGTAAGCACTTAGTAAATGCCATTATTATTACTCTTAGTAAACGCTCAGTAAATACTATCGAATGAATGACTGCCAAGGAGTTGGCTAAAGGCGCGGCTGCCAGGGGTACGGGTAGTCTGAAGCTGTTGGGGAGGGCTGGGCCAGCTCAATCTATCAATCAATCAATCAGTCAGTGGTATTTATTGAAGGATTACTGTGTGCTGAGCGCCGAGGAGAGTGCAGCAGAGTTGATGGACACAGCCTCTGCCTTCCAGGAGCTTAGATCTCTGGGGTGGTGGGTGGCAGAGGGAAAGCCAATGGAGGTAGGAGGTCTCCCCGACAAAGCCGACGGGCTTGGGGGCAAAGCATACTGCAAGGGCACTGAAGCTAGTCTCATTCATTCATTCAATCGTATTTATTGAGCGCTTACTGTGTGCAGAGCACTGTACTAAGCACTTGGGAAGTACAAGTTGGCAACATATAGAGACGGGCCCTACCCACATTTCAGGGGCACCAAGGCTGTGAGCCCGCTGTTGAGTAGGGACCGGCTCTATATGTTGCCAACTTGTACTTCCCAAGCGCTTAGTATGGTGTTCTGCAATAAATGTGATTGAATGAATGATAATAAAGCTTTGGCAGCTGCCTGGGCACGACAGGACTGTGAGTCCTGTCCTGCAAGCCTGCGGAAGGGTCCAACTTGGGGTCTAGACTGTGAGCCCACTGTTGGGTAGGGACTGTCTCTATATGTTGCTAACTTGTACTTCCCAAGTGCTTAGTACAGTGCTGTGCACACAGTAAGCGCTCAATAAATATGATTGATTGGGGTCCCTCCCTCCCCTGCAATTACCCTTTAGATCTCGAGCCATCAGTTGAACCCCAGCACCTGGTAAGTCTGCCAGGGCTGGGGCAGAGGGCTTCCCACCACCACCGTCCTGGCTTTTCCTTGTCTCCTGGTTTCAACCTCCCAAGGACAAGATCGAGGCCGAGCCGGCCCGGCCCACGTGAGAAGACCCAAGGCTGCGACCTCCCTCACCCACCCTTGACTTTGCCCATTTGGCCCAGAGCCAGAGAGACTGGGTGGGTCATACAGGAGGATGCGGGGAGCCCAGAGAGAACCCAACTTCCCCGCCAGGCGCCCTCAATACTGACCCTATCCAACCCGAGAGTGGTCACGGCTTCCCAGGAGCGGATTCCAGCACTGAAAATCCTGGGACTGTTGCTCTCTCTCTCCCACAGGGAGGTTCCCCCAGGATCCAGGGAAGCTGGGAGAGGGACTCGAATAGTCCCGGGCACAGCTGCTCACTAGAGGGAGGTGCCAGTTCCCCGCTAGACTCAGAAATGAAAGGATCAAACCAACCCTTCTTGCTCAGTTCAGACCAGTTTCAGGGTTTGGCCCCAAACTGGTGACTCCTTTGGGGTTACTGGTCTGCTCCCTCGGCTTCTCCCTGCCGCTCGGGAGCTGAGGAGAGAGGCTGTCTCACCCAGCGTCCCCAGATCCGGTTCTGGCACTGCCTGGGCGAGGAGGAGACGGGCAGGGGGAGGATCCCAGTGTCTTGGGACCTTCCGGCCCTGTCTCAGTTTCTCCTCAGGGGCAGGGTGGGTGGAGGCCAGATGAGTGTCTATTTGCCAAGCCCTGGAAAGGGAGGTCCCCAAGCGTGTAAAGTGGGGTTAATATTGTTGTGAATAATTATGGGGTGATAATAATAAAAACCGAAACCGTCCCCGGAGGGCAAGGAAACAGCAGCCCAGGGAGCAGAAGGAAGTGTGTATCAGCCCCCTCCAGGATTCTGCCCCTTCCTCGCTTACCTCCCATCTACCTTTTCCCCCAAATCTTCCCCAGACAAGGGCAACTTCAAGGGTTTTCTGGGGATGATTCCCAGCTGGAGTATATGGGGGAGGGAAGAGGGGGCTGAGTTTCAGCCCTCTCCGGACCCCAGAGCCCCTGGGTTGGTTTCTGCCCTCACCCTCCTTTGCCTCCCCGCCTAAGGAGACCCTTGACAAGTACATGCTGCACTGTTAATGGGGAGACGATAGAAGGGTCTGGAAAAGGTAGGGGCAGAACCACCCTGTTCCCCCCCGCAACTCCCAACTCCTTTCTTTCTCTTCAGCCCTGACATCCAACTTGCCTTCTCCAGAATCCAAACCCAAAGCCCCTTTCTAATTGCAAACATTTCTCCTGGACCAAACTTCAGACCCACAGTGACCCATGAAGGGCAGGAGGGTGGTGGCGGTAGATCTGGCCCTGTCCTGTTCCTGGGGTCCGCCTGGCACTCCAGGAGATGCTTTCCAGCCCCTCAAAAGAGACTCCTACTGAGTCCTCTCCTAGCAGTTCAGGAAGCTCCTTTCCTTTGTTCCCACTTTTCCCTGCTCTCTTGGGACTGGGGATTTCCGCTTTGCCCTTGGGCCGCTCAGACTCCTCTGCAGAGGAGCAGTGTGAGAGGGGGGAGGATGGGGAGGAGGAAAAGGAAGAAAAGAAGCGTGGGAGGAGGATGGGGTCCAGTGGGAGGAGGATGGGGTCCGGAGGAGGAGAGACTTAGCTTGTACATGGGGAGAAGAGGAAACCGGGAGAGTAGTCTAGCTCCTCAAGAAGCAGGATGGGAGCAGCAGAAACCGAGCCCGGGTCCTCAGGCCATTAGGGGCCTGGATGGACAAAGCGAGGCTGCCCCCCTCCCAGGGCCTCAGTTTCCCTCTCGGGAGTGATCTTAGCAACACCAGAGCGGTGGGGGCTGGTGGGATGACTGGAACAGGCTTTGAAAATTCCAAGCTCGGCGTTCCCATGGGGACTGAATTCTCCGGCAGTAACCGCAAGCCAAAGAGAGGAGGGGGAAGGAGTGGGGGGCGGCTAGCACAGCTGTCAGCTGTACAGCCGGACTCTCTCCCCTGGCTCTTAGCTGAGCTGGGACCTTTCCAAAGAAACACAGCGGCGTCTCTCTCAGAGAGGGGCCAGTCGGGAAGGTCTCATGGGAGGAGGAGTTGGGGCAGGCAAAGGGAGCCTGCTGAACGCCCAGCTGCCAAGGGGACCGTGAACTCCCAGAGAAGCAGTGTGGCCTAATTCATTCATTCATATTTATTGAATGCTTACTGTGTGCAGAGCACTGTACTAAGCACGTAGAGCATGTGACTGGGAGAGGACCTGGGTTCTAATCCCGGCTCTGCCACTCACCTGTTGTGTGACCTTGGGCAAGTCATTTAACTTCTCTTCATCTCAGTTTCTTCATCTGTAAAATGGGGATGCGATGCCTGTTCCCCCTCCCTCTTAGACTGTCAGCCCCATGAGGGTCTGTGAGCCCACTGTTGGGTAGGGACTGTATATGTTGCCAACTTGTACTTCCCAAGCGCTTAGTACAGTGCTCTGCGCACAGTAAGCGCTCAATAAATACGATTGATTGATTGAGTGATTGATCCACAAATATTGTATCTACCCCAGAGTTTAGTACAGTGCTTGGCAAGTAGTACGTGCTTAACGAATACCGCAATTATTTATTATTATCTCCAGGCCCCAAATGACTCAGAATGAATTGCAGCTCCTTTTGGGGAAGAGAGCAAAGTTCACAGACAAAAGCAGTATGGCTTAGTTGAAAGAGCCCGGGCCTAGGTGTCAGAGGACCTGGACTTGCCTGCCATGTGACCCTGGTCAAATCGCGTAATCTCTCTGGGACTCAGTTTCCTCATCTGTAAAATGGGGATTAGACCGTGGGTCCCGTGGGGGCAGGGGCCACGTCTGACCCGATTATCTCGTGTCAACCCAAGTGCTTGGCACGTAGCGCTTAGCAGTTGCCACCCGTAAGTCCTGTCCATCAACAGTTTGTACTAAGACCACACTGCGTGAGGAGCTCTGGACTGGAAGACAAGTCGTGGGCCCTGCCCTCAAGCATCATACAGTCTAAGGAGAAGGCAGGATGATGACACAAACATACAAGTTGATTTAGACCAAAGAAACATAAAAACACAGGTATGTCAAAGTGTGAGGATCGGAAGCTAGAATGACTTGAATGACCAGAGTCAAGAGGACTTAATCTGGACAAGCTTCCCGGAGGAGGTGCATTTGTAATAATAATTATAAATAGTTATGGCATTTATTAAGCACTTACTATGTGACAGGCACTGCACTAAGCGCTGAGGTGGATATAAGCAAATCGGGTTGGACGCAGTCCCTGTCCCACACAGGGCTCACAGTCTTCATTCCCATTTTACGGATGAGGTAGCTGAGGCACAGAGAAGTGAAGAGGCTTGCCCAAGGCCACACAGAAGACAAGTGGCAGAGCTGGGATTAGAACCCAGGTCCTTCTGACTCCCAGCCCTGTGACCTATCCACTGTGCCTTGCTGCTCCTCGAATGGAGTCCTGTGAATCCCAATGTATGCTGAAACCTGTTTTTTATCAATCAGTAGTGAGTGCTTACGGCGTATACAGCACTGTACTAAGCCCTCGGGGGAATACAGTGCAACAGAGTGTAAGCTCGCTGTGGGCAGGGAATGTGTCTGTTATATTGTTGTGTTGTACTCTCCCAAGTGATTAGTTCGGTACCTTCACACAGTAACGCTCAATAAATACAGTTGATAATAGTTGGTAGACATTTTCCCTGCCCGCAAGGATCCTTACAGGATCAATCCAGCGCAGGACAGGGTGTCCACCTTCCTGTTCCGCTGATTAATCAATCAATCAATCGTATTTATTGAGCACTTACTGTGTGCAGAGCACTGTACTAAGCGCTTGGGAAGTACAAGATTACTCTTCCCCACCTTGGTTATCGACCCGGAATCCATCCGGGGGGCGGGAAGCCCAGATCATTTCATCATGGCAAGGGTTCCCATTGCCTAGCAACACTGGGGCTCTGGTCCACCCCGTCTCTGCTAGCCTGGCCTGGATTCCAGGAGAGGCAAGATGCTTTTCCAAATTTATCCTTCTTTGCCTTCCAGATGCAGCTATGATGGGAGGTAGCCAATAATAATAATAATAATAATAATGGTATTTATTAAGCACTTACTATGTGCAAAGCACTGTTCTAAGCATTGGGGGGATACAAGGTGATCAGGTTGTCCCACGTGGGGCTCACAGTCTTAATCCCCACTTTCCAGATGAGGGAACTGAAAGAGAAGTTAAGTGACTTGCCCAAAGTCACACAGTTGACACTTGGCGGAGCCGGGATTTGAATCCATGAACTCTGACTCTGTGCGCTTTCCACTGAGCCATGCTGCTTCTCTGTGCTACTATTTGCAAGGCGCTTGGGTAGATCAATCAATCAATCAATCGTATTTATTGAGCAGTTACTGTGTGCAGGGCACTGTACTAAGCGCTTGGGAAGTACAAGCTGGCAACATATAGAGACAGTCCCCACCCAACAGTGGGCTCACGGTCTAGAAGGGGGAGACAGAGAACAAAACCTAACATATTAACAAAATAAAATAAATAGAATAGATATGTACAAGTAAAATAAATAAATAAATAAATAGAGTAATAAATATGTACAAACATATATACATATATGTAGCGCTTAACAAATGCCATTATCATTATTAACATATAGAGACGGTCCCTACCCAACAGCGGGCGCTAGATAAAAGCTAATCAGGTTGGACACAGTCCCTGTCCCACATGGGGTCCCAGGCTTAGTCCCCATTTTACAGATGAGGGAACTGTGGTCCAGAGACGCGAGGTGACTTGCCCAAGGTCACACAGCAGGCAAGTGGCGGAGGCGGGAATGGAAAATTAGGTCCCTCTGCCTCCCGGGGCCGGGCTCTTTCCACTCTCACAAGGCAAGTTCCCGCCAAGTTCCCTCCCGTCGCCAGCCAAGATTTCCGGTTTCTAGACCTGGTTTGCTCTCAATACCCTGTGCTCTGATGGTGGTCCCAAGGCCACGCTTAATAATAATAATAATAATGATGATAATGATGGCATTCATTCATTCATTCAATCGTATTAAGTGCTTACTATGTGCAAAACACTGTTCTAAGCACTGGGGAGGTTACGAGGTGATCAGGTTGTCCCGGGGGGGGGGGGGCTCACAGTCTTAATCCCCATTTTACAGATGAGGTAACTGAGGCACAGAGAAGTTAAGTGACTTGCCCAAAGTCACACCGCTGACAAGCGGCGGAGCCAGGATTTGAACCCATGACCTCTGACTCCAAAGCCCTTGCTCTTTCCACTGAGCCACACTGCTTCTCTAATAACAATTATAGTATTTGTTAAATACTTGAACACTTAAAGCACTGTACAGAATTCTGGCTAGATTGAACAGAATCAGGTTGGACACCATCCCTGCCCCACACAGGGCTCATAGTCCAAGTGGGAAGGAGCACAGGCATTGAATTCACATCTTACAGGCGAGGAAACTGAGGAAGCGAGAGGTGAAGTGACTTGCCCGTGGTCACACAGCAGGTGTGGCTCAATGGAAAGAGCACGGGTCATGAGTTCAAATCCCGGCTCCGCCAATTGTCAGCTGTGTGACTTTGGGCAAGTCATTTCACTTCTCTGGGCCTCAGTTCCCTCATCTGTAAAATGGGGATTAAAACTGTGAGCCCCCCGTGGGACAACCTGATCACCTTGTATCCTCCCCAGCGCTTGGAACAGTGCTTTGCACACAGTAAGCGCTTAAAAAATGCCATCGTTATTATCCCAGAATGTCCAGGATTCCTGCGCCTCCGGAGGCCATTCCCCCCCACCGGAAGACCACTGTCTGAGTGCCTCCCCTCCTCGGCCAGCCCTGGAATCTGACTTGACATTCCTTCCATTCTCCCCCCAGAAGGAGCCAGGCAGGACATCACTCAGCCCGAGATCAAGACCCTCGCCTCCGACGTTGTCAGGAGAGCTGAGCCCTGGTAAGAAGTTGAGGAGGGAGGGAGGGAGGGTCACTGCAGGCTCAGGAGCCAGGCTGACCCCACCCTGGGGCTGCATTAGCCACCCTGGGGGAGGCTCATCATTAATGTGGGGAGAAAGGAGGGGCTCCCCTTTCCCTTGCAACCCTGAATGGAGCCATTCTGCTGGGTTCTGTTTCCAGGTCTGGCTCAGAAGGCTTCCTTTTGCCGTGACTCAGTTTCCACAGTTGTAAAAATGAGAGCAAGAGCCCCCCACCCAGCCATCGACCCCCGGCCCACGTCATCCCCCGGGCCTGGAATGCCCTCCCTCTGCCCATCCGCCAAGCTAGCTCTCTTCCTCCCTTCAAGGCCCGCTGAGAGCTCACCTCCTCCAGGAGGCCTTCCCAGACTGAGCCCCTTCCTTCCTCTCCCCCTTGTCCCCCTCTCCATCCCCCCATCTTATCTCCCTCCCTTCCCCATAGCACCTGTATATATGTATATATGTTTGTACATATTTTTTACTCTATTTATTTAATTTATTTGTACATATCTATTCTATTTATTTTATTTTGTTAGTATGTTTGGTTTTGTTCTCTGTCTCCCCCTTTTAGACTGTGAGCCCACTGTTGGGTAGGGACTGTCTCTATATGTTGCCAATTTGTACTTCCCAAGCGCTTAGTACAGTGCTCTGCACATAGTAAGCGCTCAATAAATACGATTGATGATGATGATGATCTCCTGGGGAAATGATGATGATGATGATGATGGCATTTATTAAGCGCTTACTATGTGCAGAGCACTGTTCTAAGCGCTGGGGAGGTTACAAGGCGATCAGGTTGTCCCATGGGGGGCTCACAGTCTTCATCCCCATGTTACAGATGAGGTAACTGAGGCACAGAGAAGTGAAGTGACTTGCCCAAAGTCACCCAGCTGACAATTGGCAGATCCGGGATTTGAACCCCTGACCTTCTGACTCCAAAGCCCGGGCTCTTTCCACTGAGCCACGCTGCTTCTCTAAATGGATAACAGACTGTCTGTAAGGGAAGCAGCTTGGCCTTGTGGATAAAGCATGGGCCTAGAAGCCCAAGGACCTGGGTAAGTCACTTAATTTCTCCATGCCTCCATTTCCTCACCTGTAAAATGGGGATTCTATATAATAATAATTATTATGGTATTTGTTAAGTGCTTACTGTGTGCCAAGCACTGTTCTAAGCGCTGGGGTAGATACAGTGTAATCAGGTTGCCCCATGTGGGGCTCACACTTTTAATCCCCATTTTACAGATGAGGTAACTGAGGCACAGAGAAGTGAAGTGACTTGCCCAAGGTCACACAGCAGACAAGTGGCAGAGCTGGGATTAGAACCCATGTCCTCTGACTTCCAAGCCTGTGCTCTTTCCACTAAGCCACATTGCTTCTCTATCTCTTCTCCTTCTTACTTAGACTGTGAGTCCCAGGTGCAGCGTGGCTCAGTGGAAAGAGCCCGGGCTTTGGAGTCAGAGGTCATGGGTTCAAATCCTGGCTCCGCCACTTGTCAGCTATGTGACTTTGGGCAAGTCACTTCTTTGTGCCTCAGTGACCTCATCTGTAAAATAGGGATGAAGACGGGACAACCTGATCATCTTGTAACCTCCCCAGCACTTAGAACAGTGCTTTGCACATAGTAAGTGCTTAATAAATGCCATTATTATTTATTTATTATTATGTGAGACAAGGGCTGTATTTGGCCTGATTAACTTGTAACTACCTCAGCATTTAGGCCAGTGCTTGAGAGATAATAAGAGCTCAACAAATACCATTAAAAAAAGGGCTGGGGTGGGGGCTTCAGGGGCAGGAGGTTGGAAGAGGCCCTCAGTAATGATAGTAATAATAGTGGTATTAGTTAAGCACTTACTACGTGTCAGGCACTGTTCTAAGCTCTGGGGTATATACAAGATAACTGGGTTTGGCATAGTCCCTGTCCCACCACATAGGGCTCACAGTCTTAATCCCCATTTTACAGATAAAGGGAACTGAGGCACAGAGAAGGGAAGTGACTTCTCCAAGGTTACACAGCAGACAAGTGGCAGAGCCGGGATTAGAACCCAGGTCCTTCTGACTCCCAAGCCCGGGCTTTTTCCGCTGGGCCATGCTGTTACAGCGTTATTGTCAACGTCTCTCCTGCCAAGACCTGCAGAGAGAGAGAGGGAGGGAGAGAGAGAGAGAGAGTGCGTGTGTGTGTGTGTGTATGTGTGTGTTGGTGTGGGGCTGAGTTGTTGATGTGGGGGGATGTATGTGACCATGTGTTTGTGAATATATTGCATTTAGATATGTGTGTGGGGCCATGTAGGGGTGTGAGAGTGTCTGTGTATAAATGGGTTTTTGTCAGTTTGTATAAAGGTATGTGAGTGCACGTATATGAGCTTGTGTATATTGTAGCGTTGTAGAGGTATTTATTGAGCACCTCGTGCAATGAATTGTACTAAGCCTTTGGGTCAAACAGAGCATTAAAGATAGGAGTATGAATAAATTCTAGACTGTGAGCCCGTTGTTGGGCAGGGACCGTCTCTCTATGTTGCCAACTTGTACTTCCCAAGTGCTTAGTACAGTGCTCTGCACACAGGAAGCGCTTAATAAATACGATTGAATGAATGAATGAATGAGGGTGTATATGAATATATGAATGTGTGTATGACAGTGTACATGAGTGTGTATATGTATTTCCTTCCCCTGTTGGCCCTCGCTTCTGTGTCACCGTTGCCTTTCGAACTGTACTCCATAAGCACTTAGATACTCACCCCTCCCCCAGCCCCATAGCATTACATCCATATCCTTATACTCTGCAATTTCCCCTATCTGTAATAATAATAATAATAATAATAATAATAATAATAATAATAATAATGGTATTTGTTAAGCGCTTACTATGTGCAAAGCACTGTTCTATTTATTTTAATATCTATCTCCCCCCCAGACTCCTTGTGGGCAGGGATCGTGTCTACCAATTCTATTATACTGGACTTTCCCAAGTGCTTAGTATAGTGTTTGGCACACAGTAAGTGTTTGGTAAATGCTACTGAAGCAGCATGGCTCAGTGGAAAGAGCCCGGGCTTTGGAGTCAGAGGTCGTGGGTTCAAATCCCGGCTCCGCTACCTGTCAGCCGTGTGACTTTGGTCACTTCACTTCTCTGCACCACAGTTCCCTCATCTGTAAAATGGGGATGAAGACTTTGAGCCCCCTGTGGGACAACCTGATTACCTTGTGTCCTCCCCGGTGCTTAGAACAGTGCTTTGCACATAGTAGAAGCTTAATAAATGCCATCATTATTATTATTATTGATGGATTATTTATGTATTCTTTGTTCTGGAATAAGTGTACATATTTTATGTGTTTTACTGTGTGCGTATTTCATTCATTCAATCATATTTATTGAGCGCTTATTGTGTGCAGAGCACTGTACTAAGCGCTTGGGAAGTACAAGTTGGCAACATATAGAGATGATCCCTACCCAGCAACGGGTTCACAGTCTAGAAGGGGGAGACGGACAACTAAACAAAACATGTGGACAGGTGTCGTCATTATGTTGCCAAGTTGTACTTCCCAAGCGCTTAGTACAGTGCTCTGCACAGAGTAAGCACTCAATAAATACGATTGATGATGATGATTAGAAAAAATAGAAGTAAAGCTAGATGCCCATCATTAACAAAATAAATAGAATAGTAAATATGTCAACCCCCAGCCCACGTCCTCCCCTTGGCCTGGAGTGCCCTCCCTCCCCACATCCGCCAAGCTAGCTCTCTTCCTCCCTTCAAAGCCCTCCTGAGAGCTCCCCTCCTCCAGGAGGCCTTCCCGGACTGAGTCCCCTTTTTTCTCTCCCACTGCCCCTATATATATGTTTGTACAGATTTATTACTCTATTTCTTTTACTTGTTTGTATGTTTGAGATTATGGGTGTATTCATGCATGAGTGGAGCTATGCAAATTGACTACATATGTGTGTGTGTGTATGATGAGCGGAAAGTCTCAGCCGGCCAGGACACGGGAAGAGTCCCAATTTTCTCCTGCCAAAACCAGAGGTATCGGCCCGAGGTGTCAAGGCTCACCTCCTCCAGGAGGCCTTCCCAGACTGAGCCCCTTCCTTCCTCTCCCCCTCGTCCCCCTCTCCATCCCCCATCTTACCTCCTTCCCTTCCCCACAGCACCTGTATATATGTATATGTTTGTACATATTTATTACTCTATTTTACTTGTACATATCTATTCTATTTTATTTTGTTAGTATGTTTGGTTTTGTTCTCTGTCTCCCCCTTTTAGACTGTGAGCCCACTGTTGGGTAGGGACTGTCTCTATATGTTGCCAATTTGTACTTCCCAAGCGCTTAGTACAGTGCTCTGCACACAGTAAGCGCTCAATAAATACGATTGATGATGATGATGACCCCGACCCAGTTTGGCAGCTGCAGGGGGGCAGCTGGCCTTGAGCCCCGGGCCCGGGGGAGGACGCTGGGCATGTCCCCCAGGGTCATCGACTCTCACCCATCTCTGCTTCCGCTCCCCAGCCGCCCCGCAGCCTCCCCGCCGAACACCGGGACGATGGCGGGGAAGCCGGAGAAGAGAGTCGCCTCATCCATCTTCATCACCCTGGCGTCGCCCCGCAGGGACAAGGCCGTGGTGGAAGAGGTGAGGCAGGGGGGCGGCGCGGCCCAGGTCAGCCGCCCCCGGGACCCTGCCTCGGCCAAGAAGGCACCGGGCGGGGGGAAACCGAGCAACCGGAGCGCAGGCAGCCCTCCGTCCCATCCGTCGCCTGCCCAGCTGTCCAACGGAGGTAAGAGGAAGCCAAGGTCTTGGCTTCTAGCGCCGTCTGAGCCAGGCTCCTCACGGCTTTTTTAAAAAAAAATTGTGATATTTCTTAAGCACTTACTGTGTGCCAGGCACTGTACTAAGTGCTGGGGTAGATATAAGCTGGTCAGGTTGGACCCAGTCCGTGTCCCACCTGGGGCTCACAGTCTTAATCCCCATTTTACAAATGAGATAGCTATGGTACAGAAAAGTGAAGTGAGTTGACCGAGGTCACACAGCAGGCCCATGGCCCAGAGGACGAGGAGTCTGGGCAGCATCCTAAAATAGTACTAAGCAGTCTCTCATTTCCTCCTGCTGTCAAGACATCTTTACTCGGATGTCCTGCTGTCACCTCCAATTTAACCTGTCTAAAACAAAACTCCTTATCTTCTCACCCAAACCCCGTCCTCCCCCTGACTTTCCCAACCCTGTAGACCACCGTCCTTCCTGTCTCACAAGCCTGTAACCTCAGTATTATCCTTGACTCGTCTCTCTCATTCAACCCTCATATTCAATCTATCACTAAATCCTGATGGTTCAACCTTCACAACATTGCTAAAATCCACCCTTTCCTCTCCATCCAAACTGTCAAGTTAATCCAACTTGTACTTCCCAAATGCTTAGTACAGTGCTCTGCACACAGTAAGTGCTCAATAAATACGATTGATGATGATAATCCAAGCACTTATCCTTTCAGCCTCCTTGCTGACCTCCCTGCCTCTGTCTCTCCTATTTCCAGTCCATACTTCACTCATTCATTCATTCAGTTGTATTTATTGAGCGCTTACTGTGTGCAGCGCACTGTACTATGCGCTGGGGAAGTACAAATTGGCAGCAGATCGAGACAATCCCTACCCTGTCTAGAAGGGGGAGACAAGACACTAAAACAAAACATGTAGACAGGTGGCAAAATCGTCAGAACAAATAGAATTAAAGCTATATGGACATCATTAACAAAATAGAATAGTAAATATGTACAAGGAATAAATTCCTTGTACAAGGAAGGAATAAATGGAATTATAGCTACATGCACATCCCTAAATCCAGGCCAGGACACGGGAAGAGTCCCAATTCCCTCCTGCCAAAACCAGAGGTATCGGCCCGAGGTGTCCCAGCTCACCTCCTCCAGGAGGCCTTCCCACACTGAGCCCCTTCCTCCCTCTCCCCCTCGTCCCCCTCTCCACCCCCCCATCTTACCTCCTTCCCTTCCCCACAGCACCTGTATATATGTATATGTTTGTACATATTTATTACTCTATTTATTTTAGTTGTACATATCTATTCTATTTATTTTATTTTGTTAGTATGTTTGGTTTTGTTCTCTGTCTCCCCATTTTAGACTGTGAGCCCACTGTTGGGTAGGGACTGTCTCTATATGTTGCCAATTTGTACTTCCCAAGCGCTTAGTACAGTGCTCTGCACACAGTAAGCGCTCACTAAATACGATTGATGATGATGATGACCCCGACCCAGGTTGGCAGCTGCAGGGGAGGTACCTCCTTCCCCTCCCCACAGCACCTGTATATATGTTTGTACATATTTGTTACTCTATCCATTTTACTTGTACATATTTATTCTATTTATTTTCACTCTGTTGCCCTGATAGTTTTTCTACAAAAACGTTCAGTCCATGTCTCCCCACTCCTCAAGAACCTCCAGTGGTTGCCTTTCCACCTCCACAACAAATGGAAATGCCTTACCATCGGCTTCAAAGCACTCAATCATCCCGCCCCTCCTACCTCACCTCACTACTGTCCTACTACAAGCCAGCTTCGCTCCTCTAATGCTGACCTACTCAATGTAGCTCCACCTCGTCTATCTCACTGCCGACCTCTCAACCACATCCTGCCTCTGGCCTGGAACATCCTTCCTCTTCATATCCAACAGGCAATTACTCTCCTTGGAGTAAGACATAACCTTCAAAGCCTTATCGAAGGCACATCTCCAAGAGGCCTTACTTGACTAAGTTCTCATTTCCTTTTCCCCCAGTCCCTTCGACGTCACCCTGATTTGCTCCCTTTATTCACCGACCCCTCAGCACTTAGGTACACATCCATCATTTATTATGTATATATGTTTGTACATATTTATTACTCTATTTTACTTGTACATATCTATTCTATTTATTTTATTTTGTTAGTATGTTTGGTTTTGTTCTCTGTCTCCCCCTTTTAGACTGTGAGCCCACTGTTGGGTAGGGACTGTCTCTATATGTTGCCAACTTGGACTTCCCAAGCGCTTAGTACAGTGCTCTGCACACAGTGAGCGCTTAATAAATATGATTGATTGATCGATTAACTTATATTAGTGACTGCCTCCCCCTCCAGACCGTAAGCTAATTATGGGAAGGGAATGTGTCTGTTATACTGTTATAATAATGGCATTTATTAAGCGTTTACTATGTGCAAAGCACTGTTCTAAGTGCTGGGGAGATTACAAGGTGATCAGGTTGTCCCACTGGGGGCTCACAGTTTTCATCCCCATTTTACAGATGAGTCACAGAGAAGTGACTTGCCCAAAGTCACACAGCTGACAGTTGGCGGAGCCGGGATTTGAATCCATGACCTCTGACTCCAAAGCCTGTGGTCTTTCCACTGAGCCACGCTGCTTCTCATACTACACTATATGTTATACTGTACTCTCCCAAGTGCGTAGTACAGCGCTCAAAATAAGTGCTCCATAAATACTACTGATGGATCCACTGATGGATTGAGCACCTACTGTGACACACTGTACTAAGCACTTGGAAAAGTACAACAGACGCAAAAGATATGTCCCCTCTCCACAAGGAGCTTACGGTGCCTTTAGGCCGACAGTAGTCCCATCTCTCTGTGCCTAGTAGTAGGTGGGGGAAGGAAGAGGGCAGACCCCGCTCGGGGATTTCAGTCCGAGGCGAGGAAAGGGGCGAGAGGAGCGGCAGTCCGGCTCTGTTTGTTAGACTAGTCCCCCTCAGAACTGGGAGCTTCCCTGACAGCCAGCTTGTACTTCCCAAGCGCTTAGTACAGTGCTCTGCACACAGTAAGCGCTCAGTAAATACAACTGAATGAATAAATGACAGAGCCGGAACCCCAGCTGCTTCTTAGCTGGAGAGGTTGATTCCTTGTCCCAATCAATCAATCAGTCAATCGTATTTATTGAGTGCTTACTGTGCGCAGAACACTGTACTAAGCGCTTGGGAAGTACAAGTTGGCAACATATAGAGACAGTCCCTACCCAACAGTGGGCTCACAGTCTAAAAGTCCCACAAGGTTTTGACTTTTGTTCTCACATCAATTACCTTCCATGGCAACCTGGCAGGGGCCACCTGTTCATCTCTGAGTAAAGCATTAGCTTATCAATGACCCTGGCAGTAATAATAATAATAGTAATGATGGCATTTATTAAGCGCTTACTGTGTGCAAAGCACTATTCTAAGCGCTGGGGAGGATACAAGGTGGTCAGGTTGTCCCACGTGGGGCTCACAGTCTTCATCCCCATTTTACAGATGAGGGAACTGAGGGCCAGGGAAGGGACTCGTCCAGAGTCACACAGCTGATAATTGGCAGAGCTGGGATTTGAATCCATGACCTCTGACTCCAAAGCCTGGGCTCTTTCCACAAGTAACGCTGCTCAGTAATTGTGCAGAGGCCAAGGAGTGGGGTCAGAGGGCCCCCTTTGCCCTCAGGTGGCACTGGGCTGGGAAGCTGGACCCCCTGGGTTCAAGAACTGGACTCTCTTCTCTCCCGGCAGTGTCACTTCTCCTCACGGGCTTCCTGGGCTCTCTAGCAGATTGGACAGTGCCCTCTCGGATGCCCTTGTCTCCTTCGCCCCAGGCTCCTCGCACCTCCCTGCCCGGAGTCGGATGGAACTGGGAGGAGCCGGGAGTCACCCCACCTCCACCCTGCCTCCCTCTTGTCACCCGGTGGCCTCGACTTAACTAACCCGGCCTGCCGCTCCCACTTCGGATGGATTACGTAGGGTCCTCCCGGGGATCCTTTCTTCTCCATTCGCGACGCTGGGGGGTGAAGACCGAGAACCTGTGCAGAGGAGTTGGTTCTAGTGCTAGTGACTGGTGTGGGGCCGTTCGCGCTCTCTCATCCGTGCCAGCCTTGCTCCCGCTGGGGCCCAAAGGGCAACAAGTCAGTAGGCAGGCAGCGGTGCAGCATGTTGGGAAGAGCGTGTGTGGGCTTGGCCCAAGCTAGCCAGCGCCGGGCTGGCAATTCGGAGGCTAGAACCCAGGTCTCCTGGTCCCCAGAGCAACGCTCTTTCCATGGGACCAACAGCGGGGCTACCCTTCCTAGCAGTATTTTTACCCATCAATCAACCATTCATTCATTCATTCAGTCATATTTATTGAGTGCTTACTGTGTACTAAGCACTTGGGAAGTACAACTGGAAACATATAGTGACGGTCCCTACCCAACAACGGGCTCACAGTCTAGAAGGCGGTATTTATTGAGCACTGATTAGGGGCAGAAATCCAAGAGAATCGATTCAAACATGATCTCTAGCAAACAGGGGCCTTCCAAATCTAAGTGTGCCTCAGTTTCTTCAGCATTCCTGGAACCTACCCTTGCCATCGATTCATCTTCTGAGAATATCAAAGTGCTCGGAGATTTCTTGGAGTGGGGAGGTGTGGGGCGGCGGGGGAGGTCTCTCCAGGGTGGGAGAGGTGGCTTCAGCGGCTTTTTCATTCTCCCCTTTGGTTTCAGGTTCCTCCTTCCCAGCTCCCATTCCGGACAAGGAGGATGCCTTCCCAGACCTTGAACTTCTCCTGCCACCTCCTCCACCTTACCTGCTCCTCGCGGGGGAGGAGGAGGAGGAGAAGACCCTCGGCTCTGACCTGCAGCAGCTGCACCTAGTCACCCCACTACCCCCGCCGCAGGTATACTCCTCCTACTCCCTTTCCTCCTCCAGAAAGCCAGCAGAATCAGAGGATTTTTCCTCCCCTCATTGTGGCTGGGAGGATCAGAGTTAGGGCCCTTAGAAAAGGGATCCCATTTGGTCTTTTAAAAACCATAAAATCCACAGTCTGTGCATTTTTTAAAAAAATGATATTTGTTAAGTGCTTATTATGGGCCAGGCATTGTGCTAAGCACTGGCGTAATAATAATAATGGCATTTATTAAGCGCTTACTATGTGCAAAGCACTGTTCTGAACGCTGGGGAGGTTACAAGGTTGATCAGGTTGTCCCATGTGGGGCTCACAGTCTTAATCCCCATTTTACAGATGAGGTAACTGAGGCCCAGAGAAGTGAAGTGACTTGCCCAAAGTCACACAGCTGACAATTGGCAGAGCTGGGATTTGAACCCCTGACCTCTGACTCCAAAACCCGGGCTCTTTCGCTGCTTCTCTGTCAAGCTAATCAGATACAAGCTAATCAGGTTGGACACCGTCCTTGTTCCACAGTCTTAATCCCTATTTTACAGATGAGGTAACTGAGGCACGGAGATGTGAAGTGACTTGCCTAAGGTCACACAGCAGACAATTGGCAGAGCCGGGATTAGGACCTTGGTCCTACTGACTCAGGCCCGGGCGCTATCAAATAGGCCATACTGCTTCTCCGAGATCATCTAGATGGTAAACTCGTTGCGGGCAGGCAAAGTCTCTACCGACTCTGTTCTATTGTACTTTCTCAAGTGCTTAGGACAGTGCTCTGCCCACAGTAAGTGTTCAGTAATTACGACAGATTTGACTGAGGGATAAAGTCTATCCCTCTGCCCTCTGCCTCCATGTGGTCCCTCACTCAACCCATCCCAGAGAGATGGAAGTCTGTTCCAGAGGCAATTGCAGAACCTCGTTCTGTCACCTCTTCTAGTGTTGTATACCTTCCCCGCCCGCACATCTGGATATCCATTGCAAATCCCTCCTGCTGAAGCTTCTTAACTTCTCTGGGCCTCGATTTCCTCGTCTGCAAAATGGGGATTAAATACCAGCTTTCTTAGTGTGAAGAAGCGCGGCTGCTGAACGAGGGGTGGGATGTTTCTGCTTCTTCTCCAGGCTCCAGCCAAGGATCCCCAAGGCCGGGCCCCGCCGAACCCCACTGGCCACCCCGAGAGGGACGAATCCCCAGGTGACTGGCCGGACAGAGAGCCTGCAGAGCCGTTTCCCGGACAGCTGTCCCAGTGGGGCTGGGGCATCCACGTGCTTGACCTTGGCTCCTGGGAATAGGGTCTCAGGGAGAGGGGAGGCCTCCTATTGACAGTAATATTGAGGTCCCCCAGAGCCTGGGGAACCAAGGTGGTGTGGGGATCTGATAAAGGTTCAGGTCCTGGGCGATGCCCACGCCAAGCAAGACCAGCTCAATGGGCATAGACTGTGTGCCCACTCTTGCCCTCTCCTAGCTAGGATTGACCCCGCTTCCTACTCACTAGAGGCTTGGTGGGAGCTAGGCACCCAGCCAGGGGATGGCAGAAGCAGATGTTTTGCGGGACAAAGTCCTGGGAGCTGGAAGGGATGAGTCTTCCCCTACTCCTACTGGATTCTGCTGTCTTCCAGGTGACTGAGAGAGAGAAAGAAGTCCCTTCCCCCCGCTCTGCCTCTCTTCTTCTCCCCCTGCTCCTCCAGCAGCCGTAGAAAGAGAGGTGGAGATGGAAATGGCGGGGGGGGATTCCCAAGTCCTCATCCCAGTTCCCTCCCCCATGGCCGCTTACCCCACTTCTTCCCTAATTCCAGCCTGTCAGAAGTCAACCGCAAAGGGAAGTAGGCAGGGCAGCAAACATCCTGCTTGGACAACGATAAGTGGAAGGCCCCGGTCACCAGCTTAACAAGTGTTCCGGGCCTCCTGCTCCAGCCTCTGGGTCCTGCAGTACTGACCAATCATTCCCTCTTTTAGTCTCCCCCATTCTCACTTCCAGTTAGCAAAATTTGGGGGAACGAGGCGAGGCACCGGTTAGCGATTTATGCCTGTTTGTCTCAACTCTTCTTTTATACAGTAAGGTCCTTGAGTCACACCTAGCGTCACACCCCGTAGTACCTAGTATGGGGGTGTGATACATATTTATTCATGAGAAGCAGCGTGGCTCGGTGGAAAGAGCACGGGCTTGGGAGTCAGAGGTCATGGGTTCAAGTCCTGGCTCCGCCACTTGTCAGCTGTGTGACTTTGGGCAAGTCACTTAACTTCTCTGGGCCTCAGTTCCCTCAACTGTAAAATGGGGATAAAGACTGTGAGCCCCCCGTGGGACAACCTGATCACCCTGTAACCTCCTCAGTGCTTAGAACAGTGCTTTGCACATAGTAAGCGCTTAATAAATGCCATCATTATTATTATTATTATTATTATTACTTAACTCTGCACACAGTAAGCGCTCAATAAATACGATTGATTGATTCTCTGTGCTTCAGTTCCCTCATCTGTAAAATGGGGATTAAGACTGTGATCCCCACGTGGGACAACCTGATCACCTTGTATCTTCCCCAGCGCTCAGAACAGTGGTTGGCACATAGTAAGCGCTTAACAACTCCCATTATTATTATTATTATTATTTATGAGGAGGGAGTCGGTCAGTCAATACCACAATCGTGTTTATTGAGCACTTACTGTGTGCAGAGCACCATATTGAGCACTATACTTAGCACTTGGGAGAATACAATAAAACAATAAATGGACATATTCCCTACCCACAGCTAGATTACAGTCTAGAGGGGAAGACCGACATTAATATAAAAAAATAAATTACAGCCTAGTGCGGGAAGACAGACGGGTGAGAGGAATGAATAATAATAATAATAATGATGGCATTTATTAAGCGCTTGCTATGCGCAAAGCACTGTTCTAATCAATCAATCGTATTTATTGAGCACTTACTGTGTGCAGAGCACCATATTGAGCACTATACTTAGCACTTGAGAGAATACGATAAAACAATAAATAGACACATTCCCTACCCACAACTAGCTTACAGTCTAGAGGGGAAGACCGACATTAATATAAAAAAATAAATTACAGCCTAGTGTGGGAAGACAGACGGGTGAGAGGAACAAATAATAATAATGATGGCATTTATTAAGCGCTTGCTATGTGCAAAGCACTGTTCTAATCAATCGTATTTATTGAGCGCTTCCTGTGTGCAGAGCACTGTACTACGCGCTTGGGAAGTACAAGTTGGCAACATATAGAGACAGTCCCTACCCAACAGTGGGCTCACAGAAGTACTGGGGAGGTTAGAAGGTGATCAGGTTGTCCCACGGGGGGCTCACAGTCTTAATCCCCATTTCACAGATGAGGTAACTGAGGCTCAGAGAAGTTAAATGACTTGCCCAAAGTCACACGGCTGACAAGTGGCGGAGCCGGGATTTGAACCCGTGACCTCCGACTCCAAAGCCCGGGCTCTTGCCACCGAGCCACGCTGCTTCTCTGGTGAGAATGGGAACTCACCATGGCTTCTCCTCCGACCTCACCAGATATCTGTGCCTTCTGCCATAAAGTCATAACCCCCCATGAGCTGGGGGTGGAGGCCATGAAGAGACAGTACCACGCCCAGTGTTTCACCTGCCGCACATGCCACTGCCAGCTGGCGGGCCAACGCTTCTACCAGAGAGATGGCCGTCCCCTCTGTGAGCCCTGCTACCAGGTAAATCGGACCCCTCCCGGCCCAACGCCAACGCGACCGATACCCAATCAAACAGTTGAGATCAGTGGAAGCGCCCTGAAGGCGGGAGGAGATGAGAGACTGTGTAGAAGGAGAGAGATCAGGGCTGGAGATGTAGATTTGGGAATCATCCACAGAGGTGGTAGTTGAAACCATGGGAGCAAATGAGTTCTTCGAGGGAGTGGGTGTAATAATAATAATAATCAATCAATCAATCGTATTTATTGAGCGCTTACTGTGTGCAGAGCTTGGGAAGTACAAGTAATAATAATGTTGGTGTTTGTTAAGCGCTTACTATGTGCAAAGCATCATCATCATCATCAATCGTATTTATTGAGCGCTTACTATGTGCAGAGCACTGTACTAAGCACTTGGGAAGTACAGATTGGCAGCATATAGAGACAGTCCCTACCCAACAGTGGGCTCGCAGTCTAAAAGGGGGAGACAGAGAACAAAACCAAACGTACTAACAAAATAAAATAAATAGAATAGATATATACAAGTAAAATAAATAAATAGAGTAATAAAAAGCACTGTTCTAAGCGCTGGGGAGGTTGCAAGGTGATCAGGTTGTCCCACAGGGGGCTCACAGTTTTAATCCCCATTTTCCAGTTGAGGTAACTGAGGCCCAGAGAAGTTAAGTGACTTGCCCAAAGTCACACAGCTGACAGTTGGTGGAGCCGGGATTTGAACCCATGACCTCGGACTCCAAAGCCCGGGCTCTTTCCACGGGCCACGCCGCTTCTCTAGATGGGTGTAGATGAAGACGAGAAGGAGACTCAGAACTGAACCTTGAGGGACTGCCACGGGGGGAGGGAAAAAGAGGAGGAGCCCGCGAAAGGGACGGAGAACGAGAGGCTGGAGGGATAGGAGGAGAATCAGGAGAGGACAGGAGCAGTGAAGCAGAAGTCCGATAGTGTTTCCAGGAGAAGGGGGTGGACCCCAGTGTTAAAGGCAGCTGAGAGGTCGAGGAGGATTAGGTTAGGATATCCCTATTTTTATAGCTACAAGGCACAAGGGCAGAGTGGCAGTTGTTTGGGCGCTACTTCAGGAGGGGCCAGATGTGATGGAGAAAAGGGGAGGGACAGGGATCAGGATTTAGGGGTCAATGGGGCTTGATCTTTAACTAAATTCTCCCTAGGACTGGGTTTCAAATGTTCTGAGTGTAAAACAGTGTGGGGGTATCAGTGTGGTCAGGTGAGAGAGAGAGAGCCAAAAAGTCAGCCCAAGGCATGGCTAGTTGATTATTAGGGGCTCGGGAAGAGATAGGAGATGATGGGAGATCAGCTGGTCTTTGAGAAAAGTTGGTCACCATCCCATCTATACCTTGAATTATTATTCATTATTGCATTATTAATTATTATAATACCGATGTAATTGCATTAATACTATTATTAATGATAATAGGCACTCACACGGACTGCAGTCAATTAATGGTATTTATTGAGCACTTACTGTGTGCAGAGCCCCATACTAAGTGCTGGGGACAGTGCAGTAAGACAGGTTTCCTGCCCTCAATGAGTTTACAATCTAGAGGGGAGGACAGACATTAGTATGAATAAGTTACAGAGAGGAACACAAGTGCTGTGGGGCTGAGGGAGAGGTGAATAAGAAGGAAGGATGACAGGTACTGACCCCGTATTTTACGGATGAAGAAACTGAGATGCAGAGAAGAGAAGTGATTTCGTCAATCGTATTTATTGAGCGCTTACTATGTGCAGAGCACTGTACTAAGCGCTTGGGAAGTACAAATTGGCAACATATAGAGACAGTCCCTACCCAACAGTGGGCTCACAGTCTAAAAGGGGGAGACAGAGAACAAAACCAAACGTACTAACAAAATAAAATAAATAGAATAGATATGTACTAGTAAAATAAATAAATAAATAGAGTAATAAATATGTACAAACATATATACATATATACAGGTGCTGTGGGGAAGGGAAGGAGGTAAGATGGGGGGGAAGGAGAGGGGGACGAGGGGGAGAGGAAGGAAGGGGCTCAGTCTGGGAAGGCCTCCGGGAGGAGGTGAGCTCTCAGCAGGGCCTTGAAGGGAGGAAGAGAGCTAGCTTGGCGGATGGGCAGAGGGAGGGCATTCCAGGCCAGAGGGAGGACGTAGGCCGGGGGTCGATGGTGGGACAGGCGAGAATGAGGTACGGTGAGGAGATTAGCGGCGGAGGAGCGGAGGGTGCGGGCTGAGCTGGAGAAGGAGAGAAGGGAGGTGAGGTAGGAGGGGGCGAGGGGATGGACAGCCTTGAAGCCCAGGGTGAGGAGTTTCTGCCTGATGCGCAGATTGATTGGTAGCCACTGGAGATTTTTGAGGAGGGGAGTAATATGCCCAGAGCGTTTCTAAGGCAGAGCTGAGATTAGAACCCAAGGCTCCTGACTCTCAGGCCTGCGCTCTTCCCACTAAACCACACTGCTCCTCTGTAGCTGTTTAGCAACCCGGTGGCAGCCCTGAGCAGGGGCCGCTGTTCAGAGAGGGTTGGGTGAGCTGATTGATAGTGGCCCGCCCAGTCCTCCCCAGCAGGCTGCAGGCTTTAGGGCCTCTAGAACCCCAGCCGCTGGATGTACTTGTACTTTGTACTTCCCAAGCGCTTAATACAGTGCTCTGCACACAGTAAGCGCTCAATAAATACGATTGATGATGATGATGATGACTGGATCTCCAGAGGCTGTTTCTGCCTCCAGTTAGCAATTTCTCCCACCAGGACACCCTGGAAAAATGTGCCCAGTGCCACCAGGTGATTCTGGAACACATCACCCGGGCCGTGGGCCTTGCCTTCCACCCCGACTGCTTCACCTGCATGGTTTGTGCTCGGCCCATCGGGGATGAAAACTTCGCCCTGGACGACGAGAACCAGCCCTACTGCTTGGACGACTTCTACCGGTGCGTGGACCTTCTTGCCCCCCACCCACCCCCAACCCCGGTCCGTCTAGCTACAAGGGGCTTGAATTGGGGCCTCAGGGCGTGGGATCCACGGCTGACTGGATTCTCCAGAGGATTCCTTGGGGAAAGCGGAAAGGGTTGGAGGACCAAGGGCCGGAGCAAGAGTGAGGAGAAGGGGCAGAGCAATCGGAGGAGCCGAGGACAGGGGACTTGGGATTTGGGAAGGAAGAGCGGGTAGTAGTCTGAGCATACCAACTTGCATACCCTTCTATTTAAACGTTTATTCATCCACATAGCCATCTTTGCATTATCTTCTTCCTCTTATCTGTAATTTATTTTGAGGCCGTTGTCATTCCCTACCCCCTTACTACTACTACTAATAATAATGGCATTTATTAAGTGCTTACTATGTGCAAAGCACTGTTCTAAGCGCTGGATAAATAATGGCATTTATTAAGCGCTTACTTTGTGAAAAGCACTGTTCTAAGCACTGGGGGAGATACAAGTTGATCAAGTTGCCCCACGTGGGGCTCACAGTCTTAATCCCCATTTTCCAGACGAGGTAACTGAGTCACAGAGAAGTGACTTGCCCAAAGTCACCCAGCTGACAATTGGCAGAGCCGGGATTTGAACCCATGACCTCTGACTCCCAAGCCCAGTCTCTTTCCACTGAGCCAATTGTTCAAATTGTCAATTTGTACTTCCCAAGCGCTTAGTACAGTGCTCTGCACACAGTAAGCGCTCAATAAATACGATTGATTGATTGAGCCATGCTTCTTCTCTGATTGTAAGCTCCAGGTGGGCAGGACCCTTGTCTCTCTCACTTTCATTGTACTCTCCTAAATGGAGGTGGCCTGAAGGCCCAAAGGGTGGGAGGGGAATTTGGCAAAACACCCCAACTAATAGGGAGTGGGGCAGGCCCAAGGGACCGGTGGGTAGACAGATGGTGAGACAGACAAGGACCATCCAAGAAAGCCAAGGAGAAGGTGGACGAATAGGTCACAAGGTCTGGGATCCAGACTGGATTACACTTTCATTCATTTAATCATATTTATTGAGCGCTTAGTGTGTGCGGAGAGCACTGTACTAAGCACTTGGGAGAATACAAAATAACAATCAACAGACATTAATTTAATTGTATTTATTGAGTGCTTACTGTGTGCAGAGCACTGTACTAAGGGCTTGGGAAGTACAAGTTGGCAACATCTAGAGACGGTCCCTACCCAACAGCGGGTTCACAGTCTAGGAGGGGGAGACAGACAACAAAACAAAACATATTAACAAAATAAAATAAATAGAATAAATATGTACAAGTGAAACAAATAAATAGAGTAATAAATATGTACAAACATATATACATATATCAATCATATTTATTGAGCGCTTATTGTGTGCAGAGCACTGTACTAAGGGCTTGGGAAGTACAAGTTGGCAACATCTAGAGACGGTCCCTACCCAACAGCAGGTTCACAGTCTAGAAGGGGGAGACAGACAACAAAACAAAACGTATTAACAAAATAAAATAAATAGAATAAATATGTACAAGTGAAACAAATAAATAGAGTAATAAATATGTACAAACATATATACATATATCAATCGTATTTATTGAGCACTTATTGTGTGCAGAGCACTGTACTAAGGGCTTGGGAAGTACAAGTTGGCAACAGAGAGAGACGGTCCCTACCCAACAGCAGGTTCACAGTCTAGAAGGGGGAGACAGACAACAAAACAAAACATATTAACAAAATAAAATAAATAGAATAAATATGTACAAGTGAAACAGATGAATAGAGTAATAAATATGTACAAACATATATACATATATCAATCAATCATATTTATTGAGCGCTTACTGTGTGGAGAGCACTGTACTAAGCGCTTGGGAAGTACAAGTTGGCAACATCTAGAGACGGTCCCTACCCAACAGCAGGTTCACAGTCTAGAAGGGGGAGACAGACAACAAAATAAAATAAATAGAATAAATATGTACAAGTGAAACAAATGAATAGAGTAATAAATATGTACAAACATATATACATAAATCAATCAATCATATTTATTGAGCGCTTACTGTGTGCAGAGCACTGTACTAAGCTCTTGGGAAGTACAAGTTGGCAACATATAGAGACAATCCCTACCCAACAGTGGGCTCACAGTCTAAAAGGAATATATACATATATACAGCATGACTCCAGAACTCCAAACAGCTAACACTATCCTTAGAACACTCGGCCCTCATTCTCCACCACCATTCCAAATACCATAATTATTAATGGTTATTATTCAATCAATCAATCAGTCAATCATATTTATTGAGCGCTTACTGTGTGCAGAGCACTGTACTAAGCGCTTGGGAAGTACAAGTTGGCAACATATAGAGACGGTCCCTACCCAACAGTGGGCTCACAGTCTAAAAGACATATTCCCTGCCCACAACAAGCTTACAGCCTAGAGGCGGAGACAGTCATTAATATAAATAAATAAAATTACAGCTATGTACAGAAGTGCTATGGGGCTGGGAGGGGGTGATGAATAAAGGGAGCAAGTCAAGGCGGTGCAGGAGGGAATAGGGGAAGAGAACGAGGGCTTAGTCATTGCCCTTTTAGACTGTGAGCCCACTGTTGGGTAGGGACTGTCTCTCTGTGTTGCCAACTTGTACTTCCCAAGCGCTTAGTCCAGTGCTCTGCACACAGTAAGCGCTCAATAAATACGATTGATTGATTGATTGATTGCCCTCCCATCTGGGTGAACCTCCAGAAGAGGAGAACCAGAAAATACCAAGCAGGGTCAGAGGCTTCAACGGGGAGGGCTGGCAGTCATGGGCTCAGGGGAAGAGAGTCTGTAACTGGGGAAATAGAGTCATCCCCACTGTTAGTCCGGGGCCCTGGAGCCCAGATGAGATTTCCTGTTTTGATCCTGGGGTCCCCAGAGCATTTTGGGGAACCTAAACGGGAGTTTAGGGCAGCAGCAGCACGGGCGAGAGTCGAGGGAGGAGATTCAAGTTTACTGCGCGGAAGGAGGCAATGGTAAACCAGTTCCATATTTTTACCAAGAAAACTCTACGGATCTACTACCAGAACGATTGCAGATGGAGGTGGGGCGTTCTGGGAGAGATGTGTCCATGGCGTCGCTATGGGTCGGTGACGCATAAGACAAGACAAAATATAGCCTGCAGGCATCTCCATTAGGAATCCTGAAAGTGGATCCCCCGGGAATCACCCCAGGGATCAAGGCATGGCCTCTTGTTGTCTGTCTCCCCCTTCTAGACTGTGAGCCCGCTGTTGGGTGGGGACCGTCTCTAGATGTTTCCGACTTGTACTTCCCAAGTGCTTAGTACAGGGCTCTGCGCACAGTAAGTGCTCAATAAATACGATTGAATGAATGAATGTGCAGATTTATCACTTTATTTTACTTGTACATATTTACTATTCTATTTATTTTATTTTGTTAATATGTTTTGTTTTGTTGTCTGTCTCCCCCTCCTAGACTGTGAGCCCGCTGTGGGGTAGGGACCGTCTCTATAGGTTGCCAACTTGTACTTCCCAAGCGCTTAGTACAGTGCTCTGCACACAGTAAGCGCCCAATAAATATGATTGAATGAATGAATGTACAGATTTATTACTCTATTTTACTTGTACATATTTACTATTCTATTTATTTTATTTTGTTAATATGTTTTGTTTTATTGTCTGTCTCCCCCTTCTAGACTGTGAGCCCGCTGTGGGGTAGGGACCGTCTCTATAGGTTGCCGACTTGTACTTCCCAAGGGCTTAGTACAGTGCTGTGCACACAGTAAGCACTCAATAAATACGATTGAATGAATGAATGTACAGATTTATTACTTTATTTTACTTGTACATATTTACTATTCTATTTATTTTATTTTGTTAATATGTTTTGTTTTGTTGTCCATCTCCCCCTTCTAGATGGTGAGCCCACTGTTGGGTAGGGACCATCTCTATATGTTGCCTACTTGTACTTCCCAAGCGCTTAGTACAGTGCTGTGCACACAGTAAGCACTCAATAAATATGATTGAATGAATGAATGTTAAGAAACCTCCAGCCAAGCCAGCCCCTAGAGTAGGACCAACTGGTGCAATTACCTTGGGCTTCCTCAGCCTAGAGGCTCCTCTCCTTCTTGTGAGCCACACTTAATGATCATCAGTCGTATTTATTGAGTGCTTACTGTGTGCAGAGCACTGTACTAAGCGCTTGGGAGAGTACAACAGAATTAGCAGATATGTTCCCTGCCCGTACAGTCTAGAGGGGGAGACAGACATTAATATGAATAAATGAGTGTAATAGCATTTAAAGATAGGTACACAAATGCTGAGGGGTTGTTGGGTGAATATCAAGTGTCCAGAGGTCACAGATTGAAGTGCATAATAATAATAATAATAATAATAATGGCATTTATTAAGCATTTACTATGTGCAAAGCACTGGGGAGGTTACAAGGTGATCAGGTTGTCCCATGTGGGGCTCACAGTCTTAATCCCCATTTTACAGATGAGGGAACTGAGGCCCAGAGAAGTGAAGTGACTTGCCCAAAGTCACACAGCTGACAAGTGGCGGAGCTGAGATTTGAACCCATGGCCTCTGACTCCAGAGCCCGGGCTCTTTCCACTGAGCCACACTGCTTCTCTGTAGGAGGGAGAGTGAGTCGGGGAAAAGAGGGATTAATCGGGGAAGGCCTCTTGCTGGAGATGCGACCTTAATGGTGCTTTGAAGGTGGAGAGAGTGGTGGTCTGGTGTATAGCTATATCTATATCTATATCTATATATATATATATATATAGAGAGAGAGAGAGAGAGAGAGAGAGAGAGAGAGAGAGAGAGATTGTTTTCCAGGTTTATGGGAGGATGTGAGAAAGGGGTCAGCGTCAAGGTCGACTAGATCGGGGGACAGTGCGTAAACTGGTGCTAGCGGAGGCTGGGCTGTGGTAGGAGATTAGTGAGGTAAGGTAAGATGGGGTGAGCTGACTGAGGGCTTTAAAGCCAAATGGGAAGAAGTTCACGGAAAAATGTCAGGATATGCAGAATTCTGATATTCGAGTTTTCATTCAATCGTTGGAACGTAGAAAAGTTAGTCATCAGTGCCTAACTTCTGGCCCAGGAAACTAGCCTTTTGGCATTCAATCATTCATTCAGTTGTATTTATTGAGCGCTTACTGTGTGCAGCGCACTGTACTAAGCGCTGGGGAAGTACAAATTGGCAACAGATAGAGACAATCCCTACCCTGTCTAGAAGGGGGAGACAGGCACCAAAACAAAACATGTAGACAGGTGTCAAAATCATCAGAAAAAATGGAATTAAAGCTATATGCATATCATTAACAAAACAGACTAGCAAATATGTACAAGGAATAAATTCCTTGTACAAGGAAGGATTAAATGGAATTATAGCTACATGCAATCAGCTCTCCCCCTTCTACTTAGCGTTGCTCCACTCCCTCTACAGCCCAGACCACTCTATCAATCAATCAATCAATCAATCAATCAGTGAGCAATGTACTAAGCTCACCTCCTCCAGGAGGCCTTCCCAGACTGAGCCCCCTCCTTCCTCTCCCCCTCCTCCCCCAGCCTTACCTGCTTCCCTTCCCCACAGCACCTGTATATATGTATATATGTTTGTACGTATTGATTACTCTATTTATTTATTTTTTACCTGTTCATATCTATTCTATTTTATTTTGTTAATATGTTTGGTTTTGTTCTCCATCTCCCCCTTCTAGACTGTGAGCCCACTGTTGGGTAGGGACCGTCTCTATATGTTGCCAACTTGTCCTTCCCAAGTGCTTAGTACAGTGCTATGCACACAGTAAGCGCTCAATAAATACGATTGATTGATTGATTGATTGGGAGAATACCATTCAGTAGAGTTGACAGACGTGACCCATGCTTTCAAAGAGTTTATAATCTGTTGGGGGAGACAGACATTAAACTAAACTGTAGATATATACAAAGGTGCTGCGGGGCTGAGGTTGGGATGGATAAAGGGAGGTAGGCAGGCGCAGAAGGGAGAGGGAGAAGGGAAACGTTCTGGACCCGTGACCCCGTGTCACACGTCCTCAAAAAACTCCCGTCCGTCTCCTTATCAAACAAAAACTCCTCTCCATTGGCTTTAAAGCACTCCGTCACCTTGCCCACTCCTACCTCACCTCCCTTTTCTCCTTCTACAACCTAGCATGCATATTTCTCTCCTCTAATGCTAGCTCTCTTCCTCCCTTCAAGGCCCTACTGAGAGCTCACCTCCTCCAGGAGGCCTTCCCAGACTGAGCCCCTTCCTTCCTCTCCCCCTCATCCCCCTCTCCATCCCCCCATCTTACCTCCTTCCCTTCCCCACAGCACCTGTATATATGTATATATGTTTGTACATATTTATTACTCTATTTATTTATTTTACCTGTGCATATCTATTCTATTTATTTTATTTTGTTAGTATGTTTGGTTTTGTTCTGTCTCCCCCTTTTAGACTGTGAGCCCACTGTTGGGTAGGGACTGTCTCTATATGTTGCCAACTTGTACTTCCCAAGCGCATAGTACAGCGCTCTGCACACAGTAAGCGCTCAATAAATACAATTGATTGATAATGCTAACCTTCTCACTGTGCCTCCATCTCGCTCGTCTCGCCGCCGAACCCTATCCCTCATCCTGCCTCTGGCCTGAAACACCCTTCCTCCTCTAATCCGACAGACAACCACTCTCTCCCACTTCATTCATTCATTCAATCATTTTATTGAGCGCTTACTATGTGCAGGAAGCCTTACTGAAGGTACATCTCCTCCAAGGGGCCTTCCCAGACCAAGTCCCACTTTTCCTCATCTCCCATCCCAGATGAAACACTTTTCCTCAAATCCCACCCCCTTCTGCATTTCCCTGCCTTGCTCCCTTAGCTCTTCGCCCTTCCCAGCCCCAAAGCACTTATGTACAGATCCGTCATTTTATTTATGCCTTTGCTCTCCCCGCCGTCCCAGCCCCAAAGCACTCAGGTACATATCTGTGATTTTACTTATTTGTATGCTGTCTCCCCTCCTCTAGACTGTGAACTCGTTGTGGGCAAGGAATATCGCTGCTTATTGTTGTATTGTCCTTTCCCAAGTCCTTAGTACAGTGCTCTGCACACAGTAAGCGCTCAACAAATACGATTGAATGAATATGTCAATCATAAGGTAACAGTTTAAACAGGTCCAGGCATTTAAACAGGTCCGGGCAGCAGACTGCCATCAGCTTCTGAGGTTAATTTCTATGGCTGAGGGCCTGACTTCGAGCTGCACTCCTTCTTTTTCCAGGAAATTCGCCCCTGTGTGCAGCAGCTGTGAAAATCCCATCATCCCCCGGGACGGGAAAGACACCTTCAAAATTGAGTGCATGGGACGAAATTTCCATGAAAACTGCTACAGGTGTGAGGTACGTAGCAATCATTATAATTATGGTATTTATTAATCAGTTAATGGCATTTATTGAGAGCTCGCTATGTGCACAGCACTGTACCAAGCGCTTGGGAGAGTACAATATAACAGAGTTGGTAGTAATGGTGGCATTTATTAAGCGCTTACTATGTGCAAAGCACTGTTCTAAGTGGACACATTCCCTGCCCACAACGAGCCTACTGCCTAGAGGGGGGTTTATTAAGTGCTTGCTGTGCCCAAGCACTCTGTTAAGCACTGGGGCAGATACAAAATAACGTGGCTCGGTGGAAAGAGCACAGGCTTTGGAGTCAGAGGTCCTGGGTTCAAATCCCGGCTCTGCCAGTTGTCAGCTGTGTGACTTTGGGCAAGTCACTTCACTTCTCTGTGCCTCAGTTACCTCATCTGTAAAAATGGGGATTAAGACTGTGAGCCCCACGTGGGACAACCTGATCACCTTGTAATGTCTCCAGCGCTTAGAACAGTGCTTTGCACATAGTAAGCTCTTAATAAATGCCATCATTATTATTATTATTATTATTACACTGGACCTAATCCCTGACCCTCCTGGGACTCACAGTCTAAGAAGCCGGGAGAGCAGGAATTTTATCCCTATTTTACAAATGTGGAGACTGAGGCCGAGAGAGGTGAGGTTACTTGTCTAAAGTCACCGAGCAGGCTAGTCGTCTCCTGACTCTTGATCCCGTGGTCTTTTCACTAAAGCACGCTGCCTAGGGCAGAGGGAATGAAGGGCCAAGGGAGATATATTGTTACTCTATTTATTTATTTATTTTACTTGTACATATCTATTCTATTTATTTTATTGTGTTAGTATGCTTGGTTTTGTTCTCTGTCTCCCCCTTTTAGACTGTGAGCCCATTGTTGGGTAGGGACTGTCTCTATATGTTGCCAACTTGTACTTCCCAAGTGCTTAGGACAGTGCTCTGCACACAGTAAGCGCTCAATAAATATGATTGATGATGATTATGGTATATTTGGGTTTCCAAGTACTAAACGTGGTGGTTGCTTCCAGCGCTTAGAACAGTGCTTTGCACATAGTAAGCGCTTAATAAATGCCATTAAAAAACAAAACAAAAAAAAAGAAACAGTGCTTGGCACATAGTAAGAGCTTAACAAATACCAAAATTATTATTATTATTATTATTCTAGTAATATCCCAAACACAGAGTGTGAGAGTGTGTATTAAGGTGTGTGTGTTGTGAATGTTTGCGGGTGCACAAGTTTTCACAGCTGGTAATAAATGCAGAAGCCTCTCATATTTTCAGGGGAGGATGCCGTATAGGTGCACCCAGAAAACACGCTGCGCTCTACTCACCATCATAATAATGGTATTTCTTAAGTGCTTACGATCTGCCAGGCACTATACTATGCTCTGGGGGGGAGGCAAGCAAATCAGGTTGGACACAGTCTCGGTCCCACGTGGGGCTCAAAGTCTCAATCCCCATTTTCCAGGTGGGGTAAGTGAGACCCAAAGAAGTGAAGTGACTTGCCCAGGGTCACACAGCAGACAAGCGGCAGAGCCGGACTTAGAACCCATGACCCTGTTACTCCCAGGCCCGGGCTCTATCCGCCACTCCGTGCTGCTTCTGATGACCGTAATATAAAAATGATAATAATAATTGTATTTATTCGATGCCTTCTGTGTGTTCCGGCCCTTTGTTTAGCGCTGGGGAGTTAAGCACAGTCCCGGTTCTACATGGGAATCACAGTCTCACGTAGGAAGGTGCGTAGGGGCTGCTCGGCTTCAAAGATGGCTCTCAGCCTCGGTGGGGCTGGAAAGGTGGGTGCAAGACTGGCAGTGCCATCTGCACCGTGGGCATGGAAAGACAGGCCTATTTGGTGTGGAAGCACTTCCTATTCACAGCACATAAATCATAAATACGATTGATGATGGTGACAGCACCTGGTGCGGGGGGGGGGTCTTTTTATTGTACTCTCCCGAGCACTCAGTACAGTGCTCTGTACACAGTAAGCGCTCAGTAAATATAATTGATTATGACCATTTGGAAGCTCCAGCCTGTGGGGCCCACTGGTTGCAATAGGCAGGCTGGCCTAGGTTACAGTCCTCTAGACTGTAAGCTTGTTGTGGGCAGGGAATGTGTCTGTCGTGTTGTTTTCTTGTACACTCCCAAGTGCTTCTTACAGTGCTTTGTGCACAGCGCTTAAGAAATGCAATTGACTCACTGGGTCGGCTGAGGCTGCCCCTTTTTCTCACCCTTCCCCCCGGGGAAGTGGAAACAGAATTCCCAAATAGGGTGAAAACAGAGAATTCCCAAATAGGGTTTGTCAGTCTTCCGGCCTGCCCCTGGAGGACAGTGTGGCTGCCTCTTCGTTCATCGAACGAGCAACAACTCTCCTGGACTGCTTCTGTTCTCACAGGGCTTTAAGGATCCTGCCAATCAATCAATCAGTTGTATTTATTGAGCGCTTACTGTGTGCAGAGCACTGTACTAAGCACTTAAAGAATTATGAGCGCGCAAACGAAGTTCCATAAGGATTCGCTGAGATGTAATTTACAACACGTGCCGAAACCCGGGATCGAACCAGGGACCTTTAGATCTTCAGCCTGACGCTCTCCCAACTGAGCTGTTTCGGCCCGCAGGAATGGGGGGTGTGGGTGGCGTGGATAGGGGTACAAATGTCCTGTGTTGCTGCCCCATCTCCTCATCCCCTCTCCCAGCCCCACAGCACGTTGTGGGCAGGGAATATGTTGCCAACTTGTACTTCCCAAGCGCTTAGTACAGTGCTCTGCACACAGTAAGCGCTCAATAAATACAACTGAATGAATGACTGAATGAATATGTCTGTTCATTGTTATAGTGTACTCTCCCAAGCACTTAGTATGGGCTCCACACACAATAAGCGCTCAATAAATACACTCACTGACTGAGGGAGACGCCCAGAGATAGGGGACCCGGCATCCCAGACTGTGCTTGCAGCCCCAGACAACCGGTTGTCGGTATGCAGTGTTGGCCGCTGGAGGAGCAGGTGGGAAGTGTATCGATAATAATAATAATAATAATAATAATAATGATGATATTTGTTAAGCTCTTACTATGTGCAAAGCACTATTCTAAGCACTGGGGAGATGCAGGGTGATCAGGTTGTCCCACGTTGGGCTCACAGTCTTAATCCCCATTTTCCAGATGAGGGAACTGAGGCCCAGAGAAGTTAAGTGACTTGCCCAAAGTCCCAAAGCTGACAGTTGGCAGAGCTGGGATTTGAACCCACGACCTCTGACTCCAAAGCCCGGGCTCTTTCCACTGAGCCACGCTGCTTCTCCTGCTTCACGCTGCTATCGATGGCTCGGGACAGCCCATCACCAGCGCTGGAAAACGCTAGAGAAGCAGTGGGGTCTGGGGGAAAGAGCACCGCCCTGGGAGTCAGAGGACCTGGGTGCTAATCCCTGCTCCGCCACTTGTCAGCTGTGTGACCTTGGGCAAGTCACTTAACTTCTTTGTGCCTTAGTTTCTCCTCATCTGTAAAATGGGGATTAAGACAGTGAGCCCATTTGGGACAGGGATTATATCTAACACGATTATCCTTAATCTACCCCATCACCCCATAATGATGGCATTTATTAAGCGCTTACTATGTGCAAAGCACTGTTCTAAGCACTGGGGAGGTTACAAGGTGATCGGGTTGTCCCACATGGGGCTCACAGTCTTAATCCACCTTTTACAGATGAGGGAACTGAGGCCCCGAGAAGTGAAGTGACTTGCCCAAAGTCACACAGCTGACAATTGGCAGAGCCGGCATTTGAACCCACGACCTCTGACTCCAAAGCCCGGGCTCTTTCCGCTGAGCCACGCTGCTTCCCAGTACAGTGACACATAATAAGCACTTAACAAATACCATTAAAAAAAAATCACAGAACATCAGCACAGCTACCAAACTACTTCCCTCTTCCTGCAATAATAATAATAATAATAATGGTGGCATTTGTTAAGCGCTTACTATGTGCAAAGCACTGTTCTAAGCGCTGGGGGGATACAATGGGATCAGGTTGTCCCCCGTGGTGCTCACAGTCTTAATCCTCATTTTACAGATGAGGTAACTGAGGCTCAGAGAAGTTAAGTGACTTGCCCAAGGTCACACTGCACTGCACTGCCTTCCCAGACTGAGCCCCTTCCTTCCTCTCCCCCTCATCCCCCTCTTTATCCCCCCCATCTTACCTCCTTCCCTACAGCACCTGTATATATGTATATATGTTTGTACATATTTATTATTCTATTTATTTATTTATTTATTTTACTTGTACATATCTATTCTATTTATTTTATTTTGTTAGCATGTTTGGTTTTGTTCTCTGTCTCCCCGTTTTAGACTGTGAGCCCACTGTTGGGTAGGGACCGTCTCTATATGTTGCCAATTTGTACTTCCCAAGTGCTTAGTACAGTGCTCTGCACATAGTAAGCGCTCAATAAATACGATTGATGATGATGATGATAACTCCCACCAATGTTTTTTTTTGAGAAGCAGCGTGGCTTCGTGGAGTCTAGACCACAGGCCCGGCCTCGGCGTCAGAAGGACCTGGATAATAATCCCGGCTCCTCCGCTTGTCTGTTGTGTGACCTCGGGCAAATCACTCAACTTCTCTGAGCCTCAGCTACCTCATCTGTAAAATGGGGATTAAGAGTGTGAGCCCCATGGGGGACAAGGAGTGTGTTCAACCTGATTAATTTGTATCTACCGTAGTGCTTAGAACAGTGCTTGGCACCTAGTAAGCAATTAACAAGTAAAATAATAATCATTATTGTTTTATTATCGTGTTGCCGACTTGTACTTCCCAAGCACTTAGTACAGTGCTCTGCACACAATAAATTCGATTGATTGATTTAGTTTTCCCCTTTTTCTGCAAAAAAGGTTCTAGACTGTTGACTCCTGCTCGTGACTCTGACGTAGGGAGGGAGAGGTTAGATTCCTCTGTCACACCACAGACCAGAGCTGTCTGAATGATGTCTGGGGAAGGGGAAGGGCAACTCTTTCAGAAACTTCATGCCTCCATGTCTAGTTTCCTCGTTTAGGTGTTGGCTTTCCTGCAGGAATTCCCCCATTGCATCTTTCACCTTCCCCATGCCGGACATTCCTACAGAAAGGAGGCCCTGCCCTCTGGCTTAGCTGGAGTCTCTAGACTGTACACTTGCTGTGGGCAGGGAACATGCCCATTATATTGTTGCGTTGTACTCTCCCAAGCGCTTAATACAGTGCTAGGCACACAGCAAGCACTCAGTAAACACAACTGATTGATTGGAGTGTGGGGGAAATATTGATTTATTTTTTTAAGCCGTCAGAAAGCAGCTGAATTGGCTGAGGCCGGAGAGTCCCGGCCGTACTGGTTTAGGATGATGGCAGAATTGCATTTTCAACCCCTGTTGAGCGGAACAAGAGGAGTTTGGGGGAAGCAGCGTGACGTAATGGTTAGAACACGGGCCTGGGCTTCAGAAGGTCATGGGTTCTAATCCTGGCTTCGCCGCTTGTCTGCCGCATGACAGGCAAGTCACTTCACTGGGCCTGTTACCTCATCTGTAAAATGGGGATTGAGACTATGAGCCCCACATAGGTCAGGGACTGTGGCCAATTGGATTTGCTTGTATCCACCCCAGTGCTTAGTACAGCGCCTAGTATATAGTAAGCACTTAACAAATACTGAAATTATTATTATTACTACTAATAATATTTGTTAAGCCCTTGCTATGTGCCAGGCACCGTACTAAGCACTGGGGTAGACACAAGCAAATCAGGTTGGACACAGTCTCAATCCCCATTGTACAGATGAGGTAACTGAGGCCCAGAGAAGTGAAGTGACTTGCCCAAGGTCACACGGCAGACAAAGGGCAGAGCTGGGATTATATGTTTGTACAGATTATCACTCTATTTATTTTACTTTTACAAATTTACTGTTCTATTTATTTTATTAATGACGTGCATCTAGCTTTATTTCTATTTATTCTGATGACTTGACACCTGTCCACATGTTTTGTTTTGTTGTCTGTCTCCCCCTTCTAGACGGTGAGCCTGTTGTTGGGTAGGGACTGTCTATATGTTGCCGACTTGGACTTTCCAAGCGCTTAGTACAGTGCTCTGCACACAGTAAGCGCTCAATAAATACGATTGAATGAATGAATGAATGATTACGGCCCACGACTTTCAGTCTCAGATCTGTGCTCTGACCACTGCACCTTGCAGCTTCTCTAAATTAAATTACAAGTAAATACCATCGGTTGATTGATTGATTGATTGACGAGCTCAGCACCAGCCCAGTCCCAGCTCAAGAGCAGCCGAGTTTGACTTTGTGCCGAGCGGGTCCAGTCTGAATCCTAGGGCAGCCTTTGTCTCCACAGCATTTATGTACCTATCTTGAAATTGTGTATTATAAATTACTTAGTTATTCATTCATTCATTCAATTGTATTTATTGAGTGCTTATTGTGTGCAGCGCACTGTACTAAGCGCTTGGGAAGTACAAATCAGCAACAGATAGAGACAATCCATACCCAACAACGGGCTCACAGTCTAGAAGGGGGGAGACAGACAACACCACAAAACAAGTACAGGCATCAATGCTACCAACATAATAGAATTATAGATTCATTCAATTGTATTTACTGAGCGCTTACTGTGTGCAGCGCACTGTACTAAGCACTTGGGAAGTACAAATCAGCAACAGATAGAGACACTCCATACCCAACAATGGGCTCACAGTCTAGAAGCGGGGAGACAGACAACACCACAAAACAAGTACAGGCATCAATGCTACCAACATAATAGAATTATAGATTCATTCACTCAATTGTATTTATTGAGCACTTACTGTGTGCAGCGCACTGTACTAAGCGCTGGGGAAATACAAATTGGCAACAGATAGAGACAATCCCTACCCTGTCTAGAAGGGGGAGACAGACACCAAAACAAAACATGTAGACAGGTGTCAAAATCGTCAGAACAAATAGAATAAAAGCTATATGCACATCATTAACAAAATAGAATAGTAAATATGTACAAGGAATAAATATGTTGCCAACTTGTACTTCCCAAGCGCTTAGTACAGTGCTCTGCACACAGTAAGCGCTCAATAAATACGATTGATTGATTGTACAAGGAAGGAATAAATGGAATTATAGCTACATGCACATCCCTAAATCCCCCTCCCCATCCCCCTGCTTTACCTCCTTCCCCTCCCCACAGGACCTGTATATATGTTTGTACAGATTCATTACTCTATTTATTTTACTTGTACGTATTTATTCTATTTATTTTACTTTGTTAATATGTTTTGTTTTGTTGTCTGTCTCCCCCTTCTAGACTGTGAGCCCGCTCTTGGGTAGGGGACCGTCTCTAGATGTTGCCAACTTGTCCTTCCCAAGCGCTTAGTCCAGTGCTCTGCACACAGTAAGCGCTCAATAAATACGATTGAATGAGTGAATGTTGCCAACTTGTACTTCCCAAGCGCTTAGTCCCGTGCTTCGCACACAGTCAGCGCTCAATAAGTACGATTGAATGAATGCAATGAGTGGTAAATCTGTACAGATCCAGCCCCCCATGTCTGGCTCCCCCTCTAAACTGTAAGCTCGTTATGGGGCAGGGAACGTGGCTGCTAATTCTGTTGCAGTCGACTCTCCCAAGCGTTTAGTACAGTGCCCTGCAGCTAGTAAGTGCTCAAAAAAAAAAAAAACCGGTTGATTGACTCCAAGTTTTCCAAAGTCCCTTTTTGGCCCTAAGGAAGGCTCCGTTGGAGGCGCACTAACTGCTTCAGGCCACCAGGGGGCGGTAGGAGGTAGAAAGTTCCTGCTTTGGGGTTCTATTCATTCAATCAATCAATCAATCAATCAATCGTATTTATTGAGCGATTACTTTGTGCAGAGCACTGTACTAAGCGCTTGGGAAGTACAAGTTGGCAACATATAATCGTATTTATTGAGCGCTTACTGTGTGCAGAGCACTGGACTAAGCGCTTGGGAAGGACAAGTTGGCAACATCTAGAGACGGTCCCTACCCAACAGCGGGCTCACAGTCTAGAAGGGGGAGACAGAGAACAAAACAAAACACATTAACAAAATAAAATAAATAGAATAAATATGTACAAATAAAATAGAGTACTCAATCAATCGTATTTATTGAGCGCTTACTGTGTGCAGAGCACTGGACTAAGCGCTTGGGAAGGACAGGTTGGCAACATCTAGAGACGGTCCTTACCCAACAGCGGGCTCACAGTCTAGAAGGGGGAGTCAGAGAACAAAACACATTAACAAAATAAAATAAATAGAATAAATATGTACAAATAAAATAATCAATCAATCAATTGTATTTATTGAGCGCTTACTGTGTGCAGAGCACTGGACTAAGCGCTTGGGAAGGACAAGTTGGCAACATCTAGAGACGGTCCCTATCCAACGGCAGGCTCACAGTCTAGAAGGGGGAGACAGACAACAAAACAAAACACATTAACAAAATAAAGTAAGTAGAATAAATATGTACAAATAAAATAGAGTAATCAATCAATCAATCAATCATATTTATTGAGCACTTACTGTGTGCAGAGCACTGGACTAAGCGCTTGGGAAATCCAAGTTGGCAACATCTAGAGACAGTCCCTACCCAACGGCAGGCTCACAGTCTAGAAAGGGGAGACAGAGAACAAAACAAAACACATTAACAAAATAAAATAAATAGAATAAATATGTACAAATAAAATAGAGTAATCAATCAATCAATCGTATTTATTGAGCTCTTACTGTGTGCAGAGCACTGGACTAAGCGCTTGGGAAGGACAAGTTGGCAACATCTAGAGACGGTCCCTACACAACGGTGGGCTCACAGTCTAGAAGGGGGAGACAGAGAACAAAACACATTAACAAAATAAAATAAATAGAATAAATATGTACAAATAAAATAGAGTAATAAATACGTACAAACATATATACATATATACAGGTGGTGTGGGGAGGGGAAGGAGGTAAGGCGGGGGATGGGGAGGGGGAGGAGGGGGAGAGGAAGGAGGGGGCTCAGTCTGGGAAGGCCTCCTGGAGGAGGTGAGCTCTCAGTAGGGCCTTGAAGGGAGGAAGAGAGCGAGCTTGGCGGGTGGGCAGAGGGAGGGCATTCCAGGCCAGGGGACGACTGTTGGGTAGGGACCGTCTCTATATGTTGCCAACTTGTACTTCCCAAGCACTTTGTACAGTGCTCAGTAAGCGCTCAATAAATACGATTGATTGATTGATTGATTGACGTGGGCCAGGGGTCGACGGCGGGACAGGTGAGAACGAGGCACGGTGAGGAGATTAGCGGCAGAGGAGCGGAGGGTGCGGGCTGAGCTGGAGAAGGAGAGAAGGGAGGTGAGGTAGGAGGGGGCGAGGGGATGGACAGCCTTGAAGCCCAGGGTGAGGAGTTTCTGCCTCATGTGTAGGTTGACTGGTAGCCACTGGAGATTTTTGAGGAGGGGAGTAATATGGCCCAGAGCGTTTCTGGACAAAGACAATCTGGGCAGCAGCATGAAGTATGCCGCTGCATACTTCTACTTCTGCATACTTCTACTGCATCTTCTGGGCCACAAACTCAATGTTTCCAAAGAAACTTTCTTATTCCAGTTGGGAAACTTGGGTCCTGGGTCCTTAGCACGGTAACTGCTGTTGTTTTTACCATCCCCATTGTCATCACCCTCCAAACAGCTCCCGGTCCGCTCGGTATTATTGTCTCCGTTTCATTCATTCAATTGTATTTATTGAGTGCTTACTTTGTGCAGAGCACTGTACTAAGCGGTTGGGAAGTACAAGTTGGCAACATATAGAGACGGTCCCTACCCAACAGCGGGCTCACAGTCTAGGAGGGGGAGACAGGCAACAAAACAAAACATATTAACAAAATAATATAAATAGAATAAATTCATTCATTAGATTGTATTTATTTGTTCATTCATTCAATTGCATTTATTGAGCGCTTACTGTGTGCAGAGCACTGTACTAAGCGCTTGGGAAGTACAAGTTGGCAACATCTAGAGACAGTCCCTACCCAACAGCGGGCTCGCAGTCTAGAAGGGGGAGACGGGCAACAAAACAAAACATATTAACAAAATAAAATAAATAGAATAAATTCATTCATTAGATTGTATTTATTCGTTCATTCATTCAATTGCATTTATTGAGCGCTTACTGTGTGCAGAGCACTGTACTAAGCACTTGGGAAGTACAAGTTGGCAACATCTAGAGACGGTCCCTACCCAACAGCGGGCTCGCAGTCTAGAAGGGGGAGACGGGCAACAAAACAAGACATATTAACAAAATAAAATAAATAGAATATGTACAAGTAAAATAGAGTAATAACTATGTACAAACATGATATATACATATATACAGGATATATACATATATACAGGATATATACATATATTTCTTTTACTTTGTTAGTATGTTTGGTTTTGTCTCCCCCTTTTAGACTGTGATCCCACTGTTGGGTAGGGACTGTATATGTTGCCAATTTGTACTTCCCAAGCGCTTAGTACAGTGCTCTGCACACAGTAAGCGCTCAATAAATACGACTGATGATGATGATGATGATATATGTGTAACACAAGTCACTTCATTTCCACCATCTCCTCACTTTAACCACATTTGGATACATCAAAGAGTGCCTTCAATCTAAACCAAGGCACGGAGCTGGTTACCGAGGCCTGAAATGCATTGCCGAGGAAGTCACAGAGCTTCTCGGCGTGGTGGCTAGGGCTTATGTGGTGTTCAGGTGGGCTAGGTCACTCTTGGCCTGACATTGTTTAATAATAACCATTATGGTATTTGTTAAGCACTTAATAATAATAATAATAATGGCATTTGTTAAGCGCTTACTATGTACAAAGCACTGTTCTAAATGCTGGGGAGGATACAAGGTGATCAGGTTGTCCCATGTGGGGCTCAGTAATAATCCCCATTTTACAGATGAGGGAACTGAGGCCCAGAGAAGTGACTTGCCCAAAGTCACAGAGCTGACAGATGGCGGAGCCGGGATTTGAACTCATGACCTCTGACTCCCAAGCTTCCATTGAGCCACGCTGCACTTTGTGCCAAGTACCGTACTCGGCACTGGGTTAGATGCACGGTCTCCAGTTCTCACGTGGGGCTCACGGTCCAACTAGGAATGAGAGCAGGGATTGACTCTCCATTTTGCAGATGAGGAAACTGAGGCACGGAGAATTTAGGTGACTTGACCAAGGTCACACAGTAAGTAAGTGGAGGAGGTGGGATTAGAACCCAGGTCTTCTGTCTCCCAAGCCCATGCTCTTTCCACTAGGCCATGCAGCTTCTCCCATTTAATTAACCATTCAATCAATCGATGAAGTTTATTGCACGCCTACTGTACTAAGCGCCTGGGAGAGTACAATACAATAGATTTGGTAGACGCCATCCCTGTCCGCAAGAAGCTTATAGCCTGGAAGTTTAGGGGCCGTCGCGCCCGAAAGCAGGGGGATAGACTCATTGGCTTCTAGAGACCCCTTTCAGGCCTGCGATCTCTGTGATTCTCTTTAAACCAGAGATAGAGAATCAATCGTATTTATTGAGCGCTTACTGTGTGCAGAGCACTGTACTAAGCGCTTGGGAAGTACAAGTTGGCAACATATAGAGACGGTCCCTACCCAACAGTAGGTTCACAGTCTAAAAGGGGGAGACAAAGAACAAAACCAAACATACTAACAAAATAAAATAGAATAGATATGTACAAGTAAAATAAATAAATAGAGTAATAAATATGTACAAACATATATACATATATATATATATATATATATATATATATGTAGATATATATATATATATACATATATACAGAGAAGCAGTGTGGCCTAGCGAATAGAGCACAGGGCTGGGAGTCGGAAGGACCCGGGTCCTAATCCCACCTCCTCCACTTACCTACTGTGTGACCTTGGTCAAGTCACTTAAATTCTCCGTGCCTCAGTTTCCTCATCTGCAAAATGGAGATTCAATCCCTGCTCTCATTCCTAGTTGGACCGTGAGCCCCACGTGAGAACCGGAGACCGTGCATCTAAGCCAGTGCCAAGTACGGTACTTGGCACAAAGCGCAGCGTGGCTCAATGGAAAGAGTATGGGCTTGGGAGTCAGAGGTCATGAGTTCAAATCCTGGCTCCGCCAACTGTCAGCTGTGTGACTCTGGGAAAGTCACGTCACTTCTCCGGGCCTCAGTTCCCTCATCTTTAAAATGGGGATTAAGACCGTGAGCCCCATGTGGGACATGGATTGCGTCCAACCCAATTACCCTGTGTCTACCCCAGTGCTTAGAACAGCGCAGCGCCACTTGTCCGCTGAGTGACCTTGGGCAAGTCACTTCTCCGTGCCTCAATTCCCTCATCTTTAAAATGGGGATTAAGACCGTGAGCCCCATGTGGGACGTGGATTGCGTCCGACCCAATTACCCTGCGTCTACCCCAGTGCTTAGAACAGGGTTTCGCCCATAGCAAGCGCTTAACAAATTCCATCATTATTATTAATACCATTTTTTTAAAAAAAGAAACCCAGGCATTCCTTAATCTACATTTCAGTTCCCTAGTCTCTGGCTGCTTCTACTACCCATTCCAATTTGCTTATGAAAAAGCCCACGGCATATAATGCGTGCCCATGCAGTCAGGTGGCAGGGCAGCAACTGAGGACTGACTCGGCCCTTGGGGTGTGGCCGCTGCCCTGGGTGGGTGGTATGTTGCCAACTTGTACTTCCCAAGCGCTTAGTACAGTGCTTCGCACACAGTAAGCGCTCAATAAATATGATTGATTGATTGGTAGGGGGGTGCAGCTGGCTCTGAAGGAGCTGAACTGTCACTCTGGACCTTGACCGGTAACCCCCGAAAGAAGGATTCTTTCTGCGTTTGTAAGACTGGGAAGCCTAGCCGGCTACTAGTGGATCTTTGCTGGTTTCTCCATTTTGACTCCCTCCATCAACTGGAATCTCCCTGAGGGCAGGAACGGTGTCTGTTCTTTAACCTGGTTCCCAATGACCCTCACTCATCATCTGAAACCTTTTCTAATAATAATTATTAGAAAGCTAGCTCTCTTCCTCCCTTCAAGGCCCTATTGAGAGCTCACCTCCTCCAGGAGGCCTTCCCAGACTGAGCCCCCTCCTTCCTCTCCCCCTTGTCCCCCCTCCATCCCCTCCATCTTACCTCCCTCCCTTCCCCACAGCACCTGTATATATGTTTGTACATATTTATTACTCTATTTATTTATTTATTTTACTTATACATATCTATTCTATTTATTTTACTTTGTTAACATGTTTGGTTTTGTTCTCTGTCTCCCCTTTCTAGACTGTGAGCCCGTTGCTGGGTAGGGACTGTCTCTATATGTTGCCAACTTGTACTTCCCAAGCGCTTAGTCCAGTGCTCTGCACATAGTAAGCGCTCAATAAATACGATTGATTGATTGATTATGGTATTTGCTAAGCGCTTATTTTGGACCAAGCACTGGGGTAGATACAAGTTAATCAGGTTGGACAAAGTCCCCCCGTCCCACATGGGGTTCACACTCCTAATCCTCATTTTTTTACAGATGAGGCACAGAGAAGTGAAGCATCTCGCCCCAGGTCCCACAGCAGACATGCGCCGGAGCCAGGATTAGAACCCAGGTCCTTCTGACTCCGAGGCCCTCTTTCTTTTCTCTCTTGCAGGACTGTAGGATCCCCCTGTCCATTGAGCCAACGGATAAAGGTTGCTACCCGCTGAACGATCGTCTCTTCTGCAAACCTTGCCACGTGAAGCAGAGCGCCGCGGGGTGCTGCTAGGGCGCCCCGGGGGACCCCGGCCCCAGCATGCGGATGCAGCAGTCCCCCACCCCTGCAGCCCCTCGCCCTCCATCCCACCCTCCTCCCACCCATGGAAAAGTGACTTTCTGTCCCCCTTCTGGGGTGGATTCCTGAGCCAATCCACTGCAGCCTAGATTCCTCTTCCCTCCCTTTTAGTAAAACTCCCAAATGGGGCTCCGATCCCCCTATCTCCCATCGAGCTCTAAGACCCTCTGAGTCCACCCCAGAAGAGTCCGTTCGGCTGCAGAACTCTGAAAGCCCCGGGTTTTTTTCCCTGAGGTCACTGCCGTGGAATTTATTTGGTACTTGTGGTGTTTTGGGAATCACAGCGCTGCTCCGGGAGGGGGAGGTGAGGCCACATGCCTGTTTGTCTCCACAAAGCCGAGCCTCCGGCCCAGAGGGAGCCGGAAATCTTCACCCACAGCTTCGCACGCGCCCGAGATCCCCGGCTTCTCCCCGAGGCTGTCGGATGGCCGATGTCAGCGGTGGATTCCCAGGCCCGCTGCCGGCGTGGGGCCCGGTGAACTTGAAGCTGGGCGGTGAGAAAGGACACCCAGCTGAAGGATGGCCCTCATCCCCCGGCCAGTTGCTGGAATTCTGTTCCCAAGTGGGAGAAGCCACATGAGGCCAGCGTGAGGGGAGGAGCTGCAGTCCTGTCCTGGAAAGAGCGGCTTCGTGTTCCCATCAAGCACTCGGGATAAGTGATCTTTGAGCTACAGCCTGAAAGTCGACGCGACCCCAGGCCGGGGCCTGGGAAATGGCCGTTGCGGTCCAGACATCCAGTCCCCTGAGCTCACACTGGAAGCCAGTCCTGGAGCTGGGAAGTGCTCGTGACCTCTCCTTTGCAGGTTCGCGGGTCAGCAAAGGGAGCCCCTGATTCTTTCACCCCATCTGGGTTCCTGAAACTTCCCTGTGCCTTTTCCAGGAGCCCCGAAAAAGCCACAAGGATCGGTGAGGCCCCGATCCTTCTCTTTCCCCCTGGCTCAAACTCCCAAGCCCCGCTGCCGACAAGCCGCTTTCCCGAACAAAGATGGGGGCCCCGGTGGGGCAGGGGGACAGGAGGACTCACCGGCACTGACACTTTAAATCAAGCACCAGATAGGGGGGCCCATCTGGGAAGCCAGAGCAATGCTAGAAGCTTGGATCTGGGGGAACTCAAAATTCTCTGGCAGGAGAACTTTAGGAATCGGGACGTTTCTGGGCTTTTCCCATGGAATGAGACTTTTCTCAGCTGGTTCCTTTTCACGCAGCTTTGGAACTTGGCAAGAACAGTTCCCAACCTCGGCCTGGTCCCCGCGGCTCCTTCCCCACCCTGCCAGGGCTGACTCCAGAAGAACACTTCTCTTTTCCGCCACGGATCTGTAGGTCCCAAGCCCCAGGGCTGTTACCTGGGAGCTCCGAGGGTATTTTTAGATGTATATTCCCTGCTAGGGTAGCCTCGGGGTAACACACTTACTTCTTCGAAAACAGTAAATATCACCAAGACCCCCACGACTCTACTTGTCCTTAGCCCCAACTCCGTGCCTCGGGATTTCCCTGGGGAGAGAGAGCCTTTCAGTCAGTCAGTCATATTTATTGAGCGATTAATATGCGCAGAGCAATATAACAATAAGCAGACAAGCGCTTCTTAGCCCACGGAGGTGGGCTGGGCGTTCCAGCCAGAAATGTGGCTTCGATGTTCCCCCCGGCCCTGGCTGAACTGCTGTTCCCTCTAGGCTGTAAGCTCCCTGTAGGCAGGGAATGTGTCTGTTATTTGTTCTGCTGTACTCTCCCAAGCACTTAGCACAGTGTTCAGCACACAATAAGCGCTCAGTAAATACGGTTGACTGACTGCTGTTGCTCACATCCCCTTGAGGCTCCAAGAAATAGTGGTGGGCCGCCCCAGTTAGCCAAGACTGCCAGCGGGAAGCTATTTCTGTCCTCTCCTGCCCCATTCCCAAGGGGTGAAGTGTCCTTTCATTCATTCAGTCATTTACTGAGCGCAGAGCACTGTACTCCAACGCTTAGAGCAGTGCTTTGCATATAGTAAGCGCTTAACAGACACCATCATCATTATTATTATTACTAAGTGCCTGGGAGGGTACAATACAGCAATAAACAGTCATATTCTCTTAGCTTGGCCCCAAGCTCTCAGTCCCTTCTTCATAACTGTGGTTTGGGGGAAGTGCTTACTCTGTGCCAAGCACTGTATTAAGAGCTGGGGATAGATACCAGATAATAATGATGGCATTTGGTAAGTGCTTACTATGTGCCGAGCACTGTTCTAAGCGCTGGGGGGATACAAGGTGATCGGGTTGCCCACGTGGGGCTCACAGTCTCCATTTTACAGATGAGGTAACAGGTTCAGAAAAGTTAAGTGACTTGCCCAGAGTCACACAGCTGGCAAGTGGAGGAGTCGGGATTAGAACCCATGACCATCAGAGACCATCCCTCAATCAATCAATCTCATTTGAGTGCTTACTCTGTGAGAGCACTGTACTAAGTGCTTGGGAGAGGACAAAATAACAGAGTTGGTAGACATATTCCCTGCCTACTGTGGGCTTACAGTTTACAGTCTAGAACCCTGGTTCCAAATGGGGCTCCCAGTCTAAGTAGGAGGGAGAGAAGGTGTTGAATCCTAAGGAAACCGAGGCACAGATTAGCTAAGTGACTTGCCCAAGATCACTCAGCAGGTAAGTGGCAGAGCCAGGATTAAAACCCATGTTCTCTGACCTAGGCCTGGACTCTTTCCCCTAGGTCACACTACTACTTCATTCATTCATTCAATCGTATATATTGAGCGCTTACTGTGTGCAGAGCACTGTACTAAGCGCTTGGGAAGTGCAAGTTGGCAACATATAGAGACGGTCCCTACCCCACAGTGGGCTCACAGTCTAGAAGGGGCAGCATGATGCAGTGGATAGAGCACGGGCCTGGAGTCAAGAAAGTTGTGAGTTCTAATCCCGGCTTTGTCACTTGTCTGCTGTGTGACCTTGGGCAAGTCACGTCACTTCTCTGTGCCTCAGTTCCCCCATCTGTAAAATGGGGATTGAGACTGTAAGCCCCATGTGGGACAGGGACTGTGTCCAACCTGATTTGCTTGTATCCACCCCAGCGCATATGTACAGTGCCTGGCACACACTAAGTGCTTAACAAATACCATAATTATTATTATTACTTTTCCACGTATTGCATTGGAACCACATCCACCCTGAGACCTAGTGCATAAAATGACAGGCACTCAGGTCTTCTACACCACAGGGATTGTACCCTGGCAAAACTCCACATTCTGGAAGACTACCACTATGATTCTCACCATGTCTGCGGCCACACACTAGCACAGGCACATAAGCTACTTTTTCCAACACAGTGGTGTCCCTTGTATCCAGACAGGCTTCCGATGTCAGAAACATGCTCCCTAATTCCCAAATCACACCACAGCTAAAATACACCATGAAAACAGACTTCCTGGATGAACTGGGTGTGGGATTTTTAAGAATGTGCTGTCTTACATTCAATTTTCCGTGCCAGTCGCTCTGGGGACTCTGGATCTGGACAAAGCCATCACTGACCTCATCATTACCATCATGATGATCATTAAGATATTAAGTGCTTCCTATGAGCCCACTGTTGGGTAGGGACTGTCTCTATATGTTGCCAACTTGTACTTCCCAAGCGCTTAGTACAGTGCTCTGCACACAGTAAGCGCTCAATAAATACGATTGATGATGATGATGTCCCAAGCCTTGCTCTAAGCACTGGGGTAGATAAAGAATAAACAAATCAGACTCAATCTCTGGCCCACATGGGGCCCCACAATCTTAAATGGACAAACTTTTCCTCCCCAGTGGAATGGACATCTCTCCCTCTCTCTCCCTAACAAATACCACCACTCTGCAGTCACCAGTTATTATTATTATCATTATGATTATGGTATTTGTTAGATGTTTTCTATGTGTCAAGCACTGTGGTAGATACAAATTAAACAGGTCGGACACAACTCCTGTCCCACAGGGGTCTCACAGTCAATGAGGGACAGGCATTGAATCCCCATTTTACAGAAGAGGAAATTGAGGCCCAGAGAAGTGAGGTGACTTGCCCCAGGTCACACGGCAGGCAACTGTTAGAACCCAGGTCCTCTTATTCCCAGGCCCGTGCTCTTTCCACTAGACCCCGGCTGCTCCTTCCAATCCCTGCCTGACCCTTGCTTCTTCGAAGCAGCCTTTCGTGGACCTGATAATGACCTTCTGGCCTATTTCTCTGAATAATAATAATAATAATGGCATTTATTAAGCGCTCACTATGTGCAGAGCACCAAACACCCCATGCCTGTGGTCATATGAACATGCAATTCTGGACTTTTTCTTCCTCTGTCCAACAACGGAGGCCATCAGCTCTGAGATCTCACCCTTATGCAAGCCTTTCTCCCCTCCCTGATCATGTAGAGATTCAAGTGAGGAGTGGGATGGGAGACTATTAATCAATCAGTTCTATTTATCAGCCAATCAATCGTATTCATTGACCACTGTGTGGACAGCACTGTACTAAGCACTTGGGAGAGTAGACTATAGTAACATAAGTTAGCAGACATTACCTACCCACAGAGAGCTTACAGTCTAGAGGGGGAGACAGACATTAATATAAACCAATACTTTTTGGCATTGTACATCGTGAGTTCTAATCCCGGCTTTGTCACTTGTCTGCTGTGTGACAGCAGACAAATAATGGTATTTGTTATTAACAAATAATGGTATTTGTTATGTGCTTACTATGTGTCAAGCACTGTTCGAAGCGCTGGGGGAGATACAAGCAATCAGGTTGTCCCACCTGGGGCTCACAGTCTTAATCCCCATTTTACAGATGCGGGAACTGAGCCACAGAGAAGTTGCTTGCTCAAGTCACACAACAGATAAGTGGCAGAGTTGGGATTAGAACCCATGTCCTCTGACTCCCAAGCCCGTGCTCGTTCCGCTAAGCCACGCTGCTTCTCGGTTATTATGGCTATGTGTAATTATATATGATATACATTATATTATCTATTAATATAAATAAATCAATAACGGATAAGTACACAGGTGCCGTGGGGCTCAGGGAAGAGTGAATGAACGGAGCAAATCCCAGGGCAAGGGTGATGCAAAAGGGAATGGAAGAAGGAAGTGAGGAAGAGGAAAAGAGGAAGGCCTCTTGGAGGAGATGTGCCTTCTCAATAAGGCTTTGAAGGGGGGGAGAGTGATTGTTGGATATTCATTCATTCAATCGTATTTGTTGAGCGCTTCCTGTGTGCAGAGCACTGTACTAAGTACTTGGGAAGTACAAGTCGACAACATATAGAGACGGTCCCTACTCAACAACGGGGCTCATAGTCTAGAAGGGGGAGACAGACAACAAAACAAAACATGTAGACAGGTGTCAAAATCATCAGAACAGATAGAATTAAAGCTATATGCACACATGGGGCACCCTGATAATAATAATAATGGCATTTATTAAGCACTTATCATGTGCAAAGCACTGTTCACCTATATATGATATACATTATATATTAATATAAATAAATCTATAACGGATAAGTACACAGGTGCCGTGGGGCTCAGGGAAGAGTGAATGAATGGAGCAAATCCCAGTGTAAGGGTGATGCAAAAGGGAATGGAAGAAGAGGAAAAGAGGAAGAAGAAAAGAGGAAGGCCTCTTGGAGGAGATGTGCCTTCTCAATAAGGCTTTGAAGGGGGGGAGAGTGATTGTTGGATATTCATTCATTCAATTGTATTTGTTGAGCACTTCCTGTGTGCAGAGCACTGTACTAAGCGCTTGGGAAGTACAAGTCGGCAACATAAAGAGACGGTCCCTACCCAACAACAGGGCTTACCGTCTAGAACGGGGAGACAGACAACAAAACAAAGCATGTAGACAGGTGTCAAAATCGTCAGAACAAATAGAATTAATGCTAGATGCACAGAATTAAAGCTGTATGCACACATGGGACAACCTGATAATAATAATAATGGCATTTATTAAGCACTTATTATGCACGAAGCACTGTTCACCTGATCACCTTGTATCCCCCTCAGCGCTTAACAAGTGTCTCCCACATAGTAAGCGCTTAACAAGTGCCATCATCATAGAGAAGCAGTGTGGCTCAATGGAAAGCGCCCGGGCTTTGGAGTCAGAGGTCATGGGTTCAGACTGTGAGCCCACTGTTGGGTAGGGACTGTCTCCATATGTTGCCAATTTGTACTTCCCAAGCGCTTAGTACAGTGCTCTGCACACAGTAAGCGCTCAATAAATACGATTGATGATGATGATGATGATGTGGGCGAGAGGTCAGAGGCGAGTACAGTGAGTAGATGGGCATTAGAGGAGCAAAATGTGCAGGTTTGTGTAGTAAGTTGTAGTAGGAGAACAGCTAAGTGAGGTAGGAGGGGGCAAGGCAAGCGAGTGCTCAAAAGCCGACGGTAGGAAGTGTCTGTTTGACGCAGAGGTGGATGGGCAACCACTAGAGGTTCTTGAGGAGTGGGGAAATTTGAATTGAACGTTTTTGCAATAATAATAATAATAATGTTGGTATTTGTTAAGCACTTGCTATGTGCAAAGCACTGTTCCAAGCGCTGGAGTAGATGCAAGATAATCAGGTCTGAAACAGTCCCTGTCGCACATGGGGCTCACAGTTTAAGTTGGAGGGAGAATAGATATTGAATCCCTATTTTACAGATGAGGAGACTGAGGCCCAGGTACATTTAGTGACTTGTCCAAGGTCAAGTTGATCAGGTTGTCCCACCTGAGGCTCACAGTCTTAATCCCCATTTTACAGATAGGGTAACTGAGGCCCAGAGAAGTGAAGTGACTTGCCCAAAGTCACCCCGCTGACAATTGGCAGAGCCGGGGTCTGAACCCATGACCTCTGACTCCAAAGCCCGGGCTCTTGCCACTGAGCCACGCTGCTTCTCTTCTTCTTCTTCTTAGAAGAAGAGAACGGTTTTGTAGAAAACCGTGCAGGGCAGGAGAGGGAAGTGAGGACTGGAGTTGCCAATTTGTTGCCAATTTGTACTTCCCAAGCGCTTAGTACAGTGCTCTGCACATAGTAAGCGCTCAATAAATACGACTGATGATGATGATGATGGAGTGGGGAAAGGAGGTAGGAGACAGGAGGCATTTAGTTAGGCATTTGAAGACAGGAGACATTTGGAGACAGGAGGCATTTGAAGCAGCGTGGCTCGGCGGAAAGAGCCCGGGCTTGGGAGTCGGAGGTCATGGGTTCAAATCCCAGCTCTGCCGCTTGTCAGCTGTGTGACTTTGGGCAAGTCACTTCACTTCTCTGAGCCTCAGTTCCCTCATCTGGAAAATGAGGAGTAGAGACTGTCTCTATATGTTGCCAACTTGTACTTCCCAAGCGCTTAGTACAGTGCTCTGCACACAGTAAGCGCTCAATAAATACAATTGATTGATTGGTTGACTGTGAGCCCCACGTGGGACATCCTGATCACTTGTATCCTCCCCAGTGCTTAGAACAGTGCTTTGCACATAGTAAGTGCTTAACAAATGCCATTATTATTATTATTATTATTATTAATAAGTGCTTACTGTGTGCACAGCACTATGCTAAGTGCTTGAGAGAGTACTACATAGAAGAGTTGGTAGAAACAGCCCCTGCCCACAGCGAGCTTACAATCACTCAGTCGTCCCTACTGAGCGCTTATTCTGAGCAGAGCACTGTACTAAGCACCTGGGAGAGTACAACACAGTGTAATAGACACATTTTAGGTTTCTGGTCTAAGGCAAATATGTGTCCATACCTTAGACATGCCATTTGCCTGGTGTGTGTGACCTTGGACAAGTCACTAAATGTACCTGGGCCTCAGTTTCCTCATCTGTAAAACAGGGATTCAATATCTATTCTCCCTCCAACTTAAACTGTGAGCCCCATGTGCGACAGGGACTGTTTCAGACCTGATTATCTTGCATCTACCCCAGCACTTAGAACAGCGCTTGGCACATAGGGAGGGCTTAACAAATACCATGATAATAATAATTATGAATATTGTCTCCTGCCTTCTGGGGGCCTGAGAAGAGATTGAGCCAGCAGGTTTCTCTCTTCCGAGGAAGAGGTAGAAGGGGGCGGGAGGAGGATGAGAAAAGCTACCAAATTAATCAATCAATCAATCAATCAATTGTATTTATTGAGCACTTACTGTGTGCAGAGCACTGTACTAAGCGCTTGGGAAGAACAAGTTGGCAACATATAGAGACAGTACAGAGACCCTCAACCACAAATATAAACCCCAAGCCTTCATCCTGCCAACTGACCCTGCTCCCCGATTGACCCAGGATCTAGTCCTTGCAGCAAATCGATTTAGGCAGGTCCTGGGGATAAGGGAGGTTTTTTATTTTGTTGTTTTTTCTTTAAAATACTATTTGTTAAGCCCTTACTATGCACCAGGCTGTACCTTTCTAGATTCTAAGCTTTTAGTAAGCAGGGAATGTGTTTATTGCTGTATTGTAGTCTCCCAAGTGTCCAGTACAGTGCTCTGCGTAGGGTAAGTGCTAAATAAATGTGATTGAGCAGGATAATAATAATAATAATGGCATTTAGTAATCGCTTACTATGTGCAAAGCACTGCTGTAAGCACTGGGGAGGTTACGAGATTATGAGGTTGCCTCTCGTGGAGCTCACAGTCTCAATCCCCATTTTCCAGATGAGGTAACTGAGGCCAAGAGAAGTGAAGTGACTTGCCCAAAGTCACACCGCTGACAATTGGTGGAGCCGGGATTTGAACCCTCGACCTCTGACTCCGAAGCCCGGGCTCTTTCCTACTGAGCCACGAGGGCGGACCCGATCCGTGTCCCACATGGGGCTCACAGTCCAAATCCCCGACTCACAGATGAGGTAACTGAGGCACAGAGAAGTTAAGTGACCTGCCCAAGTTCACCCAGCAGACAAGTGCTGCAGCGGGGATTCAAAGCCAGGTCCTCTGACTCCCAGGCGTGGGCTAAAAGTAAGTTTTGCAACCCTTCTTGAGAAACTGGGGGGCCTCGGGGAAAGCTCTTGCGATTCATCATCATCATCATCATCAATCGTATTTATTGAGCGCTTACTATGTGCAGAGCACTGTAATAAGCGCTTGGGAAGTACAAATTGGCAACATATAGAGACAGTCCCTACCCAACAGTGGGCTCACAGTCTAAAAGGGGGAGACAGAGAACAAAACCAAACATACTAACAAAATAAAATAAATAGAATAGATATGTACAAGTAAAATAAATAAATAAATAAATAGAGTAATAAATATGTACAAACATATATACATTTATACAGGTGATGTGGGGAAGGGAAGGAGGTAAGATGGGGGGGAATTCAATATGCTCCTTAGGAATGTGTGTCTGTGCAGGAGGTGGAGAGAGGGGTGTTTCTCGCCCTCTCTCCTCCTCCTTTGGATCTCTCTCCCGGGCCCCCCACAACCCACAGGTCATGGGTGTTGTCTTTGTCTCACCCCAAATACTGTTCTCTTAATCCCGGATTGTGTAAGATTCTGTTACCATTTCAGAAATCACTGTCTGCCACCCAGCTATTGGACTGCCTGGGGCGGATTCCTTCTGGAACGCCAGAAAATCAAATCTGATCTTCATTAGAGCAATATTGTAACCACGTGGTGAGCCCTCACCGTCCCCCGCCATGGAACCATTCCTTTCACCGCTCTACCAGAGCCAAGATCCAAAAGAGGAGCCAAGTATGGCTGAGAAATGGTAAAGTGCCAATGGAATTCTCCAAGATCACTTTAGCTCCAGGGTGTCGGCGGGAATGACCTCGCGGGACTGTGCAGAGAGGGAAAGAGAAACAGGAAATGATAACGCGGTTATTCTGAAAAAGGACCAAGTTGGAAAAAAGTTGGTTTGAAAGGGTCAGGGAGGGTTACAGGACAAATAACCCCCGGCATACATTGTTCCAGACAAGAGGGGTCACAAGCATGAAACTGGACCTCAGGATCTGCGCAATTTCTAGAGGGACCAAACACAGGAACCCCAATTTCTGCCCAGGAAGCTCAGCCCCGGGGCTGGAGACTGGACTCCAAGGTTGTCTCTGTACCTCTAACCATGTTGCATTTTCTGTTGTTGTTGTCTTTTTTTGTTTTTATCGTACCTCTTATTATGCGCAGGACACTGCACTAGGCCCTGGGATAGATACAAGATAATTGGGTTGTACACAGTCCTTGTCCTACATGGGGCTCCCAATCTTACTCCCCATTTTACAGATAACAATAATAATAATAATGGCATTTATTAAGCATTTACTATGTGCAAAGCTCTGTTCTAAGCGCTGGGGAGGTTACAAGGTGATCAAGTTGTCCCACGGGGGGCTCACAGTCTTAATCCCCATTTTACAGATGAGGGATCTGAGGCCCAGAGAAGTTGTGACTTGCCCAAAGTCACACAGCTGACAATTGGCAGAGCCAGGATTTGAACCCGTGACCTCTGACTCCAAAACCCGGGCTCTTTCCATTGAGCCACGCTGCTTCTCTACTTAGACTGTGAGCCCCATGTGGGACAAGGACTTTGTCCAACCAGATAAACAAGGAGGTACTCCGGTACTTAGAACACACAGTAAGCACTTAAACGCCATAAAATTAGTTGCACATACATACAGATCCTAAAAAAACACTGGGGCCCAGATGTATAATAAAAATAACTGTGGTATTTGTTAAGAGCTTATTCTGGGCCAAGCACTGTACTAAGCATTGAGACAGATACAAGTTAATCGGGTTGGACACATTCCCTGTCCCACGTGTGGCTCACAGTTGAAGCGGAAGGGAGGACAGGTATGGAATCCCCATTTTCCAGATGAGGAAACTGAGGCCCAGAAGTGATTTCCCGGGATCACTCAGTAGGTGAATGGTGGAGCCGCGATTAGAACCCAGGTTCCTTCATCATCATCATCAATCGTATTTATTGAGTGCTTACTGTGTGCAGAGCGCTGTACTAAGCGCTTGGGAAGTACAAGTTGGCAACATATAGAGACAGTCCCTACCCAATAGTGGGCTCACCGTCTAAAAGGGGGAGACAGAGAACAAAACCAAACATACTAACAAAATAAAATAAATAGAATAGATATGTACAAGTAAAATAAATAAATAGAGTAACAAATATGTACAAACATATATACATATATATGTATATAGGCCCCGGCTTTTTCCATTAAGCCACACTGATTCCCCAGCAAAGATGATCTGTATTAAAGTATCCCAATATCCCAATCCACCTAACCCCCCGCTGGGTGCCAGTTGGAGAGAGAAGCGGCGTAGCTTAGTGGTTAGAGCCTGGGCCCGGGAGTCTGAAGGGCCTGGACTCTAATCCCAGTTCCACCACCTGTCTGTTGTGGGACCTTCAGCAAATCACTTCACTTCTCTGGGCCTCAATGACCTCATCTGGAAAATGGGGACTAAGACTGGGATTTGAAGTGACATTCGGACCGTACTCGATGACATCCCGTGAACGGGTTGCGGCTTTGAAGGTGATAGGGCAATGCTCTAAATAGCCAGAAGACGATATATTCAGTGATCATTATTTATGTTACTTTAAAAAGCGAGTCAGAATATATGTAATAGCAGTGGGCAGCAATAGTGGAACTGATAAAAGGATAAGAAAAATAATTTGGGTGTAATAGTGACAGGAAAAAGAATGGAATCAATCAATGGTTTTTTTTATGGTATTTGCTAAGTGCTTACTATGTGCCTGACAATAACTGTCCCCCTTTTCGAAGCCTTAATGAAGGCACATCTCCTCCATGACTAAGCCCTCCTTTCCTCTTTTCCCACTCTCTGCTGTGCGGCTCTGACTTGCTCTTTTTATTCATCCACCCTCCCAGCCCTTCACTATTTATGTACAGATCTGCAATATATGTTGCCAACTTGTACTTCCCAAGCGCTTAGTACAGTGCTCTGCACACAGTAAGCGCTCAATAAATACAATTGAATGAATGAATGAACTCACGGCCTCTGACTCCAAAGCCCGGGCTCTTTCCACTGAGCCGCCCTGATGCTCAGAAGTGGACAGAAGTCGGCTGAAGAGGGGAAGAACCTCTCTTAATCTCCTGTCTCCCACCTGAAAATCCCGTTCAACCCCTTTTCCAACCTGATCGTTTTGTATCTACTCCAGTGCTACTACAGAACTTAGCATATAGTTCTTATTGAATACTACTTATTAGTGTTATCTGCCAGTTTCTTTTATTCTTTCCCCTTGTGAGTTGGGGGGCACAAATTTTGAGTAGTTTTTCTGCATTTATTTGGGTACTTCTGGATTTGTGGCAGTGAAACGAGGACTCTAACCTCACGGTAGTATTAGGTGAATTCATATCCCATTTTGTCTTTATTTTCTTCAGCTTCCTTCTAGACTGTGAGCCCACTGTTGGGTAGGGACTGTCTATACGTTGCCAACTTGTACTTCCCAAGCGCTTAGTACAGTGCCCTGCACACAGTAAGCGCTCAATACAATTGATTGATTGATCATCATTAGTATTATTACTGCGTAACTTAAGGCAGTCACATCATCTCCCTGCACCTCTGTTTCCTCATCTGTAAAATGGAGACTTCGGACCGTCATTTAAGCCCTTTGGAAGAGAGGTGATGAGAGCCACGCGAATTCAGAGGTCAGTCAGATAGCGCAGAGCTTGCCTGACCTGGGACTGAAATAAAGAAATGAATCTGGTGACTCACCACCCCCTGAAGCAGCTGACTTCTGGATTTCCCCAAGGTCCCAGGCCTGGCTGGGCTCACTCTCCTCTTCAAAATGACCTCGAGCTTTTTTATTTATGGCATTTGTTAAGCACTTACTACGTGTCAGACACTGTACTAAGCACTGGGGTAGATACAAGCTAATCAGGTTGGGCATGGTCCCACATGGGGCTCACAGTCTTCATCCCCATTTTACAGATGAGGGAACATCAACATCAATCGTATTTATTGAGCGCTTACTGTGTGCAGAGCTCTGTACTAAGCGCTTGGGAAGTACAAATTGGCAACATACAGAGACAGTCCCTACCCAACAGTGGGCTCACAGTCTAAAAGGGGGAGACAGAGAACAAAACCAAACATACTAACAAAATAAAATAAATAGAATAGATATGTACAAGTAAAATAAATAAATAAATAAATAGAGTAATAAATATGTACAAACATGAACGTGAAGTGACTTGCCCAGGGTCACACAGCAGACAAGTAGGAGATTGGAACCCAAGCCCTTCTGATTCCCAGGCCCGTGCTCTACCCATTAGGCCACGCTAATTCCCAGAGCTTCGAGGCCTTGGGGAGAGCTACGATGATTTCACCCAGAGCTGTTTGAAACCTTCACCTTGCAGCTAGCTCCCTCACTCTGAGTTCCTCAGGAGCAGGGCTTAATTTGGGCTGGGATTCGGTCACGGGACCCATTCTGGGACATCAACATTTCTGGACGGGGCCTCTCTTTGGTCGGCTGCGGTGACTGGTTTTCCCATTAGAGGGTAAACTCCTTCTGGGCAGGGCAGGCTTCTTGTCTTTCTGTTGTACTTCCCGAACGCTTCGGATAATGCGTTGCACTTAGTGGGCACTCGTCATCATCGATGGTATTTATTTGAGCGCTTAAATTTTGGAGCATATTAAGCCCAAGTGGTCTTTGGAAGGCCAAATGACTCGATTTAGATTAGCATACTTTGGACACGTTATCAGGAGGACTAATACTCCGGAGAAGACCCTAATGCTAGGAAAAGTCCAGGAAGAATGTGGAATTCTTCCTGGCAGACCAGCAGCTAGATGGATACTGTGAGCCCACTGTTGGGTAGGGACTGTCTCTATATGTTGCCAATTTGTACTTCCCAAGCGCTTAGTACAGTGCTCTGCACATAGTAAGCGCTCAATAAATACAATTGATGATGATTGATGATGGATAGAGACCATAACAACGATAGCAGAAGAATCATTAGAAAGGTTACGGATCATGGCAGAAGACAGGACGTTGTGGAGAAAATATATCTGTAGAGCCACTATGAATCAGAAATGACTCGACGGCACTTGATGATGATGATGATGATAATAATAATAATAATAACTATACTCTCTTGGGCGAGTTTAATACAACAGAGTTTGTAGACAAGTTCCCTGCCCAGTGTCATCCTACTGCGACTACTATCATTACTACTACTATTGCTTCTAATAATAATAATAATAATAATAATAGTAATTGTAGTATTTGTTAAACGCTTACTATGTGCCAAGCACTCTACTAAGCACTGGGGTGGATACAAGTAATCGGGTTGGACACAGTCCCTGTCCCACATGGGGCTCACAGTCTCAATCCCCATTTTACAGATGAGGTTTCTGAGGCACAGAGAAATGAAATGCCTTGCCCACGAGGCCACGCAGCAGACATGTGGGGGAGGTGGGATTAGAACCCATGACCTTCTGATTCCCAGGCCTATGCTTTGCCACACTGCAATGCTGCTTTTTCTAGTGCTAATACCATGGAGAAGCAGCGTGGCTTAGTGGAAAGAGCCTGGGCTCTGGAGTCAGAGGTCATGGGTTCAAATCCCTGCTCCGCCAATTGTCAGCTGTGTAACTTTGGGCAAGTCACTTCACTTCTCTGTGCCTCAGTTCCCTCATTTGTAAAAAGGGGATTAAGACTGTGAGCCCCACGTGGGACAAACTGATCACCTTGTATCCCCACAGTGCTTAGAACAGTGCTTGGCACATAGTAAGCGCTTAACAAATACCATTATTATTATTATTACTACTGCCATTCCTGCTCCTAATCCCATTCCTATTGCCACTTTTAAAAATAGTACTCATTAAGTGCTTACTATGCGTCAAGCCCTGTTCTAAGCGCTGAGGTAGATACAATTTTATCTGGTTGGATACAGTCCCACATGGGGCTCACAGCCAAACTGGAGGGAGGAGGATTTAATCCTCATTTTCCAGATGAGGTAACCGAGGCACAGAGAAGTGTGGGTTTTTTTTAAAAAATAATATTTAAGTGCTTACTATGGGTCAAGCACCAGGGTAGAAACGAGTTAATCAAATCAGACACAGTCCCTGTCCCACGTGGAGCTCACAGTCTAAGTAGGACAGAAAACAGATATTGAATCACTATTTTGGGGTTAAAAAAATTAAGGCACTGAGAAGCTGAGTGACTAGCCCAAGGTGTCACTAGCCCAAGTGGCAGGGCTGGGATTAGATCCCAGGTCCTCTGGCTCTCAGGTCCGTGTTCTTGCTTGGAAAGCGCTTAACAAATACCATAATTATTATTATTTCCACTCGACCACGCCGTTTCTCAAACTACTTTCCACAGCGACTATCGGGAGAAGTGCTACTCCAGAGCAAGGCAGCTTGGCCTGATAAAAGGAAATAGTGGAACTTCTTTTCTTCAGCTTCTCTTCCCCATTCTCACCAGGGGATCTCGGAGGCGATAATTCAGAACACAGGCTCCCTTCCTCTCCCAGGGATCCAACGTTTCCTGCCCTTTGGTGAGACATCAGTTTGGGATGGGTAGACGAGAGAAGGAGGCCAAGAGGGAAGCAGTGTCGGTTAGTGAAAAGAGCATGGGCGTGGGAATCAGAGGACCTGGGTTCTAATTCATTCAGTCATTCATTTAATCGTATTTATTGAGCGCTTACTGTGTGCAGAGCACTGTACTAAGCACTTGGGAAGTACAAGTTGGCAACATATAGAGACGGTCCCTATCCAACAACTGGCACACAGTCTAGAAGGGGGAGACAGACAACAAAACAAAACATGTGGACAGGTGTCAAGTCAACAGAATAAATAGAAGTAAAGCTAAATGCACATCCGTAACAAAATAAATAGAGTAGTAAATATGTACAAGTAAAATAGAGTAATAAATCTAATCCAGACTCTACCACTTGTCTGCTGAGTAACACTGAACAGGTCACTTAGCTTCTCTATGCCTCAGTTCCGTCGCCTGTGAAATGAGGATTCAATCCCCCATTCTCCCTCCTACTTAACAATAATAAGAATAATGAATAATTACGGTATTTAAGTTTTTACTATGTGCTGAGCACTGTTCTAAGCACTGGGGTAGATACAAGCTAATCAGGTTGTCCCACGTGGGCTCACAGTCTTTAATCCCCATTTTACAGATGAGGTAACTGAGGCCCAGAGAAGTGAAATGACTTCCCCAAAGTTGCACAGCTGACAGGCGGCGGCGGTGCGGGGATTAGAACCCACAACCTCTGCCTCCGAAGCCCGTGCTTTTTCCACTAAGCCACGCTGCTACTTGGACTGAATATCTTGTATCTACCCCCACGTCCTTAGTGTATAGTGCTTTACAAACACCACAACCATTATTAGAGAAGCAGCGTGGCTCAGTGGAGAAGAGCACGGGCTCTGGAGTCAGAGGTCATGGGTTCAAACCCCGGCTCCGCCAATTAGCTGTGTGACTTTGGGCAAGTCACTTAACTTCTCTGGGCCTCAGTTACCTCATCTGTAAAATGGGGACTGAGACTGTGAGCCCCACGTGGGACAACCTGATCACCTTGTAACCTCCCCAGCGCTTAGAACAGTGCTTTGCACATAGTAAGCGCTTAATAAATGCCATCATTATTATTATTTTCTTATCCTTTTCTTTAAGACTGCCCCCACCCACCCATCCTGTATTACGTAAAACTTCTTCCTCCCCCTCCCCTTCACCCTCTGCCCCACCCCTAAAGCACACACACCTTGAGTTTTGCAAGAGAAACTTCCCAGAAGATGAGCTGTGCTCCAGGAGGAAGTCCTGAACTGAAACCCGAGGGTGGGAACGAGGATCGTGTTTTTCCAAGTGTTGCCATCTGGTTGCAAGTGCCTTTGCAATCTTGCCATATGGCGCGCCGCTCCCGCCTGCCTTTCCAGGCCTGAAACTGGGTAACAGATCAAAGAGTTTACCCCGACTGTTGCGTGGGGTTGCCTCTGTCAGGATATAAATACGGGATGTATTGCCGTAACCAAGGCAACAGTCTTCCCTAGGTTGCTTCCTGCTCAACTAGTTTTGCATGCTGGAATCCTAATGAAAAGATTATCACGCCCTCCCAATAAAGATACTTAACTGCTTCCTTGCTGATCCATGGTTTTCCCCAGAACTACAATGCACCGGTGGCCTAGTGGGTTCTAATATGGGCTCCACCACTTGTTTGTTGCATGACCTTGGGAAAGTCACTTAACTTCTGTAAAATGAGGGTTAAGACTGGGAGCCCCTTGTGGGACACGGACTGTGTCTAAACTGATCAGCTCGTATCTACCCTAGCGCTTAATACAGGTCCTGGCACATAGTAAGGGCTTAACAAATACCATAAAAAAAGGGGGTGGGAAACAGCAAATTTTTAATATCATCCTTTGGTCTCCAGAGAAACATACTGTTCGTTCAATCATATTCATGGTGTGTTTACTGTGTGCAGAGCACTGTACTATTGTCATATTCTTGTTACATTATACTCTCCCAAGGGCTTAGCACAGTGCCTGGCACATAGTAAGCACTTAACAAATACCATAAAAAAAAGGGGTGGGAAACAGCAAATTTTTAATATCATCCTTTGATCGCCAGAGAAATATACTGTTCATTCAATCGTATTCATTGTGTGTTTACTGTGTGCAGAGCACTGTACTATTGTTATAGATTGTTATATTCTTGTTACATTATGCTCTCCCAAGGGCTTAGCACAGTGCCTGGCACATAGTAAGCGCTTAACAAATACCATAAAAAAAGGGGTGGGAAACAGCAAATTTTTAATATCATCCTTTGGTCTCCAGAGAAACATACTGTTCGTTCAATCATATTCATGGTGTGTTTACTGTGTGCAGAGCACTGTACTATTGTCATATTCTTGTTACATTATACTCTCCCAAGGGCTTAGCACAGTGCCTGGCACATAGTAAGCACTTAACAAATACCATAAAAAAAAGGGGTGGGAAACAGCAAATTTTTAATATCATCCTTTGATCGCCAGAGAAATATACTGTTCATTCAATCGTATTCATTGTGTGTTTACTGTGTGCAGAGCACTGTACTATTGTTATAGATTGTTATATTCTTGTTACATTATGCTCTCCCAAGGGCTTAGCACAGTGCCTGGCACATAGTAAGTGCTTAACAAATACCATAAAAAAAGGGGTGGGAAACAGCAAATTTTTAATATCATCCTTTGGTCTCCAGAGAAACATACTGTTCATTCAATCGTATTCATTGTGTGTTTACTGTGTGCAGAGCACTGTACTATTGTTATAGATTGTTATATTCTTGTTACATTATACTCTCCCAAGGGCTTAGCACAGTGCCTGGCACATAGTAAGCCCTTAACAAATACCATAAAAAAAGGGGTGGGAAACAGCAAATTTTTAATATCATCCTTTGGTCGCCAGAGAAATATACTGTTCATTCAATCGTATTCATTGTGTGTTTACTGTGTGCAGAGCACTGTACTAGTGTTATAGATTGTTATATTCTTGTTACATTATACTCTCCCAAGGGCTTAGCACAGTGCCTGGCACATAGTAAGCACTTAACAAATACCATAAAAAAGGGGGTGGGAAACAGCACATTTTTAATATCATCCTTTGGTCTCCAGAGAAATATACTGTTCATTCAATCGTATTCATTGTGTGTTTCCTGTGTGCAGAGCAGTGTACTATTGTTATATACTGTTATATTCTTGTTACATTATACTCTCCCAAGGGCTTAGCACAGTGGCTGGCACATAGTAAGCGCTTAACAAATACCATCAAAAAAGGGGTGGGAAACAGCAAATTTTTAATATCATCCTTTGGTCTCCAGAGAAACATACTGTTCATTCAATCGTATTCATTGTGTTTACTGTGTGCAGAGCACTGTACTAGTGTTATAGATTGTTATATTCTTGTTACATTATACTCTCCCAAGGGCTTAGCACAGTGCCTGGCACATAGTAAGCGCTTAACAAATACCATAAAAAAAGGGGTGGGAAACAGCAAATTTTTAATATCATCCTTTGGTCGCCAGAGAAATATACTGTTCAATCGTATTCATTGTGTGTTTACTGTGTGCAGAGCACTGTATTAGTGTTATAGATTGTTATATTCTTGTTACATTATACTCTCCCAAGGGCTTAGCACAGTGCCTGGCACATAGTAAGCGCTTAACAAATACCATTAAAAAAGGGGGTGGAAAACAGCAAATTTTTAATATCATCCTTTGATCGCCAGAGAAATATACTGTTCACTCAATCGTATTCATTGTGTGTTTACTGTGTGCAGAGCACTGTACTATTGTTACTGATTGTTATATTCTTGTTACATTATACTCTCCCAAGGGCTTAGCACAGTGCCTGGCACATAGTAAGCGCTTAACAAATACCATAAAAAAAGGGGTGGGAAACAGCAAATTTTTAATATCATCCTTTGGTCTCCAGAGAAATATACTGTTCATTCAATCGTATTCATTGTGTGTTTACTGTGTGCAGAGCACTGTACTAGTGTTATAGATTGTTATATTCTTGTTACATTATACTCTCCCAAGGGCTTAGCACAGTGCCTGGCACATAGTAAGCGCTTAACAAATACCATAAAAAAAGGGGTGGGAAACAGCAAATTTTTAATATCATCCTTTGGTCTCCAGAGAAATATACTGTTCATTCAATCGTATTCATTGTGTGTTTACTGTGTGCAGAGCACTGTACTAGTGTTATAGATTGTTATATTCTTGTTACATTATACTCTCCCAAGGGCTTAGCACAGTGCCTGGCACATAGTAAGCGCTTAACAAATACCATAAAAAAAGGGGTGGGAAACAGCAAATTTTTAATATCATCCTTTGGTCGCCAGAGAAATATACTGTTCATTCAATCATATTCATTGTGTGTTTACTGTGTGCAGAGCACTGTACTATTGTTATAGATTGTTATATTCTTGTTACATTATACTCTCCCAAGGGCTTAGCACAGTGGCTGGCACATAGTAAGCGCTTAACAAATACCATAAAAAAAGGGGTGGGAAACAGCAAATTTTTAATATCATCCTTTGGTCTCCAGAGAAATATACTGTTCATTCAATCATATTCATTTTGTGTTTACTATGTGCAGAGCACTGTGCTATTGTTATAGATTGGTATATTCTTGTTACATTATACTCTCCCAAGGGCTTAGCACATTGCAAATAAGTGTTTGATAAATATGATTGACTGACTGGCTGACTGAAAAAATCAGTAGCCTCCCTGGGGCTTCCTGGTAGCCTCCTCTCCCTTCTCTGTCTCCTGCTCCATTGCTAAACCGCCTGCCTCTTATTCAGGAAGCAATTTTTCCTCCCTGTCCTCCTTTTTCCACTGTTTCTGGAGCTGAAGCGACTCTATCTGTCGGAGCTTGGGTTCTTTTTTCCGTTGATGCTGGTGAACTACAGAAACTATGGTTGGAACCCCGTCTGGGGTGGAAAGAGCTGATATGCTTCCTTATCCCACGTCACACTACTCCTGTCCACGGTCTTAAGCCAAGCTGAAGAGGGAGGCTTCCTTTGGTTTTTGACCTTTAAACCCCCAACCTGGCATTCTCTTCCTCGCCGCAGACCACACCTGAGTTGTTAGGATTCTGGACACCTGGTTGACCCTGGACACAATAATAATAACAATAACTGTGGCATTTCTTAAGAACTTATATGCCAAGCACTGTACTAAAGTCCCGGGGTAGATACGAGATAATCAGGTTGGGTACAGTCCCCGCCCCACACAGGGCTCACCGTCTAAGTAGGAGGGTGAAGAGGTATTCATTTCATCTCCATTTTACAGATGAGGAAACTGAGGCACAGAGCCAACAGGTGACTTGCCCAAGGTCACACAGCAGGCAAGTGGCAGAGCCAGATGTGAAGCAGCATGGGTTAATGGACAGAAAATCAGCCTGGGAGTTGGGTTTGAATTCCTGCTCTGCTAATTGCTGTGTAGCCTTGTGCAAGTCACTTAACCTCTCTGTGCCTCAATTCATTTACCTGTAAAATGAGGATTAAATATTCGTCCCTCCAGTTTAGACGGAGACCCATATGGGACAGGGACTGCATCCAACCTGATAAACTCCAGTACCTAAAATAGTAGACTTACTTCGAAGAGCCTGGAAAATGTCATGAAATGTGCTGACGTAACGCTTGCCACAAAAATACAAATGATCAATTCTATGGTGACAGTGTATACGGATCTGAAAGCTGGAAGGTGAAAAAACAGGATAGAAACAGCATCATTTCTGAAATGTGGCATTGGAGAAGGCTTTTGTGAATACCACAGACTGCCCCAAAAACGAACAAATGGATTTTGGAGCAAATTAAGCCACAGTGGTCTTTGGAAGGCCAAATTACTCGACTTAGCTCGGCATATTTTGGACACATCATTAGGAGGACTAACTTTCTGGAGAAGACACCAATGCTAGGAAAAGTCCAGGGAAAACGTGGAAGAGGCAGACCAGCAGCTAGTTGAATAGAGACCATAACAACGATAACGGAAGAACCGTTAGAAAGGTTACGGACCACGGCAGAAGACAGGACGTTCTGGAGAAAACACATCCACAGAGTCGCTATGAATCAGAAATGACTCAATGGCACTTGATCATAACAATAACAAAGAAGCAGCGTTGCCTAGTGGAAAGGGGACAGGCCTAGGAGTCAAAGGACCTGGGTTCTAATACCGGGTTCGCCTACTGTCTGCTGTGTGACCTTGGGCAAATCACTTGACTTCTCTGGTCTCTGGGCTTCAGTCACCTCAGCTATAAAACGGGGATTAAGACTGTCAGCCCCAAGTGGGACAGAAAATGTGTCCATCCTGATTATCGTGTATCTCCCCCAGCACGTAGCGCAGTGTGTGAACATAGTAAGCACTTAAAAAATACCAAAAAAAAAAAAAAGAAAAAAACCAGAAAAGAACAAAAAAAACCCCTAGGTCCTCTGACTCCCAAACCTATGCTCTTTCCCTTAGGGCTCACTGCTTCCCAAGCTTTCCAGGAGAGCTAAGCTGAGGCATTTCTTCAGAGGGGTCTTAGCCTCTGGGGTAAGATGTCCAAGGGGAGAGGCAAGAGGAGATGGAGGAAATGACCCCGCTGACTTGTACGAAATGAAGATGCCTCTTTTCTGGGAGGAAGCGGAAAAAGGAAGAACAGAGCAAGAAGGAAAAAGACTGGGGCCAACTGGGCCAGCCTAAACAGATAGGCCCCTGGCGTTTCTCCTCTGTGCAGGAATATGGCTCTGTTAGCAGACTCGTGCATCTGTTATGGTGTAGGTCTCTGCCATCTGCACTTCTGTTTCCATTTATGCTTAGGTATCTGTGCCTCCCGGACTGGAGTCTGTAAGCCAGGACTCTGGCCCTCAGTGGGGGCTGGACGGGCACACGTGGTAGGGGCTCACGCGGTTCGGTAAGCTGACTGCCATGCTTCTCACTCTGCTGTCTGGATCATTTTTTCACAGAAACATTCAGGTCGTGTTTCCCCACTTCTCAAGAAACTCCCGTGGCTGCCCATCCACTGCTGCATCAAACAGAAACTCCTCACCATTGGCTTTTAAACACTCAATCTCCTTGCCTCCTCCTACCTCATCCCTACTACCAGCCAGCCCGCACACTTTGCTCCTCTAACGGTAACCTTCTCTCTGTGCCTCCATCTTGTCTATCTCGCCTCCAACCTCTCGCCCATATCCAATAGACAATTACTCACCCACCTCTCAAAGCCTCAAAGCACATCTCCTCCCTGAGGCCTTCCCGGACTATGCCTTCCTTTCCTCTTCTCCCACTCCCTTCTGCGTCACCCTGATTTGGTCCCTTTATTCATCCCTCTTCCCAGCCCCACAGCACTTATGTACATATCTTACAGCGCTTAGAACAGTGCTTTGCACATAGTAAGCACTTAATAAATGCCATTATTATTATTATTATATCTGTAATTTATTTATTTATATTAATGTCTGTCTCCCCTTCTATTCATTCAGTTGTGTTTATTGAGCGCTTACTGTGTGCAGAGCACTGTACTAACTCCCATCTATACTCACTGCCTTGGTGAACTCATTGGCTCACACGGCTCCAACTATCATCTCTACGCTGATGACACCCAAATCTACATCTCCATCCCTGTTCTCTCGCCCTTCCTCCAGGCTCGTATCTACTCTTGTCTTCAGGACATCTCCATCTGGATGTCTGCCCGCCAACTAAAACTCAACATGTCCAAGACTGAGCTCCTTATCTTCCCTCCCAAACCCTGTCCTCTCCCCGACTTCCCCGTCACTGTAGAAGGCACTACCATCCTTCCCGTCTCACAAGCCCGCAACCTTGATGTCATCCTGGACTCCGCTCTCTCGTTCACCCCACACATCCAATCTGTCACCAAAACCTGCCGGTCTCACCTCCGTAACATCTCCAAGATCTGCCCTTTCCTCTCCATCCAAACCGCTACCTTGCTGGTTCAATCTCTTGTCCTATCCCGACTGGATTACTGCATCAGCCTTCGTTATGATCTCCCATCCTCCTGTCTCTCCCCGCTTCAGTCCATATTTCACTCTGCTGCCCAGATTATCTTTGTACGGAAATGCTCAGGGCATGTCACTCCCCTCCTTGAAAATTTCCAGTGGTTGCCCATCAACCTTCAAATCAAGCAAAAATGCCTCACTCTCCGCTTCAAAGTTCTCCGTTACCTCGCCCCCTCCTACCTCACCTCCCTTCTCTCCTTCTCCAGCCCAGCCCACACACTCTGCTCCTCTGCCACTAACCTCCTCACCGTGCCTCGTTTTCGCCTGTCCCGCCATCGACTCCTGGCCCACATCCCACCTCTGGCTGGGAATGCCCTCCCTCCACACATCCGCCAAACTAGCTCTCTTCCTCCCTTCAAAGCCCTACTGAGAGCTCACCTCCTCCAAGAAGCCTTCCCAGACTGAGCCCCCCTTTTTTCTCTCCTCCTCCTCCTCCCCTCATCGCCCCCCTCTCCCTCTACCCTACCTCCTTCCCCTCTCCACAGCACTTTTGTATATTTGTACACATTTACTATTGTATTTATTTTATTAATGAAGTGTATATAGCTATAATTCTATTTATTCTGATGGTATTGACACCTGTCTACTTCATCATCATCATCAATCGTATTTATTGAGTGCTTACTATGTGCAGAGCACTGTACTAAGCGCTTGGGAAGTACAAATTGGCAACATATAGAGACAGTCCCTACCCAACAGTGGGCTCACAGTCTACTTGTTTTGTGTTGTTGTCTGTCTCTCCCTCCTAGACTGTGAGCCCATTGTTGGGTAGGGACCATCTCTATATGTTGCCGATTTGTACTTCCCAAGCGCTTAGTACAGTGCTCTGCACACAGTAGGTACTCAATAAACACAATTGATTGAATGAATGAATGAATACTAAGCCCTTGGAAAGTACGATTCAGCGATAAAGACAGACAATCCCTGCCCACACCGGGTTTACAGTCTAGAGGGGAGGAGACAGACATCAAAACAAGTAAATAGGCATTAATATAAATAAGGAGAATTATAGAAATACAGATAAGTGCTGTGGTATGGGGAGAGGAGGGGAAGAGCAAAGACTGTAAGCTTATTATGGCAGGGAATGTATCTGTTCATTGTTCTATTGTACTCTCCCAAGCGCTTAGTACAGTGCTCTGCCCACAGTAAGTGCTCAGTAAATACAACTAACTGACTGACTGTCAGGCCCCTCCAGGCCAACCCCATGTGTTGGCGGGCTCCGGAGAAATGTCCGGGAGCCGCGGTCCCTCTCTTGGGATTCCCTTGATTCTCCGGGTCTCGCCTTAATGTGTTAGTCTCCCAAACCTGTTCCCAGCGGGAGAGGCAGCTGCTTCCATAGCATTGACCATTAGCAGGGAAAAGAAGAGGTCCCTCCAACTAACTCAGCCTGGAGAGAAGCAGCCTGGCATAATAGAATGAGCTCAGGCCTGGGAGTTTTAAGGACCTGGATTCTAATCCCAAATCCTGCACTTGTGTGTTGTGTCACCTTGGGGGGTCACTTCTCTAGGCCTCAGTCACCTCATCCATAAAAGGGGGGTTAAGACTAGGAGCCCATTGTGGGACATGGACTGTATTCACCTTATTAGCTTGTATCTAATACGTGGCTGGCATGTAGTAAGTGCTTAAACTCAACAAAATACTTCAGTAATGCAACTTAAAAAATCACATGCCCTGGTTGACAGCATCCTGGTTTTGAGTGGATCTTCCCCAAATGAAAGAGGCCCTCCTGCAGGCAGGAAGGGAGGTAGGTAAATATGTAGGTAGGTTGGTAAGTAAGTGAGGCGGTAGTAATAATATTGGTATTTGTTATGTCAGTACTCTGTGCCAAGCACTGGGGTCGATACAAGAATAATCAGGTCAGTCACGGTCACAATCTAAGTAGGAGAGAGAACAGTATTGAATGCCCATTGTACAGATGAGAAAACTATAGCACAGAGAAGTGAAGTGACTCACCCAAGGTCGCACAGCAGACAGGTGGCAGAGCTGGGATTAGAACCAAGGTCCTCTCTCTCCCAGGCCTGCGTTCTTTCCATTAGGCCTTGCTGCTTTTCACCAAGACTCTGGACTGTGAGCTCGTTGTGGGCAGGAAAAGTGTCTACCGACTCTGTGTATCGTACTCACCAAAATGCTTAGTACAGTGCACTGCACACAGTAAGCACTCAATACGTGCAATTGATTGATTGATGGACTGGCAGCCTTAGTGATGGAGCTCATTTCTACTAGGTGGAGGTTGAGGGGAAGAATCAGACATACACTTTGCCTTTCCTAAACGTCCGTTCTCTGCTCAGCCACGAACTCTGCCTGCTCTTCTGAAGCTGAAGGGTAGACAGGCAGCCGGCCCCAGGCTCTCCCAGCCTCAGTACACCCTCTCACAATGGAGCAGCTGGCTCAGGGCTATTAAAAACCTGTGTCGCCAAGGACTTTAAATCCAGCGAGGAAACTGGGTCCCAGGCAAGCCGGTCGGTCAGTCCAATTTGGTTTCTGTCCCCTTCACTCCACAGAAACCGCCCTCTCAAAGGTCACAAATGTTCTCAGAGTGGCTTAGTGGAAAGAGCCCAGGCTTGAGAGTCAGAGGTCGTGGGTTCTAACCCTGGCTCCACCACTTGTCAGCTGTGTGACTTTGGGCAAGTCACTTAACTTCTCTGTGCCCCAGTTACCTCATCTGTAAAATGGGGATTAAATCAATCAATCAATTGTATTTATTGAGTGCTTACTGTGTGCAGAGCACTGTACTAAGTGCTTGGGAAGTACAAGTTGGCAACATATAGAGACAGTCCCTAACCAACAGTGGGCTCACAGTCTAAAGACTGCAAGCCCTATGTGGTACAACCTGATTACCTTGTATCTCCCCCAGCACTTAGAACAGTGCTTGGCACATAGTAAGCAATTAACAAATACCATCATTATTATTATTATCCCCTTCTTGATAAATCCAACAGCCTCTACTCCAACCTAATCCTCCTCAAACCACCAGCTGCCTTCGACACTTTTGACCTCCCCCTTCTCCTGGAAATATTATTCAAACTCGGCTTCGCTGACACTGTCCTTTCTTGGTTTTCTTCCTATCTCTCTGGCCGCTCATTCTCAGTCTCTTTTGCAGGGCTCTCCTCTGTCTCCCACCTCCTAACTGTGGGGGTCCCTCAAGGTTCAGTTCTGGGTCCCCTTTCATTCTCCATCTACATCCGCTTCCTTGGAGAACTTATTCACTCCCATGGCTTCAAGTACCACCTCAGTGAGGATGATTTCCAGATCTACAACTCCAGCCCTGATCCCTCTTACTCTCTGCAAGAGATGAAGCATTTCCTCCTGCCTTCGATTCGTCTCTACTTGGATGTATTGCCATCAACTCAAACTTAACATGTCCAAAACAGAAATCCTTATCTTCCCACCACACCCTAAGCTCCCTCTGACTTTCCCATCACTGTAGACAGTACCACCACCCTTCCTGTCTCACAATCCCATAACCTTGGCTTTATCCACGTCTCATCTCTCTCATTCAACCCACATATTCAATCTATCACTAAACCCTGTCTGTTCAACCTTAAACAATATTGCTAAAATCCACTCTTTGCTCTCCATCCAAACTATCATGTTAATCCAAGCATTTATATCCTATTTTGCCTTGATTACTGTATCAGCTTCCTTGTTGACCTCCCTGCTTCCTGTCTCGCCCCACTCCAGTCCATACTTCACTTTGCCGCCTGGATCATTTTTCTACAAAAATGTTCAGTCCATGTTTCCCCACTTCTCAAGAACCTCCAGTGGTTGCCCATCCACCTCCATATTAAACAAAAACTCTTTACCGTCAGCTTTAAAGCACTCGATCCCCTTGCCCTCTCCTACCTCACTTTGCTACTCTCTTATAACCCAGCCTGTACACTTTGTTCCTCTAATGCTAATTTACTCACTGTACCTCAATCTCGTCTATCTCACCGCCAAACTCGCACCCACATCCTGCCTCTCCCGGGAATGCCCTCCCTCCTCATATCCAACAGTTACTCTTACTCACCTTCAAAGTCTTATTGAAGGCACATCTCCTCCGAGAGGCCTTCCCTGTCGAAGCTCTCATTTCCTCTTCTCCCACTTCCTTCTGCATCGCCGTAACTAGCTCCCTTTATTCATCCCCTATTCCTAGCTCCACAGCATTTACATACGTATCCACAATTTATTTATTTATTTCTATTAACGTCTGCCTCTCCCTCTAGACTGTAAGCTCGTTGTGGGCAGGGAATGTATCTATTGATGTGCTGCACTCTCCCAAGCACTTAGTACAGTGCTCTGGCCACAGTAAGTGCTCAATAAATATGAATGATTGATTGACTGACTGTTAAGCACTTACTATGTGCCACGCACTGAACTAAGCACTGGGAGTAGATACAAGATATTCAGGTCCCACATAGGGCTTGCAGGCTAAAACAGAGGGAGAACAGGCATTGTGGCTCTGCCACTTGTCTCCTGTGTGACCCTGGACACACAGTAACTTCTCTGTGCCTCAGTTCCCTCATCTGTAAAATAAGGCCTAAGACTGTGAGCCCCATGTGGAACATGCACTGTGTCCAACCTGATTATCTTGTATCTACCCCAGCACTTAGTACAGTGCCCAGCACATAATAAGTACTTAATAAACACCTTTAAAAAATCCCAATTTTTCATCATGATCATCATCAATCGTATTTATTGAGCGCTTACTATGTGCAGAGCACTGTACTAAGCGCTTGGGAAGTACAAACTGGCAACAAATAGAGACAGTCCCTACCCGACAGTGGGCTCACAGTCTAAAAGGGGGAGACAGAATTTTTCAGATGAGGAAACTGAGGCACAGAGAAGTTAAGTGACATGCCCAAGATCACACAGCAGACAAGTGGTGGGGCCAGAATTAGAACCCACGTCCTTTAGTTCCCAGGCCCGTTCTCTTTCCACTAGGCCACGATGCTTCTTGCCCTGCCTTGTTTGCCCTCCCCACTCTCCTCTCGCCTTCTCTACCACCTTGCTGCTTGCCAAAGCAGGAAATCCCAGCTTTCCTTAAGGGTAAGTCAGAACTGTTCATCCTTTAGAGAGGGAAGGAAGGGAGCCTCACTACATTTTCTGGACTCTGGCCAGCATTCCCTCACATCTTGAGGAAAGGATCAAGTCTACCAACTCTCTTAAAACTCTTCTAAACCTGTACACTTCGCTCCTCTAATGCTAACCTTCTCACTGTGCTTCCACCTCACCTGTCTCACCGCCGACCCCTCGCCCATGTCCTGCCTCTGGCCTGGAAAGGCCTCCCTCCTCAAATCTGACAGATGGTTACTCTCCCCCACTTCAAAGCCTTATTGAATCAATCAATCAATCAGTCGTATTTATTGAGCGCTTACTGTGTGCAGAGCACTGTACTAAGCGCTTGGGAAGTACAAGTTGGCAACATATAGAGACAGTCCCTACCCAACGGCGGGCTCGCAGTCTAGAAGGGGGAGACAGAGAACAAAACCAAACATATTAACATAATAAAATAAATACAATAGATAAGTACAAGTAAAATAAATAAATAGAGTAACAAATATGCACAAACACACACCAGGAGGACTTCCCTAAGCCCCCACTTTCCTCTTTTCCCACTCCCTTCTGCATCGCCCTGACTTGCTCCCTCTGTTCTCCCCCGTCCCAGCCCCACAGCACTTATGTACGTAGAGAAGCAGCGTGGCTCAGTGGAGAAAGCACGGGCTTTGGAGTCAGAGGTCATGGGTTCAAATCCCGGCTCCACCACTTGTCAACTGTGTGACTTTGGGCAAGTCACGTAACTTCTCTGGGCCTCAGTTCCCTCATCTGTAAAATGGGGATGAAGACTGTGAGCCCCACGTGGGACAACCTGATCACCTTGTAAACTCCCCAGCGCTTAGAACAGTGCTCTGCACATAGTAAGCGCTTAATAAATGCCATTATATTATTATTATTATTATTATCTGTAATTAATTTTTTAAAATATTAATGTCTCTCTCCCCACCTCTGGACTGTAAGCTTGTTGTGGGCAAGGAATGTATCTGTCTCCCAAAGACTTAGTACAGTGCTCTGCACACTGTAAGCGCTCAATAAATACGAATGAATGAGTGATGACTGAATGAACTCTCCCAAGCATTTAGTGCAGTGTCCTGAGCACAGTAAGCACTCAATAAGAACCACTGATTGATGAGCACCTGTATATATGTATATATGTTTGTACATATTTATTACTCTATTTATTTATTTATTTATTTTACTTGTACATAGCTATTCTATTTATTTTATTTTGTTAGTATGTTTGGTTTTGTTCTCTGTCTCCCCCTTTTAGACTGTGAGCCCACTGTTGGGTAGGGACTGTCTCTATATGTTGCCAATTTGTACTTCCCAAGCACTTAGTACAGTGCTCTGCACATAGTAAGCGCTCAATAAATACGATTGATGATGATGATGATGATTGAGAGACAGGCTAGGACAGGCGAGGACAACGCCTACACTAGCAGGCTAAGCCTGTTGAAGGGTAGGTTTGCTAATCTGCTTTAAATGGACAGTCTAGAATGACCACTCGTTTCTGGTTTCCACCCACCTATCCAGTTAAGCAGGTTCTAACCGTGACAAACCACCTGATATAAACTTGCCCGAGAAGCCTACTGTCTGTTAGGATTTGCAAGGATTCAAAAGGTGCTTGAATCAAATCAATCAATCGTATTTATTGACCACTTATTGTGTGCAGAGCACTGTACTACGCGCTTGGGAGAGCACAGCATAACAGAGTTGGTAGACGTGTTCCCTGCCCACAACGAGCTTAGAGTGTAGAGGGGGAGGAAGACATTAATATAAATAAATATATTACAGATAGGTACATAAATGCTGTGCGGCTGAGGGGTGAATAAAGGGAGAAAGTCCAAGGGTCGGGGTGATGTGGAAGGGAGCGGGAGAAGAGGAAATGAACGCGTCTTGGAGAAGATGTGCCTTCAATAAGGCTTTGAAGGTGGGGAGAGTGAATGTCTACCAGATATGAAGAGGGAGCGCATTCCAAGCCAAAGGCAGGACGTGGGCGAGAGGTCGGCGGGGACGTGGGCGAGAGGTGGGCGGCGAGATAGGCAAGATCGAGGCACGGTGAGTGGGTTGGCATTGGAGGAACAAAGTGTGAGGGCTAGCTTGTCGTAGGAGAGAGGCGAGGTGAGGTGCGAGGGGGCATCAATTTCTTACTCATTTTTCAGCTGTTCCTGAATCAGGTTCCTTGAGATAAACTTTTCATTCATTCATTCATTCATTCATTCATTCATTCAATCATCATCATCATCAATCGTATTTATTGAGCGCTTACTATGTGCAGAGCACTGTACTAAGTGCTTGGGAAGTACAAATTGGCAACATATAGAGACAGTCCCTACCCAACAGTGGGCTCACAGTCTAAAAGGGGGAGACAGAGAACAAAAGCAAACATACCAACAAAATAAAATAAATAGGATAGAAATGTACAAGTAAAATAGAGTAATAAATATGTACAAACATATATACATATATACAGGTGCTGTGGGGAAGGAAAGGAGGTAAGATGGGGGGATGGACAGGGGGACGAGGGGGAGAGGAAGGAAGGGGCTCAGTCTGGGAAGGCCTCCTGGAGGAGGTGAGCTCTCAGCAGGGCCTTGAAGGGAGGAAGAGAGCTAGCTTGGCGGATGGGCAGAGGGAGGGCATTCCAGGCCCGGGGGACGACGTGGGCCGGGGGTCGATGGCGGGACAGGCGAGAACGAGGTACGGTGAGGAGATTAGCGGCTGAGGAGCGGAGGGTGCGGGGTGGGCTGCAGAAGGAGAGAAGGGAGGTGAGGTAGGAGGGGGCGAGGTGATGGACAGCCTTGAAGCCCTTATTGAGCGCTTACTGTGTGCAGAGAACTGTACTAAGCGCTTGGGAAGTACAAGTTGGCAGCAAGTTTTCATACCAACTTGAGTCCAAGAAGGTGGAAAGATTTCACCTTTTATCTGGCAGGCCTCCCTGAGGCTTGCCCTCTGTCCCTTCTTCTCCCACACAGATCCATCCCTTCAGTATTCCTGAAGCTTCGTCTTACCACGGAATCAGCTCTGGAGCATTGGGAATGTTTGTAGCCGCCAGGGAGCAGCATGGCCACAAATCATTCCATCACAACCTCTCCGCCCACAAAAGCCTGGTTTACCCTGCATCCTAAAAAAAGATCTTTGTTTTTCCCCTTTTTTCTCCCTAGCTGCTTCTCCTCTCTTTTAAACGGAGAGCTGTCTGGGGGAATCCAAACCATCGTTCCTTGTTTGAATGTTGCACGCTGTCCCAGATGCGGGGATAATGTATTTAAATTATTTTCCACCAACTGACAAAATCTATAGCTCTAACCGGAGCGGAAACCCAAAGGTCCTTCAAGTAACCTGAAACTTAGTGAAAGGCAGTCGGCTGTGTCCCCGGGACCCACACAAAGACTTTACGATAATTTCTAAGTATCCGGGCCTAGAAGGCGGAGAAGGGGAGGTCAGAGGGAGGAAAAGGGGGTGGGAATAGTCCTTATCCCACTTAAGACCTACAGATTCTTGAGCAGTCGAATTAAATAGAGAAGTAGCGTGGCTCAGTGGAAAGAGCACGCGCTTTGGAGTCAGAGGTCATGGGTTCAAATCCCACCACTTGTCAGCTGTGTGACTTTGGGAAAGTCACTTAACTTCTCTGGGCCTCAGCTACCTCATCCGGAAAATGAGGATTAAGACTGTGATCCCCTGTGGGACAACCTTGATCACCTTGTGACCTCCCCAGCGCTTAGAACAGTGCTTTGCACATAGTAAGCGCTTAATAAATGCCATTATTATTATTTCCAGTCACTGACTCCATGAATGGCCCTGGGAAGGGTACTCTTCCACTCTGTGCCTTAGTTTGGCCACCTGTAAAACGGGGCTAGTTGGGTTTGCAGCCTAATGTCAACCTTGCTGGCGGAAGGGGGGTGTTATGAAGCATAATTAATGTTTGTAGAGTACTTCGAGATCCTCAGATGAAAGGTTGCCCCCCACCCGCCCCCACAACGTCAAAGTGGCTGCGGTGTTATTGTTGGAGCTGATGCGGTTTGTGTTGTTGCTGTGGTTGTTTACGGAGGGGACGAAAACTAGGTTGAGGGAGTATGGTGCAACTCTTCCGGGCGTCCTAGAAACGTTCCCCCAGAACCATGTAGGAGCTGACTGACACCCAACAACTGTGCAAGAGAAATTTCACACAGAATGCGCAAACCCCTGAGGCAGAATGGTTAGTGCCATGATGCCTCAAGCTGACAAGAAATCCTGAGGGACTAATTAGAGGCATGCATATGGCACGGAGCTGTATGGACTAAACTGCATTGCTCAGCAAATAGCTTGGACTGACTATTCTATTCTGAGATTTTCTAAGAATTCTGCATTTTTCCCGAGTAACCCTGAGAGAGCTGATACTCAGCACCAGGGGGACGAAGCTAGTAACACAATTAAGAGGTCCCATAGTGTGACATTTGTCACACACACACACACACAGGGGAGTCCCAAAGGATGCCTAATCCCAAATATCTCCACCAATCTCCACTTTTTTTTCCCAGTGCCATTTGACTGCATTACACATCAGCCTTGAGTGACTCCAATGCAAATTTTGAAGGGAAAGGGCAAAATGTTTTCTGTGGCCCTCAGGGATTTTCCTAGACTCCAACAGGACAAAAACTGGACTTTTCCCAGGGTTCAAACCTCAGCATATTAGAGCTGCTGTTTGCATTTAAGTACCGAACAGGCTGGAGGGCAGATTTCCCCTCCCCATCACCCCTACTCCCTCCCTCTGCTCTACCCCCTCCCCGCCCCACAGCACTTGTGTATATATGTGCATATTTATTATTCTATTAATTTTATTAATGATGTATATATATCTATAATTCTATTTATATTGATGTCTACTTGTTTTGTTTTGTTGTCTGTCTGCCCCCTTCTAGACTGTGAGCCCATTGTTGGGTAGGGATGGTAGAGAAACAGCGTGGCTCAGTGGAAAGAGCCTGGGCTTTGGGGTCAGAGGTCATGGGTTCGAATCCCAGCTCTGCCAATTGTCAGCTGTGGGACTTGGGGCACGTCACTTAACTTCTCTGTGCCTCAGTTCCCTTATCTGCACAATGGGGATGAAGACTGTGAGCCCCCGGACAACCTGATCACCTTGTAACCTCTCCAGTGCTTAGAACAGTGCTTTGCACATAGTAAGCACTTAATAAATGCCATTATTATTATTGTTATTGTTTCTGTTGCCGAATTGTACTGTCCAAGCACTTAGTACAATGCTCTGCACACAGTAAGCGCTCAATAAATGATTGAAAGAATTTGCCACAAGTCCCAAGAGTGTCTGCAAAGGTGTAACAAGGGAACAGTTTTCACTTTCCACAAGATGCAGCTATTTTCCAGCCCAATTGTGGGAACTCCCTGAGGAGCTTAGAGTAAGTTCCTCTGTATATACCCATGCTACACAGAAGGTTAAGATGGCCTTGTCGTAACCAAGGATACCATTTTGGTTCTTGTATACCCCATCTCCTCCATCCTCTCTCACCTGAAAGAGACTGAAATGGGGTTTGAAGGGCAGAAGTACCCTCTGCACGCACTGACTGTACTGGAGTTCCCTGTTTTAAAAGGTAGAATAACCCGAGGGCAGTCAAGAAGACTTCAGACCCAAGAAGCCACGCGAATGAGCTTTATTAAACAGTAATTGTCAAGGGCTTAATATGTGCCAGTCTCTAGTTACTACTGGGGTAGATACAAACTAAGGTTGGACGCAGTCCATGTCCCACATGGGGTTCATGGCCTTCAACCCCATTTTACAGAAGAGGTAGCTGAGGCACAGAGAAGTTAAGTGACTTGCCCAAGATCACGCAGCAGACAAGTGGTAGGGCAGGAATTAATGTTAAGGTTATAATTAATTAATATTAATGTTTATCTTCCTCTCTAGACTGCAAGCTAATTGTGGACAGGGGATGTGTCTGTTTATCGTTATAGGTGTACTCTCCCAAGCGCTTCATATAATGTTCAGAACACAGTAAGAGCTCAATAAATACAACTGAACAAATGAATGAATGACAGGGATTAGAACCCAGGTCCTTCTGACTGGAATAGATTAAATGAATGCATAAAAAGAGTTTATGGTTTGTGCTGTGCCACTTGGATTCTGCCAGTCAGGTTCCCACTGGGGCAGTGGATGTGACAATCAAGCAGGAGGATGGAGGGGGAAATGGGTCTATACACTGTGAAGAACACACAGTAGTTTCTTTTTCCAAGCCCAATTTTGACCAAAGCGGCCACGGCACTGTGTCCGTGAAGCACCCACAAGTGATGGATGCTTTGTCTGAAGAGCCTCTCTTGTTGAATAAGGCCCCTGAAAATCACCTGCCCTACACCTTAGCCACACTGTCCCATGCCAAACTAGTTCATAGGTTGTAACAGAAGTAGTATTTATAGTATTTATCACGCACCTACTTGAGTTCAATACTCTGAACAAAGTGCTTGGGAAAACATAACAGAAGCACGAGACGCATTCCCTGCCCACAAGGAACTTACACGCTAATGTTGGGTAGGGACCGTCTCTATGTGCTGCCGACCTGTACTTCCCAAGCGCTTAGTACAGTGCTCTGCACACAGTACGTACTCAATAAATACGATTGATTGATTGATTGATTGGAGGAGACAGACAGAAAAATATTTACAACTCCAGAGGTCCTGAACCCCAAACGAGCAGGCCCAGTGTTAGAAGTGTGCCCGGTCTCATCTGAGCATCCAGCAAGGAGGCACTCAGCCTTTCCCCTTCTCTCTTATTCCCTCCAGCTGCTCTATCAATCTATGGAACTTACTGAGCGCTTACTGTATGCAGAGCACTCATTCATTCATTCAATCATATTTATTGAGCGCTTACTGTGTGCAGAGCACTGCACTAAGCTCTTAGAAGAGAACAATACAATGGAGTGGGTAGACCCATTTCCTGCCCACAGGCTCATTCATTCAATCGTATTTATTGGGCACTTACTGTGTACAGAGCACCGTCCTATGGCTTGGGAGAGTACAATATGACAATAAACGGACGCATTCCCTGCCCATAATGAGCTTACAGTCTACTCCCCAGCTATCATTTATTTTGAAACCCCCCATCATCATCATCATCATCATCAATCGTATTTATTGAGCGCTTACTATGTGCAGAGCACTGTACTAAGTGCTTGGGAAGTACAAATTATGCAGACCATAGAGCCTTGGACAGTGGGATAGTGGCAATCACCTCCCTCCTCTGCTCAGAAAATATGACTGATTGATTGATTGCCACCCTTTTGGCCTGCCAGCCTTTTCCCATCGTAATAATAATTATGGTACTCGTTAAGCACTACGTGCCACACACTGTTCTAAGCACAGGGGATAGATACAAGTTAATCAGGTTGGACACAGTCCCTTGTCCCACATGGGGCTCACAATCTTATCCCAAATTTACAGATGAAGTAACTGAGGCCCAGAGAAGTTAAGTGACTTGCCCAAGGTCACACAACAGACATGTGGCCGGGCCAGGATTAGAACCCAGGTCCTTCTGACTCCCAGGACCTAGCAACTAAGCCACACTGCTTCAACCAATTTCCACAAAGGACTGCGGTGGGCCAGTCCACCCGAAGCAGCGTGGCTCAGTGGAAACAGCCTGGGCTTTGGAGTCAGAGGTCATGGGTTCGAATCCTGTCTCTGCCACATGTCTGCTGTGTGACCTTGGGCAAGTCACTTAACTTCTCTGAGCCTCAGTTACCTCATCTGTAAAATGGGGATTAAGACTGTGAGCCCCACGTGGGACAACCTGGTCATTTTGTATCCCCTCCAGCGCTTAGAACAGTGCTTTGCACATAGTAAGTGCTTAACAAATGCCAACATTATTACTACTATTATAATAGTAATAATATAATTTATAGTTATGATGTATATATTTATAATTTGTTATTACTATATTAACCATAATAATAATAGTGGTATTTGTTAAGCACTTACTATGCTCCAAGCAGGGGATAGATACAGGATAATCAGGTCAGACACAGTCCCTATCCCACATGGGGCTCGCAATCTAAGTAGGAGAATAGGAAATGAGTTCCCATTTTACAGATAAGGAAACTGAGGTATAGAGAAGTGAAGTGATGTGCCCAGAGTCACACTATAGACTCCTGCTTTTCGTGGGCAGGCAATGTGCCTGTTTATTGTTGTACTGTACTCTCCCCAGCGCTTAATACAATGCTCTGCACACAGTGAAAGCTCAATAAATACAACTGACTCACACTGCTGGCAAGTGACAGAGTCAGGATGAGAACCGCGATCCCCTGAGTCCCGGACCCCCTGCTCTTTCCATCAGGCCACACTGCCTAGAGCGACAGCATGGCAGAGTGGGTAGAGCACAGGCTTGGGAGTCAGAAGGTGATGGGTTCCAATTCCGACTCCACCACCGGTCTGCTGTGTGACCTTGGGCAAGTCACTTCACTTCTCTGTGCTTCAGTTACCTCCTCTGTTACATGGGGATTGAGACTGTGAGCCCCATATATACACCTGTATATATGTATATACCTGTATATATGTATATATGTTTGTACATATTTATTACTCTATTTATTTATTTATTTTACTTGTACATATCTATTATATTTATTTTACTTTGTTAGTATGTTTGGTTTTGTTCTCTGTCTCCCCCTTTTAGACTGTGAGCCCACTGTTGGGTAGGGACTGTCTCTATATGTTGCCAATTTGTACTTCCCAAGCGCTTAGTACAGTGCTCTGCACACAGTAAGCACTCAATAAATACGATTGATGATGATGATGTGGGACAGGGACTATGTCCAAGCTGGCACACGGTAAGTGCTTAACAAATAAACTCTTATTATTTCCTTGGGCCTCTCCAGGCCAAGCCCACCAGACTGAGCCCCTTCCTTCCTCTCCCCCTCCCCCTGTTCTTACCTCCTTCCCCTCCCCACAGCACCTGTATATATGTTTGTACATATTTATTACTCTATTTATTTTACTTGTACGTATTTATTCTATTTATTTTATTTTGTTAATATGTTTTGTTTCGTTGTCTGTCTCCCCCTTCTAGACTGTGAGCCCGCTGTCGGGTAGGGACCGTCTCTATATGTTGCCAACTTGGACTTCCCAAGCACTTAGTACAGTGCTCTGCACACAGTAAGCGCTCAATAATAACGATTGAAGGAATGAATGAATGAATGAATGAAAGCACACCTCCTCCTTATTTGACAGCTACCCTCCCAGGTAGAGTTCCCTGAAGGAACAGTTTCTGCATGAAAAACATGTTTTTCCCCGGAAATCTTGAAGGAATTCCTTAACGAACAAAGTCGTACTCTCTTTCAAAATTATGGTTTACTCAAAAGATAAGAAAGGCAACAAGGATTGGGTGTACCCTATGATAAATGCAATGTCAAGCTTCAAGAACAATGGTGACGTAAACCCAACCGATCAGGTCGGTGTTTGGGCCTTCACCAGTACACTGCCATTTCTGAAACTCCATGTGATTTATGGAACCACGCCTTTTCTTCTGCAATCCTTTCCCTCCCTCAGAGTTCCCAACCAGGCTACATGAACCCGAGGATTGAGTAAATGACCTTGAGCAAATGCGAAATTGAGACACATCTTTCTTCCTACCCAATAATTATTCTGCTCCCGCTGAATTTACAGAGCCTTTCCTCCGAAGCTCTCAAAGACCTTTATAAATATTACCTCCCTCCCGGTCTCAGTAGCTCCGGGAGTTCGGCACTTACTATCCCGGTTTTACAGGCGGGGGAACTGAGACCTAGAAGAAATTAAGGCTTCAGAAGCAAGTCGGCAGTGAAACTGAGAATTAAACCCAGGCTTCCCGATGCTTTATCTGACTCTAGCCATTTGAAGCATGGAATATTTGGTAGTGGGAAAACAATACTGAGATAATGATGATGATGGTATTTGTTAAGCGCTTACTGTGTGCAAAGCACTGTTCTAAGCGCTGAATTGACTGGGCAGCCTCTTTATAAGTGATATAGGAGCGGCACGGCTTTAGCGGAAAGAGCACGGGCCTGGGAAAGGACCTGGGTTTTAATCCCAGCTCCAGCATATATCTTGGTGTGTGACCTTAGGCAGGTCACTTGACTTCTCTGGGCCTGTTACCTCATCTCTAAAATGGGGATTCAATATCTGTCCTCCTTCCTAGTTAGACTGTGAGCCCAGGGTTGCACACAGACTGTGCCTGATCAGATACTTGTACTTTATTTTACTTGTACATATTTATTCTATTTATTTTATTTTGTTAATATGTATTTTTTTGTTCTCTGTCTCCCCCTGCTATCATCAATCGTATTTATTGAGCGTTTACTGTGTGCAGAGCACCCTTCTAGACTGTGAGCCCGCTGTTGGGTAGGGACTGCCTCTATATGTTGCCAACTTGTACTTCCCAAGCGCTTAGTACAGTGCTCTGCACACAGTAAGCGCTCAATAAATATGACAATGAATCTTGCATCTTCCCCAATGCTTAGAACAGTGCATGACACATAGTAAGCACTTAAATACCACAATTACAAGCGGCACACATACAGGACAGAGTATTGAGATATTGAGGCTACAGGATTGAGAAGCAGCGTGGCTTAGTGGAAAGAGCAGGGGTTTGGGAGTCAGAGGTCATGGGTTCTAATCCTGCCTCTGCCACTTGTCAGCTGTGTGACTTTGGGCAAGTCACCTAACTTCTCTGTGCCTCAGTTACCTCATCTGTAAAACAGGGGTTAAGACTGTGAGCCCCATATGGGACAACCTGATTACCTTGTAACCACCCCAGTGCTTAGAACAGTGCTTGGCACATAGTAAGCGCTTAATAAATACCACCATCATCATAGAGTGTGACTACTTCTGTTCTCCTTTCAGCATCTGGATCAGATTTTCCCCAGAAGTTTTGCCCCCTCGGTATTGATGTGTTTCAACTTGATTCTCGAGATCCTATTTGCAATGGTAGCGCTTAGAACAGTGCTTTGCACATAGTAAGCGCTTAACAAATGCCGTCATTATTATTATTATTATTAATGATTAGATCAAGGAGGAGGAGTTGGCCTTGAAGGCTTTCTGAGGTGAAGAAAAGCCTGACACTCAAGAACACCCTCCGTAAGAATAATAATAATAATAATGGTATTTGTTAAGCGCTTACTATGTGCAAAGCATTGTTCTAAGCGCTGGGGGGATACAAGGTGATCAGGTTGTCCCACGTGGGGCTCACAGTCTTCATCCCCATTTTACAGATGAGGTAACAGGCACAGAGAAGTTAAGTGACTTGCCCAAAGTCACACAGCTGACAATTGGCGGAGCAGTCAGTGTTAACTATGTTTCCACTTACCCAAATATCTGGCAAAACTCATATGTCTTTGAAACAAGGGGAAATTTGGGGGTTTTCTTTTCTCCATCTGATTTGAATTTGAGGTCACCTTTTTCTGTGACTGTTGCCCACATAGGTCATATTTACTGAGCATCTATTGTGCAGAACAGCGAACCAAGCAATTGGGAGAGTGTAAGTGAGAATCAAACCTGCTTTAAAACAAATTTGGGTATGCATAAACACATTTTGGACAAAACAGGTAAGGGGCAAGCCTACTGCTAAAGCACAGAGTTCCGGAATTAGGACAGGCAGTGATTTGGGAATTTCTGGGCCCACAAATGACTATCCCCCGCAAGCCTTCTTCCCCATAAATCCATCCTTGGACACCTGACTTCAGCTTCTCTACGAGAGCAATACGGGCTTTTCCCACTCCCTTCTTCCTTGTGTCCTACCACCTGGCTTGGACCCAGGACCATCTCTAGGGTCTAGAATCCAATCAAGCTGATGGTTAGAAGTGAATGAGGAGCCCAAACACCCCCCCACCCCCAAGCTCCCCAGGACAGGCAGGTTTGTACCCAATTAAGTGACCCACCAGAGGACACAATCTTGCAGGAAGAATACCCTCTTGTCCCAACTTCAATCTATCATTGTCCTGTCCTCCTTTACTGACTCACAACCCAAAATTATTAGCAGCAAATGTACCTATTGTTATCTGGCTAATGAGCACATACCCTTAGTGCTAGCCATTAAAACACAAGGATTCTGTGAAATCTCTTCAACCTGACCCCTAGGTTAGCCCTGGGCAGTCCAGCTATTGAATTATGCCTTTGTCACTTCCCGATTGAAATACTCCATTGTGCTCTTCCTACAGATGCACTTGAAAATCACTCAGCCCGGGTGTGGAATGCAGCGAACCATTTTATTAAAGGTGTTTGCCACCGACATTACATCGGCACTTTGAATTTGCAGTAGCTACTGGTCCTACTGAATGCAAATCGAGACACCGAAATTCTTGGTTTTGACCCAGGGTATCTCTGTGAGATTATCCTGCTGCAGTTGACTGTAATTTCAGCTGTAATGTAGCCATTTGGGGATTAGATATTAAAACTTAGGGTACGTGGAATTTGAAATGGAAGGGCTGCAACTCATCCTTGACAAAAATCTTGAGATTGGCGACCTTCAGGGCCAAGAGTTTGTTTCCAGAGACTTTAACTCCAGTGAGGTTTATGGGATGAGATGGCATTGGATCACTACTGTCAATCTGTTTGCTGCAGTATAGCAACAGATTTTCAAGGTGGGAGCTGCAGTAGTGTATCTAGGAAAATGAAATAATAGGTATAGATTATAAACCCAAAGGGAAAAAAATGAGTAAGCTTTAGGGTTGATCAAATAGCCCCTTCTGTGGCCAGGTCACTACAAAGTAACTGTGGCTATTCGGTATTTGGCTATTAAGTATAAACTGCACAAATACGATTGATTGATTGCTTCTGTCCCAATCAGACTCAAACGCATATAATGAAAGCAAAACTTTTTGTCTATGTTGACAGATCCAAAATGTCCCTTCTTTTAGAGCTATATTCAAGCACAAAACGTCGATCATTAAACTTCTCACCTCTACCCCAGTGAATGTAATGTCCTTTACTTGGTAACCCATCTACAGATAAAAGGCCCTAAGTACAAAGTGCAAGACTATTATAAAATGTCGATTATCAGTTTGATGACTTGGTCATCTGACCCAAAACAGAATTTGGAATTTAAAAGTGTCCCCTCAGAATATTTATTTCATCTGTAAATTGCCAAATCCAAACAGGTTCCCTGCACATCCACCTTATTCAAGCAGTATATTTTTTTGCTTCATCATCCTATCATTATGAGCTTAACCCTCCTATTACTGAAACAGACTACTAACCCCTATTATTATACATTTCGACTGAGGAAAAAAAAAAAAAGCTGAAGTTGTGACACCAACTGACACAAGCCAGGAAGGGCTGGCTCAGTCGTGAACTCGTGTTGCTGTGAAAAAAATAAAATAAAATAATAATAATAAAACACAATGGCACAGCTTGGAGACAAATTTAGCAGCATTAACCTGAATTTCCTGGCTTTGTTGATTTCTGTCACAACCGTAACATTCAAATTCAAAGATTCACATTTAAATATTTCCCTTAAACAGGAAAACAATAGGACGTTCACGGTTTGAAATGTTGCAGGACTATACAGAGTGGCGCTTTATTGACCCAGCCACTTAAAATACATAATCACTGTTTTGCAGCGGATGACGATCCAAAAGACGAGATGTTCCCATTTATTGTGCACGTTTGTAGCTCAGATATAAAGGCATCTAAACCGACCCCAAAATATGTGGCACCCTGGCCAAGATCAGCGTTCAAAACCTCACCTTTTATTCAACGGATTTCAAATCATTAGGGAAATGGCTATTTTTAGGAGGTGGAGGATGAGGAGACTGATCTCTCAGGCATTTCTATTATTTTTAGCCATCTCGCTGAGTCCAAGAGCAACAAACCGATCTCTAAAAAAACAACAGAAAACCTCCCACTCATTACTTAAGCGCTTAGTACAGTGCTCTGCACACAGTAAGCGCTCAATCAATATGACTGACTGAATGAATGACCTATTGTAATTTACAAAAGACAAAAGGAACAGTACTAAATCCGAGTTTTGTAAGCCAAGACCCAAGAAAGATCTTTCTTCTTAGGGTAAATTAGTTACACAGAGTTCATTCATTCATTCACTCATTCAATTGTATTGATTGAGCGCTTACTGTGTGCAAAGCACTGTAGTAAGCACTTGGAAAGTACAATTCATTCATTCAATAGTATTTATTGAGCGCTTACTGTGTGCAGAACACTGTACTAAGTGCTTGGGAAGTACAAGTCGGCAACATACAGAGACGGTCCCTACCCAACAGCGGGCTCACGGTCTAGAAGGGGGAGACAGACAACAAAACACATTAGCAGAGTCGAGGATGACGCCAAGGTTGTGAGCTTGTGAGACGGGAAGGATGGTAGTGCCGTCTACAGTGATGGGAAAGTCAGGGAGAGGGCAGGGTTTGGGAGGGAAGATAAGGAGTTCAGTCTTGGACATATTAAGTTTTAGATGGTGGGCAGACATCCAGATGGAGATGCCTTGAAGGCAGGAGGAGACACAATTCAGCAACACAGACGGTCCATTTTATTTGCACATATTTATTTTATTAATGATGTGTATATAACTATAATTCTATTTATGTATTCTGATGGTATTGACACCTATCTACTTAATAATAATAATGATGGCATTTGTTAAGTGCTATGTGCAAAGCACTGTTCTAAGCTCTGGGGAGGATACAAGGTGATCAGGTTGTCCCACATGGGGCTCACAGTCTTCATCCCCATTTTACAGATGAGGTAACTGAGGCCCAGAGAAGTTAAGCGACTTGCCCAAAGTCACACAGCTGGCAGTTGGCGGAGCCAGGATTTGAGCCCATGACCTCTGACTCCAAAGTCCGGGCTCTTTCCCACACTGAGCCACGCTGCTTCTCTGTACTCTTAGTACAGAGTAATCAATCAATCAATCATATTTATTGAGCGCTTACTGTGTGCAGAGCACTGTACTAAGCGCTTGGGAAGTACAAGTTCGCAACATATAGAGACAGTCCCTACCCAACAGTGGGAGTAAATACAATTGAAAGACTGTGAGTCCCACTTGGGACAACCTGATCGCCTTGTATCCTCCCCAGTGCTTACAACAGCGCTTTGCACATAGTGTGAGCCCATTGTTGGGTAGGAACCGCCTCTATATGTTGCCGACTTGTACTTCCCAAGCGCTTAGTACGGTGTTCTGCACCTAGTAAGCACTCAATAAGAAGATTGAATGAAGGAATGAGTAGTAAGCGCTTAACAAACGCCATCATTATTATTGGCCGCCCTAGTTTCAGACAACTAGAGAAGCAATTGTCTAGAGACAATTAGAGAAGCAGCGTGGCTCAGTGGAAAGAGCACGGGCTTTGGAGTCAGAGGTCATGGGTTTGAGTCCCAGCTCCGCCACATGTCTGCTGTGTGACCTTGGGCAAGTCACTTAACTTCTCGGAGTCTCAGTTACCTCATCTGTAAAATGGGGATGATGACTGTAAGCCCCACATGGGACAACCTGATCACCTTGTATCCCCCCAGCGCTTAGAACAGTGCTTTGCACATAGTAAGTGCTTAACAAATGCCATCATTATTATTATTATTAACTAGAAGAAACAGAACCGGAGCAGCAACAGTCTTCCAGACTGTGAGCCTGCTCTTCTAGACTATGAGCCCGCTGTTGGGTAGTCACCGTCTCTATATGTTGCCAACTTGTACTTCCCAAGCGCTTAGTACAGTGCTCTGCACACAGTAAGCGCTCAATAAATACGATTGATAGATTGATTGATTAACAAACGCCATCATTATTATTGGCCGCCCTAGTTTCAGACAACTAGAAGAAACAGAACCGGAACAACAACAGCCTTTTAGACTGTGAGCCTGCTCTTCTAGACTATGAGCCCGCTGTTGGGTAGTGACCGTCTCTATATGTGGCTAACTTGTACTTCCCAAGCGCTTAGTACAGTGCTCTGCACACAGTAAGCACTCAATAAATACGATTGATTGATTGATTGATTAACAAATGCCATCATTATTATTGGCCGCCCTAGTTTCAGACAACTAGAAGAAACAGAACCGGAGCAGCAACAGTCTTCTAAACTGTGAGCCTGCTCTTTTAGACTGTAAGCCCGCTGTTGGGTAGGGACCGTCTCTATATGTGGCCAACTTGTACTTCCCAAGCGCTTAGTACAGTGCTCTGCACACAGTAAGTGCTCAATAAATACGATTGATTGATTGATTAACAAACGCCATCATTATTATTGGCCGCCCTAGTTTCAGACAACTAGAAGAAACAGAACCGGAACAGCAACAGTCTTTTAGACTGCGAGCCTGCGTAGGGTAGGGACCGTCTCTATATGTTGCCAACTTGTACTTCCCAAGCGCTTAGTACAGTGCTCTGCACACAGTAAGCGCTCAATAAATACGATTGATTGATTGATTAACAAATGCCATCATTATTATTGGCCGCCCTAGGTTCAGACGACTAGAAGAAACAGAACCGGAGCAGCAACAGTCTTCTAGACTGTGAACCTGCTCTTCTAGACTGTGAGCCCGCTGTTGGGTAGGGACCGTCTCTATATGTTGCCAACTTGTACTTCCCAAGCGCTTAGTACAGTGCTCTGCACACAGACTTGGAGTCCAGCAAAGGCCAGTCTTAGTCCTCATCAGTTGAGCACCTGTGGAACTGAGGACTTGGGATTGTACCCCCCACCCCCTTTCCATCCCCCCCGCCTTACCTCCTTCCCCTCCCCACAGCACCTGTATATATGTATATATGTTTGTACCTATTCATTACTCTATTTATTTTACTTGTACATATTTATTCTTATTTTATTTTGTTAATATGTTTTGTTGTCTGTCTCCCCCTTCTAGACTGTGAGCCCACTGTTGGGTAGGGACCCGTGTCTATATGTTGCCAACTTGTACTTCCCAAGCGCTTAGTACAGCGCTCTGCACACAGTAAGCGCTCAATAAATACGACTGAATGAATGAATGAAAGTAAGCGCTCAATAAATACGACTGAATGAATGAATGACAGGAGAGAAAGGGAGGTTTGTCAGCAGAAATGGGCCTCAGGCGCTGCCCTCCTCCACGTGACTTCTCGGCCGAGGCCGGGCTCTCGGGCGCCACGCGCCCCCCCGGCGGCCGGCCCCGGCTACTGCAGCCGCAGCTCCAGCGCCTGAAAACCCGGGCGCGCGCGCCCCGTCGCTCTCCACAAAATGGCGGCCACACACCCTCTCCTACAAAATGGCGCCCAGCGACCCGAGGAGGAAGGAGCAGGACGCGGAAAAGCTCGGCCTGAAAACGCCACAGAGGCCCAGAAATGCCTGCGCGCGGCTTTTAATATCATCGCCTTCGATTTAATATTTAGTCTGCTGCATTAGCGCCTCATTAAACTCATGTTTAATGAGACTGGGACTCCCAGACTGAGCCCCCTCCTTCCCCACAGGCCCTGTATGTGTTTGTACAGATTTATTACTCTATTTTACTTGTACGTATTTACCATTCTATTTGGTTAATCTGTTTTGTCTGTGTGTAATAATAAATTTATAATTTATTATTTATTGCTCTATTTTACTTGTACGTATTGACCATTCTATTTATTTTGTTAATGTTTTGTTGTCTGTGTGTAATAATAATACTGATGGCATTTATTAAGCACTTACTACGTGCAAAGCACTGTTCTAAGCGCTGGGGAGGTTACAGAGTGATCAGGTTGTCCCACGGGGGGGGGGGGGGCTCACAGTCTTAATCCCCATTTTACAGATGAGGTAACTGAGGCCCAGAGAAGTGAAGTGACTTGCCCAAAGTCACACAGCTGACAAGTGGCGGAGCTGGGATTTGAACCCATGGCCTCTGACTCCAAAGCCCAGGCTCTTTCCACTGAGCCAGACTGTGTAATAAATTTATTATTTATTGCTCTATTTCACTTGTACGTATTTACCATTCTATTTATTTTGTTTAATATGTCTTGTCTGTGTGTAATAATAAATATCAGACTGTGTAATAATAAATTTATTATTTATTGCTCTATTTTACTTATGTATTTACTATTCTATTTATTTTGTTAATATGTTTTGTTGTCTGTCTCCCCTTCTAGACTGTGAGCCCGTTGTTGGGTAGGCTCTCTTCCTCCCTTCAAAGCCCTACTGAGAGCCCACCTTCTCCAGGAGGCCTTCCCAGACTGAGCCCCCCCTCCTTCCCCTCCCCACAGCCCCTGTATATGTTTGTACAGATTTGTTACTCTATGCATTTTACTTGTATGTATTTACTATTCTATTTTGTTAATATGTTTTGTTGTCTGTCTCCCCCTTCTAGACTGTGAGCCCATTGTTGGGTAGGCTAGCTGTCTTCCTCCCTTCAAAGCCCTGAGAGCCCACCTTCTCCAGGAGGCCTTCCCAGACTGAGCCCCCTCCTTCCTCTCCCCACAGCCCCTGTATATGTTTGTACAGATTTATTACTCTATTTTACTTGTATGTATTTACTATTCTATTTATTCTGTTAATGTTTTGCTGTCTGTCTCCCCCTTCTATACTGTGAGCCTGTTGTTGGGTAGGCTAGCTCTCTTCCTCCCTTCAAAGCCCTACTGAGCTCACCTCCTCCAGGAGGCCTTCCCAGACTGAGCCCCCCTCCTTCCCCTCCCCACAGCCCCTGTATATGTTTGTACAGATTTATTACTCTATTTATTTTGTATGTATTTACTATTCTATTTATTTTGTTAATGTTTTGTCTGTCTCCCCCTTCTAGACTGTGAGCCCGTTGTTGGGTAGGCTAGCTCTCTTCCTCCTTTCAAAGCCCTACTGAGAGGTCACCTCCTCCAGGAGGCCTTCCCAGACTGAGCCCCCTCCTCCCACTCCTTCCCCTCCCCACAGCACCTGTATATATGTTTGTACGTATTTATTACTCAATTTTATTTGTACATATTTATTCTCTTTTATTTTGTTAATTCGTTTTGTTGCCTGTCTCCCCCTTCTAGACTGTGAGCCCACTGTTGGGTAGGGACTATCTCTCTATGTTGCCAACTTGTACTTCCCAAGCGCTTAGTACAGAGCTCTGCACACAGTAATTGCGCAATAAAGACGATTGGATGAATGAATGAATGTTGGGTAGGGACCGTCTCTGTATGTTGCCAACTTGTGCTTCCCAAGCGCTTAGTACAGTGCTCTGCACACAATAAGCGCTCAATAAATACGATTGAATGAATGTTTATCTCGCCCGACGGACACCATGAACTGACCACTAAATGCAGAATTATACTCGTAACAATCGTACAGATTCCGGATCACGCATGACAATATCGCTCGTAAATCAATGAAAATCGCGCCCCGTGCAGAAGTATTGATTTCTCTCAACAAAACTGGAAGGTTTTGCGCCTTTTTGTCCGCTCCCCACCCCCCCGTATTACCTTTTCTTTCCTCTCTCCAAGTGGCTTTTACTCAATGAGTAAAATCTGGAAAAAAAAAAAAAATACACAAAGCAACGACGGCCCGGGACCCCCTGCCCACCCCTGCACCCAGGACCAGTCCAGAGCAAGGCCGGGGGAGGAGTCGCCTTTGTGCCCCTTATGTTTTCCAGAGACGCAGCTTTCTCTCCAAGTCACAGAGGGGAGTGAGGGAGGCAAAAAGAAGAAAAAAAGGCGGAAAAGGAAAAAAAAAAAAAGAGGCACCCAAAAAATGTCAGTTGCAAAATTCAATCCTACTGGAGAGGGCCGAGGAAGAGACTCTGGTTGAGACTCTACATGGCCCAGGAGAGAGCTGCAGTTCCACGGGAGGAATTTCAGCCTTTATTCCACCATTTATACATCCATTCAGCACACTGTGTTTTATAAACGGCTTCCCCCGCCGGGATGGGGGGCTATGGCATAATCACCTCTTGCCCCCTCTCCCTCCCTCCTCCTGTCCCTGGTAAGGGCCCTGGGCAGGCCAGAGGAAGCAGCAGCTGTAGAAAAAATTTTCCCCCTTGCGTGAGGGTCTCTGAATGCCTCTGCTTGTCCCTCCATGGTTGGTTGCTAGGGAGGGTGGAGGAGTGCGGGTTGTTTTTTTTTTTTTCCCAACCCCCTTTCTCCTTGTTCCTTCTTTCCAGAAATTTCTCAGGGAACTCAGCGAAGCCGCGCATGCGCAAAGCGGGGAGGGGGAGAGAAGGCCGGGGGAGGAAGCTTTTTTGCCGCATAGCTACGCATGCGCGGTAGGCGTCTCACCGCGAAGGTGGCGGGGGGGGGAACGGCACCTTGAGCCAAATTGCTCTCTGCGCCTGCGCGCTGGAGGCTCTCCCAACTGAGCCTTATTTAGCCGCATTTTGTGGCTGCTCCTTTTTCCTAAAAGTAGATCTAAAAGCTGCATTTTTGGAATACTACCCCGGAGGCACTGCTGTTGATCCTTCCTGGTGGCACTCTGCCTGCCAGAGGCTCCTGCGCAGTTCCCATTTTTTGGGAGTTTGAGAATGGACTTTTGGGGGCCCTCTTTTTCTAGGATGAAGGATTTGAGGGTTTCTCATTCCCATGTAGTGTCTGTGGGCTCCCGGCCTGGAAAGCTGCGCTGGGCCTCGGTGGACTTGAGCAGTTGCAAGATGGAAGGCACCCTGACTAGAGGGCTGGATTAGTGTGGTGGTAATGGCTCGCACCCGTGTCGTCCCATTAAACCAAATAAAGAGGACACGGAAAACTACTCTTGTTTCCCAGAATGATCACCTGTTCTGCTTGCCCTTCGGCTGTGGATCGAGACAAAGGCCTGTTTCCAAAAGCCTCTGCTTCCTTTTGCAGGGTTAGTGCCTGGAGTAGGGCCTGTGGTAACCATAGAAACAGCAGTTACCATATCTTGGGATAGCTTTTTCTAAGGAATGCCGGGGAAATTGCTTCCCTGTTTGTGACATGATGAACGTGAACTTTTCCTCCCTCTCCACCTCCACTAAGGCTTAGCTGAGAAATATAGTTTGCCCGCGTTTCTTTGTTTGCCCTTCCATCCCCTAACCAGGTAACTCTTCACACTTCCACCTTCCTTGGCTTGTCTGCATTTCTGTGATACAATGAGTGCCTCGGGCGTGTGTGCTTTTGACTTGTAGAGCACTTTTAGGTCTTTAAACATTTAAAGAACTTTAAGCAGGCGATTTCTTGTTTTGAGGTGTTCTTGAAGAAAGCTACTAAAAAAAAAAGAGAGCGTTCCAGTTCACCGAGATTCCCCCACCCTACTTTGGCTCATTCCAGATTGGCCACGGTTTTTCCTTGAAGTGCCCAGGCAGGTTTTAGCATGCCCACAGGTGGGTGTGGGTGGGTGTGTGTTTGGAGGTGGGGGGAGAAAGAGGGAGAATGATCTATTTAGCCTCACAGAGGTCAGCCCAGGAGATCACTCCATTGAGCTAAACTACCCAGTGGAACTAACAAGGTGAGATCTTTCTTCTTGATGGGAATGCTGGTTGGATGCCAGATTCCTGTAAGGAACGCTTAGTACCCAAAAAGCTATCTGAAGAATGTTTGGGCAATGGCAAAGGCTGTGTACGTCTCCTCCAACTTTTGTGGTTGTAATAGAGGCTGGTGTAATTACATGAGTTCAAATGTCCCCAGCATTCACAGTATTTCTGTTGTGCACCGTCTTGCAGAAGTAATGGCTTGAATCTGGATACCAAAACTGGCAGACACCCTCAGGGCTCTAAGGCAATTAACTAAGGGAAAAAAGTTTGAGAAGATCGACTTCATCATTTTACATAACCTTAGTTTTAAATATTTCTAAAAATACGAGCAGCTACTTTTTTAGTGGCATTTATTAAGCGCTTACTACGTGCAAAGCACTGGGGAGGTTACAGGGTGATCAGGTTGTCCCGCGGGGGGCTCACAGTCTTCATCCCCCATTACAGATGAGGTAACTGAGGCCCAGAGAATTTAAGTGACTTGCCCAAAGTCACACAGCTGACAAGTGGCGGAGCCGGGATTTGAACCCATGACCTCCGACTCCAAAGCCCGGGCTCTTTTCACTGAGCCACGCTGCTTCTCTTATTGAGAGAGTAAATTATCTTGGTAGTATTTTTTAAAATCTGGTTGAGAAATCTTGCTCAGATGAGGGAAAGACATTTAAAAGTTAATTTAAAATGAAATGTACGCTTCAACTGATACCAGTGATTGTAGGTTTAAGCATCTATCTTGAGAGATGGGAGGAAAATATAATGAAACTCTTCTCGAAGGTCATACGCTTGTGAGCAGATAATGGCCGTGAACTTTTGTATTGGAAAATCACCTCTTGAAACGAGTCTGATTTTGCACATACCATGTTGGTTTTGAGAGCTTTGTAAAATAAATCTTTTTTTTTTTGTATTAATCTCTTGACATAGCTTAAGCTAAATGAGGCAAAGTTATGTTGAGGAATCCTCTCTTTCTTTTAATCCAAAAGTAATTTCCCAAAAGTCTTCTTAGGTATCTCAGTGGGCCGTTCAAGTGGGTTTGGCATTGCTTTAAGTAAGTTTCAAAATACTGCCATTTGGCTCTTTTTCGGCCACCATAAAAATAAAATCATGTGTGCTTAATGCAGAATGTTTCCTGCCCTCCTAATCTTTAAATAGAGGTGTGGTTTTATTTTTAAGCTTGAAAGGTTTCAAGTTTCCCCACTGTGGAATATTACAAAATTAGCAGCACTACCATTGTGCAGTGTGCGTGCCAGTTTTTGAGGCAGGGGGAAACATCCATAAAGAGAGGCCATTTCCAAAATTCAAAGGGCATTAATTTTAAGTGGCACTGAAAGAAAATTTGATATTTAAATTGCTACATCTTTTTTGGGGGGGGCGGGGAGGGTCTTTTTCAACCCGAATTTTTCACTTCAAACTTTTTCCAGATCTTGGAATGACATAAGATCCTAGTTTAAAAAAACAACAACAACAAAAAACCAGCTTGAAGCCTTTGATTTCTAGGCTGGTGGAATTCTTAATGGGTGACTTCAGAATGTTTAACTTGGAGCTGCTGTACTCTTTTTGAGACTTTACAGACTACTCTTAAATGGGGTGCAATGCTTTGGACTCTACGGTGGATGAGCTCGGCTGTGGGTGAACAGTTCTCCCACAGTTCAGAGGTAGATCCAACCTCTAGTAGAACATCATTTTCGCCCGGCTATAGGGTCTGTGGAAAAGATTTTATAAAAACTTGTTATCATTTTAAAGAATTATTGGATGACATATATCCCTCTAGATTGTAAGATTGTTACGGGCAGCGAACGTGTCTGCTAAATCTGCTGTACTCTCCCAGGAGCTTAATATAGTGCTCTGCACATAGTAAGGGCTCAGTAAATACCACTGGACTAGCTAATGGCTTTTATTCACTCATTCAATCGTATTTATTAAGTGCTTACTGTGTGCAGAGCACTCGTGGCTTTGTTGAAAGAGCACGGGCTTGGGGGTCAGAGGTTGTGGGTTCTAATCCCGGCTCTGCCACTTGTCAGCTGTGTGACTTCTCTGTGCCTCAGGTACTTCACCTGTAAAATGGGGGTTAAGACTGTGAGCCCCACCTGGGACAACCCGATTACCTTGAATGTACCCTAGTGCTTAGAACAGTGCTTGGCCCATAGTAAGTACTCAACAAACTAATTATCATTATTATTATTATTACTAAGTGCTTGGGAAAGTACAATTCAGCAATAAAAAATGACAGTCCCTGCCCACAACAAGCTCACAGTCTTGGTGGGGATGGGAAGATTTTGTTCTTCTGAATATTCTTCAGGCTGTAGTTGATGTCCATGCAACCTAAGCTACAAAAATACTGCCTGGCAGGAAGCCAGATACAACCTACGGAGTGCCCGTAGGCTCGCTCGGAGACTTAGCCTAATGCTTTGAGTAGCCTCTTGTTGGTCCGGTGGGGCTGTGGGAAATGGCTTCTGCAAGTTGCACAGGGCTTGCCGGGACTTTGTCATCAGTGGTGGGAAGCGGTGTGACCTCGTGGAAAAGAGGACAGGCCTGGGAGTTAGAGGTCCTGGGTTCCAACCCCAGTTCTGTTACTTATCTGCTGGGTGACCTTAGGCACATCACTTCTCTAGGCCTGTTACCGCGTTTGATTAGCTCATCTCTACCCTAGTGTTTAGTACCGTGCCTGGCACATAGTAAGTGCTTAACAGGTACCATAAAAAAACCCCGAAGAAAACAGTGGTGAAGGTTTCTGACAAGCCCTATAGGAATCCTGAGGAGTACTGCCTAACATGGGTGGCAAAGATCACAGCAGCGTCCAAGACTTATGTAACAGTAATGATAATTGTGGCACTTATGTTTTCCAGGGGCTGAGCACTGTACTAAGCACTGGGGTAGATAATCAGGTTGGATGCAGCCCTTATCCCATCTGGTGCTCAAAGTCTAAGTAGTTCCTGATTAACTCCCAATATCCCAAGGCATATCAATGTACTTCAACTCCCACTAGCATTTCATATTTATTTATACCCTCTCCTGGCATAAATAATATATATATATTATATATATTTGTATTATATATATATATTATATATATATATAAATATCCATATAATCAACTGTACAATTGAGTCTGATTACCCCTTTTGTAAATAGTTTAATGCTTGTCCTGCTAGGGTAGCAGCATGTCTCAATGGCAAGAGCATGGGCTTGGGAGTCAGAGGTCATGGGTTCAAATCCCGGCTCCACCAATTGTCAGCTGTGTGGCTTTGGGCAAGTCACTTAACTTCTCTGTACCTCAATTCCCTCAATTACCTCATCTGCAAAATGGGGGTTGACTGACCCCCCATGTGGGACAATCTCATCACCTTGTATCCTCCCCAGTGCTTAGAACAGTGCTTTGCACATAAGCACTTAACAAATGCCATTATTATTATTATTATTATTATTATTATTATTATAAGCTCCCTGTGGGCAGGGATTATGTTCAATATTTCTGCTGTTCTTTTTCATGCCCTTACTATAGGGCATTGTACCCAGAAGGCCCTCAATAAATACCTTTACATGCTTGCTTACTTATCAAGGCAATCACCTGCTGGATTATGGTGTTACTGTATCGTATTGGCAGTAAACTGTGGTTACTTTGGCCCAAAATGGGTCCAGCAGGTAAAAAATCTGGGCACACTTAATAATATTAATAATAATAATGGTATTTGTTAAGTCCTTACTATGTGCCAGGCACTTTACTAAGCGCTGGGGTGGATACAAGCCAATCAAGTTGGGCACAGTCCTTGTCCTTCGTGGAGCACAGAATCTCAACCCCCATTTTACAGATGAGGTAACTGAGGTGCAGTGAAGTGAAGTGACTCACCCAAGATCACACAGCAGACAAGTGGCAGAGCCGGGATTAGAACTCACCTTCTTCTGATTCCCAGGCCCATGCTGTATCCACTGCACCATAATATGTTGCACCCCTGCCCGCTTCCTTCCTCGTTGCATTCTGTGCTACAGTGGTAACCCAAGATAATGTAAGCCACTATCATCAGAATTAAATCCTCTGCACAGGTCTTCCAAGCTGAAGTCTGGCTGAGTTTCATCCATTGTTCTTGGCAGGAGCCACAAAAACCAGTCTTATAACCAGAGCTCTTGAAAGGGAGTATTGACTTCAGGGTATTAGGGACAACAGTGGCTTTTTTTCTAAATGGAAAGGCAAGAGTAGACTTATTGATGAATAAAAGTCAAATCGGACTAGCTAGAATTAAAAGGACATCCTTCTCTCTTGCAGGATTGAGAACCATTTTCCAGCTGCTTGGGAGAAGTGACTTTCTAGTTGGCAGACAGCATAAACCAGTTTATGAAATGGTATTGTGATCCCTATGTTGTTTGACCAAAGAAGAAATTCGCTGGAGAAAAATACGGCAAATCATTGATCAGTATACCGGAGATTTGATAATTTATGTAGAGATTATACCTCTAGGGCCCAGGCTCAGCCTGCTATATCAATGTTAAGTCTGTTGAATTAATGGGCTAGCCTCCCATTCAATTCTGCCCTTCATGAAGAGCAAAAGGGCAAACATATCCACTTTCCACGAACATCCTTTTGTGTTCATCAGCTATCTTAATCGCCATTCTAAAATAAATCTGTTATACTTAAGATACTGTAGCAAAATCAGCATTCGGAACCCTAGTCTGTAGAGCTCTTGTCTGGTTTCGTGCTTTGACTTTTGTCCTGTAATTGAATATTAATGGGTGTTAATAAGAGCCTAATAAAATATTTGATTATGGTAACTGCTTTTTTTTTAGTGTTTTAACAAGGAGATTTGGAGACAGATGAATTTCAGGAGCAGAAAGGTACTAAAGTTTAGAACACAGGCTTTGACTGAACACGTCCATGTGAAATAGACAACTGCTGACCAGCAATATGTGAAATATCTAGTAATTCTTCTGAACCCCTTGCTTAAACATTTCAGTACTGCGCATACCTGTTATAGCATTTAGCAACATTTAGAGAACCAGGGCGTATGCCTCGATCATTTCGCCAACTGCGTTTCCATATGCATGACTGAGTTTTCCAAGCCTGCCCAGCATTCTAAAGCCCATTGCTATTCAGTGTAAAAATAAAGTCGATTAAAAACATAGTCAGAAAATACCCCCTTTGCTTGTGGCTCCATTTTATTGTCACCACCCCCAAATCGTGCCTGAATATTAAAATAGGGAAATGCTTTTCACTCTCCGTTTATCTTACATAAAAGAGATCAGACACTGCCTTCTGACCTCATTTTCAATGGTTATCAATTATTCATTTTAAAAATAAGATGACTATAAAATCATTAGGGACAAACACACTGGATTGCATTTCTCACTTCCTTTGTCTCCAGACATGCTGTATAAATAGGGTCATGCCTGTAATATAAGGAATTCTACCTTGTAAACAAGAGCAGAAAGAGAGGTTTGCCAAACTTTCGTAGTATAATTCTGGGAGGAAGGAAGAGCACTGGGAAAATAAGTTCCTCTTCTGAGCTGTTGCAAAAAGTGCACTAATTATCCTATAAGTTGCATCAAAAGAAATGTCAGCAAAGATGGCTGGGAACTCCATGGGGCATAATGCACACTTGTTTGGAAGGGACTTGGCTCTGATAATAGCAGAGCACCTTCATCTGTTTAATTTTCTTAAGCGTGTCTTGCAGCTGATGGTTGCATTTGCTTTTTCAGTTTAACTAGAGTTGTAAGATAAGTAGGTCACTATTTCCAAATGAAATGAAGTAATGAAGTTTACTATTTGCTGCAGTGTCCATTTTAAAGTAGTTATAAAGGTTTTCCTTGAATTGCAACTTCTCCCCTTTGAATTGACCATAATAGAAAGTGTACTGTTTTCCTTTCATGGAAATTTTCTGTAAAGTCCCCTAACGAGAGTAGGACAGAGGGGCAGATTTGATCCTACTTATCATGGGAATCTCAAAATTATACCTGTTTAGACGTTTTCTGTCGATCTTAACTGACTTTCGATAGGTCTAACTTGAAATTAAAAATTAACTTTTGCATTAGAATGGTTGCTTCTGTTGCTCTTCACTATTTACCATTGACCACCCCCCCCCACCCACAAAGGAAGTTTGATACCAGCCCTGTAAAAATAGTCAAACACTAGAACTACCAAGAATTACCAAGAAGAAGCTGAAGGTGTTTGTCTTATTTTTGGATTTAGTAATCCAAGTAGCCTATGATCTTTGGTTGTGGGACCCCTTTTGGAATTTGTATATAATAGAAAAGAGAGTAGTCTTGAAGAGGATGCTCAATTTCAAATTACTCTTTAATGACTTTCTATTGTACCTTGTCCCTGAAAGAAAGAGAATTGGTTACAGTATTCTACAAAACCTCTAGCCTGCTCCTTCAGAATTGTCTGTTCTATATTGCTTTTTATTTTCACGTTATAGTCCCACATCTTCTATCATGAAGAAAGTAAATAACCCCTAATTGATTCTTCCCTACCACTTGTTTTTATGTATTTCTAGCGCATCCCCCCCTTGTAGTATTTCCATTTGTGTGTCCTTTCGAAAACCAGATAGAAATGATCATTACTTGTCATGATTACATATGTTTGCCTCCTTTCTAAACAGGCAGGAAAATAACACTTTCATCCCACAGAGCTAGGCCTCTTAGAAATTTCTTTGTCTTTCTTTGTACATTTTTTCAGTGATTAGAGCTCAAGATAGCATCCAAGGTGAGGTGTGCACTCTCTTTGTATAATCACATGGTTGAATTTTCTGAACCACTTGCATTTCCTAAATGCTGCTGTACCCTGAGCCAGCTTCTTCCTTTTGCTTTCGTTGGTGATGTTTACATCTTTCCCAAGAAGTTACCACTAATTCAGAATCCATCAGGTTTTATAAGAGTAATTTACATTGTTTCTTCCCATGCGCCTCGCCTTGCGGTTGCTTGCACTGAAATTCATTGTTCATTTTAAGACTGCAGACCAGTTAGGCTCACCAGCTGCAGCCACTGTATATTTTGTAGGCGGTTCGAGTTTAAGTAATAAATAGACCGGCAGTCACCAAACTCAATCTTGCTTTATTCTGGTACAGGAATTATCTATTTTTGTCTCCAGTCCTAAATCTCAGGGCCAATTATTTTCTCTTATTCCCTTTTTCAAGGGACCACCTCCACTGTCTTTTCAAAGATGACACCCATTTCATGCACTGGGATATTTGTTTTCTGGAGGACATTTCGATCCCTATCGCGACACTGTTTTATTATTTTCACCGTACTGTGAATGAATTCTGCTGGGATGTTTCTTCCAAACTGTAGACTTCCTTTTTCTTCCTCTTTCTGTTCCTCCCTGCAAAAGCGCAGAACAGTTATCTGCCGAAATAGAAGATAGAAACCACACTCCTGGAAAACACAAGTCAAGTAAGCCTTTTAATCAACATCCTACAACCTGGAGACTTGACAAGAAACCCGTCAAAGGCACAGATTCAGTTCATTGGAAAATCAAACCCCTTGGCAAGGTTGACCCAAGAGCCAGCTCACTATGTACTGTGCTTGTTGCTCTGGTGTGGTTATGGCATACAGTTTGTCGAGGGTGCAGTGTGGGGACTTGCTTAACCTTGAGAATGTACTGGGGGTGGGGGGGTGGAGAGAGATTCTCAATAGGCCCAAATGAGATGGCTTATCAAATCCAGGAAATTAAATGCAAGCAGATATTGAAGTGGTCAGGGGTTAGTGTGGCACTCGACTCTCTGCTCAACAAATAAGGTCATTATTTTGTTGGAAGTTAGAGGACTCGAAGGGGGGAAAAAAAACCCTGAAGGATTATTCTCTGTCACCGCAATAAGGTTGTAGTCAAGGTCACATGATTTCATAATATGAATCCAGAGTTCTACAGTGTGCAGTTTTTCTTGCTGTTCACTTTGTGAAAAGGGAAATTTAAACGTGAGTTTTCTATTGTTTTTAAAATGTGGGAATTCGCAAACTTGTCCAGGTCTAAAAAAGGCTTTCCCCTAGAGGGAAAATCCTGGCTTTGAAGGGAAGGTAATTAACGATCAGCCTGTTCAAAATGTGATTTGCGTGAGGGACTGATCTCTTCAATAGGGAAGAATGGCCATGGATATTGTAAATCCCATTCTGCAGGGCCGGTCTCTAGGCCATTCCATTCATGATGCTGTACCGTATTCCTGACCGGGCCCAGAAGTTGCCTCACCTCAATGCTCATTGTGTGAGTGAGTACAATAGGCTCAGTTTTGTGCAAATTAGCCAAATCCCTCAGGACTTTGCCTCTTAGCTGAGCAAAGACTGACGTTGCCCCCACATTGCATGTGCCATTTGGAGGAAGTGACTGGCCGGTGTTCCTTTTGTACCCGGGTACAAGCGCTTAGTACAGTGCTCTGCACACAGTAAGCGCTCAATAAATACGATTGAATGAATGAATGAATATTCCTAACATGGGTGATGCCCACAAAAGCAGACTCCTCACCAACACTCCTCGAAATTGATCTCACCGTCCAATTTTCATCCGATTGGAGCTACTTGAAGAGACATGAGAAGCCTTTTGCTTTCTCCTGTGGATTTCTCTTCCTGGTAGGAAGAAAATTCTTGAGGTCCCAGTGATGCCCAAATGATGACTACTCCTTAAAATGGTTTATACAGTCATTCTTTTATACAGTCATTTATACAGTCATTCTTTGAAAATCAGGTTACAAAAAATCTTGAGATTTTTTGAATAGCATATGTGGGGAAGGATGGGGGGGATGGGTGTTTTAGTCTTCCCCTGCAGTTAGGGGGGATTGAGGGAAGGTGTGGAAACATGGTGTGCCCCCGGGGTGGGCAAAGGCCTCAATCCCTGGGCCTTGTGGGACCAGAAAGGATTGTGGCTTATCCGGTGGTGGGAATCGGGTCAGGTGTTTAATAATAATAATGATGGTATTTGTTAAGCACTTACTATGTGCCAAGCACTGTTCTAAGCACTGGATATGCCCCCATGAAAGAGCCAGGACTCCTCCTTGCTTCCACCAGGGCAGCAGCTACAGATGCCTGTGAATCCCTGAGAAGCTGCTGTGTCTCCTTGGAAAGAGCCTGGGCTTTGGAGTCAGAGGTCATGGGTTCAAATCCCAGCTCTGCCAACTGTCAGCTGTGTGACTTTGGGCAAGTCCTCTCCCCCACTTCCCCCTCCCCATCCCCCCTGCCTTACCTCCTTCCCCTCCCCACAGCACCTGTATATATGTTTGCATGTATTTATTACTCTATTTGTACATATTTATTCTATTTAGTTAATATGTTTTGTTTTGTTGTCTGTCTCCCCCTTCTAGACTGTGAACCCGCTGTTGGGTAGGGACCGTCTCTATAATGTTGCCAACTTGTACTTCCCAAGCGTTTAGTACGGTGCTCTGCACACAGTAAGCGCTTGATACGATTGATTGAATGAATGAATGAGTGAACTTAACTTCTCGGTGCCTGTTACCTCATCTGGAAAATGGGGATTAAAATTGTGAGCCCCCGTGGGACAACCTGATCACCTTGTAACCTCCCCAGCACTTAGAACAGTGCTTTGCACATAGTAAGCACTTAACAAATACCAACATTATTATTATTATTATCCCTTCCTGAGGTGGAGAGGGCCTTTCTTCCTTGTCTTTGGAATGGGAGCAGGTCCCTCTTTCCCTCCCCTTCCTATCTCTCCACCTTACCTCCTTCCCCTCCCCACAGCACCTGTATATATATGTATATGTTTGTACGTCTTTATTACTCTATTTTATTTGTACATATTTATTCTATTTAGTTAATATGTTTTGTTTTGTTTGTCTGTCTCCCCCTTCTAGACTGTGAGCCGGCTGTTGGGTAGGGACCATTTCTATATGTTGCCAACTTGTACTTCCCAATAACTTATCCCCCCCGCCTTACCTCCTTCCCTCCCCCACAGCACCTGTATATATGTATATATTTTTGTACGTATTGATTACTCTATTTTTTTACTTGTACATATCTATTCTATTTATTTTATTTTGTTAATATGTTTTGTTCTCTGTCTCCTCCTTCTAGACTGTGAGTCTGCTGTTGGGTAGGGACCGTCTCTAGATGTTGCCAACTTGTACTTCCTAAGCGCTTAGTACAGTGCTCTGCACACAGGAAGCGCTCAATAAATATGATTGAATGAATGAATCTCTGTGTCTCTGTCCCTTCTGGACTCCGAGCCCACCGTTGGGTAGGGACCGTCTCTATATTGTTGCCAATTTGGACTTCCCAAGCGCTTAGTCCAGTGCTGTGCATACATTAAGCGCTCAATAAATGTGACTGAATGAATGACGGTGAGAGAAGTTGCTCAGGGTTGGACTTTGACTCCAACACGGGGGCGGGGGGCAGCAGGATGAGTGCATATTTGTACTCACTTGTACATACTTATTATTTTACTATTCTATTTATTTTATTTTGTTAATAGTTTTGTTTCCTCCCTTCAAGGCCCTACTGAGAGCTCACCTCCTCCAGGAGGCCTTCCCAGACTGAGCCCCTTCCTTCCTCTCCCCCCTCGTCCCCCGTCCATCCCCCCATCTTACCTCCTTCCCTTCCCCACAGCACCTGTATATATGTATATATGTTTGTACATATTTATTACTCTATTTTACTTGTACATATCTATTCTATTTTATTTTGTTAGTATGTTTGGTTTTGTTCTCCGTCTCCCCCTTCTAGACTGTGAGCCCACTGTTGGGTAGGGACCGTCTCTATATGTTGCCAACTTGGACTTCCCAAGCGCTTAGTCCAGTGCTCTGCACCCAGTTAAGCGCTCAATAAATACGATTGATTGATGGTCTGTCTCCCCCTTCTAGCCTGTGAGCCCGCTGTTGGGTAGGGACCGTCTCTACATTGTTGCCAACTTGGGCTTCCCAAGTGCTTAGTACAGTGCTCCGCACACAGGAAGCGCTCAATAAATGCGACTGAAGGAATGAGTCTAAAAGGGGAGTCTAATTTTAGACTCCCCCCCTTTATCATCATCATCAATCGTATTTATTGAGCGCTTACTGTGTGCAGATCACTGTACTAAGCACTTGGGAAGTACAAGTTGGCAACATATAGAGACAGTCCCTACCCAACAGTGGGCTCACAGTCTAAAAGGGGGAGACAGAGAACAACACCAAACGTAGTAACAAAATAAAATAAATAGAATAGATATGTACAAGTAAAATAAATAAATAGAGTAATAAATATGTACAAACATATATACATATATACAGGCGTTGTGGGGAAGGGAAGGAGGTAAAATCGGGGGGATGGAGAGGGGGACGAGGGGGAGAGGAAGGAGGGGGCTCAGTCTGGGAAGGCCTCCTGGAGGAGGTGAGCTCTCAGTAGGGCCTTGAAGGGAGGAAGCCCACTGTTGGGTAGGGACTGTCTCTATATGTTGCCAATTTGTCCTTCCCAAGCGCTTAGTACAGTGCTCTGCACATAGTAAGCGCTCAATAAATATATATATGTATATATGTTTGTACATATTTATTACTCTATTTTACTTGTACATACCTATTCTATTTATTTTGTTAGTATGTTTGGTTTTGTTCTCTGTCTTCCCCTTTTAGACTGTGAGCCCACTGGTGGGTAGGGACCGTCTCTGTATGTTGCCAATTTGTCCTTCCCAAGTGCTCAGTCCAGTGCTCTGCACATAGTAAACGCTCAATAAATATATATATGTTTGTACATATTTATTAGTCTATTTTACTTGTACATACGTATTCTATTTATTTTATTTTGTTAGTGGTTTTGTTCTCCGTCTTCCCCTTTTAGACTGTGAGCCCACCGGTGGGTAGGGACCGTCTCTGTATGTTGCCAATTTGTCCTTCCCAAGCGCTCAGTCCAGTGCTCTGCACATAGTAAGCGCTCAATAAATATATATATATATGTATATATGTTTGTACATATTACTCTATTTTACTTGTACATACCTATTCTGTTTTATTTTGTTAGTATGTTTGGTTTTGTTCTCTGTCTTCCCCTTTTAGACTGTGAGCCCACTGGTGGGTAGGGACCGTCTCTGTATGTTGCCAATTTGGCCTTCCCAAGCGCTCAGTCCAGTGCTCTGCACATAGTAAGCGCTCAATAAATATATGTATATATGTTTGTACATATTTATTTATTTTACTTGTACATATCTATTCTATTTATTTTGTTAGTATGTTTGGTTTTGTTCTCTGTCTTCCCCTTCTAGACTGTGAGCCCACCGGTGGGTAGGGACCGTCTCTGTATGTTGCCAATTTGTCCTTCCCAAGCGCCCAGTACAGTGCTCTGCACATAGTAAGCGCTCAATAAATACGATTGATGATGATGATGATGAATGTTCCTCACTCCACTTTTCCCAGTGGCTTCCCCTCCCCCCCCCCCCCTTTTATTTTTCTTTCGCGCCTGCGCCGTGCGGAGTTCCCGCTCCCCCGCCCTCCCGCGCCTGCGCGCCGGCCGTGAGGCCTCGTCAGGGCCGAAGCGCGCCCCCGCGGAGGGAGGTGGGGGGGGATAGGAGGAGCCGAAGGGGTCGGGCGCGCGCGTTTTCTCCCCCCCCCCCTCCGCGGAGCGGCCAGTGCGCATGCGCCGGCGCCGCGCGAGGCTCGGCCGCGCGCGCGCGTGCGGAGGAGCCAGAGCGGAGCGGGGAGTCCGGACGGTGGGAAGCCGGGGGAGAGGGATGGTGGCCGCGGGACCCGACCACGTCGTCGACGCCATCGCCTCCTCCCGGCTGTGAGGGGCCCGCCCGGGGAGGGAGCCGGCATGGTCCGGGAAACCAGGCACCTCTGGGTGGGAAACTTACCGGAGAATGTGCGGGAGGAGAAGATCATCGAGCATTTCAAACGGTGAGTGGCGAGGAGGGGGGAAGGGCCCGCGCTCCCTCCGTCCCCTCCCCTCGGCCGCCCCTCTGAGGAGAGCGGGGGGGGGGCTCCCCCGACGACGGAGGGCCCCGCCCGCCCGCACCGGGCCCCGTTGCTGCCAACGAACTGGGGGTGCAGCCCCCCCCCTCCGCCTCCTTCCAGCTGCGCCCCCGTTTCCGCGGTTGGTTTCCCAGCTGCCGCCCTGGAGGGTCTTGAGGCCTCCTCCGTTTCTGTGGTGGCCTCCACCTCCCCCAAGCCGCTCCTAATCAATCAATCAATCGCCTTTATTGAGCGCTCGCCGGGTGCAGAGCACTGGGCTGAGCGCTTGGGAAGTCCAAGTGGGCAACATCTAGAGACAGTCCCTACCCGTCGGTGGGCTCACAATCAATCAGTCAGTCGTATTTATTGAGCAATCACTGTGTGCAGAGCACTGGACTAAGCGCTTGGGAAGTCCAAGTGGGCAACATCTAGAGACGGTCCCTACCCGTCGGTGGGCTCACAATCAATCAATCAGTCGTATTTATTGAGCAATCACTGTGTGCAGAGCACTGGACTAAGCGCTTGGGAAGTCCAAGTGGGGAACATACAGAGACAGTCCCTACGCAACAGTGGGCTCACAATCAATCAATCGTATTTGTTGAGCAATCACTGTGTGCAGAGCACTGGACTAAGCGCTTGGGAAGCACAAGTGGGCAACATATAGAGACAGTCCCTACCCAACAGTGGGCTTCACAATCAATCAATCAATCGTATTTATTGAGCAATCACTGTGTGCAGAGCACTGGACTAAGCGCTTGGGAAGTCCAAGTGGGGAACATACAGAGACAGTCCCTACGCAACAGTGGGCTCACAATCAATCAATCGTATTTGTTGAGCAATCACTGTGTGCAGAGCACTGTACTAAGCGCTTGGGAAGCACAAGTGGGCAACATATAGAGACAGTCCCTACCCAACATCATCATCAATCGTATTTATTGAGCGCTTACTGTGTGCAGAGCACTGGACTAAGCGCTTGGGAAGTACAAGTGGGCAACATATAGAGACAGTCCCTACCCAACAGTGGGCTCACAATCAATCAATCAATCAATCGTATTTATTGAGCAATCACTGTGTGCAGAGCACTGGACCAAGCGCTTGGGAAGTACAAGTGGGCAACATATACAGTCCCTACCCAACAGTGGGCTCACAATCTAAAAGATCAATCAGTCGTATTTATTGAGCGCTTACTGTGTGCAGAGCACTGGACTAAGCGCTTGGGAAGTACAAGTGGGCAACATATCATCAATCGTATTTATTGAGCGCTTACTGTGTGCAGAGCACTGGACTAAGCTCTTGGGAAGTACAAGTGGGCAACATATCATCATCAATCGTATTTATTGAGCGCTTACTGTGTGCAGAGCACTAGACCAAGTGCTTGGGAAGTCTAAGTGGGCAACATATAGAGACAGTCCCTACCCAACAGTGGGCTCACAGTCTAAAAGATCAATCAGTCGTATTTATTGAGCGCTTACTGTGTGCAGAGCACTGGACCAAGCGCTTGGGAAGTACAAGTTGGCAACATTTAGAGACAGTCCCTACCCAACGGTGGGCTCACGGTCTAAAAGATCAATCAGTTGTATTGAGCGCTTACTGTGTGCAGAGCACTGTACCAAGCGTTTGGGAAGTACAAGTTGGCAACATACAGAGACAATCCCTACACAACAGCGGGCTCACAGTCTAAAAGATCAATCAGTAGTATTTATTGAGCGCTTACTGTGTGCAGAGCACTGTAGTAAGCGCTTGGGAAGTCCAAGTTGGCAACATATAAAGTCATCTTAGTTGGGCGGGGGGGAAGGGGGGGAATAAAAACAGATCCCACTGCGGACCCCCAGGTCTGTACCCCGTCTCCCCCCCCCCTTCAAACTATTCTTTAAGGGCAAGGGGGGGCTTGTGCTCCCCATCCGTGGAGAGAGGAGGCGGCTCTCTTTCTTTCTTGTGTGTGCGTCTGAGATCCCGCTACCCCTCCCCCAAATAGGATCCGTCTATCGAGTTACTGATTTTTTCCATCCTCCCTCGCCGACCCCCCCAACAACAACCCTCATGGACTCCAGGATGGGAAACTCTGGAGTCGCATAGCAACTCTTCCTCCTCCTGCTGCCGCTGCTACTCTTCCTCGCCCGGTGGACTCTTGTGTGTGGAAATAGCTGTGCTAAAGGGGTTTCAATGCGAAAGAAAACGAAATGCAGAAATGAAGATCTTTTTAGATTTTTTTTTTTGACCGAAAAATTTTGGATCTGGTTTTTAATCTGGAAATTTTTGATAGACAGTGGCGACTTTTCACGTCGAAGATTTACAGGCACAGAAGATAAATGGAAATAAATATATTTTGTGAGCAGCCTCGTGTCTGGAAATAACAGTTGGTGGTTCGCCTGTTCCCCTCTCCCTCTCTCCTTTCAACCATTTCCAGCCTCTGAATAAGGAGGTTGGTGGGAACTAGACGGTTACAAACTAAAAAAAAAAAAAAATAGAAATTCTCGAAGACACAAACCTCAAATAGAACCTTAGTTTGCAAGAAATCTCTGGATCTCTAATACCGCGGGCTGCACGGTATCGTTAATGGCATACTTACACTTATAAATCCGGTACTTTTCCCACCATAGACGCTTCAGTGTAATGGTTAAAAAAAAATGCATGGTTTTGATTAGAAGTTGTAACCTCCTCCCCCCTCCCTGTAAGTTTTGTCCATGAAATACAATAATGAAAGTGGCAGTGTATCCGTTTTTATTTAATTTAGCACCATTTGCTAATTTCTTTGTTTGGGAAAATATCCATGTAACTGCTGTGGGGAAGTAGGAGGAGTCCGGTGGAAAGAAGGCGCTCAGATTACCGCTTTACCTTAGAAACAGTTCGGGGTTTTTCGATGGGTTGTATAAAATATTATTTTAGAAGATCGTTTTGGAAAATCAGGGCCTAGAGTTTTTCAAGACCCCGAAAGGTCGGTGAGTTTTTTTTCTTAGCCCTCAAGTTCTCCTTCCTTCTGTGTAGTGAGTGGAGGAAAATTATGGAGCGTCCTTATTAGTGAGTCACCATGGGAAAAATAGACTCGGTTGCTAGCACATGAGCAGCTTGGACGAGGAAATGGAAGCAGTAGCAGCAGAGCTGCCGGGTGGCTTTTTTTTTTTTTAAATGGAGGATCATTGATTATTTTGGGGGTTGGTGCTTCGGGGATCTTAAATCTTACCGAGGGTGAAAAGGAGTTGTGCTAATAGTGCGACCATTCAGAAGCGCCTAAACCGGCCTTGGGAGGAGTGGGGGAGGCGCTCCCTTTTTCTCCGTCTTCCATCATCATCGTCATTGTTATTATTTACTCGGTTGTGAGCAAAAGGCCAGGGAAGCCTCCTTTGTAATTGTGATGTGAAGAGCGGTTTTGTAGGATGGATTTTTTTTTCCTCCCGTGGCCCCCTCCCAGGTTGCTCGTAAGAGGTGGAAAATCTGTGCGATTTAAGCGTCGATTACCAGAGCGGATAAACCTTTTTTTTTAGGTTAAACGTGCTCAGGCGGAGAGAGAGGCAGCGCTATCCTTTCTCCCCTTGTGGTCTTTCTCCGAGGGTCAGTGTCATCGGCTTCAGAGGCTGGGAAATTTCACATACACCAGGGTGCAAACACGTGCATTGCAGCATTTGCTTTGCTGTGCGGTGGCCTGCAGCCAGGCTTGTCAGCATGCAGCTTATCTCTGTAGGTTCCAGAAGCGTTGGTCTGTTTTTTTTTATTATTTCGCAGGGCACAGGGGCCCGGTTGAGGAGAGTAAGGGGAAGGAAGAGAGGAAACCTTCCCAAGGCGATTTAAGGAGTCTTTTCAGGGGAAGGCTGAGCTTGTGTGAATGACTTTCTAAAATGGCGGCTGGGGCCCAGTTTTCTGTGGGAAACAGCAGAGCAGGGCTCAGACTGCAGCGGGGGGTGGAGAGGCTCTGATCTGCAATCAGAAATAGCAGTTTAGCAAGACCCCACTTCACAATTGCACTTAGGAGATGGACCTGGCCACAGTGCCAATTCCATATTTCTTAGAGAAACTGGTTGTTCTCTAGACTAGCAGACCCTGGGCTGGGGCCCTCCCTTATTTTAAAGGCTCCCTCTCTCACCCCTAGTTAGCCAACTAGGGAAACTTCTATTTGGACACACTACTGCGCAATTTTTCCCCCCTCCTCTGCTGTACTGTCAGCCCGAGGGGGGTGGGTAACATCCAAAGGGATTCAGAGGGAATCTGGTTTCGGAATTCAGAAAAAGCAGGGAAGAAAAGGCGGCCGGGCCAGATTGTCTGCCCTTTTGGATGCAGTGATCATCATCAATCGTATTTATTGAGCGCTTACTATGTGCAGAGCACTGGACTAAGCGCTCGGGAAGTACAAATTGGCAACATACGCAATAAACCGTTTGGGTTGTTGAGAAATCCTGAGCGTTTTTGGTTGTTGAGAAATCGGAGTGAGGAGAACCTGATTAAGCCCTTCGTGTGAAACTAGATAAAAAAAAAGACCACTTTACCCCCAGCCGATCACTGCAGTACCTAATCACTCTCGTACGGGTTTACGTGGTTTATCGTGGGAACACGGTAGAAGACTATTTTCAGGAAAAAATATTCTCCGCAGCCATCTCCTACCCGCGCGGTTTACTTTTTAGAGCGTGTGTGCGGACGGGCAAGTGAAAATCTGGCAGCTTTCTAGCATTCTGGGGTTATTTTTCGGTTGTAAAAATAGCAGTGGCACTGTTCCATAAAGGTGGATCAGGAAGATGGCAGTGCCTGTGTCATCATTTTTTTTTTTTTGTCTCGCCTCTTGCCTTTCGATTTGGGAAATAAATGCAAATTGGTGTTAAACTACATATACACATTTTGCTTGGTTATTTTTAGCCAAAATTATAAAATAATTTCCATTGGAAAACGTGGAGGGATAGAAAAACCCTGATGAATACAAAGCACGGAAAATACTGTATCTTATCCTTAACCGGTATCTTCTAGTCAGGTATTTAAATATCTGCTGATTTAAAATTCGATGGTATAGCTGTTAAATTGCCCCAGCTACTGTTTTTGCACAATAGAGTCAGTCTTTTCCTTTGTATGTGTGGTGGCTGGAGACAGGGAGGGACAAGATAAGAGAATTGTATCACAGCCTTGTTTTTGTGGCATTAGGGCAAAAAATAAGTTGTGAATATGTGTGGATATATAAAGGCAACCCCTCGAATTTGAATATGTACTGAATAAAGCTTGCTAAGTAATTTTTGGCACTTTAAAGCTGTTTTTCAGATTTTGCTGATCTTGAGTAAATCAAATAATCAGGTTCCCACCCATCCCCCACCCTGAGAATAGGGTAAAGAATATGCAAAGAAGGTGACTGAGCGCCATTAAGAAGTCCCCTTTGTAGCAATAATTATTGTTTGAGCGAAATCTCCAGAATGGCAAAGGCCTTGTTTAGCCACAGAACAATGGATACCTGTTGTTCCGATATGCTAATTGAATTTTATTTATGTCAAATAGTTTTAGGGCTAGTGTTTTTCAATACTGCCTAATTCTAAAATGCCATAATGACTCTTCTGCATATGCGAAATCAACTCAGTGGGATGTATTGTTCAGCTCTGAGTTTTTCCTTTGGGACAGAGCAGTGTGTCATATTACAGAATATTTTCCTTTTCAGTATTTTGCTGTACTGCATTTTGATTGGGAGGAGTTATTTTTTTTCTTGACATTTTAGATTGACATTTGGTGACTGGCAAATGGTATCAGAATGCACTCTAAGAAAGGATAATATATTGAGGACATCTTATAAAGCTTTTTTTTTTTCCAGGGTTGGGGAAAGTGGGGAAGAGAGGTTATAGATTGACAAGGACTGTTGAAGGTGTTCCTTACAAAATCTCAATATTTTGAGGAATAGGTTTTAAAAACTTCCTTTAATGCATAAAATGTGATATTTTTTCCTTTAGAGAATATTGGGCCCAGTGCCGTGGAGAGGTTGAGTTCTGACTTGGTTCAAGGCTCCCCCTCCCCCCCAACTATATTACTAGACTTTTTATCCTGTACTTCTCTGGAGGTTTTAGGTGGTATATTTGTGAAGTAATTGTATTAATGCACTAGGAAGTTTTATATATTATATATACATATATATATGTTATGTTTATAGGCATACATATGTCAAGTGGGTGATGAAGTGGGCTGATATTTTATTGAAAAAATTTTCAAATGACTCGGTGGTGAAAGGCCTACTGATCTCAAACCTTGTTTTAAAATTGCTTTTTATATTAGAAAACTTTGATAGCAACTGGCATAGGAGATCGGAAAAAGCTTTTCATAGGAGGAAAACCTTTTTCCTCCTATGATTTCACTTCCTGATCCCTAATGCTTGAAATCTGAGTCCCAGTTAGCCGTAGAATTTAGTTAACTTTGTAATCTGGAAATACCTTCAGAATTCATGTCATCCTTCATTAAAATGGGTTCCAAATTGCAGTTTTGGATGGTAATAAAGAATACGCAGCACTACTGAAACAGATGTCCAGCAGTTTCAGAACAAGGAGACTAAATATAGTAACGTTTGTCCCTAGTAGAAGTGCCAACCTTCCATACTTTTTCCTTACTTTTTCTTCCCTCCACTTATTCAAGACTATGCTTTGTTGCCTTTAAACTACTCGCATTTTGAATGGAAATGCATACTGGTGGAGGCCAATTAGAATGTTTAATCATTGTTATTAGAAACCATGTAATTTTTGTATGATAGCTAGCTGGCTTTTAGGGCGTGGGAAACCAGGTTTGCAGTCAAAAGATGTTCTCAGCAGTGCAGATGAGTTTAAAGAATGTAATAATATTCAGCTTTTTTTGGCATAAGTCAGTCAGAAGTTAAAAGGTCAAAAAGGAAATACCATCTCTAAAAATCTTAGTGAATTTAACTTTTATCTTCTACCCTACAATCTTGGCTTTGGTTTGTGCTGATTTCAACCTTTAAAAATGTGGAGGAAATATAAACCAGCTTGTTTAATGATTCATGAAGTGTTCCTTATGGTTTTATGGATTATTTCTGGAAAGAATGTTAGGTAAACCAGTTCAGTATTAAATTTAGGCAAATACTGTACAATACTCAAAAGAAAAAAAATCACCATTAAGCTTTGGTCAGTTGAAGGGAATTTTTTTACAAGGAAATGGAGACCCAGTTTTTTCGTGGTGTTATTTAAATGTTTTATGCTTCTGATATTTTTATGAAAAAACATATAATTTGATGTGATGTTAAGCAACCAGTCTAGTTACCAGTGGGATAACTTTTCCCCATTTTATTGATTTACTCTCTTTGGTTGGAGAGTAGTCAAAATTCTGTTGATATTGGTAACGGGTGTAAAAATGTGTTTGCAAAGAATTTCGTGATTACTGGCACCCGAGGCAATGGAAGAGAACTGCAGGGTGTCTAAATGTTGTTCCCAGTGGAGTTTCATTAATTTCATCTTGTTACCTTTCACTGAATTTTTTTTTTTTTTTTGCTGTGCACCTATTCAGGCCAGAAATACTAGGTTTTTGCCACTTATTCAGGATTCTGAATAAAAATGCCACTTCTTCCTCCTGAGACTAGTCTTTTTTCCATATTAACTTGGGACAGCTCCTGAGTTGACTGTTCTTATATTGTAGCATCCTGCTTATTTCCCATCAATCAGTAGTGCTTAAAGAGCATTTACTGTGGGCTGTACTAAGTACGCAGGAGAGTTCACTATAAGTAGAAGACAAGGCTGTTGCTCTCCGGGAGCTTTACAGTATAATGGAGACAGAAACGAGCAGAAAAAACAGCAGGAGTATGGAAGAGTGAATATGAGATATGTAGTGTACAAAAATCAATGTATTCAGTTTAGATACTTTTATACAGGAATCAGTTTGTCCACATAGTGTGTTTTTACTGCCCAGTTTGGGAAGAATGCAATGGCAGGAAGGGAACATTCATTGGAAAATGGGTATTTGCCTGCATTACGCTTGATGTGCTTTCGCAGATAATGGTTGATTGTGTGCATGTGGCATCAGAAACCTAGTGACTACTACAGCATTAGTTTTCTTTATCCTGGAGTTATGCAAGAATGCAATCCCCTTGTTGAGTTGAACTGACTTTATTAAAATGCAGCTGGCTGTTGAATTACTTGCCCTAATGGAAACTTCTTCAGTGTAATTGTACTGTGTAGTGCAAAATATGTTTAGTTGAAGGTCTAACCTATTTAGTAAGTAGAATTTCAAACACAGTTGGGGCTTTAATTGATTTTCTATTATGAAAGATATTTAAGAGGCTACCTTGGGAAGGGTTCGGTACTAAGCACTTGGGAGTACATTAGAGATTAAAGACATTCCTATGGTCAAGGACCTTATCTAAGGAGGGAGACACAATTTGTTTACAGAGAGGGGATAGAGAATGGGAAGATAGGTCAATAAATATGTTTAGGAAGTAGATAATGCAAGTTGAGATGTACAAAAGTCCTAAAGTGTGGAGCAGAGGTGCTAACTCTTCGTTTTGAGTGCAGAGGTGAGAAGGGGGCATGGGAATTGGGAGGGGACAGACTTCCAAAGGCTAACAGGCCAGAAAGCCACTGTTTTGAGTCTTTTCAGTTCTGTGTGACACCTTCATGTTGGAGAACTGGGATGAGCAAATCTGTTCATACAGCTGTGGGGTCCTCAGTGTCCCCATGGAGTGGGCATCTATGACTTGGAGAAAAGAAAATTAATTGGGGAATATGCCTCCTGAATATGCCTCTGAACATGGGGGGGAAATGGTCTTCTGGGCTTCAAAGAGGAGGGATTTTCAGACAGGGGAAGACATGAGCAAGGGAATGAAGGCAGGAGGGGTGAAAGCAAGGAACTAGCTGGGTAAAGAGCAGTTGAATAGGAAAAAGCTGGTGGGGAACCCTGAAATCAGCTGTCGGTTGTTTTTGGTTGATTTTGGAGTTGGGGAAACATATCACTCTACCTATGGATAATTGGGGTTCCAATACAGTTTACAGAAGCAGCATGGCTTAGTGGATAGAGCATGCCTGGGAGTTAGAAGGTAATGAGTTTTAATCCTGGCTGTGCCACTTGTCTGCTTTGTGACCTTGGGCAAGTCACTTTACTTCTCTGTGCCTCAGTTACCTCATCTGTAAAATGAGGATTGAGACCGTGAGCCCCACGTGAGACAGGGACTGTGTCCAACCCGATTTGCTTGTATCCACAGTGCCTGTCACATAGTAAGTGCTGAACAAGTACTGTGATTATTATTATTGCTTATACAGATTTGGAAATATTGCAGGGTCCTGGAGGGTAAAGTAGTTCTGAGTTCTTGCCATTGAGGAATTTGCTGTCTTGGGTGGGATGGGATGAGAGGAAGAGTGGATAAAATAACACACCTTAATGTTTTAAATTGAACGTGTGTGTAGTTCAGGCTGCCCCCTTCTAGAGAGTCAGTTAAAGGGCGGGAACTGTACAATAGTGGGTGAGGAATGTTGGTCTTGTTGAGGCTGTCTAAGTTTTTTTCTTTCTCTAAATCCTAAGATTTTTAAGGACAAATTGTGTTCTGTTTCTTTTATTTGAAATGTTGATGTTGACTAATGTAAAGCATATGCACAGAGGGTTATATACTTTACAGGTATCCTTTAATTTTTCTTGATTCTCGGCTTTCCCAGTTTTTTTGGTAGTCACCATGAAATAATCCCTTGTTCTCCATAATGAGTTTTCAGACAGATGGTTTTATTGTTGACCCATTTCAGCATAAATTGCTTGGTCATTCTGAAAAGCAGAAGTCCAAAAGAGAAACTTTTTAGTCACAGCTTTGAGCCACACAGGGACATGGATAGCAAACTTGCTTGTAGGACAAGCTTGCTAATTTGATTTGTTGGAGTTGCACTGTGGGAATTCTAACATATATTGTGAGAGTTTTGAGAGTTTTGTAGAAAAGCTCTCAAGTGATGCTTTGGAAAATGCTATTAGTAATGGCTGGGTGTATTCCATGGATACTATATTTATGCTCTAAATTAGCATAATGGAAAGTTATTAAGTTTTGCTGACATTTTATAGTGTAGTACTTTTCTAGGAATTAGTGGGAGTTCATATCCTGAAGAGTCTTGTTTTGTAGACTTTCTAAAAGTTGAAAATCATGAGCATTGCATTTCTTGTCAGTTAACTTTCAGAGATGAGTAAGTTGGGGATCATATTTTTTATGTTCTCTTGTTCTTCCAATGGAGAGGTTCTACATGAGTAGTAGTTACTTTATAAAGTCAAAATATAGGAAGCTGTGTGCTTGAACTTGTAAGGAAAAATTACATTTTATTATTCCATTGATTCAATTGGAATTAACCTGTTATGTGGAAGGCGGCTTGAAGGTAGCACCATGATGGACGTTTTTGAGATACACGTTCCTGGATTATTGCTGCATCCACCACTAGCAGAATATTTTGCACCCTTGCCAACTTCAGTTTTCCTCAAAAACTAAAATGCCTGAAGTGACTTCTCTTAAATTGAGTCCATAAGTAAAATAATATAGGTTAGAGCAAGAAAGTTAACAATCTAACTGCATCATTACAGTTTTTGCTTCTGAAAAAGTTGATTAAAAAAATCTTTGGTAATATTTTGAAGAAGCATTTCTAAATCAATTTCAGCAAATGGGTGGCGGAGACTTTGGGTTACTTGAGCTTATTGCTCTTGTCTGCTCCATTTCTACCCATTTCTCACTTTCTCTTCCCACTTTTCTTTCTCAATTTAGGGGGAGTACTGTTTAGGGTTTTATGAAGTATTTCCTAATTATAAAGCTTTAAATATATTAATTTGGTATGTACCGATGACTTTTTAGTAAGAAAATTCCTTTTAGTGCCGTTAGTGGGTAAGCTTGGGGGGCAGGGGCTATTTGTCATTTAAAAAAAATGTTCCCAAGTGCTTAGTTGAGTGCAATACATCTGGATGAATTTGTTAATGCTGTTACTACATTAGATTGTAAGATTCTAAAGGGCATGGACCACTGTGTGTGACTTATAAGGTATGCTCCTGGTACTCTTCTCTGTATACAGTTGGCTGTTTGTAAATACTGATGAATGAATACAAAAAAATTACTTGGTGTATGGTCTTCCCAGAAAAGTCAGTAATGGCCCAAGCACTTGCTCTACACTCCCTGCTTATGCATTTCCAGCGCTTAGAACAGTGCTGGGCACATAAGTGCTTAACGAATGCCATTATTATTATTATTATTATTTTCTGATCTTGGCGGTTGATTCCCACCTTTCCCTGAGGTAGATCAAAGAAGGGGATTCTCTCAGATGAAATCTGTAAAAGAACTAGGTCTCTACTTGCCCTCCCTGGACATGTTAAGAATTCAATCGCTTTGAGACTTTGTGTTCTTCCAGAGACCATTTTGATTTCTGGTTGAAAACAGTAGGCTTTTGCAGTTTCCAGAGTTGTAGAAGTCCCAGAAAGTGTATTCATCTGTCTCTTTCAACCCCATTCCTGGGCACTATTCATGCATAGAAATTCATTGGGCTACCTAAGAATGTGGAGCTGACAAAGCTGGTAACTAAACCCAGCTCCTCTGGGGATATATTTAAGGCTCAATCTGGTCATCCAAAGATTGATTATATTTCTTCGAGGATTCTGAGACAGTTTACACGCAGGGTCAATGACCAATCTTGGTTACCCATTCAGAAAAGACGACTGATAAAATCTGGCAAGCAAAAATGCTCAAACCCTGTCGTAGAGCTGCTTAGCCAAAATCATATTCCCTCCATACATTAGGAAGCTCTAGGATTGAGTTTTTTTAAACTACTACTTGTTGGGGATTCCGAGAAGCTGAAATTTTGTGACCCAGGAGCGAGAGTGTGTAAGACAGCTATCTTGGGTATTAGAGATTTAAGGTGGAGACTGAAAGTATAGGAATGCAAGGCCTTTTCAGCAACAATATCTGAAACAGCCAGTCAGGCCAGTATTCAAAAGTGTAACAATGAAATCAGGAAGTGCTTGGAAAAATGTGGGTTGATCATCATATTTTTGAGTGTTGATAGATCTTCATTGTTCTAAGTTTAATACCGCCTTGGGGAGCATGATCAAGAGGATGGGAATCAAATGTTGTGCAAGTAGTTGATGTCTCACTTGGAAAACTCTGTGTTTTACTATTAGTACATGCCTACCGAGTCGTGGGACAAAGGTCGGCTTTGTTTTGGTGTCTTTCTAAACTGGACTTCAGTAAATAAGGTTTTCTTGGACCCATATTTTTACACTCTAGAGATAGTTAAATTGGCAAAGTGTTTTATTACAACCCTTCAGTCTTCGAAATGCTTTTCTCTCTTGTTTGGAGATAATTATTGGTATTCTAGTCTCGTAATGGCTTTTAAATGCCAACTGAAGGTAAATGAAATACTTTGAATAGTTCTTTACCACTTAACGTTAATATTTTGTATGATTCAAGCATGCTAATTCCAAGTAAATATGATCTATTTAATATGTCCCCTTGTTTCTTGGAGTATTGCAGAACACAGAGCATTTTAAAACATGTACTGATATTGTAGAAGAATAGATTACCATAAATATTTTGTACCGCAGCAGAGATAAATAAGCATTTTAAAAATAAAATGTGGAAAAGTCCTAAAAAAGGCCTTTGAGAGGGAATTCCAGGGCAAAGACCACAGTTTTAGGGATCTTTTTTTTTAGGGAAATGCATTTTCAAAAGTGTGACTTTAAATGACGAGGGGGCCGAAGTTTTCTTTTCAGCATGGGAAGCCAGTGAATGTGTGTTTTCATTTCTTGCCTGGTGTTCACCCTTGGGAAGTGGACTTTGATCCTGAACTTTGCCATCTCTAATATATAGAATTTTCTTTTCATCCCAAAGTTAATGAAATGGCTTGAAAAGTAATACCAGTATATGAGAAACATTCATAAAGACTTTGTGTGCAACCAGGAGAAGTCTTCCTAAAATTATCATGTAAATCAAATTTTATAACAGATTTCTGTGGTGCACAGCAGAAGGATTCCATTCCCACAGTGTACATAAAATTGCATTTGAAAATAAAAATCTGTTATATGGACTCAGGAATGCTTGAATTAGAAAATGTCTTTATGTTCATAAAATGATAGGTTTGCAATAAAACATTGCAACGTTTGGTCTGTTTACACGATCTGGGAGTAAGGAAACTAATTTTTTTAAAAGAAATCTAACCATTTGTGTCAAGGAAAGGGACATTTAATCATTTCATCCCTCTGTTTTTTCAGGTGTGCCATTAAAAATACTAAAACCACATTTGGAGAATATTTTTAATTTTGGTTATGTAAATTGACACCAAGACCATCTGAGTTTACTCTCAATTTTGGGGTTATACCAACTATTCTTTTTAGGGCTCATTTGCCTGTATCTGACCAAAGCAGTGCTTGATCTTTGTAGCTCACAGTGTTGTAAAGCGCTTAGTACAGTGCTCAGGCGCTTAGTACAGTGCTCTGCACACAGTAAGCGCTCAATAAATACGATTGATTGATTGTAAATGTGTTTCCAAATAGCTCTGAATCTTAAAAATGTGCTCTTTCACAACATCTCACATCTCCTCTTCTATACTGTAAGCTCTATATGGACTGGGATTGACTGTCCCAAGCCCTTAACACAGTGCTCTGCGTATAGGAAGTACCCAGTCAATACCATTGACTGGAAATAGTCAAAGTTACTTTCCCTGGGAGTTTATACAATCATTAAATTGTATTTATTGTGCCAAGCACTGTACTAACGCTTGGGAGAGTACAGTATAAAGAGTTGATAGACAAATTCCCTGTCCACTGTAAGCGTAAGTTGAGTCTAGTCTACAGTTTAGACCAACATCAGATGTTTGATTGCTGCGAAGATGCAAGTGATTTTAAAAGGAAAGAGTGGTAGGGTGAAGGAGGATGGTACTTTCGTGAGTAGCAACTCCTATACCCCCCACTTCCATTTGGTTGTTGCTGCCCCAGATCATAGCTTTTGGTTTTTTAATACCTCCTGATGGATGGGTGACGAGCTAGATTTGGAGTGGGTTGGGGTACAGGCAGGCTGAGAGCCTCCAACTATTAGTTCTCCAGGAGACCTGGCTTGACATCAAAAGAACCGCAAATAGCTCGAGCCAGATTTGAGGCACCCCTGCCCCTCAGCATTATTAGTATCAAATATTTATTGAGGTCCCATTAAGAGCCAAGACATTATTCTAGATACTGACGGGTCTTTAATGGTTTACAGTTTGAGCCTCAATAACTGTTCTAGCAAGAAAAGAGCCCTCTTACCCATAACTCACAATTCTCTTATTATTTGTATTCTTGTGTTGTTTTTTTGCATTTCACCATTTCCTTGGGTGGTAACGTCTCCTTCCCTCTCCTCCAATTAGATTATGAGCTCTGATTTGGGCCGGGGACCTGTGTGATTTATCCTCCATTGTGATCTTCCCCCTTTAATACAGTGCTCTGCACAAAGTAGTTCTCAATACATACTTTTGAATATCTTTCCTGATTTCTATAGTTACGAGACCCATAAGATTGTTAGGGCTTTGAATGCAAATACCATGTCTTTTGGGTGCATATAAGAGTAAGAATCCAGTACAGCGCTTTGTGCACAATAAATGCTGTTGGTATGGAGATAAATGTAGAATTTTAGGTGTGGCTTTTTTGAGGTACGCAGTTTATGGTGTTCAGACAAGAGAAAAGCTGGACTATTTTGGAAGGTCCAACGTTGTGTTTTATTGAGCTTGATTCTTCCAGATTTTGAAACGTTTTAAGCTCCCCTCTTTATAATTCTTCAGGGAAAACTAAAAAAACACTCACATTTCCATTAAGTGTAGCTGAGTTTTCACTCTTTGAGAAATGGCAGAATTACATTCAATATTAATAAATTATTCAAGAGCCTATGGATTCTTGGTCTGCCTGAAGTGCCAGGGTCCCAGAAACAGGAAACTTGGTGATAACATAAGAAATGCTATTATTGATTCAAGGTAATTCAGTATCCTGTCTGAGTGGCCACAGAGTGCTTGGAAGAACAGTGTGATGGTCCTCCTCTTTGACATCCTAATGCTTATGGAGGTACCATTCATTGTACATTCCTGATCTCTCCCCTCACCACCACCACCAACAGTGAATGTAACAAAACAAACAATGCTATTGCTGTGGAAAAATCAATCTTTTAGCCTCAAGATACAGATAGGTGGGTTTGGTAATCAGGAACAAAACTCAAAATTAAGATTTGAAAGGGGTCTAGTGGAAAGAGCCCAGGATTTAGGAGTCGAGACATGGATTCCAATCCCAACTCACTTGCCTGTGGTGTGACCTTGGGCAAGTCACTTAACTTTTATTAATCAATGGTATTTATTGAGCACTTTTTGTATGCAAGGCACTGTTCGAAACACTTGGAAAAATACACTTCAGGTGGTGGTGGTGGTATACACGATCCCTGCCCAAGAATCCAGAGGGGGAGACAAAATGAAAATAAATTATGGCTAGGTGAAGTAGAATACAAGGATATACTTACCCGGTTGCACAGTAAAGTGCATAGCCAACGCTCAGGGGGATGATGATTTTAGGAGGTGATGTGATTTTAGGAGGGTTTTGAAGGTGAAGGAGGGGTTGACTGTGGGATATGAAGGTGGGGGGAGGGAGTTCCAGATCCAAGGGAGCATGTGGGCAAAGGGTCTGTGGTGGATTGGATGAGATCAAGGTACAGATGTGCCTGTTTCTTCATCTGAAAAATGCATATTAAGTAAATATCTGTTCTCCTTCTCCCTCAGATTGTGAGCCCCAAACATGAAACAACTGTGTCTAATCTGATAGTATTTACTCCAGCTCTTAGCACCGTGCTTGGCATATAAGGGCTTAAGACGCATGCCACAATTGTCCAAAGAATAAGGAGGAAGTGTGTCTTTGCTGTACTATCGTTTCTGTTAGAGTGGAGCAAGAGATGTGGCTGATAATTGCTTTGTTCATTACCGTACTGTCTGACTTCAAAAAGAAATGGTCTTGAAGCTTTTCCTTTTAGTTATGAAAGTCAGTTAATTGGTTTTACGGTGCTAATAACCCAACTATATAGCGTCACTCTCCCAACCCTTTTTTACCATCGTGCTGCGTCCAGCTACTCTGGCCTTTGTGTTCTTGCCGATCCGTTAAACATTTCTTTTGAATATGGTACTACTTTATGATGATATGATTGAAAGGTGCTGATGGGACACAAAACCATTTTATGCCTAATGGAATATACCCTCATTAAAAAGTGACATAGTTTAGGTATTTTTGGCTAAGTTGCCTGAGTATTCAGAGTGGCTGATTTCTCTCCTCTGCCCTCTCCCCGCTCCCTTTGTCTTCAGCTGCATATTCACTGAAGACAGAGAGTGGCAGGCCATGGTAATAAAACTACCCATCTATTTTATGAATATATGCATATTGTTGTCTTTCATATTTGAAGTTGACACCCCGGATGGTGAAATTCACTATTGGGTCTGGGGGTGTGTGTGTTTAACCAAAAAGTTGAATTTTTTTATATGGTATTTAAGTGCTTATTGTGTGCCAGGCACTGTACTAAGCATTGGTATAGGTACAGGACAATCAGGTCGGACACAGACCACATCCTATATGAGGGCTCATAATCTCAATCCGCATTTTATAGATTAGGTAATTGAGGCACCAAGAAATTAAGTGACTTGCCCCAAATCACACAGCAGACAAGTGGTGGAGCAGGGATTAGAACACATGTCCTCCTAGAGGGGTGTCAGAATCAGCACGGTCTCATGGCTGAAGCATGGGCCTGGCATTTATAGTAGATTTAAAATAAAATTTCATTAAAGCCCATAGGTAAGAGCTCTATCAGCTCTGACAGACCTATCTTTAGCTGCTTTGACCTCATAAGACAATAAACAGAAGTTTTATTATTTTTTTTTACTAGAAAAAGGTGGGAGAATTTGATCTAACATGAAAAATTTAATAAAACCTGAATATTTACAGAATTTAGTTTTCACCAATGGAGATGTTATACTAAGAGTTTTTATTTAGGAGTTTGCTAAGCTAGTTGGTATGTGTAAAAACCTGTTTTGTAAAAGTCAGCAATAAAGGACCTCATCAGATGCTTTCTGCTGCAGATGTCCAGAAGACTGCCAGTACAATTGGATTGCCCGATCGTATTGCCAGACAGAAAAATTTCCCGCCTGTTTTTATGTAGTGAATTTCAGGCAGAGAATTGAAAAACACTGAAGGGTTGAATATGGAGATTCCTTTGAACCTAAACACTGATAAGCTTGGATTAAAGCAGTGCCTGCTCTTCTGAAAGCTTTAGAGAAAAGCATCTGATTTTGCAAGGCTAACTGCTGTTTCTGAGTTGGAGAGTGAGTTGAGATCTCTAAAGTTTCTACTATAGAAACAGTTTACTATCTGGATTTTCTCTGTTCAGGCTGTACATGTGTCATTTTCCCCTTTAGTCCATTTTGCTTTTTATTACAGTTTTTTTCTAATTTAATCTCAAATGTATTTCTCTTTTGTGTTTATAGCCTGTTTTTATAGTGTCTTTTAATGTCACCTTCACCTTTTACTATTTCTCACCTTTTTGCTTCTTTGTTATAACTCAGCTAGTAGAGGAAATTTAGAGTTGTCATTTCATGCTCCCAAAACTCAGCTGACTCAGATCTAAATTGAGATGAGACTATATAGGATGCAGAGCCCTGTGTATTGACGTTGAAAATAAAATAGCGTCTTTTAATTCCCAGGCCATCTGGAACAAATTTTCTAATTGATGGATTAGTTGGCATCTTAAAATGAACATCATAAAGCTTCTCGGTCCAAGAGCACCTCTGCGTGACCTTTGTCTGCGAAGCAAGAACATTTCAAAAGGCCTGTGTCTAAATTAACCTGGATTCCAGAGCACGTGGAAACCTCTTGTCAATGGGATCTCTAGGCTTGTGTTTATTTCTTGGATTTATGCTCTGTAGAATAAAACAAAGGTCTGTTCTGTCCAAATTGAAGAACAGAAAATAAACTGATTTTTTTTTTTAAATTATGGTATGTTTATAAAACAAGCAAGGTGTAGTGATGAAAGAGGTCTCCTGTTGGTTAGTAGAAGAGTCCCCTTGCCCCTCTTTGGGTAGTTATAGAGGCCCGGCCTTACTGACCGTACTATCCCACCATGGTCTGACAAAGAAAACTTCTGGAATTTGACCTACATAGGCTGCAACTTCCTGAAGATTCTTTAAAGCAGTTGGCTTTAGGACTGCATCATCAGTGTCTACAAAACATTTTAGATGTCTTGTGATAACTGCACTCTGGATGTATGTGACTTAGAGGAGCAGGCATTAAATCGTGTTTGGGGCGTTCCACCTACAATGAAATTCATCTAAGGTGTGGGCAAGAAGCACAGTCCCGACCTGATTTACATTTATAAACACCTATCTTCCCCCAAACGAAAACTATCCAAAAGCAGGATGCTTTATGCCCTGCTTCTCCAAGTCACATACATTAAGAGCACAGTTACAAGAAGGCATCTAAAATGACCATAGGCCCCAAGGACCCAGGCCAAAAGCCAACTGCATGAAAACCTTCAGGAAGTTGCATCGGAAGTTGATTTACACATTATTATAGGATATGTTGTGCAACATGCCCATTGCCTACTGGTTATTTTCGTTAGTTTAGCCATGGCCACTTGGTCTTGAAATGTTTACTTGCGAAAAACTGAAATTATGACAGTTCTAATCAATACTTAATTTGCTGTGAAGCCAGGCCGCTAATTGTCATTTGAACCACGTGCAAAGCTGTTTTTGGGAAGCCAGCTGTAGAGTAGTTTTTAATATTTGGGTTTCTCCTCCTTCTGCACTGATCCTTGGTGGTTTGAAGAATTGTTAGGGATGGGCAACTTTGGTCAACTCCATTATATCTCTCCCTCTGGCAGAGCAGGTTTCAGTGACACTTGAGCCCTGAGAAAGTGGAGGGAGATTTTCTTTGGGGGCTGGTATGTCTTAGCCTACGGTCACCCTGTGTGTTAGGGGAACTACAGAACGAGTGCTGATAGCAAGAGCCCCAGTGCCTTGATGCTAGAGGCCGCTGGATCTAGAAGATTGAAATTAAGAATCCCTTTTACTGGGCTCTGGAGATGCATTATGTAATTTGTAGGAACTGCCTGGTATAATAGTTTAAAAAGGTTAGCGTCTCTCTGATTTAGGCATTTCTAAAGTGCAGTTTCCAAGGAGAAACCAAAATAGCCCGCCGCCTGCATGGCTAGTTAATGATTAATTGGCACACGAAAGGAAAGGACATTAAAGAAGCAGTTGTGGTTGATGTGAGCTATTGTTCCGCCAGGGCTTCTTCATTTGTACTCTACTTTGGAAAATGTGGGTGGTCTTAAAGGCATCTAAGATCTGAGAACTCATTTTTAAAACTGTCAACTTTGCTAAAAGTTGTAAACTCTGTGGCTTACTATTTTCACTTTATGGTGTCATGCCCTGAAACGACTCGTGACCCAACGCCCATGTTTGGGCTCCTACCATCCCACTTTCTGGAATCTTAAATTCTTCGGGAAAATTGTAGGAAATATAGCTCCCGCTCCCCCCCGACCATTATTGTTACTTCCTCAAATCATTATTTCTAGGTACTATACTTGGCCTTGCCAGTAAACTTATGCCTTGTGATGCAGCACTGCAGATTTTCACTCTCCTTCAGGATCTGATAACATGGAGCGATGGAGTCCTGACAGCTGGTTCTGCAGGGCAGGAGCAGCTAAAAAACTAGCGTTTGGGAGGGGTCTGGCTGGGTCACTAAGGAGGGTAATCTGAGTGATCTGAAGACTAAGAATGTATGTATGGGTAATTCAATGTAGGGAGATGAAAATGCAGTCCTTCCTTACAGTCTGCATCACTCCTGTCCTCAGGGTTCTCTTGATGAGCTGCTAACACCCCCCCACCCCCACCCTTCCTACTCAAGATGATACTGTTGGTGAAATTCACCTGTGGTGTGGGTGAGACCCACCGTCCCATTCTCATTCTGCACACACAAAGACTGTCCCTCACTGTTCAAAGTAAACAAAGTGCATTGATGCTCTTGACCAACTAAATACAGGATTAAAAGGTGCCAGTGTTTGGTTTACAAGTGCCATTGCAGCATTAACAGGAAACCCAAGTAATAGTCTCACCCAGTTTAAGCAAAATGCTACCACCTGGAAGAATGCTTTTATACAGCAGACCCTAAGTGCAACCGTTTCAGTGATCTGGATTCCAAGGAAAAAAGTGGCCACAGATAGAAAATGTGTTTTGTTGGGTAGGGACCGTCTCTGTATGTTGCCAACTTGTACTTCCCAAGTGCTTAGTGCAGTGCTTTGCACACAGAAAGTGCTCAATAAATACGATTGAATGAATGAATGGTTTTTTTCCACCCTGGGAGTATTTGCACAAATTCCTTTTTAGATTTTCTTGTAAACCGCCACTCTCCCCACCATTAAAACCTTATCATAATTACATCTCCTCCAAGAGGCCTTCCCCTATTAAGCTTTCCTTTGCCCTACTCCCCTTCCCTTCTGTATTGCCTGTGTACATGGCTCTGTATCCCTTAAGCACTTGATATTTGGCCCAAAACACTTGTGTACATGTCTGTAATTTACTTTTTCTTCGTCTCTAGACTGTAAGCTCTTCATGGGTGGTCAATCATATGTATTAAGCATTTACTGTGTGCAGAGCACTTTACTAAGTGCTGTGGAAAGTACAGTGTAACAGGCACATTCCTTGGCCACACCGTGCTTGCGATCCAGAGGGGGAAACATTAATATAAATAAATTATGGATATGTGCATAAGTGCTGTTGGGTTGGAGCAGGGGGATGAATGAAGGGAGGAAGTCAAGTTGACGCAGAAGGGAGTGGAAGAAAAGGTAAAGAGAGTTTAGACAGGGAAGGCCTCTTGGAGGAGATGTGCCTTCAATAAAAGGCTTTGAAGCGGGGAGAGAGTACTTGTCTGATATGAAGAGGAAGGGCATTCCAAGCCAGAGGCAGGATGTAGGTGAGATGCTGGTGGCAAGGTAAGGGAGATCGAGGTACAGTGGGTAAGTTGGCATTAGAGGAGTCAAGTGTGCCTGCTGAGTTGGGGGAGGAGGATAGCGAGGGGGCAAAATGATTGAGTGCTTTAAAGTCAGTGATAAGGAGTTTCTGTTTAATGTGAAGGTGGATCGGCAACCACTGGAGGTTCTTGAGGAGAGGGGAAACATGGACTGAACGTTTTTGTAAAAAAAAAAAAAAATGAGGCAGTAAAGTATGGACTGGAGTGGGGAGAGACAGGAGGTAGGGAGGTCAGCAAGGAGACTGAGTAATCAAGGTGGGAAAGGATAAATGCTTGGATTAACATGGCAGCAGTTTGGATGGAGAGGAAAGGGCGGATTTTAGCAGTGTTGTGAAGGGAACAACATTGTGGGCAGGGAACGTGTACTTGACTCTCCCAAGTGTTTAGTACGGTGCTCTGCATCCCTTCAGTCATATTTGAGTGCTTACCATGTGCAGAGCACCGTACTAAGCGCTTGGGAAAGTATAGTACAACAATAAACAGACACATTCCCTGCCCACAACGACCTTACAGTCTAGAGTGGCACACAGTAAGCACTCAATAAATTCTAATGATTGGTTAGTTTTTTCCAATGGTGTTGGAGAGGAAGTTCCAGCTGGTGTCAGATTTGTAAATCCCTGTTTAACAAACATTTTATCTCACTTCTTAATACCTAATGAAAGCATTTGAGGAGGTGGGGCACACCTGTCCCACCTGTATGAGATTACCTTAATCCTTTTTATTCCTCCCCTCATTTTATTTTCAAATTCCTTTGTTTCTCTGTGTCCTTGATGCTACTTCTCCTCTTCCCTCCTTTGCATGTTTTCCGTGTCATATAGCCAGTAGGAGACCACTCTCAACTTCAGAGCCAAATAGGCGTACAAGTGAACCACTCATTCTTAGAAGTGAGAGGATCATGGGCTGTCTAATTTATTTACGGCTCACGTTTGCTGTGAAGATGCAGCCGGTGAACTGTCAATTCAAGGGCTGCAGCTGTTCTAGAGCCCCCCAGATTTTAATGGAGCCCTCCTTTTAGGTCTTTTTGCTCATAGCATACCTTTGGCTCAGAGATTCCAGTTTGTTAATGGAACTTTTAAAGTTTCCTGTAAAGAAAAAACATCACTTCTTCATTGTCCTTTTTCCCCCCTGCCCCCCTTCATCTGGGTGGCCAGGGGTAAGTTAGTGTTTAGAGTCATTTTGTAATAGATAAATAATCTGTTCATGTAGTTGAATTCATTCATTCATTCAATCATATTTATTGAGCGCTTACTGTGTGCAGAGCACTGTACTAAGCGCTTGGAAAGTACAAGTTGGCAACATTTAGAGACAGTCCCTACCCAACAACGGGCTCACAGTCTAGAAGATATAGAGATGGTCCCTGCCCAACAACGGGCTCACAGTCTAGAGGGGGGAAATGGCTTTGGTGGGGTAGTAAAGGAGGTATAAAAGATCTGGACTTATGGATTTTTTTAAATTGTTGCTAGATGACGGGTAAAAAGTTGGTGCCGTGTTTTATTAGAGACATCTTAATATTAAGACAAGCCAGAAAGTTGTCACATAGTGAACAAAGTGCCCTTTTGAATATGTACTCCTAGTAATAATAATATAATAATTTTGGTATTTAAGCGCTTACTCTGCCAGACACTGTACCAAGCACTGAGGTGGATACAGGCAAGTCGGGTAGGACACTGTCCACATGGGGCTCACAGTCTCAGTCCCCATTTTAGAGATGAGGTAACTGAGGCAGAGAGAAGATAAGTGCCTTGCCCAAGTTAATACTAATAATGATGGTATTTGTTAAGTGCTCACTATGTGCCAAGCACTGCTGTAAGCACTGGGGTAGACACAAGGTTATCAGGTTGTCCCGTGTGGGGCTCACAGTCTTAATCCCCATTTTACAGATGAGGTAACTGAGGCACAGAGAAGTTGTGATCTGTCCAAAGGCACATAGCTGACAAGTAGCAGAAGCAGAATTAGAACTCATGACCTTCTGACTCCCAGTGCTCTATCCACTAGGCCATAAGGGATGATGTCTGTCCTCACTATCTTCTATCTGCTATCTACTGCAGTGCTTAGCACAGTGCTTCATGTATAGCAAGTGCTGAACAAATACTATTGTTATTATTAGTAGTACTGTTATTCAGGAATGGGCCACACTTAGGGCAGTGCCTTCTGTGTCTCACTAATGTTCTGATAACATGCCTGCTTTCTTCTGCGAGTGCCTGCGGCTTTATGTCTCAGGGCTGGGCCTGTGGGAGTCAGAGCCAGCTGAGCTGGGCCCAGGGCTATTTATTGAGCTTAGTGGGAGCTTGAGTCAGGAGCTTCTGAAGCAGGAGGAGAATAAACTGGAGGAACCACACAAGGGCAAGGCTGACAATAATGAGCAATACCAGGGAAACGAAAGCAGCGTGGCGTAGTGGCTTCAGATAGAGGACAGTCCTGGGAATCAGAAGGACCTGGGTTCGTTCCACTCCCAGCAAAAAGCCTTTTTGCAGATACGTTATTCATGGGGTGCAAAAAAGCATTTATACTCACACAATCATGTGCATAAAAACATTTGCTGATTAAAAAGAAAATCCCCCACCCCCAAAAATACCTTCTAAACACGTAGCATGGCTTAGTGGAAAGAGTACAGGCCTGCGAGTCAGAGGACCTGGGTTCAAATACCAGCTCTGCAACTTACTGCTGTGTGACTTTGGGCAAGTCATTTAACTTACCTGTGCCTCAGTTCCCTCTTCCACGAAATGGGAATTAAATTATCAGTTGGCCTTCCTACTTAGATTGCAAGCCCCTTATGGAATCCTGATTATCTTGCATCTACCCTAGCCCTTAGTTCAGTGCCTGTCATATAGTAAGCACTCAACAAATACCACTATTATTATTAACACACCCCTTGCCAACAAATTTATATAAAAATGAAATCTGTAAACTTTCTCTTTCTCTGTGCTGTCAAAACTTGATTTCAGGATGATAGGTTTTATCTGGTAATATAAAAGCCTAAGGCAGAGCAGGAAGTCTCAGGCAAAAAAAAAAAAAGGCAGCAGCATGGTCTAGGAGATAGAGCGCAGTCCTGGGATCAGACAGATCTGGGTTCTAATTCCGGTTCCTCCACTTGTCTTTTGTGATCTTGGGTAATCCATTTCTCTGTGCCTCAGTTATCTCATCTGTAAAATGGGAATTCAGACTGTAAGCCCCATGTGGGACAAGGACTGTGTCCAACCTGATCAGCTTGTATCTACCCCAGCGCTTAGTAGAGTGCCTGGCACATAGTAGGCATCTAACAAATACCATTAAAAAAAATTGTGTGTGATATCACCTGCAGGGGAAATAAAGAATCATGACCTAGGGTTTCTAGCAGGTTAGGGAGGAACTGATTTTCAAATACCGTATTTTAAAACGTAATGTACGCCTTCTAGTAAAATTTATTGAGCACTTAATAGGTACAGCTCACTGTTCTAGGCACTTGGGAAGTACAAAATAAGGAGTCAATCAGTGAGTGTTATGCATATGAACATAAGTACTGAGGAAAGCATAAATAAGTTTGAGTTAAAGGGATGATATGGCTCAGGATGCTGGGAGATTAATTAGGGAAGAATTGGTGGAGAAGGTGAGATTTTGAGAGGGCTTTGAATGTGGGGAAAGCTGTGGTTTGTCTTACGTAGGGAACAGTGTGAGTGAGAGGATGGAGACAGAAGAATCAAGAATGAAGTACAATAAAAAAAAAAGTTGGTTTGGGAGAAAGAAAGACGAGTTGGGGAGTAGGGAGTAAAGAAATGGGGGAAATAAATGGTGGTGAGCCAGTGGAGGGTTTTGAGCTACTTTTAGAGGAAACAAAAGACTAAAGTTTATGAAAAGGCCTTTTGTAGTATCCTTTTAGTGAAATGGTCCCTTGAAAGTAACACTTAAGATGGATTCCTATTTGAATATAGACTTTTCTTTATTTTTAAATCAAATGTTTTAAGGTTCAAATGACCTTGCAAAGTAAATTTTCTAACAGGACATGCCCTCATTTAATGATTAGAAAAAATTGAAGGATGCCTGAAAGCACGTCCAGTTTATTAATTATTGTTAATATTATTGTGGTACTAAGCACTTACACCAATGTCAAGAACTTTGCCAAGTGCTGGGGTAGGTACAAAACTGAAATCAGACCAGATTCAGTCCCTGTTCCAAATGGGGCGCACAGTCCAAGGAGGAGGAAGAGCAGGTATGCAATCCCCACTTTGCAGATAAAGAAACTGAGGCAGAGAGAAGTGACTTGCCCATGGTCACATGACAGGCAGGTGGCAGAGCTGGTGTCAGAACCCGGGTCCCCAAGCGACCAGTTCCTTGCTCTTCCAGTGGTCATGTTATTTTAATTGAGTTATAAAATAGCTGAATGTGGTCACACTTTTTATTTTTAAGTGAAGACTTTTAGGATTTTATTTTTAGCTTTTTTGGCACTGTTAGATTTAATCATACTTCCTTCCACTCTGAATTGTCAAGATTTTTTTGAAACTCTCGCAACTTCATTCCAGTTAAGTGTCTTTGTAGTCAAAGATATTGCCATTTTCTATATTACTGTGTACTAGAAGATGGAAAGCCTAAATGTTTCAACTGATTAAATTATCCATGAATTAAATGTTCTCTTCTGATCAAGGGAAATATGAATCTTAATGGAGTGGTTTGTAGCATCAGAATGGAAAATTCTGTCCCTTACATGAAATTGCTTTGGAAGGATTTTTGGTTTCGAAAGCTTATTTAGGAAACGTGAGCGTGTTCCCTTGTATTGCTCTTTAGTCGTCGTCTTGATGTTTAGAACTGCACTGGCATAATTAACATATTTGCTTTTCTTCCCCTCCCAGATATGGACGTGTTGAAAGTGTCAAAATTCTCCCCAAAAGGGGATCCGAAGGTGGAGTGGCAGCCTTTGTGGATTTTGTGGACATCAAAAGTGCACAGAAGGCGCACAATTCAGTCAACAAAATGGGAGATAGAGACCTTCGGACGGATTATAATGAACCAGGCACCATTCCAAGTGCTGCTCGGGGATTGGATGATACAGTTTCCATAGCATCACGTAGTAGAGAGGTTTCTGGGTTCAGAGGAGGTGGTGGGGGGCCTACTTATGGCCCCCCACCATCACTTCATGCACGGGAAGGACGCTATGAGCGGAGACTTGATGGGTAAGTTCCAAGGTTTCTCTAGGCAGGTATTTTGTATTTGATATGGTGAGAAACACAAACTCATATATAGGGGCCCCAGATGGATTTAAAATTTTGGGCATTCTCTCTATGTTTCCTATTTCGGGTTGGAAACAGAAGTGATTCCCATCCCAGAGGCTGGTATCTTGTGGAGTCCTAGAGGATATTTCCTGCAGCTGGTTGGATATCTACTCTTGAGATAAGGTGGTGGTCTTAAGATGGAAGATTTCCTATGGCAGCACCATTTTTGGAGTTATCCTTCTTCTAGAGTTAATAATTCCTTTTCTTGGATAATGTTGAGGCCTTCCGCGGATATATCCCTACTACCAGATGGAGCTATTTTCTACGGCTTTTGTCGCAGTTCTATATGGAGTATCTTCGGAATACTAGAGCCTACAGAGAGTCTTTGAGAACATGATGTGGTTCTCAGTTTTCACTACATGCAGTTCACATATTAATTGGATTGTCACCAAAAAATAAAAATTCTAGCAGACTTTAATTGATGCAACAGCTTGGATTCTACAAACAACATTTAGACCTGGAAATGTGTAATTGGATGGCGAAGAGAGAAGGCAATGTTTGATGATTCCCTTTTGGATCTACATCATTTCCATGTTTACTGGGATTACTCTTCCTGATGGTATGGGAAAAAAAAATGAGATGATGGACGTTCCTAAAGCTTGGAATTATAGCCATTCTTCTCAAGTGCTGGAATAAGGACCACTGCCTTGAATTTATGGGATGGTATACAGTCAAGACTTCAGTAGCCCAGGGGGAGTGGATTACTATCTAGTTTCTTAAGCAGGTCGCTGCTGCCCTCTTAAAGATACCGTAGCTTTTAAAACATGGTGATATTCAGTTTGTGGATACGTCAATCAAAATTTGGCTGAGCTGGATGGCTACAAAGGTGGATTGCTTGCCAGCAACGTTGCATTCCTCAAACGTTGGGTATACTTCTACCAGCTGCTTGATTCAGACTTAGGGCTGGAATTTTTTTTTTTAATTTTTAATGTGGATGTTTTATAAATGTCTACTATCTCAAGAAAGAAGCCTGGGGCTTGAGAGTTACGGTTTCAGTCTGGGACAACTTGCTTCCAGTGGAATTTTTTTTGCCTTGCCACTAAGATTTTTTTTTTCTTGTTCATCTAAATATCATTTGACACCCTTGCCCATTAAGAAGGTGGATTACCCCTATAAGAGGGGCCAAATTGGGGAAGTTATGTTCACAATTCTCTCCCTAGATTTAATTGGGATTATAGGTCGTGTTTCCACACTTGGAAAAGGTTGGTATGTCCTGCCCTGTGTATATTAGCCCCTCTCCTAACCTAAGTCAAACCCTCTCTTTCCACTAACTCCAGTAGCACTTAGTACTAATAGATAAATTGAAAAAGCATTGTAGCCATTAGATTTTCAGCTCTGCTAGCTCTTGTGCCTGTCTTCTGTGTCCTTTTATTGGAGTAAGGATTTTGTTTCTGTTTTTCCTATCAGCTGTAGCAGTAACCTTTCTAGAAGTATTGTTTTCTTTTATACCATTAAACCAGCTATCTCTGATTAACATTTAATAGGGTGCTAAAATAGATCATTTATAGAACTGTTGATCTTGAGCCTTCCAAAAAAACCAACACTGTTTGCTAGACCTTGGATTAGCTTTCTAAATGGCAAAGTTGTGGCAGTTAAAATTCACTAGGTGCCTTTTTCAACTTTATTAAGTAGGGGAGTCATTATTACATTTTTATGTTGGCATTCTGTCACATTCTTGAGAGGGCTCTGAAATTGAAAATGCAGCCCCCGAGACAGATTGCTGTCAGGCAAAGAGTGAAGGGTAGAAAGTTTGAGTTTTTGGAATCCAGAGCAGATATATCTTGGGCACAGTTATAGTTAAGGTGGAGGCTTTTCAAGCTGCTCATCATCAAGGAAGATTTTAATTCCATCGTCAGTTTGAAAGAACATTGAAAACTTTGTCCATCATTCCTTACTCCCTTTGATAGAAGATATGTCAAGTGACTCAACTGAAGAGGAGAACTGGAGTGAGGTGGGCAACTAGGATCCAGGGAATTAGAGGAAATTGAATTGATTCCCAAAGGAAGAGTGGCAAGAAAGCGGGAAAGCTTAAGGTGTTCTTTATCAAATGGGAAGTACATTTGAAAATTAAGAGTGTATACACTTGCATTGTATTTCATAATTTTGCTTCTCTTTTTTTCAAGACCTCAACAGACTATCATTACTCACAACCTCAACTTTTCAATTGGAAAATTAATCTCAAAAGCCATACCATCCTGGTAGCTATCCTAAAGTGGAGCATTGAACCCTTCAAAATTTTCTTTTATCTTTTCACATTTTTGCTATTCTGTAATCTTATAAGAACGCATACCAACATTCTCAGCACATGCAACTAACTCTTAGTTGTATTCCAGAATGGGAATTTTGTTTTAACGTATGGCAGAAGGGAACTGTAAAAACCCATGCCTGTCAAATGAAGAATAAAACTTGCACAGAAAAGAATGTTGCAGCTAATATTCCTGGGACCTTTTGAATTCCATTTTGCTATTATTTGGACTTAGCATCCTAAGAATCCTAGTGATACCGGTGATGGAATATTTCTTTAGCAGGAAGCAATGTGCCTGGGAGTCAAGATATAATCATCTAATGGGGGCGGGGGGTGGGGGAGGCGCTTCCTAATAAAGGTGGATACATTTAATAGTGAAAACCTACATTTCTGAGTTTGTGTGGGAAGTATAACCCACTTTTTTGGAAGTGGCTTCTTATTGCTGGGTCATGCTTTGCACTGGGGCTTTCACGACTATGATCGTATTTCTTAGGATGAGTTTTCGGGAGGAAAAGAAGGCCAAAGATGCTCAATTGAATGTTTTTTTCCTCGAATGGGGGGAAGATTTGTAGTGAAATTTAATAATGTGGCCCCAGCGCTTTTGAAGTTTGAAGTGAAAGATGGAATTCCTCCTTATACCGAAAAAGAAAACTTTGCGAGTTTGACTTTGTATTACGTTGTTCTGTACAGCTCTGGTCGTGAAAGCCCAAGATATCAAAACAAAACGATTGCTCAGCTACACTGAATCAGAAAATAACTTTTGGAGTTGAGTAAAATGTTAAGCTCGTCAGTGTTCGCTTACTAGGTTATTGCCGACTAGAGCAGAACTGCCAAAGTCAAGTCAGTGCTGAGGTGAATGTTTGCATGATTGCTTTTAGTTTTGCTTGCCCCTTTCTGATTGATTAAATATTTTTCCCCCCTCCTAAATGCAGGGCTTCAGATAACAGGGAGCGTGCTTATGAACATAGTGCCTATGGACACCATGAACGGGGGACGGGAGGATTTGATCGGACACGGCATTACGATCAGGATTACTATAGAGATCCTCGAGAGCGGACTTTACAACACGGGCTCTATTATACTTCTCGGAGTCGAAGTCCAAACCGCTTTGATGCTCACGATCCCCGTTACGAACCTAGGGCCCGGGAGCAGTTTACATTACCCAGTGTGGTACACAGGGATATCTACAGGGATGACATTACGCGGGAGGTACGAGGCCGAAGGCCAGAACGGAATTACCAGCACAGCAGGAGTCGCTCACCACACTCATCCCAGTCTAGGAATCAGTCTCCCCAGAGGCTGGCTAGCCAAGCGTCTAGACCCACGAGGTCTCCTAGCGGCAGCGGTTCTAGAAGTCGATCGTCCAGTAGCGATTCGATCAGCAGCAGCAGCAGTACCAGCAGCGACAGGTAAGGTGAAAGGCCCTTTTGTTCTCTCCAATGCTCAAGACCAGTCTTGGGGCGACGGTTTCTAAAAGGGATTGATTCAATACAAGAGTCTGTATTCCCCGCCCCCGATAACCCGCCTAGCGAAGAACAAGAGCAAACATTAAGTAGTCCGCGGCCGTGGAATTGACCGTTTGTCGGGATCTGACGGAAAACGATCATTTCCACAGACGATCGTTTCGTCCCGGGTCTGCAACTGGGGTTGGGCAGTTGATTTTCAAGAAGGGAGAAGAGGTGGCCACATAGATGCCGGAAGCGTCTCTTCCAGATAGTCCTCACCCTTTCATTCATTCAATCGTATTTATTGAGCGCTTACTGTGTGCACAGCACTGTACTAAGCGCTTGGGAAGTACAAGTTGGCAGCATATAGAGACGGTCCCTACCCAACAGCGGGCTCACAGTCTAGAAGACTTTCCTCTCTGCACCCTTGAATCCAAGGGTCAATGAACTAAATGCAAGAAATTGACCGCTTTCTAATTTCAGTCAGTTCTTTCGTTCAAGGAAAATGTGTTTAAAGTGAAGAATTTATTGTTAAGTCACGAAAAACTCATTCATTTGCATCACCAAGATGCACAGAGCACTTTTCAACTCCGTAAATTTCAAAAGAATGTTCAAAATTCCAGTTGTAGCTTCATTCCAATGCCGAGGAAAGAGATGGTAACAGGATGGAAAATGCCAAATCAAGGGCAAGATGTATTCCCGACTTAGAATTCTGTAGAAGAAACCGACAATTGGAAACCATTGCAAATTAAAGTATCATTCATACTGAATAATAATCTGGTGTTCCGGAAAAAAACATTAAAATTGCTATTTTCTGGAGGTTTCTTATTAAAAAAGATTGAAATTTTCATAGTGTGATGGTCAGCACTAAAGAGCATTGCGGTCTCCTTACGGTATTATTTTCTCCATTTTCTGAAGGACCGTGCAAAAGCAGTAAATTTTCGACAGAGTGAATTAGATGATCCTTGTAAGGATCTTGAGACAAGGAGGCAAAAATGAAAACAGCTGCAGGGATTGCAAACATCCAACATGACAACACAGCAAGGAATAATATTTTTGTGTGTGTATGCAGTGTGGTTGGAATTGTGAGTCCCTCATTAGGCCTTTTCAGCCACATGGGCACCAATGTCATCATCAGTGCATTGAGTTGTCCTTGAGTACAAAGGACAACTATATGTCGATATAAAAAAAGAATCGTAGATGAGTGGACAGTATGCTTTTCATTTTGAAACAAAAAATTGATTAGGCTAAAGGTTGTTAAGTGCCCTGTCGTTGAAACCATCAGAGGTTTTTCAAAACCCACCCGATGTCCAGTTTCATTTCGCTGTCCTTGAAAATGTAAGCGAATCGCTATAAAAAAATGCTCACTAAATCCACAGTAGTGTTTTTGGTCTTCTGCTGAGATAAACGCTCAAGAAATGCGATTGAATGAATAAATCCATTTGCTGAAATGTTCCCTAGGATCTTTAATTGTAAAGTTTTGCCATGTCTCCAGAAACCCCCTGGGACATTCAGAGAAACAATGGTGCTATGTATCAATTGACTAGTGGTTAAAATATGTCGCTTTTACCTGTTTGTTTTTGTTTGCCCATCTACTGGAAAATGCTTTTTTCCTTCTGCTTAATTAAGACTGATTCAGTGAATAGATTCATAGCGATGCATTTCAAATGAGTAAACATTGGATTAATGGCACGCCTAGTTGTGAAGTCTTTTTAAAGACACACCTTGTGTTTCTGCAAGACTATTCACAGCATTTAACTGGTGTGAATTGGATCTTTATAGTGGAAATTTATCGCTACTGCCTGTGTTCTCTATTTGTCACTGTATAGGCCACTTAAGGAGTTGCTCTCGTTTAAAAGAACTATTTAATGGTAATTCTGTTGAAAGAGTTTCCGTTTGAATCTATTGATTAAAGAAATGGAAATAACATAACTAAGGATTCCTAAGAGCCTCTAATATTTACTCATTTACTTAATTAGCATATTTGTTTCCACCAGGGTGTGCCAATTAGATTTCTCAACATTTTCCTTTTTCTGCATCTTCACAGCATTTTTTCTGTTGCATGCATTTGAAACAGTTTAAGTGCAAGTTAAGTTTATTCAGAAATCACCCAGAGTTCCATAATGACTTTGAGAACAGACCATATATTTTTGGCCTTCTTGGCTCTTATCCCAGATAAAAGGTTATTGGAATCGGACCATTGTAACTTTTAATGGCTCTTAAATGGTGAAAGTTTGGGGTCAGTGTCTCAGAGGTGATCACTAAGTGCCTCCTGAACAAAGTGCTCGCGAGTGCAACAGAGAGAAAACAACTTTCCGTCCTACACCCCAGTCCACAGTCCACGTTCATGACCTCCTCACTGGAGTTCATTTGCGGATCTCTTCCCTGGAAGTCCCTAAACCCTCAAATCCAGCGCGCTCCTCCTTGCCTCCTCTCCAAAGCCCTTCTGAAATCACACCTCCTCCGGGAGACCGGCTCTGGTTAATTTCTCATTTCCCTAACTGCCCCTTCCACTTCAGCATCACCTAAGCACCTTCCCCTCCTCACCCCAGCATCCTTTACATGCATATTTTAGTGTGCTATCACTTCCAGCTTTCTGTATTTTATTTTAGGTTCAAGACTCCCTTTGGTAGATTGTAAAAGTACTTGAGGGCAGGGCTAATGCCCACCAATTCTATTGTATTCTCCCAGGCACTTAATGCAGCCAGCCCTCTGTGAAGATTAAGGGATAAATATCAACACAAGGAATTTACAGTCCAGATGGATGAAATAATAATCTGCATGTAATAGTCATTGTTACCAAAAGTAGTTCTTTTTCCTTCCATTGTCTTTCATATTTGGTCTCTTGCCTTTACGCCTGCCATGCACAATTGTCAGTTGTGCTGTATATCAAGTAACTGCAGAAGTTTACTTTTAGGCATAGAGTTTAAATGTTTAGATGACTTCTTGATTATACTGTACATTAGGGAGGAAAGATAATGTTTGAAAAATAACTTTTGAGGACTGCTGTTCTGTTTATTTAAGCTACATGACTTTCATTAAACCACACTAGTAACTGTGAGGGTAGAACTACTAGATTTTGGTCACATGGCCTTGTTTGAAAAGGGCTCTGAACAAGGTTTCCTTAACAGGCCGGTTGTTTCTGGTTCTCAAGATTGAGTTGACATTTGTATCTTGTGAACCTCGTGTAGTAAAATCCCCTTTTACTTCTCATTATTGGTTATGTTGAAAACAGCAAGGTATTAATTGCGTAGATGATTAGGGGAGGTGCTGGGAAGAGGGAAAGTGAAAGAGACCATCAGTCTCTCCGGAGTAATCAGACAGGAAAAACCGATTTCTGTGAAACGCCTGTGTGATTCATGCTGTTTGAGTGTTACTCTGAGAGCAACCTACAGAGTTTTGAGCAACAAAGACCTCATGGGGTGGGGTTTTTTTGGTTTTTCTTTTAGCAGTTAAGTGGTGGCACCTTTTTTCACCCTAGAGAATATATTCCAGAGGTTCCTTTTTTCATCTTGATTTTTAAGGGTTGGGTAGGAGGAAAAGGGAAATCGCACATGTTTTTTTTTAAATCCCAGCTGAAATCTGATTGATAAAACACAATTTATTCACTCTTGTAAATTGCAAACTTGTATCTTTTTTTAAAAAAAAACTCAAAAACAAGAATATGTGGCAGTTAGTTTGCAATTACCACAGAGCTGAAGAAAGATTTTTGTTATTGCTTGTCTTGGCAAATGCTTTTAGTTACTGAATTTAACAAAAACTGGTAGACCATGTGATGTTCCATTCAGCTAGCAACTATGCACACAGTTCTCCTTGTCCTAAAAGGACTTCTCTTCCTCTCTAGACTGCAAAAAGGAATGTGGTGGCCCTGTTGTGAAAGTCTTTTTTTTTATAATTAAAAAAAGTAACAATCTCTGTTCTTCAGACCAAAGATGGTAGAATTTAGGATTTCTTTACGATTTCCTTGGTAGTGATATGGGTGAGGGCAATTTCATCAAATAGAAGTGTTGTTTTTTCCTTCCAGCATACAGTTTTGAAAGAGTAGCTGGTTTCCTGCATTTTTTGGTTCATATTTGTGCTGAAATATTTCCCTCCAGCACTGGCTGGAAATGTTTCTGCATTTCAGTGATCTTGCATCGGGGAAAACTTCCGTCCTGATGCAGAAAGGGGTGAGCAAGATCATTATGAATGGGTGGCGTAGCATGTGTTGAGATGACTGATGGATTTTCTTACATTTTAATTTTTTTAAGAATATTTATTTGGGTATTTGTGATGAGGGGAGTGATAATACTGATTTACTAGCTTGCTGCACAGTTAGTTCTGATTTGCATTATCGAATGAAAACTGATGTCCAAATTTGGCAAGTTTTAGCATATGCAAAAAGTAATGTTGATTTTTAACCATTAATAGCGATCCCAATTAGTCACTCGCATAGCATTGTATCAAATTTGAGACAAACTAGAATAGTTCCTGAGGTGCATTTGTAGAGTTTTAAGTTCCTAATAAAATTAGCTCAATTATACTAGGTGAATGAATGGGCAGAGAACCTGCAGATTGTTGGAGGTAGTTATCTCTTTCTGTTTGCTTTTATTAAACTCCAGTACAGTTCCCATTCTGAAGCAGCAGATGTGTTGTGATTATTGTTGTATTTGAGGGGTTATGATGTGTCAGGGCATTGGTGTAAGCACTGGCGTAGAGAGAAGTTAATCAGGCTGCACAGTCTGTGTCCCTCGTGGGTCTCACAGTCTAAGTAGGAGAGAGAACAGGTATTGAACTCCCATTTTACAGATGAGGAAACAGGCACAGAGAAATTAAGTGGCTTGCCTCCACTTACCTGCAGACAACTGGCACTGCTGGGATTAGAACCTAGTCCTTCCATTTCCCAGGCCCGGGTTCTTTCCACTAGGCCACACTGCTTCTCATAGTTGGGAACCAAATTTGTGAGTTACTCATTGACTTTTTAAGCATGCGATATACCAAGGAAATCCACTATCATATAGATTAGTGCATTTTAATCTTAGAAAAACTGATGCAACTAAATTGGTGATTAGAAGCATAATCTCTTCTGGTGATTTTCCTTGCAGCCTCATATGGCTGGTGTGAAAGTAAAAATTAGTGAATTTAAGTTCACTGCATAATTCTAACCTCCCCTCCACCGCCCCCACTCACCAACCCTATTTGCTGCTCATATTCCACTTGCCAGCCAAGGTGATACACATAATTTAAAAATGAGACTTTTTGCTGGGGACAGCTGAATGAAACCATTGGAAGTTTATGCTAAGTTGTGAATGGAAATGTTTGAGCCTTGATGTTAAAAATTCATACATGTAGGGAATTATTTAGGAGTAAAGTATTTTCCCCCTCTTTTGCCTTTCACATCAAAATTGCATATGGAGGAATGCAGATTCAATTGTATTTATTGAGTACTTACTGCAGTTCCTTTGCACGTTTCTTTGCAAACCTTCCTTTGAACGTTTCCTTTGCAGATGTAAAGGAAAACTGAGGAAGGACAATAGATTATCTTGTAATTTCTATATCTATGAAACGTATTACTTATTTTACTTTTTAAGTGAAATAACGGGTTTCCTAAGCGCTTAGTACAGTGCTCTGCACATAGTAAGCGCTCAATAAATACGATTGATTGAAATGGTTTTTCAGACCAAATCTTAACAATTCTCCGTGATTTTTATTTATGGATTTAGTAGTAATCTCTCATTCTCATGTTGTCTTTCAGTACTATTTTTATTTCACTGTCCATTTCATGTCTCTGGAAAACTAATCTCTACGAAAAAGCAAATCCTATTAACTGAAAATGCGTATGAATCTGCAGAAAGGGGGAGAAAAAAGATCTTGCCGTAGATGTATCGTGATGCCGGCGCTTGGGCCTTCCAGCCGCTTAAGTGAAGCCTGCATATTGAAATTGGCGATGGAAACCAGTAAAAGCCAATTAGCAGTTTAATTGTATGAGGTGGATTAAATATTTATTCCCCCCCCCCCCTCCTGAAATGCAGGAGCCCGAACGCTTAAAAGGATTGGCTCTTTAGAAAAGGGGAGGGGTAGAGAGAGAGAGAGGAAGGAAGGGGGAAAAAGCATGCACGTTGTATTAGATCATCTGGAGCTCTCTCATCTATTAAAAATGTGCATCGCATAATAGGTTTTGTTGTTTTTTTTTTGTTCCGAGTGTGTGCCGGCTCAGACGCCTACCATTTTCCAGAGGCTTTGGCCTTGGCTACATTGTAGAGTCGGTGGGCTGTGGAGGAAGGGGTCACCCCAATTTTTATGGTTCTCCCCTGCGAAAACTGCAAGGAGGCCTGTGGCTCCCCCGAACGTTTTCGGGGCACCGTTCCCGTTCAGGCGGCCCGTTTTTTCCCTACTCATGTCTTGCGTTTGAGTAGGAGAAGAGGCCCCTCGGGAAACGGGACTGGGTTTTTTTGGGAATGGTCGTGGAAGGCCCGACGCCCCAGGATGCGACGGCACCGCAAGGTCTTTCCCCGCCGCCGGTCCCCGGGGGGGGCAAGTCTTTGTGGAGACCCACGGCCTTGGGAAGGGGGGGAGGTTGGGAAAAAGAAGGCACGGCTCGTTTGTGTCTCCAGAACCGGCCTCAACTGGAATTATCCAGTCTGGAATTGGCCGGCCGCCACCTCCCAGGGGCCGGGCCTGCGCGCCGCTTCCTTAAGCCTGCCTGCCTTTGCTGCCGACAGCAGGGAAGGGGGGCGGGAGAAGGGGAAAAGGAAAGAAGGGAAAAAGGAAAAAAAGGAAAAAAAAACCAGACAGGAAAAGGGGAGGGGGCTCCAGCCCCGTGACACGTGTCTGTGGTTGAAAGGGGAGGGGGCGCTTGCAGAGGTGAAGTGGTTGCCGATTTCACCCGGATATGTTCCAAAGGAGGTGGTTCAATTCAATTCAGTCCAATCGTATTTATAATAATAATGTTGGTATTTGTTAAGCGCTTACTATGAGCAAAGCACTGTTCTAAGCGCTGGAGAGGCTACAAGGTGATCAGGTTGTCCCCTAGAGAAGCAGCGTGGCTCAATGGAAAGAGCCCGGGCTTTGGAGTCGGAGGTCATGGGTTCAAATCCCGGCTCCACCAATTGTCAGCTGTGTGACTCTGGGCAAGTCACTTCACTTCTCTGGGCCTCAGTTATTTCATCTGTAAAATGGGGATTAAGACTGTGAGCCCCCTGTGGGACAACCTGATCACCTTGTAGCCTCCCCAGCGCTTAGAACAGTGCTTTGCACATAGTAAGCGTTTTATTAATGCAATTATTATTATTATTATTATTATTATGTGGGGCTCACAATCCTAATCCCCATTTTGCAAATGAGGTAACCGAGGCCCAGAGAAGTGAAGTGACTTGCCCAAAGTCACACAGCTGACAATTGGCGGAGCCGGGGTTTGAACCCATGACCTCTGACTCCAAAACCCGAGCTCTTTCCACTGAGCCGCGCTGCTTCTCTTATTTATTTTATTTATTGAGCGCTTACTATGTGCAGAGCACTGTACTAAGCACTCGGGAAGTACAGAGAGAAGTAGAGAAGCAGCGTGGCTCAGTGGAAAAGAGCCCGGGCTTTGGAGTCAGAGGTCATAGGTTCAAACCCTGGCTCTGCCAATTGTCAGCTGTGTGACTTTGGGCAAGTCACTTAACTTCTCTGGGCCTCAGTTACCTCATCTGTAAAATGGGGACTAAGACTGAGAGCCCCATGTGGGACAACCTGATCACCTTGTAGCCCCCCCAGCGCTTAGAACAGTGCTTTGCACATAGTAAGCGCTTAATAAGTGCCATCATTATTATTATAGATCGGCAACATATAGAGACAGTCCCCACCCAACAACGGGCTCACAGTCTAGAAGGGTTCAGATAGGGTGAAGACGAACGTGGGCGGCTGGAGGAAACCGGAATCAATTGAGCTAATAATAGTGTTGTCATTTGGTAAGCGCTTACTATGTGCGAAGCACCGTCCTAATTGCTGGGCAGGGGGGCAAGGTGATCAGGCTGACCCCCGTGTGGCTCACAGTCTTCATCCCCATTTTGCAGAGGAGGGAACTGAGGCTCAGAGAAGTTAAGTGACTTGCCCGAGGTTGTACATATTTACTATTCTATTTATTTTGTTTTGTTAATGATGTGCATCCGGCTTTACTTCTATTTATTCTGATTAATTCATTCGTTCAATTGTATTTATTGAGCTCGTACTGTGTGCAGAGCACTGTACTAAGCGCTTGGGAAGTACAAGTTGGCAGCATATAGAGACAGGCGCTACCCAACAGCGGGCTCACAGTCTAGAAGGGGGAGACAGGCAACAAAGCAAAACATATTAACAAAATAAAATAAGTAGAATAGTAAATATGTGCAAGTAAAACAGAGTAATAAATCTGTACAAACATATACACAGGTGCTGTGGGGAGGGGAAGGAGGTAGGGCGGGGGGGTGGGGAAAAAGGGGGCTCAGTCTGGGAAGGCCTCCTGGAGGAGGTGAGCTCTCAGCTCACAGTCTTCATCCCGTTTTTCTACATGAGGGAACTGAGGCTCAGAGAAGTTGTGACTTGCCCAAGGTCACACAGCAGTCGTGGTGGGGCTGGGATTAGAACCCATGACCCCCCTTTCCAAAACGAGGTCATGGAACACCCCCCAAGCAAACGGCTCCTGCTGCCCTACCAACCCTGGCTGACCTGGTGCTAAAGGCAAGGACTTCCCAAGCGTTTAGTACAGTGCTCTGCACACAGTAGGCGCTTAATAAATACGATGGATTGAATGAATGAATGAATTCATAAGGAAAGGCCTGCGGTTGTTTTTTTCCAAGGCTCCCGCCTTCTCTCACTTTCTTCCCCCATCTCCCTGGAATCCCTCATCCATTTAGAGTCTCCCGGTGCCCCCCGTAGGCCGGGAAGAATTTAGAAGTTGGCCTGTTTCAATGAGCTTTTTCCTGAAATCTGTTGTTGTTGCTTTAGCTTTGGGTGGTGGGGCCTATTCAGGGTGAGTAGGGCAGAAAAATGCAGAGCAAGAAGCCAAGCTCACCACCAACTTGGACTTAATTTGCCTTTAAAACCGAAATTTTTTAAAAAAAATCCACACGAGCCGAAACAATAGATCGCCGCAGACATCATTTCAGGACCGAATGCTTAGCTGCTTTGTGAACAGTGTAATGTAGTTGTGTGAGCCCGAATTGTTCTGATAGGAAAACTCACCTGAGACATTTAGGCCACGAAACCCAACATGAGAGGAGGAGGCAGCTGAGATAACTACTCCTTTTGTGACCAAAGATGACTTCTAAAATTTACAGGTCCTTTGAATAGTAAAACAGCTCCAAACCACAACAAAGGGCAGCTTTAGAGAAAGTTAGTCGCCCCATCGCTTTACTAGGCACTGAAGAAAAGTCAGAAAAGCCGCTGAGAGAAAAGTGTAATAATCTATAGCTTTCATTTTTAAAGCGTTTAGTCCTTTGAGACTTTAATGACGAGCAAAAAAAAAAAAAAAACCCTCACTACACGCCTTGGTTTAACCCATACCCTGCCTTGTAAGTGGGATCCCCTCCCCCGTTCTGATTCTACCCTTACATCCGGTTTTTCACCACTTGCTTAAGTCATGGAGTAATTTCATTTTTTTTTAGAGTATTAATCATGTCACAATCTAGCATTTCTGCTCGATTCCGTAAATGTCAGAAAAAATTTCGCTTTAGGAGCAGAACTGGTTGATCCTCTTGTTGAATATATGTATATTTTTTTAAGGCTGAATTTAGATTTATGCCCCACGGGTCAAAATTCCCTCCAGGAAGACCGTTTTCTGTAGCGTAGGATCTTTTTCCTGATGATGGGCTTCCAATCCTGGAGAAAAAGAAAAGAGCGCCCTCTAGTAATTTCACTACGGTTTTTAATCCGTTTTAATCATCCTTCTGCTGACCGAAGTTAAACCCTAGGCCTTTTTTTAAAAAACAAAACAAAAAACAAACTGCCTCGTTATTAAACTATGAACGCAGCCCTTTCTTTCCAAGACAGGGATGAAACAAACCCCGGGTAAAAAGGCAACTAATCCGTTCTTAACCCAGACGTTTTGAAATGTCCATTGTTTTCCCTTCACTCGTACAATTTAATAGCTTTCTAAAAAAAAAAAGAGAGAAATGTGATTGGGATGCAGGGAGAGGACGATGCTGTTTTTATGTTGTTGTCTGTCTCCCCCTTCTAGACTGTGAGCCCGCTGTTGGGTAGGGACCGTCTCTACGTGTTGCCAACTTGTACTTCCCAAGCGCTTAGTACAGTGCTCTGCACACGGTAAGCACTCAATAAATACGATTGAATGAATGAATGAAAAAAATACTCTGGCATTATTAGTAGTTGGGAGTTTATATTTTATATTTATAAAATTTATAGATTTATAGTTTATATTTATATATAGTATATTTAGTATATTACTAAATATTACTATATTACTATACTATATTAGTATATTGCTATAGTAATATAGTATACTTGTATATATAAACTATATATACATATAGTTTATAGTTGAAATGTAGTGGGAGACTTTCAAAATTTGGGGAGTTTGTCAGCGCTAATGGTTGACCTTTTTACTTGAAGCCACAAAGGCTTCAAGGAAAACCTTTTTGTGTAATTTTATTATATTAACACCTGTTTGTTATTGCATTTTTCCTTCAAAATCCTCATCAACAAATGGAAAATTAAAAAGAGGAAATGAATCAGCCAGATTACACAGACATTCCTCTCCAATTAGTCCTGTTATTGCTTAAAATAAAAGGTTAACCTTTAGCAGCATAATACTCGGTTATTTAACTGCAGGACTATACATTTTGTTAAAATCCAGGTCTGAAATAATGTGAGTTTTTTCTTGCTGGGATTGTGGCTTTTTTTTTTTTGAGAGTTTGGTGCAATGGCAAATGTTTTTAAAAGTGCTAAACTTTCACGAAGTGATATCTCCCATAAATGGAGTTTCTATATTAAGTCTCCACTTGTGCGCTGGGCCTTGCTTAGCCGAGGCATTGTTTATCAGCTGTTTATTTTGGCAAAGCTTCTTTTTGGACTCCCATTTGCAGTACAATTTCATTATTGGAGAGGTTTCACGATCTTGAAATTACTTTAGTTCCCAGCAAACTAAAGTGCCCATTGGTGGTATTTTGTACAATCAGGCATACTTCCTATTCTGCTAGAGGATAAGGGGAAGGAAGAAGTGGGGAGGGGGTTTTAAAATGGAACATTCCTAAGGCCCTTGTATTTTATTTGTTTTGTATGGATTACATCTCAGCTGGAAGTGATTTTATGAAATCTTGGGCCTAGCAATACAGTTTGGTTTCCTGATAGCTGTATTTGGCAGATTTGGAGTTGGTCAGTCCAAAATACATTTAGGGTATACTCACTTTTAAGAGCCCCAAGGGAATTTTTCATCTCTTGCAAAGACAGTTAGGCCAAAAAAATAAATTGACTTGTGTTCTCAGGAGTAAGATTTAAATGCACTTTTAACTGGAATTTTTTAAGGGTCAAAAATCGTTAGAAAACCCTATTAAATTGTTTTTTAGAAACAATTTATGAGGAACAGTTGTAGATGTCAGTTGTTCAAAATTTTCCTACTTTTAAAAACTGAATATTTCCAGGTCAGGAGAGTTGTTGAATCCACTTAGACGTAATATGCATTCCCATTACAAACGCCTTCAGTCAGATATATGTTGCCAACTTGTACTTCCCAAGCGCTTAGTACAGTGCTGTGCACACAGTAAGCGCTCAATAAATATGATTGAATGAATGAGTGAATTACTGGATCTAAACAGGATGTAGTCAATTTGGGTCTCTTCTTGGCTCCAATAAACAAGGTGTTTCTCAATTAATAAGAAATAATACCCACTTTAATATGCATGGATGAAGTAAGACTAGTTCAAGAGTAATCTGCCCCAAAGAGTACACATTTACCAAGCACAGTAAGCCATTTCGGGAGTGATGTTTGTGTTTTCAATAGGTGTTGTAGTATTAAAATTACCCCTGTATTTAGCCAGTGAATAAGCAACTGGATGAGTAAATTGCACTGCCCTATCATAGAAATTGTGGGAAGGAAGATGAAGCATTCTAAAGAGCATTTGGGATTGGAGATCTCCTCCAGGAAGGATTTTTAGCACCTTTTTGAGGGTTAGCGCTATTGGCCAAAACAAGGATCAACAACTGGAGGAAGCATAATTCTACACTAAAGGAGGAAATAACGTACCCGGAAGAGTAAGGGAATGTGGTCATTGGGACAGCATTTAAATGACAAAAGCTACTTAAATGGTTTGAAATCCCAGATCCCCTTCCCTGTGAATTTGGTTCAGGAATGACACAGGCTACAACAAAAGTAAATCAACTTACTGCTGTCTTGTTCCCTCAAATTGTGTAGTGTTAGGTTATTTTGGCTCAATCCTGACTTGCACTTTATTCTCAGGTCTGAATCTTTCTAGTAGAGAGCAATTTTCTAGATTTATAAAAGTAAGATTAATTGAGGAGGGAGGGGGACAACAGTTGCGCAAAGGCAGCTCTTTATGGCTATGTGTTTTAAACAATTTATCCCTTGAGTGGGACGTGAGGTGGGTTTTCTAAAAGGTTTCGTGGCCATTGCTCGGGAGGTTTTCATGCTTCCTAGGGTAAGAGTCATCATGCCTGTGCTGCGTTTTCAACTTTATTCTAGCAGTATACAAGCTTGATACTTACAGACCAGAGATTTTTGAGTGGCAGAGTTTCAGAGTCTTGGGAGATTGCCAGGAATGTCATGAATTTGCATTCCAGCACACTTTTAGAATAAAACACAAAAGGCCAAGGTTGCGGACTCGGTGTAAATATGTGGAAAGAGGATTAATTATATCACCCCACCCTCTTTGAATCCTGGGCCCATTGCATGTTTGTACAAGTAGAAACTGCTGACAAATCTGTTCATGAAATGGGAGAGCAAAGTTTGAGTAGTTCTTCATACTATTCCATTTATCTCCTCTTTATCCATTTTAACCAAGTTTCAAGTGAGACCTTTAATGGCAAGCCTCCAGTATAATTACCCGAAGAGAATTCCTACAGAGTATCTTTGTACTCCTTGTCCTAGACTCGAAGAGGGACAAATCATTCTTAGTCACAGGCTGCAATGTAGCCTTGCAACAGGTTAATGTAATACAACAGAGCCACCAGTAACTGATCCCATTTCCATTTAGGTCAGTGGTATTAGAACAATCAGCTCGGAGATCAAGCTTGCTAAATAAGCCTACATGCCAGGACTCTCGAGGTTACAAAAGCCATGTTTTTTAGGACAACTTTTGACCCTGTTGTGTGTGCCAGAGCAGAAGTATGGATTACTACAGTTTGCTAATGGCCAGCCCTAATTAGCTTAGGGTTGATCAGAGAGAATGTTATGAAAGAGAAAAGAGAAGTCTTAGTTCATCCGGGTTTGAGAACAATAAAGGTTTATAGTTGGGGCTCCCAGGGGATTTGGAGTTCTTACAGTATCAGGTACTCAGCACAGATGTATTTTACGGGCCGCTCCTTCGGATACACCAAGGCTTTTATGCAAGTGTGTGTACAAGCGAATGCCAATCCACCCTTCCTTCATGGAAACCTGCAACTCTGTTTGACCAGTCAGTCAGTTGTATTTACTGAGTGCTTACTGTGTGCAGAGCGTTGTACTTAAGCGCTTGGGAGTGCACAATACAACAGTAAATTTATCTGTAACTTGTTAATCAATCAATCGTATTTATTGAGTGCTTACTGTGTGCAGAGCACTGTACTAAGCGCTTGGGAAGTACAAGTTGGCAACATATACAGACAGTCCCTTACCCAACAATGGGCTCATAGTCTAGCAGGGGGAGACAGAGAACAAAACCAAACATATTAACAAAATAAAATAAATAGAATGGATATGTACAAGTAAAATAAATAGAGTAATAAATATGTACAAACATATATACATATATTTATGCATATGAATGCTGTCTCCCCCTCTAGACCGTGAGCTCACTGTGGGTAGGGAATGTGTCTGTTACATTGTACTCTCCCAAGCGCTTAGTACAGTGCTTTGCACACACTAAGCGCTCAATAAACACGATTGAATGAATGGATGACTAAACAGATGCATTCCCTGCCCACAGAGTTTACAGTCCAGAGGGGGAGAAAACATTGCAGCCTGGCAAATGGAGTTGATAGAATTGCTTTCATATTAAGCAACATCATTGACCTCACCCCAATTAGTAAACTCTGTTTATAGATGATGCGCAGCTAGGTGGAATGATTGAAAATCCTGCTGGGGACAACGGTCAGACAAGCCCCCGGGCCCTTGCAGAGGAGTCGGTTTTGCAAAGTGTCACTTTCCCTGTCTTTGCTCACCCGATCGTGTTTCCTCTGGGGCAGTGGGAGCAATGGGCAAGTTGGCTGGCCAAGATGGCAAAGGGCCTCCTAAGGCCCTTTGAGAAGCAGCGTGGCTCAGTGGAACGAGCACAGGCTTTGGAGTCAGAGGTCATGGGTTCAACTCCTGGCTCCGCCAAATGTCAGCTGTGTGACTTTGGGCCAGTCACTTAACTTCTCTGGGCCTCAGTTACTTCATCTGTAAAATGGGGATTAAGACTGTGAGCCCCGCGTGAGACAACCTGATCACCTTGTAACCTCCCTAGCACTTAGAGCAGTGCTTTGCACATGGTAAGCGCTTAATAAATGCCATCATTATTGTTATTGTTATTACTAAGGGTTTATGTGTGCGGGATGAAATGACCACAGGACTGGGAAGCAGCATGGTCTAGTGGATAGAGCCCGGGCTGGGAGTCAAAAGGACTGGGGCTCTAATCCTGGCTCTACCACTTGTCTACTGTGGGACCTTAGGCAAGTCATTTCACTTCTCTGAACCTAACCTGCGAAATGGGGACTAAACTCACGAGCCCCATGTGGGGCGTGGGCTGTATCCAACCTTATTTACTTGTATTCACCCCAGCACTTAGTACAGTGTTTTGCACATAGTGTTTTACAAATATTGTTATTATTATCATTATTATGCATCATCATGGGGCCACGACCCACCACAAAGACCAGCTGTTGTGGTCTTTGTCATCCTCATTGTTCACCACCACCCTAGACTAGAACCCAGGCCTTTGGATTCCCAGAACGGTGCCCTTTGCACTAGACCCACATCAAGGTTAATTTATTACCCCCGAGGCCTTCATTGAGTTTAGTCCTTTGTGATCACAGCTAACCACTTAATGGATAGTGTCCTGCACACAGTAAGCGCTCAATAAATACGATTGAATGAATGAATGAATGGATATTTTGAGGAGCCGAGTTTCTCGATTTACCACTTGCTGCTGTACTAACATTACGACTTGCTAGAATGAAGCCTTGCTGAAAGTTTAGCCCGTTAGTAGATTTTTTTCCCCCATGACAGAGTATAGACTAGAGGCAGAAGAAGAAATTGGATTTAACTTTTGCCAGGTTTGTCTTGAAGAAAGATACGTACAGCTTATGAGCACCCCATATGTCCTTTGGAATGTGCTAATTTACCACAGCCCCATTCTTTGGAGGTAATCAATTCCTCACTTCCCAAATGCTCTGCACTGCTCCCAACAGATTCCTGCCCCCCACCCTCCCAAAACTGATCCTCCCCACCCACTTCAACATTTTTTTCTTTTTTTTTTTTTTGAATAAGGCCGTCCAGTGGTGTTGCCACCAGATATTGCTGCAAAGCCATAGGGCACAGTCATGCCCTCCCCACTTTTGTTTTCCACTTTAGTTAATCATTAATATTCATTGAGTACCAGCACTGTACCGAGTATAGTCCTAAGCACTTGGGAGAGTACAGCAGTCTTGGAAGACACCTTCCCTGCCTTCAAGGAGCTTTCACCCTAATAGGGAAATGGAAATGTCACATACATTTACCTGTAGGTACTTAAGTGCTTAGGACACTTGAAGGCCCAGCTCCAGAGATGGGAATAAGAGGATAGGGAAAGACCAAAGTAAGGTGGTTGTAGCTTGGGAAGGGACGTGCGGACATACGAATGCCCGCTCCAGCCCTTACCCACCCTCATCTCTGTTCTCAGCTTTGGCTTTGTTGGGAAAGGCTGGAAGCCACTGAAGGGGAAGTGTTAATGGCTGCCGTGGTAGCCTCTAAGGTTAAAATTAAAGGTGCACCAAAGACTGAAAGCACTGAACAGTTTTGTTCACAGAGAGCAGAAGAGCTGCTGGGAACAGCAGAGAGGAGGGGAAGGGTGGCGGCCAGAGGGGATGGGAGCTCCATGAATGCAGGGATCGCGATTACCTACTCTATTGAACGGTCCTCTGCCAAGCACGTAGCACAGGGTTTTACTCACAGTGAGCACTCAGTAAAAACCTTGAAGTCCTCAGTTCTGATCCCGCCCTGCCACTTGCCTGCTGTGTGATCTTAATTTCTCTGTACCTCAGATTCATCATCTGAAAATGGGGATTCAGTAATTATTCTCTCTCCCCTTTGGGACTGTGTCCAACTTGATCAGCTTTATTTACCCCAACACTTAATACAGGGCTTGGCACGTAGTAAGCGCTTAACAGTTGTTATTGTTACTACAAAATTAGTTTGTTTCAGTATAGTTTATGAAGAGAAAGGGTGCTGCTGATCCTTAGTTGGGCAAATTCTTCAGCGTTTGAAGGGTCACCTCCAAAGTCAGCAGTATAACTTTGTATTCTCACAGCCACTTGCAAAGATTCATAATCGTATTACAACTTTTCATATAATGTTGTGCTTTCCATTACCTTAACAGAGTTTACACCATTAAAGAGAGGTGTCACATTACGGTATAGCAATCAGTCAATCATTTATTGAGTGCAGGGTGCTGTACTAAATGCTTGGGAGAGTACAAACAACAATATAACAGACACATTCCCTGCCCACAACGAGTTTATAGTCTAGAGGGATTGTAGTCTGTAGTACACGGTTAATCGTAGGTATTTATTGAGGGCTTACTGTGTGCAAAACACTATACCAAGCACTTGAGAGAGTACAATAGAGTAAGTAGACACTACCTTTGCCCTCAAAAGGTTTATCGTCTAATCAGCGAGATAGCCTTTAAAATAAATTACAGGTAGGGGGAACAACTGAATATAAAGTTATGAAAATAGATAGTGCTGTGGGAATTTCACACCAATAAAGGAATGTATTTTCCCTGGGTTTTTGGGTCAGATTCTGATTTATAACGGTAGGCCTCTGGGCTAATGTACTCTACAATCCAGCCATTAATGAGTCAACCACACTTTCAAGGAGCATAACTGGTATCATGGGATTTGTTTGTGTAGTAAATTGGGCCATACAAAGCGCCAGAGTATTTTGAGTTCAACTTTTTATTGCTCTTAGCAGAACCTTTCCAAAACTTTGGCGTTTCAGTAAATCTAGTCAGAACATAGGTTTTTCTCTTTTTAAGATACATTCAGAGTTCAGAAGACCATTAGAGGTTAAAAGTTTTTAGTGGAATTTCAGTTGTGCCCAGAAATCTTTTGGGGGGAAGTGCTGTTTGAGGGCAGGGATTGTCTATTGTACTCTCAAGTACTTAAATCACTGCTCTGCACTACACTAAGCAGCCAATAAATGCACATCGAATGAAATAGTTGCTGATAATCTTGCATTCCAGAAATATTACAAGAATGATGAGAGAAAACATTGCTGTTGCGTGAGATTGGTTGATTACTTTTCTCTTAGCACAACGAATAATGTTTGTAGATTTACTTGATGCTCATAAATGCCTTCCAGTGGATTTGTCTCTTTTTTTGTGGGACAAGATTAGAAGTCATTCTTACTAGTGGGTTGAATCATGAGCAATTCTTGGTTACTTTTATGTGAACTTCTCTAGTGGCTGTGTTTGAAAAAAAAAATTATACAGTAGTTCCATTATAAACTTCAGCTTGTGAGGCATGTTTGTTTGGTTCTGGACTGTATCTTAATTTTGCTTTCTGTGAAACGAGTGAAAAGAATTTAGATGGCTTTTTCTCATCTCTGACTAGAGGAGGGCTTAATTTGTAAAGAGGAAGTTAAGAAACACACAGCTGTTAGTACTCTTGGGGTAATTTATAAAAACTCTAGGCTTTCAGAGTTTCCTTATTTCTGTTTCAGTAATAAAGACAGCAGTAGCAGCAGTTACAAGCTGACTCAGGACTTGGAAATCAATTCTGAGAACTGCAGTTGTCCCAATTTTTACAGTTTCACAAGGCTACGGCAGGTCGCGATATCCCTTGCTTCAGCAGTCTCCTATTGACAAAAACAGCAGGAAGCCTGTTCCATTGACCGGTTTGGACTCTTTCATCGCTTTTTGCTGAGGAACAAAAAGAATCACTCACTTTGTATTTTTTTCCTCAAACTCAAATATTTCAGAAATAAATGAATAAATGTAATTTCTCCTTCCAGATTAATTCTTGAGCTTTCTGTAAAAACGAGGGAAAGTCCTGGTTTCTTCTAAAATCAGTTATCCAATAATAAGAGAAACCCAGTCATGATCTTTGTAGAATCCTCCTTAGAAGCACATTTCAGGGATAGAACGAATTAAATGTTACCAACTAGAAAACCCACTTTATGATTGGTTGTAATGAATTGAGACTTGCAGTTGTTTTTAGGTTCCATTTATCAACCATATTCTTTGAGTAACACCAGACTTTCACAAAACAGATTTCCCTTCGTTTTTAACATTCTCAGAAGCCACTCCCGTATTGGGAAAGGTCAGTAACATTATGAAATTATGCACCACTGATCTTACCCCAGTCTCACAATAGTTATGTAGTTATGTAAATGTCCTTACAGCCTCCTCTTTCCTCTGTCCCTAATCTAGTTTAATGTGGACCTTATGGTCAGGGATTGCATCTGCCAGCTGTGTTGAATTGTACTTTCCCAAGTGCTCAGTACAATGTTTTGGACACAATATGAGCTAAATAAACAACCATTAATTGATTTAGATGCATTACTAATAGGGACTGGGCCTTAAAAATCAGTGAACAAGCCAAACAAAAGATGGAAAGATTGCAAAATAATGCTTTGAATTTTGTGTAGTATATTTCTGATGATGGTGAACGCATGCAGAGCTTTTTTTTTTATCTCCCCCCGGCCCTCCCAAATATCACTGTGAGGGAAGAAGGGGACATGATCTATTCCTGCTTTACAAATAGGGGAAACAGGACGTGAAGTCAGTATGGAACTGCAGCTACATGTGGGGTGCTTGGAATTCCTGGCCCACTTCTCTCTCTTGCCTAGATTAATCTGATTGGGAAGGCTTGTCTGTAGATTAACAAGGCTGTGTTTTTATATCAGGGGGCTGCTGAAGCTTTTGATGTGTTCAAGTGCTTGAGAATTATGCGGCAATTAAAGGATTTCTTTTAAATCCGAGACAGGGACTAAATAAGGAATTTTTGGTGGTGATTAAATTCATCTGGATCGGCAGTACTCAAAAAGCACCTTTTTAGGGAACTTTCTCTTGACCCAAATCCACGTATTGATTATGTGAATAAAAAAAGGTCAGGCACCGACTGGAATGTGGTTTGTTGAAAAATGTCATATAAGGTCAACTGTTTGCCCTTTATGCTGCTTTCTTGCTGTTCTAGACACAAAGGTTAAATAACTGCTTTGGAATATTTCACTTCCTAAATTAACTATTGATGTTTCTAAAAAAAAAGTTTTTCGGGATGTTTTCTCATTTGAACTTTCAATCACTTAGGCATAATTTTTCATTTGGGACTGGTATGGGGATAGCAGATAGGGGATGCCCACAGTAGAATACTGAGCAATGTCTGATGTTCATCTTGAGGTCAGGCTGAAATTTAGTGAAAATTACCCCTCTAAATAGGTGATAAATGCATAGTAGTTACTATAGTCAAAAAGAAATTGCAGATCTGCAAGCTCTTTATTCTTTTGAAGTTGTCAAGTTGGCCTTTCTAAAGCCGTAATTTGTTCTGGGTCCTATTTTCCCTTATTCGTTCATCAGTGATTTTTCTTTCTTTAAAATGTTGCTTATTTTGGTACTTCTGGCAGAAAACTCCTATGCTTTTCAGCTATACCTCTGCTGAGCTGCCTGCCTCCTTGGGCTTTTTTTCCCTGTTCAGTAAAGTTTAATGAAAAGCAAAAAACTTAAAAAAAAAAAATTGACACCCAGTTTTCTCCTGCTGAATTGAAAGATTCCCATTTAATATTAATACTTAAACATTGGGAACTCTATTGCTATAGATGCACAAAGACAGCTTTTCCACAGTATTTTAAAAGCTTTTCTGATTTATATTGGCCACCCACATCAAAGAGGATAGTAGCTTTAAAAGAATGAAACTCATCCAGACAACTGTTGGGAAACTGATAAATTTGTCAACACTTAGTTGCTCTTCATTTTCCTATACAAGGAAGTCTGGAACAACTGCTTCGTTGCCGGTATCTTGGAACAAACTAAAGTGTAAAAATGTGTTTCATAATCACCTGTAAATCTTTTTTACTCTCGCAAATGAAATAGTTTAGCAGGTACAGTCAGTTCTTGCAGAATGTGTCCTCACTATGTGTTTCGGGTATAACGCAATGCCAGAATTAGGGCAGGTGCTCCCTGGCTATCATTAGATTGTAAGCTCCTTTGGGGCAGGGATCTTTTCTTTGTCGCCTGTGAATCTCATGTCTCCCCCGACCCCTCACCCACATCCTTCCTCTGGCCTGGATCTCCCTTCCTCCAGATATCTGACAGACAATTACCACCACCCCCAAAGTCTTATTGAAGGTACATCTCCTCCAAAAGGCCTTCCCTGATTTAGCCCTCCTTTCCTCATCTCCCACTCCCTTCTGGTTGTACATATTTATATATATATATAAAAATATATATATTATATTATATTATAAATATATAAATATATATATATATTATATATATATATAAATATATTATATATATATTTATATGTACAACCATATAAATATGGTTGTACATATTTATTACTCTGTTTATTTATTTATTTATTTATTTTACTTGTACATTTCTATCCTACTTATTTTATTTTGTTGGTATGTTTGGTTCTGTTCTCTGTCTCCCCCTTTTAGACTGTGAGCCCACTATCGGGTAGGGACTGTCTCTATGTGATGCCAATTTGTACTTCCCAAGCGCTTAGTACAGTGCTCTGCACATAGTAAGCGCTCAATAAATACGATTGATTGATTGATTGATTCTGCGTCACCCTGACTTGCTCCCTTTATTCGTTCAGTCGCATTTGTTGAGCGCTTACTGTGTGCAAAACACTGTACTAAGCGCTTGGAAAGTACAAGTCGGCAACATATAGAGACGGTCCCTACCCAACAACGAGCTCATGGTCTAGAAGGGGGAGACAAACAACAAAACTAAACATGTGGACAGGTGTCAAGTCGTCAGAACAAATAGAAGTAAAGCTAAATGCACATCATTAACAAAATAAATAGAATAGTAAATATGTACAAGTAAAATAGAGTAGTAAATCTGTACAAACATATATACACGTGCTGTGGGGAGGGGAAGGAGGTAGGGCCGGGGGGATGGGGAGGAGGCCCCACAGCACCTGTGTACATATCTGTAATTTATTTATATTAATGTCTGTCTCCCCCTCTAGACAGTAAGGTTGGTGTGGGCAGGGAATGTGTCTGTTGTTGTACTCCCCCAAGTGCTTAGTACAGTGCTCTGTACTCAGTAAGCACTCCAGTAAATAAGATTGGAAGAATGAATAGCAACTCCATTCAACTGGTTGGTTCTCGTGGTCTCTTTACTATTATTCAGGACCCCAAAGTCTTGTGTTAAGTGAGCTTAAGCCAAACAATTGTTAAGTAGAAACACAAGACTTACAATTGTCAAGAGAAGGCCAGGTAAATTCCACTTTCAAAATGTCTCCCTTGCTAGAGTGGGCTCCTTGTGACAGGGAATGTGTCACTTGCTTCTTTTGAAGCAGTGTGGGGAAGCAGCATGGCTCAATGGAAAGAACCCGGGCTTTGGAGTCAGAGTTCATGGGTTCGAATCCTGGCTCCGCCAACTGTCAGCTGTGTGACTTTGGGCAAGTCACTTCACTTCTCTGTGCCTCAGTTACCTCATCTGTAAAATGGGGATTAAGATCGTGAGCCCCCCGTGGGACAACCTGATCACATTGTAAACTCCCCAGCGCTTAGAACAGTGCTTTGCACATAGTAAACACTTAATAAATGCCATTATTATTATTATTATTGAACTTTCCAAGCACTTAGTACAGTGCATTGCACCCAGAGGACACTCAGTATATACCACTGCTATTGAAAAGGAATAAGTAGGAGTAGACTGTAATCCACTTGCAGGCAGAATTTGCGTCTACCAACTCTCTTGTATTGTACTCTCTCAAGGGCTTAGTATAGTGCTCTGCACAGTAGGCACTCAGTAAATACTACCGATGGACTGAAGAAGCCCTACTAAAATCCCGTCTCCTTCGAGAAACCTTCCCTGACTAATTTCTCATTTCCCCAGTATCTAGATTGTAAACTCATTGTGGTCAGGGAGCACTTGGTAGGCAGCATGGTCCCGCGGCAAGAGCACAGGCCTGGAAGCAGGAGGACCTGGGTTCTAATCCCAGCCCTACCACTTCCTTGCTGTGTGACCTTGGACGAGTCACTTAACTTCTCTGTACCTCAGTTCCCTCAACTACAAAAAGGGGACTAAGTACCTGTCCTCCCTCTTACTTAAACTGCTCCCCATTTGGGATAGGGACTGTGATTCAGCTGGATTAGCTTTGTATTTTCCCCAGTGCTTAGAGCAATGCTTAGTGCTTAAAAGTACCATTAAAAAAAGGTACTCTCCCTAGCACTTTGTACAGTGCTCTGCAGAGTAAGGGCTCAATAAATACCATCGATTGATTATGTCTTCTTCCAGTCCCTTAGTACAGTGCTCAGCACCAAGTAAACACTCAGTAATTACCCCTGATTGTTTACTAAAACATGAATTGTCCATATCGAGGGGTTCTCCAAGAATTCAACCCCCACATTATAGGAGAACTGACAGTAAGTAAAATGTAGAACTAAAAACATACAATGTTGGAAAGACCCTAGACTTTCAGGCTCCTGTTAGTTTAATACCCCTGACATAGGTGTAGAGAAAACACTTCAGCATTCGAAGACTACTCCGCGAGGGGAAAAACACACCTTAATGAGGCTAATATGTACTACTAGAGAAGTAGTGTGGCCTAGTGGAAAGAGGGCCTAATCTTAGCTCTGCCACATACCTGCTGTATGATCTTGGGCAAGCCACTTACCTTCTGTATGCCTCAGTTTCCTCATCTGCAGAGCAGGGATTCACTACCTGTTCTCCCTCCTTCTTAGACTTGAGCCCCATGTGGGGCCTGATTCTCTTGTATCCACTCCAGTGCTTAGTCCAGAGCTTGGCACATAGTAAATCTTAATATATGCCATTATTATTATAATTACTACTAAGATGCTTGTTTTGTGCAGGAAGATTTTTTTTTTAATGGTATTAAGTGCCTACTGTGTGCCAGGCAGTGTACGAAGTGCTGGGGTAGATACAATAATAATAATAATGATGGTATTTTTTAAGCACTTACTCTGTATAAAGAACTGTTCTTAGCGCTGGGGAGGTTACAAGGTGATCAGGTTGTCCCACGGGGGGCTCACAGTTTTAATCCCCATTTTACAGATGAGGTCACTGAGGCACAGAGAAGTGACTTGTCCAAAGTCACACAGGTGACAGTTGGTGGAGCCGGGATTTGAACCCATGACCTCTGACTCCATATCCCGTGCTCTTTTCCACTGAGCCACGAAGTTAATCAGGATTGAACAGTCCCTGTCCTACATACGGCTCGCAGTCTCAATCCCTGTTTTCCAGGTGAGGTAACTGAGGCCCAGAGAAGCCAAGTGACTTGTCCAAAGTCACAGAGCAGACAAGTGGCGGAGTCGGGATTAGAACCCAGGTCCTCCCGACTCCCAGGCCCTCGGTCTATCCACCAGCCCCGCTGCTTCGCAGATTACAGGTTAGACTTTAACCAAGAGTCTTGCCCCTTATGCCTGCAGGTTAGTGATTAATGGCTTTCAGGAGCACCATTTGCCTGACCCCTTTAGCCATCACTATAGGGCTTTGGACAGGAAAACCTAGGGGCCAAGAATATCCCTGAGCAAGGAGCATTGTGATGTCAAGCGCTCAGTACAGTGCTTTGCACCCAGTAAGCCCGCAAATACGACTGAATGAATGGCAGGTTTGCCCAGGGGAGCCGCAGAGTGAGATGTGCCCCCCAGAGTTGTCTGTTATATTGTCCTGTTGTACTCTCCTAAGCACTTAGTACAGGGCTCTGCACACAGTAAGCACTCAATAATGCGATTGCCAGGCAGAACCTATTTATGTCCAGGGTGACTTCAGGATAATACTGCCGCACCATTGCCCCCCCCCCCACACTAGCCAGCTGCTTTTCAGGCACTTCTTGGTGGGGCATCCAGTTAAAAACCCATCACCATTGATGATATAGCCCCAGCAGGCACCCTCTTAGCCACCTCCTCCTCTCCCCCAGATCCCCTCAAACCATAATGAGATGCGAGTCGACTTTCCCATCATTATTTTGTCAGTTTTGCCAGTTAATGCGTTCATTTGTGGCTTGCATTTTATAATCCGCTGCCAAGATTGGTGAGCTAAATTCTAGTTCTTGTGGAACAGCGAGCATATTTTTGGAAAACAATGTTTTGACTTTACTCAGCACCAGAAAGCATTCATTCTAGGTTATTAACTAAAACGAAGTTTCCCTTTCCACTACCCCAGATTTATTGTATCCAGAAAAACCCAGTCCTTTCCCCCACCCCTTTTTATTTTGCCCAAGCATCTTTCCCTTAGGTTGCTATAGAGAGGTGATGTAATTTCACAGGGTATGAATTCATATCCTATATTGTGGCTGTGTATGACTTTTAGTCATAGTTTTGCTGCAGGGAACTTTTCCTTGCCCAGTTATGAAGTGTAGTTTGTCTTCTACTACAAGGCCTCACTGTCAACACAATTGGTTCTCAAAAACTGTTTTAAGTCAAAGCATAAGTTGGAATTAATTTTATCATACAAAAAAATGATCTAACTGGGGAACTGATTCCTGAACCAAAGTTGCTGCCATATTTTTTCCCAAGTTACTCAGAATTGTGCACACAATTAACAAGGACTAGCATAGTCATTTATTAATATATTAATATATAAGCATATATAATATATAAGCATACATTTATTAATATATTTATATTGTCAGGTTCCACAATACAGTTGTCGTTAATGGATTTTAAACTGGTTTCCCCATGGCTTCTGTGTGTGGGTTGTTGTGTCTCCCCGCTTCTCCCCCCACCCCCCGTGCCTGGTCCTGAAATAATGCCACAAAAGTGACTTGTGATGTGAAATTGAATCTGATACCTGGTAAAACAGAAAAAGAGGAAAGTTTAAAAGGTTATGTGTTATTTATTTTAACTTGTAATGTCTTAAGTCAAGGAATTCTTGTTTATGAAATGAGCTTTGGACTCCTTAGTAATGTTAACTGCCTATAGTGGTCACTTGCTAAAACCACTATTAGGGAGTAAATATCATTAAACTCCCCAATTGAAATGAAATAATTGCCCTCACAACTATCAATCTAGTCTCAGGGAAGAAATCTTGGAACAGCAACAGCCGAAAAGGTTAACGATGCAGGGCACAGGAAATGATTAGAAAGCAAGTCCAAAGGCAAAGCTTTGCCATTAAATAAAACCATGGTGCACCATTATACCTGAAATCCTGAAGACAGTTCTGGTCACCGCATTTAGGATGAGCATAGTCGAGCTAGGAAGATTTTTTTTTTAAAAAAGGGCAGCCAAGGTGATAAACAAGGACTCTTCAGTTTAGAAGGGCAGAAGCTGAGTGTGTGCACAATCTGCACAATTATAAAGATCATGGACAGGGTGATCTTGGAATTACTGTTCACCAGATTCCACAGTACTGGAATGAGGGAACACCCATTGAGCCTGGAAATTGGTATGTCCAAAATAAACAATAGGAAGCACCTCCACACAAATCCTAAGCCCACATGATAGTAATAATTGTGACTTTCTTTTTTCACAGTGTTAAGAGCTTACTGTGTGCCAGTCTGGAATAAGCGCTGGAATAGGTAGAAGCTCATCAGGTTGGGCATATTTCGTGTCCCACAATGGCCTCACAGTCTTAATCCCCATTTTACAGGTGAGGTATAGCTGAGGATCAGTGAAGTGATTTAGCAAGGTCACGCAGCAGACAAGGGGTGGAGTGGGATTAGAACCCAGACCTTTTGACTCCCGTTTAAGTAAACACTTATTGTGGGCCAAGCACTATTCTGAGCGTCCAGACAAATACAAGTTAATCAGGTCGGAAACAGTCCCTGTCCCACACGGGGCTCACAGCCCAAGGGGTCGGGAGATCGGGGATTGAATCTTCGTTTTACAGATGAGGCAACTGAGGTACAGGGAAATTGTGACTTGCCCAAGGTCACACCGCAGGCAGGTGGCAGGGGTGGCCTTAGAACCCAGGTCGTGACCTGTGCTTAAATTCAAGGTTCAGTGGTCAGTTAGAGGTTGCTAGAGGGAAAGTTAGAGATGTAGAAGGAAAAGGTATAGAATGTTAGGTAGTTTCCCCCTAATAGTACTGACGTCAAATAGGGAAACCACCACAGTTCTTCCAACCATCCGTTCGCCATTGTTGGAGTAAGAATCCTGGGCCGTTAGACCATTGGTCTGACCAGTTATATTATTGTTTATGTTCTCATCCAACTCTCAAAACATTGTCAAATTAATTTAATTAGTTGAAAGTACTGTTCAGTAGCCTTTTGTAGATGTGGACTCGATTACAGAACCTTGGATCTTTTCACAAAAGTTTTTACTCTTCTTCTGTAACTTGGAGTGTCGTAGTAATAATCCAGGGGGAACAAATTGCTTCAAGAAACACCAAATCCATATAATGGGCCCAATTTTTATTGAAATTCTTACTTGCCTGCCTTCTGGCTTCCTCTTGGCAGTTCCTAGTTTCTTTTAGGGTCTTGGTTTGGTTGAGTTTGGCTCGTTTAATCGTTCTCATGGTCATTTCATTTTTAACTTAAAGGGCAGTTGCGATAAACTGCATTTGTGTGTTTTTAGGCAATGGCAAGTGTTCAAGGGTTATTTTATTTTGAAGATGAGGCTTATATCTAGTGAAGAGGGCCTTTTCGAAGCAAATTTCCTCACTGTCAGTAATACCTGGTCATACCACAATTTTCCCTTATATGTGCGAGAATGCTGAAGATCATTTTAAGGCCTCAGCAGGCTTGCCCGCTGTTTGCTCGGATAATTTGAGTCTTTCCACACTGTTCCCAGTCTTTTGAAGCTCTCTTAAATTTTGTCAGCATAAAAGTTACAGGTTCCATTTGTTACTTTCTCCACGTTTGCTTCCTTTAGGCTGTATCCCTAGAGGATTTTTTAAAAGGAAATTGGAAGAGGACAGACTTGATGTGTGTTGTCAGGATAAGAAAAGGAGATTCTAAAACACAGGATGATTAGCTCCCCAATGCCACCCACCCATTTGAAATACAAAATTATATCTACACTTGGAACTATAGTTCATAAGAAATCTAACTCAGCACCCCCTACGCTTTTCAGTGTTCGTTTGAAGCTGATACTTTTAGAAGTGGCCTCTGTATCTTATGAAATGAAGTATTGTTTGCCTCGCTGTTCAGTTTTGTTTTTGAAGTACAGGAGTTTGCACAAATGACATGAGATCAGGATTGATTTTTAAATATTCCCATTTTAAATGTGCCTCATCCCTAAGAAAGAAATAAATGGGAGGATTCTCCGCAAAAGCATCAGGCCTAAAGACCCGAGATTGGTTTCAGTAGCTTGAGGGAAAACAGCACTGTAAGATTGACCACAGATGGAAGCTTTCTGAAAATGACTTTCAGTAGTCAGAAAATGTTAACTATATTTTTGCAACCAATTCTCTGTTGTCTTGGTACTGAGTTTGCATTTCACCTCCCCCCCCCCCACCCTGCAGCAGTGATTCCAGCAGTAGTTCAAGTGATGAGTCCCCGGCCCGGTCGGTTCAGTCTACAGCCGTCCCTGCACCCACTTCCCAGCTGCTTCCATCTCTGGAGAAGGATGAACCCCGTAAAAGTTTCGGGATCAAGGTTCAAAATCTTCCAGTTCGCTCTACAGGTAAAAAAAAAAAAAAATATGTGGAAGAAAGGGAAAAAAAATAGGTCAGTAGTGGCGAGCTGGGTAGGACCAGCAACCATTACTCTGCAGATGTTACTTTTAAGTAAATAATGGTTTTTGTTAAGCAAAAGTTGGGGTTGTTTCAAGATAATCAGGTTTACCAAGGTTTCTGTCCCACATGGGAGTTCAGTCTTAAAATGGGAAGGAGAGCAGGAATCTGAAGCACAGAGCAGTTAGGAAATCTGCCCAAGCAGCAGGCAGGAAGAGGAGGAATTGGAATTAGGACGTGGGTCCCTGGCCCCTAGGCCCATGCTCTATTTTTACTATTATTTCTAGCTCCACTACTGAATGGGAAATTGCACTGCATTTTCACAGGCCATCGCTTGCAAAGCTTAACTACTTGGTTATCATGCTGGTATTGTAATAATTTCAGATATGGCCAAAGAACCCGAAAAGGTCCCCATCTCTATTTTCATGGGACAGTGTGCAAATGGACACAGTAGTCTCCCTCAGTGACACTCAGGTTTATAGACACAATCTATATTATTTAAATATTGCCTTTGTTGGGGGTTGCGGAGTGTGTGTGGAGATATGTTAAGCATTTACTGTGTGCCAGGCACTATATTGAGCTCTGGAGTAGTTTCAGGCTAATCAATAAATCACATTTATTGAGCGCTTCCTGTGTGCAGAGCACTGTACTAAGCACTTGGGACAGTACAATACAACAGAGGTGTTAGAGACATTCTCTGCTCACAAAAGGTTTAAAGTCTAAAGGGAATGGACACAGTCCATGCCCTGTTAATCCTCATTTAGCAGGTGAGGGAAGTGAAGCGACTTGCCCAAGGTCACAGAGCATCAAGTGGCAGAGCTAGGATTAGAACCTAGGTCCTCTGACTCCCAAGCCCGGGCTCTTTCCACTAGGCCACACTGATTCTCCAGTGATTTGTCCTAAAATTGAAGGACATCTCTACTTGCTCTTCCTTAAAACAGTATTTGGTAATGAGAAAAATTTTGACATATCGGAGGCAGCGTGGTCAAGTGGAAAGAGCAATGGTTCAGGAGTCAGAAGACCTGTGTTCTCATCCCAACTTCACCACTTGTCTGCTGTGTAACCTTCATAAGTCAGTTAACTTTTCTGTGCCTGTTTCTTCAACTGTGAAGTGGAGATTAAATCCCATTTAGAGTGTGAGCCCCATGTGGGACAGGGCCTGGTCCAACTTGATTATAATGTATCTACCCCAGTACTTAACACATAGTGAACGCTAATAGTAGTACTAATAGCACGCTGATAGTACGTACTAATAGCACGCTAATAGTACGTACTAATAGCACGCTAATAGTACGTACTAATAGCACGCTAATAGTACGTACTAATAGCACGCTAATAGTACGTACTAATAGTACACTAATAGTATGTACTAATAGCACGCTAATAGTACGTACTAATAGCACGCTAATAGTACGTACTAATAATGACTTATTATAGTACGTGTTAAGCACTGTTACTGTTGGAAGTTAGAAACCACCCACTGTTTTAACAGGTAGTTGCTAGCCCCTTGCATGCTATTGAATACACCAAAACAGCCATTTTTAGTAAATTTTCACATATGTCTCTGGTCCAATTTTGTATTGAAAGCTATAAGGAAGGTAACACATTCAAATTTGAAAAATCTGAATTCAAGGCTACACTAGTCCTGTTCCTTGCCTTCTGATTAAAGGAAGTGGGGAATTAAGGCATGCAGCACAATCAATACCAATGAACATTACAGGAAAAAAAAATTCGATATAACCTCAACAAAACAACAACTCCTGGCACGTTCCCTTTTAAGTCGCTCCAGGATGACATGGTAATTTCAAGCAAGATTCAGCAAACTAAACAGCAAGATGAAAGCTAGCGATATCAAGATTTTAAAGACGTCCTAGGTCACCTGGCAAATGAAAAAGAGAGCAGGGGCGAGTCGGTGTTCTCCTGACCTGTCAGTCCAATGCTGCACCACTGGCGTTTTTTCCTAGTTGTTTAATTTGACAGGTGAAATTAGAAATCGGAGAAACAGTTTTCAGCATCATTAGTGTGACAGGTTTTTTGGGGCTAGAAATTATTATTATTCTAAAGATGGAGAGAATTTAGTCATTCACAGCCTGCATAAAGACCTGACACTTTTTTTCTCTATTGCAATAGAAAGGAAATAACTGTGTGATTTCTGTCCGGGTGGGGTTTAGACACAAGCCTTAAAGATGGTCTTTTCCACGAGTTTAAGAAATATGGAAAAGTAACCTCGGTGCAGATCCACGGGGCCTCAGAAGAACGGTATGGCCTGGTTTTCTTTCGGCAACAAGAAGATCAGGAGAAGGCACTGAATGCATCGAAAGGAAAACTCTTCTTTGGCATGCAGATTGAAGTGACAGCATGGATAGGGCCAGGTAAGAAAAGTAGAACTGTATGTCATCTCAATTCTTGTCGATGTTAAATAGAGCAGTATAACTGGTCCCCTCCATAGAAGACTTTTGGTGTCTCTTGTATGTGTTGAAGTAAGCGGCGGAATTCTGACCTAGGATGATTTGCCAAGTTAAGGAAAGGCCATTGCTTTTTTAGAGTCTGAAAGATCCGGGTTGGCGGCTACCCAGGTGCAGCCTTTTCAGAGAGGTGGGTTTGGCGAATCAATCAGTGATATCTATTGAGCTGTTATTATGTGCAGAGCACTGTACGAAGGGATTGGAAGCGGGCAACACAACAGTTAGCAGGCACATTTTAATCAATCAGTCGTATTTATTGAGCACCTACTGTACTAAGCGCTTGGGAGAGTACAGTAACAACCCAACAGTGTAACAGACCCATTCCCTGCTCAGAGGGAGCTTACAGTCTTATAGGAACCCTTGGGGATAGGGCTGTACATTTATCAGGGGCTTAAACGGATGGCTCTTGCTAGTTTTTGTTAGTGATGCCTCAGAGAAGGTGCTCTCCCTGTGAGGAAGAACATTAGGTGAGGCATGTTAAACTCGCAGGCCACACAGGGACCACTGTGAGGTTGGCTGGAACCCACAGTCCGACTGGGCTGCAGACGGCAGGACGGGACAGAAATGGAGACTGAAAGAGGCAGCCAAGCTTTCCCACCACTGCCGCGACCCGCAGCGGCTCTCTCCACACAGACACCTGGTGGGAAGGGGCTTGATATTCCAGCCAAGGCTGCTTCCCAGGATTGTAGGGATGCGGCCACTTTCTCCCTCAGCTCTCTCAGGATTCCAAAACAGGGGAGCTGCTGTAGACTGGAAGCTCGTTCTGGGCAGGGAACGTGTCTGTTCATTGTTGTACTCTAATCTCCCAAGCACTTAGTACAGTACAGTACGTACAGTAAGTGCTCAATAAATACGCTTGACTCACTGGGAGCTGAAGGCAGAGCTGCAACGGAGCAGGCCACGGGCTGCATTTTGCTGTTGCAACAGCTGCTGCCCAAAAGGAATGTCAGCTGCGGGAATCTTTTTCTTTCTCCTTCCGTGTGTCTCCCTTTCCTAGTTTCCTCTCCCCTCTTATCTTGGACTGCTGCCTCCCCCGCCCACGAAAGTCCTGTCCATTAACGTTACACCTCCAAGGAATTCATATAAAGGCGGTTTTACGCCCCAATTTCATTTACTTTTATTCCGCTTAATAATAATGCCGTAGGTCACTGATGGTTTTACACAAGTTTTACTGGTATACCCTGATTAGCACTCTCGTAATTGGTTCCATGGAAATAGCGTTAAGCGCAAGAGCGCTAAATGTAGTTTAATTTCCCATAGGAAATATTGTAAAGTGCATTAATGCGTTCCCAGGAACCCCAAAAGAATCAAGACAATATAAATTTATTTAAAGTGACTTAAAATACAGTGTAGTCATGTGATCAAAAAGCGAAGCGTGTACTGCGAGGTAAAGATTTTGAATGTGTGCGCATATGTAAATTCAGGGCTTAATTTTCAGTGTGACTTTTCACATCCTATTCAGCCCAAAGGCACCTTCTGCTAACAGCTTTTACGTTAATGCATAAGAGAGCTAGTATTATTTTGATGCCACCCGTAGATCTGGCCACTGGAAATTACCTAAGCAAATTTGGCTGCCCTGAAGAGTTGATCGGTACTCTGTGACTATTTGATGGTGGCACTACTGGCCGGGTCAGAGCTGAGCCCACTGTTGGGTAGGGACTGTCTCTATATGTTGCCAACTTGTACTTCCCAAGCGCTTAGTACAGTGCTCTGCACACAGTAAGTGCTCAGTAAATACGATTGATTGATTGATTGTTAGATCCAATCACCATTACCGGTGGAGTAAAGCAGGGAAGCGTAGAGGCCCGGTCCTGTTCAATTGATTGTATTGCAGTCAGGCCGGAAGGTGCAGCAGGGGAACTTGAATGTAGGTGTTAGAGCACCTTTCCACACCTGGAAAATTCCTGCCATTCAACACATTTCGAGCATCGTCCAGAAACCTAGAAGCAGTCATCCAAGAGCGACTGATTGCAGACGGATGTGCCCTAGAGGCCTTACCCAAGAAGGGATACAGAAAAATGCTTGTCAACAGTTTCGCCCTAATCAGGCAGCTGTTACGGCTTGACAATACATTTCAAGAAAACCAAGGTGGTCTATCAACCTGCCCCTTGGGAGCCGCCCGCTCAACCGAAAATGCATGTGGGTAACAGGGCTGGATATTGTCCTTACCTGGGCAACACGTTGACTGGTAATAGCCCAGGAAAGAGAAAACTGAAACAAGAAAGCGGGCACATCGCTTGGGGGATTGTCAGAGTGTAGCCGGGGGGCGTGGTGTCTGGCCAGGGTCCGAACCAAAGGTGTATAGAACCGTAGTGTCGTCTCACCTTCTCTATGGCTGGGCCACCTAAAGCCACCAGAGTGCCATCCCCATTCGCTGAGCATCATTTACAAGCCATTTCCGTATCAAATGGCAAGACAAGAATATGAACGACCGAGTTTGGGACCCTAGCCAGTCTCCTAGTATCAAAGCTGCACTCACTTCAACACAGTTATGCTTGGTAGGACATGAGGCAAATGAACTGCTGTGTGTGTGTGTGTGTGTGTGTGTGTGTGTGTCCGCACACATGTGTAATGATGGTGGTATTTGTTAAGCGCTTACTGTATGCTGCACATTACTAAGCGTGAGATGGATACGAGCAAATCGGGTTGGACACAGTACCTGCCCCACATAGGGCGCTAAAATTCTCAGTCCCCATTTGACAGATGAGGTAACTGAGGTACAGAGAAGTGAAAACTCGTCCAAGGTCATACAGCAGACAAGTGGCAAAGCCGGGATTAGAACCCAGGTCCTTCAGACTCCTAGGCCCGGGCTTTATCCACTAGGCCTCACTATATATTTAATATATGTATATACATATATATGGTAAATGACATTTGTTAAGTGCTTACTATATGCCAGGTAGATACAAGACAGGTTGGACACAGTCCATGTCCTTTGTGGGGCTCACAGTATTAATTCCCATTTTACAGAAGAGTGAACTGAGGCACACAGAAGCCAAGTGAATTGCCTTGGGTCACATAGCAGAAAAGTGGCAGACCCAGGTCCCTTCTGATGACTCCGAGGCCTGTGCTCTATGCACTAGGCATCACGGCTTCCCTGTATCCAAATTACTGCTGTACGGAGAGCTTAAATTGGGAAACTAAAAGCAACAGGGGCCGAAGAGATATTTCTCATACCCCAGCCGAAAACTCAGTCAGTTGCCGAGGATAAACCAGCTTGGCAAACTGCTGTCACACAAGGGGTGGCTCTTTTTGAGCAAAAGCCTCAAGAGGACTGAGATCCAAGAAGATGTAAGAGAAAAACAATGCCAGGCGCTGCCCACGTGGAACTGAACACAGGACAGCTTTTTTGTGTGCGCCTTGTGACTGGGATTCTGGGTCCTGCGATGGCCCTTTCAGAATTTCACCATCAGTGGTGTTTTCTTTGAGTTCAAAGGATAACTATATCTGTACCTCTCGAAATAGCATCATTTATCACTCGAGTCAGTTAAAAGACTTCAAACTTAGATGATTGATGTTTAGGCAAGTAAGTATACCTAGTATTTGAGGGCCTGCTTGGTACAGGAAATAGTACTAAGTGCTTGGAAAGTACAAAACAAAGTGACACAGTCTTCCTTAAGGCATTTACTCTATAAGGTCTTAGCTGTGTGACCTTGGGCAAGTCACCTAACTTCTCTCCTCATCTCTCTAATGGGGATTAAGACACTGAGCTAGAGATGGGTCATGGACTGTGGCCACTTGATTAGGTTGTGCTTTGCACATAGTAAGCGCTTAATAAATGCCATCATCATTATTATTATTACTCCAGTGCTTGATATAGTGCCCAGCGATTAGTAAGCAGTAACAAATACCATTAAAATGTGTATATATGTTTATGTGTGTGTATAGCGGTGTGGATAGCTGGGTTAGTATTTAAGGCTTTCTTTTTAGGAATGTAAAACTACACATGCAGTCCATAAACAAGAGTGAGTTTGATGTACCTGAATTAGAGCAGGCACTACAACTTTCATGATTTGAGACATTAGGAGCTCAGGACAAATTCTCTAAATGGAGGCCTTGCACTCAGTCCTTCCCTAATGTGTATTTTCCCTGCTTTTTTTGGCTAGGATGCTGCAAGAAAATTAGGATACGTTCTTCCTCCAGTGTTTGTGTCTCAGGCATCTAAAGATGTGATTGAGTGCCTGCATACTATAACCCAGTTTTTCTTGAGGCTCTACTTGGCAAGAGTGTAACCTCTGCATATATAGTGTCCGCTTCTTAAGCTGTTGTTTGGCCCACCTGGAAAGACAGGAAGAGCCTTCAATTCATTTTTCTATTAAGTGAATATAAATTCCCAGATATTCTTCTGGAATTCAAAACTGCAGCCCGCTGGGAACATAGATATTGAACCTCTTGCTTTGGCCTTTCTATTAGACTCGTTGCACATTAGTGGAAATTTCTAGTTCCTTGGCACCACCTCAAACGTTTAGTCCTAAATTTTATGGTGCTTTGTAGCTTCGAGGGACAGTACATCGGGCCAGAGACTAGGGAGATGGCAACCTCTCTGACCTTTCTGTTTCCCAGCAGTGAAGTTGTCCATTGCTCTCTTTCTTCAATATATAATAATAATAATAATGACATTTATTACGCGCTTACTATGTGCAAAGCACTGTTCTAAGTGCTGGGGGGATACAGGATGATCAGGTTGTCCCACGGCGGGGGGCTCACAGTCAACCCCCATTTTACAGATGAGGGAACTGAGGCCCAGAGAAGCGAAGTGACTTGCCCAAGGTCTCACAGCTGACAATTGGCAGAGCCGGAATTTGAACCCACGACCACTGACTCCAAAGCCCGGGCTCTTTCCACTGAGCCACGCTGCCTCTCATGCTGCTTCTCATATATCCAGTTCTTTTTCAGGGTCCGGGCTGTGGTAACAAGAACTTTGTTGTTTGTAGTGTGAAAGAAAAGAACTATCCTTCACTGGACTTTTAACTATTTGGTCTTGCCATTTCTGTAAAGTTAGGCAGTTCCTTTTCCCAAAGAAGCTTTTTTTAAAAATTTCGAGAGAGAGAACGGTCACTGTGGTGTGAGGCTTTTTTGTTGTTGTTTTTAAATGGTACCTATTAGGCACTTACATAGTGCCAAGGAGTGTACTAAGCACCAGGGTAAATACAGGTTAACCAGGTTGGATACAGTCCTTGTCCAATATGGGGCTCACAGTCCAAGTAGGAGGGAGTAGGATTTAATCCCATTTTCCATAAGAGGAAGCTGAGGCCCAGTGAAGTGAGTTGCCAATGGTCACACAACAGACAAGTGGCAGAGCCAGTATTAGAATCCAGGTGTTTCTGACTCTCAGGCTCAGGTTCTTTCCATTAGGCCTTGCAGCTTCCAAGTTGTGCCATGCCACATATTGTCACTAAAAGTTTTGGTTAGACCCTGACAGCAGAGTCACGTCCACGTCCGACTGGGTAGAGCACGATGCATTGCTGGCAGAGGTGATTGTATGACTCTGGTGGAGGACATGGAGCGAGCTCTACCATGCAAATCAATCAGTCATATCTGAGAGCTTACTGCATGCAGAGCACTGTACTAAGCTCTTGGGAGAGTACAGCGCAGCAGTTGGTAGACACATTCCCCTCCCACAATGAGCTCACAGTCTAGAGGGAAGACAGGCATCAATACACATTAATAAATTATGGGTATGTACATAAGTGCTGTGGGGCTGACGGAGGGGTGAATAAAGGAAGAAATCAGGGTGACGCATAAGGGAGTGGGAATGGTGGAAATGAGGACTTAGGGAAGGCCTCTAGGAGAAGATATGCCTTCAATAAGGCTTTAAAAATGGGGAGAGTAGTCGTCTGTCAGATATGAAGAGGAAGGGCGTTCTAGGCCCGAGACGAGATGTGGACAAGAGGTTGGTGGGGAGATAGATGAGATCCAGGTACAGTAAGTAGGGTGGCATTAAAGGGACCAAGTGTGTGGGCTGGGTTGTAGTGGGAGGGCAGCGAGGTGAGGTAGGAGGGGGCAAGGTTAAATTTCACGTGATGTGAGTTTCTGCAAGGTGGCAACCCCTGTAGTGTAGGAGAACTGGGTGTATATATATCTTTAAAAGCGCCTGAGCTAAAAATCTACTGCTGACTACTCAAAAAGTTCACCTGATCAACTGCTTCCTCTGGCCTCCCAAGGGAGGAGCGTTTCGTCATTGAGAATGGAATAGTTTTAGCAATAAGGAAGGGAGGTTTCAGCCCCTGATCGGCAGAGGATGGGGCTGTTACCTTTCTAGATGTCGCATCCTGAATTGCCATCTCCCCCAGTCCCTACTTCACGCTCCCGTGGGGTTGAACCTTTCTGTGGGGCTTGCTTGCCGGAAGATGGCTAGCCAGAGGCCATGCCTTGGCAAAAACAGACATTTTTTGCCTGTGAATTAGTGTCCTTTCCAATAGATGAAAAATCTGTAACCCAGCAGCCTCCCAACGAGATCTTTTTCTTTGCAGTGATATTTCACTTCAGATGATAGATCTGAATTCTTGTCATTCTTTTTCCTCTGAAAAGTGCAAAGTATCCCAATTGAAGAAACTAACAATCAGGAATTACATTTTTGCTGTAAGCAGCCTGTGTTGCAGTGTGGGCACATCTGCTTTTGAGGGTCAAAACTCCAGGGCCTATAGTATTTAGGCTTTCCCCAGGATTTCTTTCTCTTGAAAGAAGATGAAGAGGCTAGCTAAAACTTAGCTGCTAAAGAAATTCCTAGCTACGGAATCATTCTTCACGTAGCTGCAGTATCTTTCGTCTGCTCATCTTAAAACTATTCACAACCAGTTAAGGAATGAATCCTCAGAGCATCACTGTAAGGTATCGAGTGACCCTGTTTTTTTGAAGGCAACGTAATCTCAAATGTCGGCTCGTTTCCCAAGCTCTGTAGTAAATTGGCTTTGACCACTGCCTTGCCATACTAAGTGCATGAACACCATTCATTCATTCATTGTCGTATTGAGTGCTTACTGTGTGCAGAGCACTGTACTAAGTGCTTGGGAAGTACAAGTCGGCAATATATAGAGGTGGTCCCTACCCACCAATGGGCTCACAGTCTAGAAGGGGGATACAGACAACAAAACAAAACATGTAGATGGGTGTCAAAACTGTCAGAATAGAGTTATAGCTATATGCACATCATTAACAAAATATAGAGTAGTAAATATGTACAAGTAGAGTAATAAATCTGTGCAAATATATAGAAGTGCCAAGCAAATACTAAACAGGTCCTGTTGAATTATATTGGAAAATTTTAGTTTTGCCGTACTATGTAATGGTGGTCATAAAAATAATAATAATGATGGCATTTGTTAAGCGCTTACCATGTGCCAAGTACTGTTCTAAGCACTGGGGTAGATACAAGGTAATCAGGTTGCACCACATGGGGCTCACAGTCCCAGTTCCCATTTTACAGAGGAAGTCACTGAGGCCCAGAGAAGTTAAATGACTTGCCCAGAGTCACACAGCTGACAAGGGGCGGAGCTGGGATTAGAACCCACGACCTCCGACTCCCAAGCCCGGGCTCTTTCCACAAAGCCACTCTGGTCATAATTGCATTGATAAAGTCCTTTGAGCACAGTGCACCCCGCAATAAGTGCACCTTATTTTCAACTCTGGAAAAAAGCCAAGTTGATTTTTTTCGAGGATTTTTGGATCTTACAACCTGATTTTGCTTAGTCCACACTGTGCTTTCATGAGTTGATTGGGCTATCTGGAAGAATTAGGGAACACTGTTCCCATTATACGGGTCCGTGGATATAACAGATGGGCACAAGAAGATCCGGAGCAGGAAGAAATGTAGAAATGTAGAAAGTTATGTTCCTGTGGCAGTCTTCAGCCAAGATGTAGAGCTGCTGCACTTACTTCCCAGCATCCGTCCCAGCTTTACTCTACTGAACCCCTTAACGACCTTACTTAACTGATCCCTTTAAATTTGTAACTTTGCAGTATCTAAAACAGCCAAATGGCAATGAGTGTAACATGATCGGCTAGTAGCGAATGTATCCACGTTGAAGGAACTTGTAGCGAAAAATGCCAGTCGAGGTACCCTCAAACCATCTATTCCCCCTACAGTGTCTATTTCCGTCGAGTTCCTATAACACACTCTCCCCATAACACAAGGTTCTTCCTGTAACAGAAGAACATCCTGTATTTTTGACCCTGCGTAGGTGTTGCAGAGCTTAAAGGCCCTTGGAGTTCATTCCAGGGTCAGGAAGGATATTCAGAGCTTTCCTCATTCCCCTAGTCAGAAACCGAGTGAATATTTATATACAGTCCCCTCCCTGAGAGTGTGCCTGAGGAAGTTCAGAGACAGCTGGTCGCCTAAGATGCGAGTCCATCCAGGATCAGAAATGTAATCACAAAATACCAGGCACACTCAGGAGGGCTTTTTTGGTGGGGTGGTGGGAAAGGGGGGCTCCCAAAGGAAAATTTGACTCAGTGGTGAACAAAATCAATGCACTAATTCTGAATCAGATCATCACATTTTGGTTGAGAATTGTGGTTCGAATTTTCAATTACATCTTGCTTGGCTTTGAATCATCATCTCCTGAGAGCCTGGGGTGGTTCCCAAACCACGCTCTTGATTGATCTCAGGAGAGCTGCCGGTGCTTGAAATGCTGGCAACCGTCATCTTAGGTGTGGTGGTTGGGTGGCGAGGGAGGAGCTCGAAGACCGGAAGGTGCCAATCTTTCCCGTCTCGGAGCCAGGCCCCGCCAGAAATGTAACCAAGATTTGCTTCTGGTGATTCCTGTCATTTGGTGAAGTCAGGCAAACTGAACAAGTTCCCGGCCATCAGTTTCTCTGTTGCCGTTGGGGCATTTTTCTGAGTAAGCAGGGTTACTGTAGAATGAGGCTCCCGATTCACCCAGCTACTCCAAAGGTTTCACCTACTCATCTGTTGCTCAGCATAGGAAGTTGTATGTAGGTGAACTACAGATGAAGCTGCAAAGAAAATGCATTTTTGGACCCTTATGGTTGGTCAGAACCCATTTAGTTTTAATCCTTAAGGAGAGGTTGTTTTCTCAAGAAACTGAATACAAGACATTTACTAAAACTCTATTAAAAAACAACCTTTCCCGCCTGCAGAAACAGAAAGCGAAAATGAGTTCCGCCCCTTGGATGAAAGGATAGATGAATTTCACCCAAAAGCAACAAGAACTCTCTTCATCGGCAACCTCGAGAAAACTACCACCTATCATGACCTGCGTAATATCTTTCAACGCTTCGGAGAAATCGTGGTACGTTGCTGTTTCTTTGAATTCAGAGTTATTTTTGACCTTTGTCGTGTTCAGAAGAGCTGCCTTGTGTTTTTGTAGTGATCTCGGGCTGGCGTCATTAATATTCATCCCTTCTCTTTGTGAGACTGTGAATGTCTTGGTTGTGTTTTTTTCTAATGCCGACCTTCTCACTGTACCTCGATCTCTTCTATTCCACCACTGACCCCTTGCCCATGTTCTCTCTCAGGCCGGGAACTCCTTCCCCCTTCATGCACGACACGCACCATTCTCCCCACCTTCAAAACCCTCTGACAGTCCCATCTCCTCCAAGAGGCCTTCTCTGACTAAAACCTCATTTCTCCGCCCACCCCTCCTCTCTGTGTCACCTGTGAACTTAGCTGTGTATTCCTTAACCACTTGGAAACTCACCCCAGCCCCACAGTACTTATGTACACATCCTTATACCCTATTTTCCCCTCTCTGTAATTTATTTTAATGTCTCTCTCCCCGTGTCGACTGTAAATTCCTTGTGGGAAGGGAAAGTGTCTACCAACTCTTGTTACAGTCTAGTTTCTCAAGCGCTTGGTTCAGTGCTGTGCGTACAGTAAGCTCTCAATAAATATCATTGATTGATTTTTAAGCAGTTATTTCTGCCCAGTATAGGGCCTGTCAGAAGTTACTGTATTTGGTGCTCATTACATAGTAGCTCGAGTTCAGCCTCCAGTCATCAGTCCTCGTCAGCAAAATCTGACTGTTGTGGCTCTCTGGGGATTTTATGGAAGTTAAGAATGCTTTGGTATTGTGCTCCAGGCCAACTTGGATGTCAGTGGGAAGCATTGCATTGGAAGGCCAAATTCACTTTTTACTGTGTAGTCAGTATGACTTTTTGTACCACTTCAGCTGCTCACTGAAATGAGTACGATAGGGTTTCCCCACTTCTCAGGAATAGTAGCTACCAACAATGGGATGAAATTCAAGGGGAACTCTGTAGCCTCATGGACAGAACACAGGCTTGGAAGTCAGTAAAATGGGGATAGACTGAGCCCCATGTGGGACAGGGACTGACTTGATTAGCTTGTATTGATCCCAGAGCCTAGTATAGTGCCTGACACATAGTAAGGGCTTTAAAAAGACTTAAAAAAAAAAAGTCAGCACCCAGGGTACGGTTTGGCTCTCCTTTCAAGCCTGCTTGGTGTGAGGGGAAATGGGGAAACTGTGTTTCCCAGTTTCAGTGAGACACTCAGTTCTCCTTTAACACGTGTCTTAACTACTGCACGTTTTGGCCAGAACATTAGGGAATTAGGGACTATCTGTCAGCACAACCTGTGTGGTTATGACGCTGTGGAATAAGATAAAATAGTCTATATGCATGTACGACTGCAGCATAGAAATGGAGAGTACTTAGCTTCAGTTTTCTTCCACAGGGGTTTTGCAAGCACACAACCCCTAGGTTGTAGGAGAAATGAATGTTTTGGCCATTGAGAAATGGTCCTGTCAAGCCTAGAAAGCAAAATCGTTCCACTAAGTACTAAGTCTTATTGTGCTTGGACTAGAGGAGCAAATTCTGCTGTCCACTTGGCAGTACACATCATAAGCTTTGTTGTACAATAGTGTCTCCTACCTCATGTTTACACTTCTATATATTTAAAAGGGGCACGATTAAGTTCATTGGATTTTGAATACCATCTAATTTGCATCCGAAGGGCACCGTCTCTGTAAGCAGATTGGGACCTACTACATAGAAGAGGCCCAGTGTATCAGGAATTTATATAACTCAGGAAATGTGCATAGAGAACTCTCTCCGAAGATAGCGGTAGATGGTGCAGCCTTTAAGTTGTGAATTCTAATTCCAACTGTGTAATTCAGTAAGGTCAATGAATTGTGCCAGCTTAAGTCCCTTTCAGCCTGGCTCTCAAGTCTGTGGAGCAAGGTCAGACACCCCAAACTTGTGAAAGGAAACTGCTTCTAAATAGAGTGGCTGTAGGAGCATGTACCTAAAGGTACATCTCGCTTCCCCTCCCTCCCCCTCAATGAGTTGGTAATAACATCTCTCTCTCAAACCACGCTTCCCTCCCCCAAAGACCGAATCGTCAGTTTGACTGTGCCTCTCTAACAGTAGTAAGGTGGTCACGAGGTTCTGCTCTCTGGGTTAAGGTTTCCCCTTCAGTGAAAGTGCTGCTCATCTGTGTGACAAGATCAAGGTTGAGAGAGTCGAGACTGGGGAGAACAAACAGGAAGGGAATGGCCTGGTTCAGTTCCTTATTTCTTATCCTATTCATCTGGTAGAGTCCCTCTATCCTCACCATCTGTGTTAATCGAGTGACTACAGTGTCCCAGTGTACTGTCACTGTACTGGGCGGTTGGGAGCATACACTAAATGTAGAGGGTTAGGCGCTTACATTCTGTTGCGAGAGCCGTACGAACTGCATTGCAAAGTGTAATGCTCCAGTTCTTTTAGTTTAGCACATCTGGATTTGTTTTCTTTCAGAGCACCCTTATACCTTTTTGATTGTATCGATCAATCAGATGGTATTTATGTGTGTAGAGCATTGTACTAAATGTCTAGAAGAGCAGAATATAACAGAGTTGATAGAAACGTTCTTTGCCTTCAGCACACTTACTGTCTAGAGAGGGAGACAGGTATTTTTGAAATAAATTATAGGGCATAAGTGCTGTGGGGCTGGAGGGTTGAATGAGGCGGAGGGAGGGGGAATCCAAATGTACGGATGACACAGAAGGGAGAGGGAGAAGATGAAATGAGGGCTTGGCTTCTCAGAAGTGCCTTCAATAACGCATTGAAGCGGGAGAGAGTGATCATCCCTCAGATGGGAAAAGGGGAGGGTATTCCAGCCACAGGGAGCACGTGGGCGAGGGGTCAGTGGCGAGACAGACGAGATCGAGGTGCAGCAAGTAGGTTGGTGTTACAAGAGGAGCGAAGAGAGTGGATATCTGCTGCTCTTAGCTTTTTGGAGCCCTGTGTATGGAATTGCAGCCTGGAGTCAGGGAAAGTGAATGATAATTATGGTGTAGGAAAAACTACAGTTTTTTGTCAGGATGAGAATCTGTGAGGTGAATTTTTAAGCACCCTAATTTTAAGTCTTTTTAAGTACCATCCAATTTATAGTAGCTAATAAAGTTGTCACACTTCAAGCCACATGTGGCTCTGGCAGAATGGATTAGCCCTAATCAGCATTCCACTTAAATCATTATCCTGGAGTTTTATGCTGCATCTGTGGGTATAAATTGGCCCCGCTTTCACTTTCTTTGAACACCATTTTACAGGTCAGTTTTCTGAATTTAAACCATTTTCTCTAACCCACCAGTTTAAGCCACAGTTCCCCATCTTAGCTTTTATTTAAATTTCTAATATGTATAGATGGCTTACAATAAAGACTCTGTGAGCGGTAAATAATATTGATCCGCGCAGACTACCACTCTTTCAACATGGGGCAAGTCATCTATGGTCATTGGGCACCTAACCCTGTCGTAGGGGCTAATCAGAACATAGATAAGATGGCCCTTGCCCCTGCCTTGTGGGAGCTTTTAGTCTAATGAAGACTTATACTGAGACTTTATCTGAATATCAATTTAGGATTGGATTCTTGAAAATCTGGTTCCTTTATACATATACTGTGATCGGGTGCTACTTTGAAATTATTGTATTCTGTCGTAGGTTAATTTTTTTACTTTTTGGTGTTTCCTGGCAGGTGCAGTTTTAATCTTGGGTTTTGCCCATACCCAGTTAATACAGATTTGTTTGAGAAAATGAGTAGAGAATCAGTATATTGTAGATCAGATCCTTGTAGAATAAACAGTCATTTTGGCTCATTTTTTCCTCCCAAACCGAGGATTAATTTGGAATTTGGGGGGAATCTAGGATACTTCATAAAGCCATGATTGTAGGAAAATACAGGCTGTTCTTTATTGGAGTGGCCCTGGAGTAGTTATTTTAAATGAGCTACCTTGAATTGATTAGCATAAAAACTTCGCTTCCCCTGGCAGTAAGCAACACAGTCTCGAGTAGCCATTAGTGTCATTCTTGGTTTTAAGAGAAACACTTGAGTAGCTTTTCTGAGGGGTTTTACTTTTGAAAGGCTGTCCAGTGGATGTACTGTGGCATCACACATCATCCTTTCAACTAATGTTTTAAAGCTTTTAAGATGAAATCAACAGTGCTTACTGAGGAGTTCGATTAGTTTGGGGAAGAAACATTACCTGTAGATTTGGCTACTCAAATCTGTATCCGTGTTGGCATATTGCTGACTGATATTGATTGATTTTTTTTCAGGATATTGATATTAAGAAAGTGAATGGAGTTCCTCAGTATGCATTCCTGCAATACTGTGATATTGCAAGTGTCTGCAAGGCTATTAAGAAGATGGATGGGGAATACCTTGGAAATAACCGGCTCAAGGTAAAGAAAGAAAATCACGTTTTTTCTATTTTTCTGTTTTATTGCATATAAAACCTGTAATTCTTTGTGTCTGAAATTTCTGGAAGTAATACAGTTAAATCGTACGTTTCTTTCTGTTCTCCATCCTGGTTTGTTAAAGTTTGAGTATGTACATAGCTAGGGCAGGTTTGCTATTTTGTAAAAGTACATCTTGATTTTGATCTGCTCGCTCTTTTCACTTGAGAAGCCTGTTTGATAAAAAATCCCTATGGAATCTGAATTAGCTTTCTCAGAATGCTTTAGTGGAATGATTGTGAATTTTACTGATGGAAATCTCACCTTTTATATTCAGCTGGGTTTTGGAAAGAGCATGCCTACAAACTGCGTGTGGTTAGATGGGCTTTCTACAAACGTAACGGATCAGTATTTAACTCGACATTTCTGCCGCTATGGGCCTGTGGTAAAGGTAGGTGGGAGGTTTTGGTGTGTGGTTTGAAGTTGTTGCTGTCTTTCTTTCTTTACATCCTGTCCTTTCCACCCCCAGGCTTCAGCATCTTTAGCTCATGCAAAGAAATTTTCTCTGGATTGAAATTCGGCCTGTAGGGGATAGTTTTCTAGTCTGTTTACAGTGCAAGCGAGTATTTTTCAAAAGCAACTATTTTGAACCAGCCGAGATAATGAATTTTTAAACAGGTCCGTAGTACTTAGCTACGTAAGACTTCATGCACAGTTTCATAGGGATTTCTAGAATTTCATTTCACGTGAGAATAAAGCTGTCTAATTACGTGATTATACGCAATCATGCTAATTATGTAATTAGGCGTAATTCTATTTTTAGAACTAGACACTGACTTTTAAAAGGGAAATTCACACAACAAACAGTTCATCAAAAAAACCTTACAGTTGTGCAACATACCCACAGAGACTGGGCCCTGGGTAGAATGAAGCCTTCACCCTTGAGTGGAAATTTCTTGGGGCCGTGTGGGTTTGTAACATAGCTTTAATGGTCTTTTAATGTGACTTTTGTTGTTTGGAAAAAAAAAAAGGTTTGGAAGGGTTTCCAAACAGATCTAGCAAATGATAAATTCAGCAGCTCTGAGACAATACTGCTGCTTGTAACCAAAACTCGTATTCTTCATTGACTTAGTATTCCATCGACCTTTTTTCCCCCCCTTCAAAAATTCTGATTTTTTTTAAAAACAAAAAACAAAAACAAAAAAAAGAACTGCATCCAAAACAGTGCACAGACAACATTATACCCAGTCCTCAAGGAAAATGCTAAAGTAAAATACAGAAAAACAAAATAAAGGCATAATATACCTCAAGCCACAATATCCACAATTCAAAACAGTCCCTGCTCCTTTTATCGTCTTTTCACTGCAATGTGCATCATCAGAAAAGTCTGAAAATTTTACGGAGTAAAAAAAAAAATACATATTTTCTTAATGGTGTCCTCATGACTTAGGATTTTGTTGGGACTGACATTAAGTCCAGTGGATGAGGCTCTTATTTGGTTTTTGTTTTGTTTTTTTGTTTTTTACAGGTGGTGTTTGACCGCTTAAAAGGCATGGCCCTGGTTCTCTACAATGAAATTGAATATGCACAAGCAGCTGTAAAAGAGACCAAGGGGAGGAAAATCGGTGGGAATAAAATTAAGGTGTGCAGAACGACCTTTAAAAAGAAACAGCCAAAATTGCATTCAGAACTTCCCCCCTTAGATTGCTGGCATTTTGCAGATTGCCAGTCAGGGGAATGCTTAACAGGACATATTCTTACCAAATCCTCCACGTCCAAAGAGTATTTCAGATTTTTACACTCGGCTTATCGAAGGTCTAGGGTTCTGAATGATTAGACGTAGCACCTTCTGGTGTATCTTGTTTGTTTGGTCAAACGGGCCTCTCTAAGCTCCTGGATGCTTGGTGACTGTCCTTGATACCTATGCTAGATGGCAAGCCAATCATTCAGGGACACCAAACAGATCCAGAAACTTGGAGCGTCAGTCCAACTTTCTGAATTATCCTCTCCTCCTCCTCCTTTTTCCTCCTCTCCTAAAGAGTGGGTAACCACTTCAAGCATGATCTTTTTTTTTTTTCCTTGTCTGGTGTATTTGTCTTAAAAACTCAATGTTTATGGTGGTTGGAAGGAGTCAACGTGTTTAACTGTGATGGTTGTATTGAAGTGACAGTTGTTTTTACCAGAAATAAAAATGGCCAAGGCATTTATCGATGTGAGTACCTTTTGCTATGAGGTTGTTGATTCAGCTGTAAGGTAAACGTCAAATCGAAGGCCTTTCTTTGGTTCTGTGCTCCCGCTGTCCCGGTTCCAGCAAGTTTCTGCACAATACAGACTGTTGGATCGTATGACTAGATCACATAATGTGACAAACTGGAATCCTGGAACAAAATAGAGCATGAGGGTTTCAGTTCTTCGGATAATAATCATAACTATATTTGTCCAGCGCTTACTCTGTGCTAAGCACTGGGGTAGATATGAGAGAACTGGCTCGGACCTGATCAATTACCCTCACCATGGGGCTTTGCATTAGCTGGCCATTTGAAATGAGAGCCCCTAACCTGGATTTGGTGCAGAAGTTAGGCCCTGTTTGGAGAGAAGTTGTACTAATCTGAAACCCAAGTGACCTATCGGTCGTTGGATTATTTTTCTCCAATTTGAGACCATTCTCTCCTTTCTGTCTTTGATCGTCACCCTCTCCACAGAAGATTTCTGAAATCCAGTAGAAAGGGCTGCTTTGGGGAAAACGTGCTGATCGGCTAACCTTTTATATCACTAGCAACCTGAAGGATTGTCTGTATTTTTATCAAATGTGCTTTCTTTTGTATTTTAGGTGGATTTTGCAAACCGCGAAAGTCAACTGGCATTTTATCATTCCATGGAGAAATCAGGTCAAGATATCAGAGACTTTTATGAAATGCTAGCTGAAAGAAGGCATGTATCTAATACAAATGTTGCATTTACCCACATTTCCCTCAAAACTTTCAAACATAAATTGAGCCCTAGGACTTTAATAGTTGAGGCAACCTTATGGCTTGGACTTTCTCTTTAGTGGTTCACCTTTGTGTTGATTCTTCTGTAGTGAGAATTCCTTTGAGACTTGCATTTCGTAGTTAACTTTTTGTGATCTATAATAATCTGCCCATAACCTTTTCACTGAAATCCACAATTTGTCAGGTTAGTTCCTGTTAACCTAAATTCAGATAGTTGAATTCGTTTTCATTTTTCAGGATGTTTTGCCTGGTGATAGGACAGGTTTACCTGCTACCCCAAGTGCCCATGATGGAAACTTTTAATTCTAGTATTTGACGAGTTTGTCTCCAGATCCTGGTTCTCACCATCCTGCATTTACTCAGGAACCTGAAGTAGCCTTCTGTTTGACCCCAATAGCATTCTTATTTTGAATTCTCCTCCGCACTGTTCCTAAATAATGTATGCTTGCATAAGCCTGAACAAAATATTGCATTTGGGCAGACTGTTATTTATATATTTCCTCTTAACACTAATAATAACAACAATAATAATAGCATTTATTCAGAGCTTACTTTATTCCAAGCACCTTGCTAAACTCTGGGGAAACTATAGTCCCTTTCCCAAATGGGACTCACAGTTTCCAAGGGAAGGAAAACAGGTATTTTTCTAAGGGTAATGCTTTAAATCACAGTGCAAGAACAGTTGTTGCTAACAGCCATTCATTTGTTTCGCTAGGAATGTTAGGCATGACAACCGTGTTAGCTTTTTTCACTTTAGCAAGATGTCCGTCATCGTTTTGAGTGACCTGGATGAGACTAGCACTTTAAGATAATCCTGATCATTTTTTCAGATCCCAGTATATTGAAGGGTCCTATCGTAATGCTGCCAGAATCCCAAAAGCCTAGGTTAATCAGTTTTTTAGCCATCTGTTGGGCAGCGCAGTTCAATCTGTCCTATTGTCCCTCGTGCCCCCAGTCTCCCTCTCCCACCAGCCGCCTGGTTAGCACTCATGGAATGCTTTAATTATTAATAATAATAATAAGATTTGTTAACGCTTACTATGTGCCAAGCACTGTTCTAAGCACTGAAGTAGATACAAGATAATCAGGTTGTCTCACAGTCTCAATCTCCATTTTACACAAGGTAACTGAGACCCAGTGAAGTGACTTGCTCAAGGTCACACAGCAGACAAGTGGCGGAGTTGGGATTAGAACCCACATCCTCTGACTCCCAAGCCCATGCATGCTCTTGCCACTAAGCCACGCTAATACTCCCAGAAGAACATACATGAGTGAGAAATGCCCGTTGTTGGGTAGGGACTGTCTCTATGTGTTGCCGACTTGTACTTCCCAAGCGCTTACTATGGTGCTCTGCACACAGTAAGCGCTTAGTAAATATGATTGAAGTGGCTTTGGATACTTGATAAGGACTAACTGCCCAGCCCTTTTACAGTTATGAAGCAATTTCTGGCCATCACATCACTGATGTTTAGCTCATACCAGCATCTGGACATTTTCTCCACACCCCCTTTTATCCTGCAGTGCTTTTTTTTATTTTTTTTAAATGTGGATTTCATGACTGAGAAGAATATCTGAAAGGAAGATGCGTAATGTTCATGGAATTCTTAGGACCATCCTGATCCAAGACATTTCCAACACTGCCAGACTGCACAGGGCCACCGTAATCCTAGGCTTTTATGGCTGAGAGCCTATGCATCATAAATCTGATGCCAGGAGGCAAAAAAGTGTGTGGGCCACTGATGGGAAACCTTTAGTCTTGGCATTCAATCCCAGCCCCACTTCTGTGCATGGTTAGTGTCCATCTCCATCAGCAATTCTAGAATGTCACTGCTCACGAAATTGAGGACTGCATGAAGAACTCTCTTCATCATAACTCAAGCAGGTAGAAAGAATGTTTGCTATAGGCTTAACTGCAAGATGACTTGGGAAAAAAAAATCCAGCATCCCTGTATACACACATAACCGTGTTTAAAAAGAGAAATGTTTTGTTAAGGTTGGGTAATGCTGGATGGGTTTTAATTTTACTGTGCTACCATTTGGAAACACCCAGCTGAGTGATCTGCCAGTGCAGAAGAGAGGTTTTTGTGGTCATCTTTGGTGCTGGCTGGCAGTTTTTGTCCCTTTTAGAGTAGAGCTTAAAATTCCAAAAGAGGAGGAACCCATTAGCATGTTCATTTTCCTTTCTGGCGACACATTCTCAGAATCGGACATCCATGGTCTTTGTGATTTAATGCACCAGATAGAAGATAGGCTATCCCATCTTCCATTGTAGACCCCACCCATCTTAGTTTTTGCCTAGCTTGTACATTTTCAGCAGGGAAGAAATGCTGTACTTTGTACATGAACCGCATTTTTCACCATCCCTGGAGGTCACCATCATTATATATGAAATGCTGCTCACCTACTCATGGCATTGTGAGAGCTAGTGGAAAAGTTCCCAATCCCTGTTGTCCGGGAGTTCACCATCTAAAGCAGAAAATGTTTACAAGCAAGAAGGATATACTAATGCTAATATACGGCACCCAAATTATTTGCAGCACATTAACCCAGCCCAAAGTCACTTGAGCAAAGATTCCATGAACTCCAGCCTTCTCGGTAGCGTGGTTTTCCCAGGAGTTTACTTTTGAAGTAGCCACTTTTTTTAAAAAAAATCATTAAATGGGTATTTTTCAGACACTTTGGGAGCTTCTAATTTTTCCTAAAATTTTCCAAGACTTTAGACAAGATTCTGATTATTACAGTTTTTTTTGAGGGTTGGGGGTCACCATTTCAGCTTCTGTTCAAAATGCCAGTTATGCAGTGCAGTTTGACAGTCTTCCTGATGGTCCATTGACTTCCATGGGCCTCTGAGGGCTATAGGATATAGACTGAATGATCCACACTGGAAGGCTTGTGACAAGAAGAACCACTCAGGAATGAAAAATAATAAGTAGCTTAAAAAATGGCTTTTGTAAACCAGTAATTTAAACTTTGTTTTCCAAATTGGTGTCTTTTCCTTTCCCCACGCTTCCCCACAATCAAATAGGGCTGTAAATAGAGTAAGATGTCATAACACCGGGGTCGTGGCACATTATGGACAGGGCTGTGTGGAGTCAGAACCCGTCTTCCCAGCCTCCCAAGGAAAGGAATCTCTGCACACCCCCAACCAGTGTTTGGAGCTGGGAAAAGGATATTTGAAATGTGTTGTGGAATGATTTTAGGAAACTCAGTGGAAAAGAAAAATCTCAAGTCAGGTCCAGGAGAGGCTAGCGCTGTGGATCAAGTCTCATAGGATGTATGGCAGAGTGTTTTCTGGTGAAATCCATTTCAGTAGAACTCCTCATCTTCCCACTCAAGCCTTGCCCACCCCCTGACTTTCACTGTAGACAGCCCCACAATCCTTCCTGCCTCATAACCCGTAATATTGGCGTTATCTTTGACTCCTCTCTCTCATTCAACCCACATATGCAGTTCATCACTAAATCCTGTTGGTCTCACCTTCACTACGCAGCTAAAGTCCTCCCTTTCCTCTCCATCCAAATCGCTGCCATGTTAATCCAATCACTTCACCTATCCCACTTGGTCTGCTGCATCAGCCTTCTTGCTGTCCTCCCTGCCTCTTGTCTCTCCCCATTCCATTACTTCACTCTGCTGCCTGGATCACTTTTCTACAAAACCGTTCAGTCCATGTTTCCCCTCTCCCCAAGAACCTCCAGTGGTTGCCCATGTACCTCTGCTTCAAACAGGATCTCCTTACCATTGGCTTTAAAGCACTCAATCAGCTCTCTCCCTCCTACCTTCCCTCTCTGATCTACTACAACCCAGCCCGCTCACTTTGCTCCTCTAAAGCAAACTTATCATTGCTAACCCCTTGCCTACATCCTGCTTCTGGCTTGGACCTTTCCCTCTCTCCCCTCCCACCCAAATATCCGACAGGCTGTCACCCTCCCCACCTTCAGAGCCAAGAGGATATGCCCAGCTGAGCCCTTGTTTTCTCTTCTCCCACTCTATTTTGTACCACCTTAGCCCCCTCAGCCCCTTCAGCACTTATGTACTTATTTACCCCCCTCCCCAGCGTGTAACCATACTGTGGCTAGGGAACGTGCCTGCCACTCTTATAGTGCACTGTTTCCGGCGCTTAAGTAGAGTGCTCTGCACACAGTAAGCACTCGATAAATATTGATCCTGTGATATTTCCCAAACTAGGATTAAGGGGCTAAGGGTTGATGAGGAGGAACATTTGGAAAGATACGAAAAGCAGCATCTAGGGGTCTGACACCATTGGAATGAGTCATCGTTTGTTTTAGGGAATAAAATGAGCTATGAATAACAGGTAGACTTCCACCACCCTCTAATTTTGCACGTAATACTGAAATCAGCAGTTCTGTGGCTCAAAAATGAAACTTTCTCACCTCATTTAAAAAAATGTAACAGCACTGAGCTGGAAATAAGTAACCAACACATTTTTGTCCCTCTGGCAGAGATGAAAGACGGGGCTCCTATGAATACGCCCCTGATCGCACATATTACGAGACGGTTCGAACTCCAGGCACATATCCGGAAGATCCCCGGAGAGAATATCCAGCCCGAGGGAGGGAGTTCTATGCAGAATGGGATCCTTACCAACCGGACTATTACGATCCACGCTATTACGATGATCCTCGGGACTACAGAGATTACAGGAATGACCCGTACGATCAAGATATAAGGGAATACAGTTACAGGCAGAGGGAGCGGGAAAGAGAACGAGAGCGGTTTGAATCCGATCGGGACAGAGAACACGAAAGGAGGCCAGTTGAACGCAGCCAGAGCCCAACTCACTCGCGGCGCCCACAGAGCCCCGGGGGATCTCCTCCACCGCCCGAGAGACTGCAGAGTGAGCCAGAACGGAGGATTTACAGCAGGTCCTCTGACAGGAGCGGCAGCTGCAGCTCACTCTCTCCCCCAAGATATGATAAACTTGACAAAGCCCGCATAGAACGCTACACCAAGAATGAGAAGACCGAAAAGGAGCGCGCTTTTGAACCGGAGAGGGTAGACAAAGAGAAACGCGTGGTGCGGAAGGAAAAGCCGGAAAAAGTAGAGAAGGAGAAGACGGAGAAGCAGAAACGCAAAGCCAAAATTCATTCGCCCAGTTCTCAGTCCTCCGAAACAGACCAAGAAAATGAGCGAGAGCCCAGTCCAGAAAAACTAAAGGGCAACACCAAACCGAGCAAAGAGAAGGTTGACAAAGAAGGGACGGCCAAAAACCGACTGGAGCTGTTGCCTTTTGTGATTCTGACTCGAGTGAAAGAAAAGGAGGGGAAGGTTATCGATCAGCCTGCCTTAGAAAAGCTGAGGGCAAAGATTGATAATGATACCGCTAAGCCTCCTCCTCCCCCTCCCCCGCCCCCACCGCCACCACCTCCTCCACTCGACCAGAAGCTCCAGGCCTCTCAAGTCGAGCCAGCAAAACCTGACCAGTCTAAACCGGAGCCTGTCCGAACTAAGGTGCCAAAGGAGAAGGCCCTGGCAAGCCACGTCGAAGTGGTCGACAAGGAGGGAAAGCTCAAGCCCAAGAAGCACCCGAAAACCGAGCCGGCTCCCGAAGGGGCGAACGTGGTAGACCTGGACAAGCTGGAGGCCCGAAAAAGACGCTTCGCCGACGCCAACCCAAAAGCCGAAAAACCAAAAGCAGAAGTCAAAAGAAGCAGCCCAGATGAAGAGGATTCTCGGGTTGTGGTAAAAAAGCAGCCGGAGGTGTCTTCCCGGGATGCGGCGGTGCCCAGGGAAGGGGACCCTGAGAAGAAGCCTGTGAGGAAAGAGGTGCTGAAGAGAGAGTCCAAGAAAATCAAACTGGAGCGACTCGCTACCGTTACCAGCCCCAAGGAGTGTCAAGAACCCGCCGGGGGCTCCCTGGGAACTGGTTTAAGGCCCAGCCTGGATCAACAGGCAAGGTTAGGAGAGCCAGTCGAGGAACCGGTGGAAAATCCAGAAAACCCACCTAAAAAACTTAATCCTCTAAAGCCCCAGCTCAAACAGCCGCCGCCAATAGAGGACCAGGGAACTGAGAGGGAGGATATTCGGAAAAATTACTGTGGCCTCCCCGAAGAAATGCCCGATCATAAACCTGGCCAAGAGAAACCACTCTCAGCAGAGACCGAAGAAAAAATTGGCATCGATATCGATCACACTCAAAGTTACCGGAAACAAATGGAGCAAAGCCGCAGAAAACAGCAGATGGAGATGGAAATTGCGAAGTCTGAGAAGTTTGGCAGTCCTAAAAAGGAGGTAGATGAATACGAGAGACGGAGCCTCGTTCACGAGGTGGGCAAACCCCCTCAAGATGTCACCGACGACTCGCCTCCGAGCAAAAAGAAGAAGATGGATCATTTGGATTTTGAAATTAGCACTAAAAGAGAGCGAAACTACAGAAGCTCCCGGCAGGTGAGCGAAGAATCCGAAAAGACCACCGGTTCCCCTAGCGCCCGCCATTTTCCTTTTCACGAAGAGGAAGAGTCGGGCGAGTCCCCAAAGCCGGCGCCCTTGAAAGAAAGCAAAGAGTCTCCTAAAATAGATGAGAAAGGGCTTTCCTTTCCCAACCTGACAGTCCGGGAAGAGTGCCTAAAATCGAATCCCTATGATTCCAGCAGGAGGGAGCAGGTGGCAGACGTGGCCAAAATCAAGCTTTCAGGCTCGAATTCCGAAGAGGAGTCCAGTCGGTGGGAGGCTCAAGTGAAACCAGAACCTGGCAGAGTGGACGTCAGCTTTCCGAGCAGCATAATCAAGAGAGAGGGCATAAGAAAGAGATCCGTGCGCGACCTGGAGCCCGGAGAGGTGCCCTCTGACTCGGATGAGGATGGCGAACACAAGTCCCGGTCTCCCAAAGCCTCCTCGTTACTAGAGAGTTCCCGGCTCTCTTTTTTACTAAGAGACAGGGAAGACAAACTCCGTGAGAGAGATGAGAGGCTTTCGAGTTCTTTAGAAAGAAATAAGTTTTATTCTTTTGCCTTGGATAAGACTATCACGCCAGACACTAAGGCCCTGCTTGAAAGAGCGAAATCCCTCTCTTCTTCCAGAGAAGAGAACTGGTCTTTCCTAGATTGGGATTCGAGATTTGCTAGTTTTCGAAACAACAAGGACAAAGAAAAAGTAGACTCGGCCCCAAGGCCTATCCCGTCGTGGTACATGAAGAAGAAAAAAATCAGAACTGACTCGGAAGGGAAGATGGATGACAAAAAGGAGGATCACAAAGAGGAGGAGCAGGAGAGGCAGGAACTGTTTGCCTCCCGGTTCCTACACAGCTCGATCTTTGAGCAAGACTCGAAGCGTCTGCAGCACTTGGAAAGAAAAGATGAAGAACTCGACCTCCTTTCCGGGAGGCTGTACGGGAGGCAGGCGTCAACTGATGGGGCAAACAGCGCCTCTGATTTGGTTCAGGAGCCCGTAGTTCTGTTCCACAGTAGATTCATTGAGCTCACCCGCATGCAGCAGAAAGAGAAGGAGAAAGACCAGAAGCCCAGGGAGGCGGAGAAGCCGGAAGACAGAGAGGCCCGGCCCAAGTCCCCGGAATCGGTTTCTGAAAACAAAGAACCGGAGCCTAAACCCTCAGCCGCAATGGGGCCTCCGACAGCCCCCGCCGACCCCCAGGAACCGGGGCCCTTGGCGCCCGAGAAGGCCGCAAATGAAAAGGCAGGCGAGGGGCCTCCTCCAAAAGAGGAGAAGCCGGCGGAGCATGCCCCCGTAGCCGAAGAGCCTAACTCGGGGCCCGAGCCGGCCGCTTCCGTCACTGCGGACCCCCCGGGACCAGTAGACCCGACCCCGGCAACCGAGACTAGCAAGGAGGTGGTTCCCACTCAGCTGGTTCCCGAGGACAACTCCGTGTCCACTGAGCATCCCTCGTATTTAGATACCAAGCCCCCGACCCCCGGAGCCTCATTTTCTCAAGCGGACGGCGGCACAGATCCAGAACCCGAAAGCGCCGCATTGAACCCACCCTCTTCCAAGCCCGCCCTGACGGCTGAGGAGCCGGGCGAGCCTCAGGAGGAGAAACCGGTGCCCGCCGTCAATCCAGACCCTAACGCCAACCCGAAAGCCGAGGTGGCTCCGGAGATTCAGCCCCAGGGCTCGGACAACGATCTGGAAGTTGATCCTCCCGTGGTGGTAAAGGACAAAAAGTCATACAAAAGCAAACGCTCCAAGACGCCGGTTCAGTCAACCGTGGCGAGCGTCGCCGAGAAGCCGGTCACGAGAAAGAGCGAGAGGATTGACCGGGAAAAGTTGAAACGGTCCAGTTCGCCCCGCGGAGAGGTACAGAAACTCTCGGAGTTGAAGGTGGAGGCGGAGAAGGTGGCGAGGAACGCCGCCAAGTCCCCGGGCTCCGCGGCGGAGCCGGAAAACACCGAGCCAAGCTTACCCGTCAGCCGGACCAGGCGCAGAAATGTGAGATCGGTGTATGCCACCACGGGGGACAACGAGGGCCCGTCACCCATCAAGGACCCAGTCGACCAGCCCCGGACCACCAGGAAACGAGGTGAAAAAGAGCCCCAGGAGACGGCCACGGTCCCCACTACTCCCAGGCGGGGAAGGCCTCCCAAAACGCGCCGCAAGCCCGAGGAAGACGTGTCCCCCGTCAAAGTGGAGCCGGCTCAACAGGAGCCAGAGGAGCCAGAGGCTAAAGAGACGGTCGAACCCCCCAAAGCCGTCGAGGGCTGGAGGTCTCCCAGGGCCCAGAAGGCGGCGGCCGCCGGCGGCCAGCAGGGCAAGAAGGGGAAAAACGAGCCGAAAGCCGAAGTCGCGGCCGAAGCGTCGGAGGACGGGCCCGAGGCGGGCTCCCAGGAGCCGCATGCCGCTGAAAGCGGTTCAAAATCCAAGTCTGACAAAGAGGAGGCGGGACCTGAGCAGAAGCGGGACAAGAAGGAAGCAGACCCGGACCGAGAGCCCACCGAAACGCCGCCGGTGGAGATCGTGGAGAAGAAGCCGGTCGCGGAAAAGAGCACCAAATCGAAGAGGGGGCGGTCTCGCACCGCCAAGGCTGCCGTGGACAAAGCCCCGCTCTGTCTGAAAAACGTAGAGATCCGCCTCAACGTCGATGAGGTGAAAGGGGCCCTGCGGCCCACCGAAGAAGAAGCAGAGCCCGTGGTGGCGTCCCCAGGGAAGATGAAGAGCCCTCCCCCGAAGGACGACGGTCCGGCGCTCCAGTTTGCGAAGGCCGAGCCGGGGCCTGCCCCCGGTCAAGACACGGAGAAAGAGGTACCACGGGAGCCGAGGCAGTCTCCGGAAGCCGCCCAGTTAGCCAAGCAGATTGAACTGGAGCAGGCCGTGGAGAACATTGCCAAGCTCACCGAGACCCCGTCCATCGCGGCTTACAAAGAACAGGCAGCCGACGTGACGGAGGCTCGCCCGGACCAGGAGGAGGGTGACAAACCCGCCCACCAGGCTAGCGAGACCGAACTGGCCGCGGCCATCGGCTCCATCATCAACGACATCGCCGGCGAGCCGGAGGGCTTCCCGGCTCCCCCGACGTACCCCACGGACCCGGAGGCGGAGCTCTCCGCGGATCCGCTCGTCTTGCCGTCGCCCCGGGAGGAGATGGAGCCGGAGACGGACCAGGCCGTCTCGGGCCTCTTGGACAGCGACGCCCCCGGGGAGCCCCCGGCGGGGCAGCCCGGGAGCGGCCCGGTCGCCCCGGCGGTCGTGGCGGAACCCAAGGAGGCCGAGGTGAGCTTCAGCGAGTCTTCCAGTTCAGCCCAGGAAGCGGAGACGCTGCAGGAGGTGGACGTGTCCCGGAAAGACAAGGGCCGGCAGAAGGCGACCCGGTACCGCCGCAAGAGAAGCATGAGCAAGAGGGGGGAGGCCGCGGAGACCAACGCGTTTGAGCCGGAACACGGGCGGAGCAAGTCTCCCGGGGCCAGCGAGGTGAAGTTCAAGCCCCAAGAGTTGCCGAAGGAGGACAAGCCGACGGAGAATCCCCACCCCGCCTCCCCGGAACCAAGCGTGGCCGACCTGGGCAAGGACCCCGTTGCCGAGCCGGACCCGCCGGGCCCTCCGGCCGAGGACGACGCCCCCGTTGAAGTTCCGGACCCGCCCCCTCCGTCCGGGGACGACGGGAGTCCGGCTGGTCTCAAGCTCCGGTCGGCTGCCGAAAACGCCCCGGCCACCCCGCCGCCGGGTTTGCTCAGCACGCCTGCGCCCGCGCCGCCCTCCGCGACGGCGACGAAGCTCCCGGCCCCACCGGCCGCCGGCCTCGTCCCCCTCCACCCCGGCGGCGCCAAGGTGACCGAGTGGATCTCCAGGCACGAAGAACCCCGGGCCCGCACTACCCCGCCCCCGGCCCTCCCCCCAGATACCAAGGCCTCCGACATAGACACCAACTCCAGCACCCTGAGGAAGATCCTCATGGAGCCCAAGTACGTCTCGGCGGCGAGCATCGCCTCCACGCACGTCACGGCCGCCATCGCGGAGCCGGTCAGCGCCCCCCGCCTGGAGGAGGTCCCGCGTCCCGCCGTAGAGTCCGTGAAACCGGTCTCGGAGGACAAGCCGGCGGTGCCCGTGACCAACGCCTCCGACCCGCCGGCGGCCGAAGCCCCGGCGTTCCCCGAGAAGGAGAAGGTCAGCACGGTCATTGCCCCCAAAGCCACGTCGGTCATCAGCCGGATGCCCGCGAGCATCGATTTGGAGGAGACTCCGAGGATCGCCCTGATGAAGCAGGCCCCGGCGGCCCAGACGTGTCTGGTGAACGCCCCGTCGCCGAAGTACAAGCAGAGGCCGACCGCCAACGACAACAGCAGGTTCCACCCGGGGTCCATGTCCGTGATCGAAGACCGGCCCGTGGAGCCTGGCTCCGGCCCCGGCCTGCGCGTGAACACCTCCGAGGGCGTCGTGCTGCTCAGCTACTCGGGGCAGAAGACGGAAGGCCCCCAGCGGATCAGCGCCAAAATCAGCCAGATCCCCCCAGCCAGCGCGGTGGACATCGAGTTCCAGCAGTCCGTGTCCAAGTCCCAGCTGAAGCAGGAGCCCGCGGCTCCCTCCCAGCCGGCGCCCAAGGGTCCGCAGACCCCCGGGCCCTACGGGAGTGTCCCCGCCCACCCGTCCCTGGTCCTGGGCTCCCCGCCGTACAGCAGCGCGCCGCCCGTGATGGCCGCGGTGAAGCAGGAGCGGCCTTCCCTGGACAAGCCCGAGGCCAGCCACCTGGCGGTCTCCACGCCCGCCACCCAGGCCGGCCCGGCCAAAGTCCTCTCGCAGGCAGCGAACACTCCGCCGGTGCTGGTGCACAGCCAGATGGTCCTCCCTCCGGCCGCGGCGGCCGCCGCCAACAAGAAGCTGCCCGAGCCCGTCACCCTCAAGGTGGAGACCAAGGTCCTCCAGCCCGCCAACTTGAGCCCGGGGCTCAGCCCCCTCCACCCTCCTTCCTTAGCGGGCAAGCTGCACCCGGACGCCAACCACGTGGGCTCCGGGCCCAGCACGCCGACGGACCGAGCCATCTCCCACCTGGGCGTCCCGAAGCAGGAGCCCCACTCGCCCCGCACCAGCGGGCACTCCCCCGCCCCGTTCCCCCGGGCCTGTCACCCGAGCGGCACCTCCTCCCCGGCGCTGTCCGGGAACGCCTCCGTCCTGCTGGCCCCGGGCATCCCGGTGCCCCAGTACATCTCCAGCATCCACCCCGAGCAGTCCGTCATCATGCCCCCGCACAGCGTCACCCAGACCGTGTCCCTCAGCCACCTGTCCCAAGGGGAGGTCCGCATGAACACCCCGCCGCTGCCGGGCATGCCCTACGGCATCCGGCCCGAGGCCCTCCACTCCCCGCGAGCGGCCCTGCAGCCCCCGCTGGAGATCCGGCCCCAGCGGTCCAGCACTCCCCAGCCGGCGCCAGTCCGGGACATGGTCATCCCCCCGCTGCCCGCGCAGCACCCCGCCGACGAGGAGGTGCACTACCACCACCCCGTCTGCCGCGGGTCGGCCCCCGTGCAGTCGGACGTCCTGGTCATGCAGCCGGACTACCGCCTCCACCCCCCGGGCATCCGGCTGCACGACCAGTACAGCGTGCCGCGGGACATGAGGATGATCATGCACTCGCACATGGCGGCGGTCGGCGACCACCACCCGGAGTCGAGGCGGTCCCGCACCCCCGATGGGTCCGTGAAGACGCCCCCGGCCAGCAAGACCCCCCAGCCCGGGAAGGAGACCCCCAAGGCCTCGGATGTCAAAATGGCCCACTCGCCCCACAGCGAAGCCCGCCTCCTCAGCGTCCCGCCCAGCGGCCAGCTGCCGGGGCTGCCCCTCACCCCGCCCGTGGTGGTGCCCCACGGGGTGCAGATCATCCACCCCTCCGGGAGCTCCTTCCACGAGTACCGCTCGGTGTACGGCGACATACGGAACTATCACACGGCCGCCCAGCTGGGGCACCCTCAGTTTCCCGGCGCCTCCTCCATCGGCATGTCTTCCCGAAGCATGACCCCCTCTCAGGTGAGGAAGGGGGACGCCCCCTCTCTCTCTTGCCTCGGTGGCCTCGAGGGCCCTGCCCGCGGAGGGCCCTCGCGGGGGCTTCCCAACCGCGGAGCTCCGATCCAGAGGGGCGGGGAGAGGGCGCGAGGAGAGGAGTCGTCAGGTCTTTCCTCCGTGCTGCTGCGCGCGGAGGAAGCAACCGGTCGATCCGTCTGTCGGTGGAATTTATCGAGCACTTAACGTGGGCGGAGCACAGGGCTGAGCACGCGGGAGAGTACGGTAACTTTGGCAGATATCCTCAAGACGCTATCGTACTCTCCCGAGTGCTCAGTCTTGCGGGGGAGGCAGCTACGGTTAGGAGAAGCGGGACCGTAAAAGGACGTGGGCGTGTGCAGTGGGGTGAGTAACGAAGCCTAAGGGGTATGGGTCCAACTCTAGAGGTGATGCAGAAGAGAGGGCAAAGGCGAAGAGAGAGGGGAAGCCAGAGGCGAGTCGGGGCAAGCCTCTCGAAGGAGATGTGGTGGTAGTAGGGTTTTGAAGATGGGGAGGTGACGCCGTCTCAGATGTGAGTGTGGAAGGGGAGGGGGCTCCGGGCCAGAAGGAGGATGTGAGCCAGCGGTCAACGGCGAGAGAGGTGAGACGGAGGCACGACAAGCAGGTTGGCTTTAGAGGACGGAGCGGGCGGGCAGGGTTGTTAGCGGGAGATGAGTCAGGTCACGTAGGCGTTGGGGAGAGCCGATCGAATAATAATAATAATAATGGTATTTATTAAGTGCTTACTATGTGCAAAGCACTGTTCTGAGCGCTGAGGAGGTTACAAGGTGATCAGGTTGTCCTACGGGGGAGCCTCACAGTCTCAATCCCCATTTTACAGATGGGGTAACCAAGGCACAGAGAAGTGAGGTGACTTGCCCAAAGTCACAGAGCTGACAGTTGGCGGAGCCGGGATTTGAACCCATGACCTCAGACTCCCAAGCCCGGGCTCTTTTCCACCGAGCCATGCCGCTTGCCTTTAAGCCATGGGTGGTCAGCTTCTGTTTTGCGTGGAGATGGAGAAGGGATCGTTGGAAGGTTTTGTGGGTCTGGAAGATGTCAGCGTTAAACAGATATCCGAACAGTTAAAAGACTCCAACCCGCATGTGGGAGGAAGCTAGTGAGCCATTAGAAAGAACACTGGTAGGGAAGAGAGGGGCCCTCTGGGGGAGTGGGGATATTCGGTGGGAGGTGTTTTGAGCAGTCCCGCTGGGGGACGGGGAGAGGGACCAGATACAGGGTGGAGGATTGCGAACGATCTTTTGGGACCCGGCATCCGAGCGCTGGATTTTCTTTCCCCTCCCAACGGGGAGGAGGAGGGAAGCGACGGTTCAGAGTTGGGGGTCACTGACTCCTTTTCCGGAGGGACTCCAGGGTCAGTCAATCAATCAGTCGTATTTATTGAGCGCTTACTGTGTGCAGGGTCACCCAGGCCTTGCGTTTCCCCGTTGGAGGCGGTCGTAGGTGAGGCTAATAAGTGTTCGGAGTCGGTTTTGACGTGTGGTCCGCCTCTCCCCTCCGCCTTTCCTCTCTCCAGGGTCTGCCCGAAGGGGAACACTCCCATCCCAGCCAACCCGTACGCAGCAAAACCCCACAGGTCTCCCAGGATGCCAAGGGGCCCCCAACGGGAGGCCCCGAACCGTCCCACCTCCCGACTGTAAATAGACACGCCGGCCAGATGGACCCTCACATCCACCTGCAGCGGGCCCAGGCCGAAACGGGTCAGACCTCTTATCCCTCGCCGGTGTCCATCTCCATGAAGCAGGAGCTCCCTTCGCCGCACCCGCCTCCGGCCGTTCAGAAACAGCCCTTGTTCATTCCGACCACCTCGGGCCCGGGGGCCCCGCCGGGACTGGCTCTGCCGCGCCCCGAGTCCCAGTCTGTCCTCAAGCAGGATCCGCCTTCTCATCCCGTGTCCCAGAGACCCGTGGATATGGTGCAGCTGTTAAAGGTAAAGGTGGGCTGCCCCTCCCCGCATCTCTGCTGCCCCATGGTCCCTCCCGGGGCTGGCGGGAGGGGGATCTGAGCTCCGGCTGGTTTCCCGGGACGACCCCGCCCGCGGGCCCCCTTGCCTTTCTCCTTTTGACAGGTTGGGTTTTTCTCTCTCTCTTCCTCCCTCCTTTCCCGCAGAAGTATCCGATCGTATGGCAGGGCCTCCTGGCGCTCAAGAACGACACGGCCGCGGTCCAGCTCCACTTCGTCTCCGGGAACAACGTCCTGGCCCACCGGTCCCTGCCGGCCCCTGAGGGGGGGCCCCCGCTGAGAATCGCCCAGCGGATGCGGCTGGAGACCTCGCAGCTGGAGGGGGTGGCCCGCAGGATGATGGTGAGCCCCGCCGGGCCCCGCCTTTTCTCCTTCAACCCCCAAGCCCAGCTGCCCCGGTCTAACGGGACGGGGAGGGATTTTGGTCCTTCAGAGGGCTGCTCTCGATCCTCTCTGCTCCCCGCCTCCCCCGGAGGAGAGGGAATGTCCTCGAGCTGCAGTCTGTGAGCCCGCTGTTGGGTAGGGACTGTCTCTATATGTTGCCAATTTGTACTTCCCAAGCGCTTAGTACAGTGCTGTGCACATAGTAAGCGCTCAATAAATACGATTGGTTGATTGAAAAGGGCAGCGGCCTCCTCAGAAGCTCCCGGAGAGGCCGGCCGGGGGTGATTAGATCTGCGGCCTCCGTCGCGGATGAACCCTGCGAGAATGGCGCCGGGAGCTCCTTCCCGCAGGGGCCTTTCTCTGGGCTGCGTGGCCTAGTGGAAAGAGCACGGGCCTGAGAAGGAGCTGGGTTCTCATCCTGGCTCCGCCGCTTGCCTGCTGGGTGACCTTGGGCAGGTGACTTCACTTCTCTGGGCCTCACTTTAAGACCGTGGGGAACAAAGACTGTCCAACATGGTTGCCTTGTATCTACCCCAGCACTTAGTATAGTAAGCGTTTAACAAATACCACTTAAAAAAAAAAAAGCCACGTCCTTGACCCTCCCTCCGCCCCCTTAATCTAGCCTGCTCAAATGGGCCCCTCTCCTCCCTGCCCAGGTGGAGAGTGATTATTGCCTGCTGCTGGCGTTGCCCTGTGGCCGCGACCAGGAGGATGTCGTGAACCAGACGGAGTCCCTCAAGGCAGCGTTCATCACCTATCTGCAGACCAAACAGGCTGCAGGGATCATCAACGTTCCCAACCCCGGCTCAAATCAGGTCTGTGGTCCCGGGGTGGGGCGTGGGGCCGGGGCCCGGACTCGGAGGGGCGGGAGGGCGCCCACTCAACAATGGAAGGCAGTGGGGTTGGCAAAGGGGCACCGGATAGGCACGTGCGTCCCTCCCAACACCCCGGTCCCTTCCCGACAGTGGTGCTTATCGGGAGAAGCAGCCCGGTGTTGTGGATAGAATACAGGCCTGGGATTCTAACGCCGGCTCTGCCACTTGTCTGCTGTGTTGACCTTGGGCAAGTCACATCATCTCTCTGGGCCTCAGGGTTACTCATCTGCAAAGTGGCGATTGAGACTGTGAGGCCCACGTGGGACAGGGACTGTGTCCAACCCCATTTGCTTGTAACAATAATAATAATAATGATGGTATTTGTTAAGCACTTACTACGTGCCCAGCACTGTTCTGCCCCAGCACTTAGTATAATGCCTGGCACGTAGTGTTTAACAAATACCATAATTACTTTTATCAAAGTAATTGCCACCATCTTTGATTCATCTGGGATGTACAGTTTACATGGAAAAAAGAAAAAAAAAAACATACAAAAGGGAAAATCTCCATTTTCCTTCCTGGTGGGATGTGCAGAACTCAGTGGGTGTGTGTATATATAACTATATAATATATATATGTATATAACTGTTTTCTGGGTGTCAGACGCAGTGGGCTAAATATTGGAGCAAATCCAGGCTAGTCAGGGGGCCCAAGGCCCGGATTTTTTCCAGTGGGCCAGGCGGCCTCTCTTCTTCCCCCATTGACAGCTGCACCCGAGGGCCAGCGCACGTCCAATCCTCGGACTGCGGTGGGCTGAGGAGCCTGATTTGGACCTTGGCAGTGATGGTGGGTGGTGCTCTCAGGCAGAACAGAGAAGGGTGGGGGGGCTCCCCCAAGGCCCAGTGGACAAGGAGTGGCATTTTCCTCCTAGAAAGGCTCCAGGCAGGGGGCTTGCTTAGCCTGGGGGGCCAGGGCTGGGGCCCGAGGCCGGTCCTCGGGGACGGATTCCCGCGAGGGGCCCCAAGGGCTGCCCCCCCATCTCCATTCAGGCCCTTGAGTGATCTTCCCTGGGGGGGGGGATTGCGGGGAAAGGCGCTTTTCACTACGGTTTGCTCCGGTCACTCAAGCCCTCCCCTCCCACCTTCCCTCCCCGTCCCCAGCCCGCTTACGTCCTGCAGATCTTCCCGCCCTGCGAATTCTCGGAGAGCCACCTGTCCCGCCTGGCCCCGGACCTGCTCGCCAGCGTCTCCAACATCTCCCCCCACCTCATGATCGTCATCGCCTCCGTATGAGCCGCCGCCGGGGGCCCGCTTCGGTTTGCGTTTTCCACGGCCCTGCAGCGGAAGAGCGAGCGAGCGAGCTAGGAAGACAGCTGGAAAGCGGCAGGAGGACGTGCTGCCGGGCGGGAGGACAGACGGACGGGCGGGCGGACGGACGGACAGCCAAACCTCCCGTCTCACTGGCCTCGATGACACTTGTCGCTGGGTAGTGGTGCTGCTACCTTGTATGTTTACATATCGCTTTAGCTTACGGACAACCGATGCACTCAGCAGGCACGTTGGGGTTGGGTTCTCAAACCTCCTTTCGGCGAAAGGAAGAGGGTGGCGGAATGAGGATTTTTTTTTTTTTTTAAACAAATGGAAAAAGAAAAAAAAAAAAAACAGACAAGCAAACCCCGAACTGCCTTTGCACTAAATTAGTGACTTGGATTTTTGCCCAGTTGAAGACATGCTGTGATGCTCTGGATGTCTCGACACACATTGACATGCATTGTGGACTCGAATGCGGGACTTGGGAATTTCTGCAGAAATCGAGGGGTCAAGGAACATTTCATACAATTCTTCCCCCCCCCCCCCCCCACTCCTCCCCCGTCCTCTCCCCATCTTTTCTGGAAGTGTGACCCTCCTTAATCACTTCTCTCTCGCTGCCACCATCTTTGATTCATCTGGGATGTACAGTTTACATGGAAAAAAGAAAAAAAAACATACAAAAGGGAAAATCTCCATTTTCCTTCCTGGTGGGATGTGCAGAACTCAGTGGGTGTGTGTATATATAAATATATATATAATATATATAAATATATATAATACTGACTTTAAAAAAATCAAATCCCCCTGACATACATTTTTTTTTAATCTGTGCCAAAAATGTGTTTTCAGAGAAAATCTTATTTTCATACTCAGACTTTGTATTGTCACTCATTTGTAAGTGCGCTTCATTTAAACATGATACCCTTTCCCCTCCTTCCCCCCTGATGTGGAAGTGTTATACACTTGTACAAAGAGACTTTTTACCCCTCTCCCCTCCCCGGCCCACCGCCCCCTTCCCCCCCAGCCCCATCCTAACACTTATTAATTTATGGAACTGTTTTTCTCAGCGCAGTTTTGTTTTGTGTGTCCATTGGATTACAAACTTTATTAAAAAATACAAAACAAGTCGAGCGTGGATGCGATGGCCGGCTCCCCGCGGGGACGGAAGGAGGGAGCGGCCCGTGGGGACCCTCCTCACCCACCCTTGGCATCTGTAGGGGCGCGGGGGTCCACCTGGGACGTTTGTACAGCGGGAAAGACGACTTCCCGGATCCAACTGGATAACAACCGCGTTTCGGCTGGGCGGGTAGATATCGCTGAGACCCCTGAGTAACATCGAAGGCACTTAATACTCCGATACCCGCGGGAAACCACCACCCAAGCTTCCACATCGGCCGGAGGCTTTGGCCGCTTGTTTTCCCCGCTCCACGCCGGACTCTAGCCCTGAAAAGGAAGCGCTGGGAGCTTTTTGGGGGAAGAAACCAGAAGTACCCACCCTCCACCAATCCGCAAGTGTGCAAAAAGTTCATCGACGCGTGGGGCAGGACTGGAAGGCTCACGGCGTGCGTAGCACGTACAACTTAACCGGCCCGGTAGACGAGATTTCTTTCCTAAAGGGACTCGGCTTGGGTGTAAGATCTTGGTGCAGCCCGTCGTCCCGTGGGAGAAACAGGGAAGAGTTTCATCCGCTTGGGAATTGTGTTATCCCAGCTCGGGGCAGAGTCTGCTGCCCCGGTACCGCCTTGGTCTTCTCTTGGGCGAGGTGTCGGATGGAGGTCGTCTTTGATTTTCAGTTGCCTCGTCTCCAGGCTGGATTTCTTTCAGAGGGACAGACTGGGAAAAGGGCAAAAGAGAGGTCCAGTCCCAGCCTGAGGCCCTTGGAGAAAATTGAAACCCATTAGTGCTCTGCGCACAGTAAGCGCTCAATAAATACGATTGATGATGATGATGATTAGGCATGATCACCCTAAAAATCTCCCCTGCTCCTCTCCAGGCCCTCCCTCATTCCCACCAGGAGCACAAGAGATCTCCCGCGTGGCTCAGTGGAAAGAGCCCGGGCTTGGGAGTCAGGGGTCATGGGTTCTAATCCGGCCACTTGTCAGCTGTGTGACCTTGGGCAAGTCACTTAACTTCTCTGCCTGTTACCTCATCTGTAAAATGGGGATTAAGACTGTGAGCCCCAGGTGGGATAACCTGATTACCTTGTATTTATCCCAGCGCTTGGCACATAGTAAGCGCTTAACAAATACCAACATTATTACCATTATTATTACAACCCCCTCTCTTCCCTCCCTGTCTGCCATCTTCAACCTTTCCCTTTCCAATGGCTCCTTCCAGGCTTTCAAATGTGCTTTAATCCCCTATCCTAAAAAAATATAAACTCCCTGGACCGCACAGCTCCTATCAGGCGGTACCCGCTACTCCCACTTTTTGTGTGTGCACTAAGCACTTTGTGCAAATCACTGTGCTATGCCCTGGGGTTGAGAGAAGATAATCAAGTGGGATACAGTCCCCTTTCCCACAGGGTTTACAATCTAAGGAGGGAGCAGGGCTTAATCCTATTTACAGTTGAGGAATCTGAGGCCCAGAGAAGGTAAGTGAGGTACCTATGGTAATAATAATAAAGATAACGATGGCATTTGTTAAGCGCTTACTTTGTGCAAAGCACTGTTCTAAGCGCTGGGGAGGTTACAAGGTGATAATAATAATAATAATGATGGTATTTGTTAAGCGCTTACTATGTGCAAAGCACTGTTCTAAGCACTGGGGGGAACACAAGGAGATGAGGTTGTCCCATATGGGGCTCACAGTCTTAATCCCCATTTTACAGATGAGGGAACTGAGGCACAGAGAAGTGAAGTGACTTGCCCAAGGTCACACAGCAGACGTGGGGGAGGCAGGATTCGAACGCATGACCTCTGACTCCCAAGCCCGCGCTCTTTCCACTGAGCCACGCTCCTGTGATCAGGAGAAGCAGCGTGGCTCAGTGGAAAAAGCACGGGCTTTGGAGTCAGAGGTCATGCGTTCGAATCCCAGCTCCGCCACATGTCTGCTGTGTGACCTTGGGCAAGTCACTTCTCTGAGCCTCAGCTCCCTCATCTGTAAAATGGGGATGAAGACTGTGAGCCCCACGTGGGACAACCTGATCACTCTGTACCCCCCTCAGCACTTTAGAACAGTGCTTTGCACATAGTAAGCGCTTAACAAATGCCAACATTATTATTCTTATCATCAGGTTGTCCCACCGGGGGCTCGCAGTCTTCATCCCCATTTTACAGATGAGGAAACTGAGGCCCAGAGAAGTGAAATGACTTGCCCAAAGTCACACGGCAGGCAGACGGAGCTGGGATTAGAACCCAGGTCATCTGCTCTCTAGGTGTTCTTTCCGCCAGACCACACTGCTTCCCTTCTCCAATTCCCTCCTTGACCCCCTCCAATCTGATTTCCACCCCCTTCACTCCACAGAAACCGTGGAGTAACCCGGCCGAATCCAACGGCCTCCACTCCACCCTAATCCTCTTGGATTTAATCAATCAATCAATCGTATTTATTGAGCGCTTACTGTGTGCAGAGCACTGTACTAAGCGCTTGGGAAGTACAAGTCGGCAACATCTAGAGACGGTCCCTACCCAACAGCGGGCTCACAGTCTAGAAGGGGGAGACAGAGAACAAAGCCAAACATATTAACAAAATAAAATAGATATGTACAAGAACACAGCAGAGTATGAAAAATAACACAGTGGCTTCTTACCTTCGTTTTGGATTACTTCAGGATATTAAAATTCTTAATTTCTTCTGGCAGAAAAAATCAATCGTATTTATTGAGCGCTTACTGTGTGCAGAGCACTGGACTAAGCGCTTGGGAAGTCCAAGTTGGCAACATAGAGAGACGGTCCTTACCCAACAGTGGGCTCACGGTCTAAAGAAATCTAAAAGTTGGTTTAGTCCTTCAGAGCTCCCAGAGGCCCAAGTAGAAAGTCATCTGATCACTTTGTACCCCCCTCAGCGCTTAGAACAGTGCTTTGCACATAGTAAGTGCTTAACAAACGCCAACATTATTATTATTATTATCAGGTTGTCGCACCGGGGGCTCGCAGTCTTCATCCCCGTTTTACAGATGAGGAAACTGAGGCCCAGAGAAGTGAAATGACTTGCCCAAAGTCACACGGCAGGCAGATGGAGCTGGGATTGGAACCCAGGTCATCTGATCTCCAGGTGTCCACCCGTAACCATATCAATCGATCGATCGGATTTATTAAGCGCTTACTGTGGGCAGAGTCCCTTGGAGAACTCATTCCCCCCCATGGCTTCAACTTCCATCTCTACACTGATGATTCCCACAGTGCTAAGCGCTTAGTACAGTGCTCTGCACGTAGTAAGCGCTCAATAAATATGATTGATGATGATGATGATGATGATGATCTACCTCTCCAGCCCTGACCCTGGCTGTCGGCTCACATTTCCCCCCGCCCGACTTGGGGGTCCTGCCAGCGCCTCAAAAAGCTTAACGTGTCCAAAACAGAGCCCCTCATCTTCACCCCCCGCCCTCCCACTTGACCTTCCCTTCCCTGTAGTGGACACCACCCCCCTCCCTCATCCTCCACTTGTCCCCCCTCCTTCAATCTGCGACTAAATCCCGTCGGTTCCGCCTTCGCGGCGTCGCTGAAATCCATCCTTTTCTTTCCAGCCGGACTGCTGCCGTGCTGATCCAAGCCCTTTGATCTTCATCATCATCAATCGTATTTATTGAGCGCTTACTATGTGCAGAGCACTGGACTAAGCGCTTGGGATCTTGCCTCGATTACCACACCAGTCTCCTCTCCGACCTCCCTGACTCCTGTACCGGCCCACTCCAGTCCATATATCGTTCAGTCAATCAATCAATCGGATTTATTGAGCGCTCGCTGTGTGCACAGCACTGTACTAAGCGCTTGGGAAGTACAAGTGGGCAACACAATCCGATCCAGTCAGCTGTATGGATCGCATTTTTTCTAAAAGCTCAAGTCCACGTCTCTCCGCTCTTTCAGAACCGTCGGTAGTTGTCCATCCACCTCCATATTAAACTCTCACACTCAAACCACCTCTCGCCCTCCTAATTTACCTCGCTGATTCCCTACTACAATCCAGTCCCCACACACTTCGTTCCTCTAATAATAATAATAATAATGATGATGGCATTTATTAAGCGCTTACTACGTGCAAAGCACTGTTCTAAGTGCTGGGGAGGTTACCAGGTGATCAGGTTGTCCCACATGGGGCTCACAGTCTTAATCCCCATTTTACAGATGAGGTAACAGGCACAGAGAATATTAATAATAATGATGGTATTTATTAAGCGCTTACTATGTGCAAAGCACTCTTCTAAGCACTGGGAAAGTTACCAGGTGATCAGGTTGTCCCTCAGAAGGCTCACAGTCTTAATCCCCATTTTACAGATGAGGTAACTGGTACAGAGAATAATAATAATAATAATGATGGCATTTATTAAGCGTTTACTATGTGCAAAGCACTGTTCTAAGCGCTGGGGAGGTTACCAGGTGATCAGGTTGTCCCTCAGAAGGCTCACAGTCTTAATCCCCATTTTACAGATGAGGTAATTGAGGTACAAATAATAATAATAATAATAATAATAATGATGGCATTTATTAAGCACTTACTATGTGCAAAGCACTGTTCTAAGCGCTGGGGAGGTTACCAGGTGATCAGGTTGTCCCTCAGAAGGCTCACAGTCTTAATCCCCATTTTACAGATGAGGTAACTGGCACAGAGAATAATAATAATAATAATGATGGCATTTATTAAGCGCTTACTATGTGCAAAGCACTGTTCTAAGCACTGGGGAGGTTACCAGGTGATAAGGTTGTCCCTCAGAAGGCTCACAACCTTAATCCCCATTTTACAAATGAGGCAACTGAGGCACAGAGAATAATAATAATGATGATGGCATTTATTAAGCGCTTACTATGTGCAAACCACTGTTCTAAGCACTGGGGAAGTTACAAGGTGATAAGGTTGTCCCTCAGAAGGCTCACAGTCTTAATCCCCATTTTACAGATGAGGTAACTGAGGCACAGAGAATAATAATAATGATGATGGCATTTATTAAGCGCTTACTATGTGCAAAGCACTGTTGTAAGTGCTTGGGAGGTTACCAGGTGATCAGGTTGTCCCTCAGAAGGCTCACAGTCTTAATCCCCATTTTACAGATGAGGTAACTGAGGTACAGAGAATAATAATAATAATGATGGCATTTATTAAGCACTTACTATGTGCAAAGCACTGTTCTAAGCACTGGGGAGGTTACCAGGTGATCAGGTTGTCCCTCAGAAGGCTCACAGTCTTAATCCCCATTTTACAGATGAGGTAACTGGTACAGAGAATAATAAGAATAATAATGATGGCATTTATTAAGCGCTTACTATGTGCAAGGCACTGTTCTAAGCGCTGGGGAAGTTACCAGGTGATAAGGTTGTCCCTCAGAAGGCTCACAGTCTTAATCCCCATTTTACAGATGAGGTAACTGAGGCACAGAGAATAATAATAATGATGGCATTTATTAAGCGCTTACTATGTGCAAAGCACTGTTCTAAGTGCTGGGGAGGTTACCAGGTGATCAGGTTGTCCCTCAGAAGGCTCACAGTCTTAATCCCCATTTTCCAGATGAGGGAACTGAGGCCCAGAGAAGTGATGTGACTTGCCCAAAGTCACACAGCTGACAATTGGCGGAGCTGGGATTTGAACCCATGACCTCTGACTCCCAAGCCCGGGCTCATTCCACTGAGCCACCCTGCTTCTCTAATGCCAGCCTGCTCCCTGTACCTCTCTGTCCTCCATCTTGCCACCCACTCCTTGCCCCAAATGTCCTCCTGGCCTGAAACTCCCTCCTGCTAAAGAGCACAAGCCTGGGAGAAGCAGCGTGGCTCCGTGGAAAGAGCCCGGGTTTGGGAGTCAGAGGTCATGGGTTCAAATCCCAGCTGTGTGACGTCGGGCAAGTCACTTCACTTCTCTGGGCCTCAGTTCCCTCATCTGGAAAATGGGGATGAAGACTGTGAGTCCCCCCCTTGGGACAACCTGATCACCTTGTAACCTCCCCAGTGCTTAGAACAGTGCTTTGCACCTAGTAAGCGCTTAATAAATGCTCAAGCGCTTAGTCCAGTGCTCTGCACACAGTAAGCACTCAATAAATACAATTGAATGAATGAATGACCTGGGTTCTAACAGTCACCTGCTGTGCGACCTGGGGCAAGTCATTTCTCTGGGCCTGTTCTCTCATCAGCAAAATGGGGATTCAATAACTGTCCCCGAGTATAATAAGCCCCATGTGGTACCTGATTATCTTATTCCTAGCCCAGTGCCTAGTACAATGCTTTGCACAGAGTAAATCTTAATAATAATAATTATTATGGTATTTATTAAGTGGTTACTACGTGCCAAGCACTGGTCTAAGCGCTGGGGCGGATACGAGGTGATCTGTGGGGTTCAGTCTTAATCCCCATTTTCCAGAAGAGGTATCTGAGGCCCGGAGAATCAATCAATCGTATTTATTGAGCGCTTACTGTGTGCAGAGCACTGGACTAAGCACATGGGAAGTCCAAGTTGGCAACATATAGAGACGGTCCCTACCCAACAGTGGGCTCACAGTCTAAAAGAGAGAAGTGAGAAGGGAAGTGACTTGCCCACGGTCACACAGCAGACAAGTGGCGGAGCCAGGATTAGAACCCACATCCTGTGACTCCCAAGCCCATAACTTTGGCGTCATCCTCCTCTCGTCCGCTCTTACCATTAGGCCACGCTGCTTCTCATTAATTAGCTCGTTTCAAGCCCTCACAACACTCCTCCTCCTCCTCATCAATCGTATTTATTGAGCGCTTACTGTGTGCAGAGCACTGGACTAAGCGACGCAAGGCAGGCATTTTACAGATGGGGAAACTGAGGCACACGGGCACGTGGCAGGCTAACGAGACGGGGCCAGGCCAACCCGGGCCTTCCGGCTTCTTGACCTACCGCTTCCCCTCAGATACCACAATTCTCCCCGACTTCAAATCCTTCCTAAAATCACATCTCCAAGCGGCCCCCCCAACTAAGCACTTCCATCTGAACCCTTTAAAGCACTTGATAGACACTCCGCCCTCAGCCCCACAGCACAATAAATTAACACAATATAATACAGCGCAAGAATAAAGCTCAACAAAAACAATACAGCACAATATCTAGATATCTATCCCTAATTTACTGTGACCGCTGTTGGGTAGGGACCGTCTCTATATGTTCATTCATTCAATCGTATTTATTGAGCGCCTACTGTGTGCAGAGCACTGGACTAAGCGCTTGGGAAGGACAATTTGGCAACGTATAGAGACGGTCCCTACCCAACAGTGGGCTCACAGCCTAGAAGTGCCAACTTGTACTTCCCAAGCGCTTAGTACAGTGCTCTGCACACAGTAAGCGCTCAATAAATCCCGCCTCCGCCACTTGTCAGCTGTGTGGCTTTGGGCAGGTCACTTCACTTCTCTGGGCCTCAGTTCCCTCATCTGTAAAATGAGGATTAAGACTGTGAGCCCCACGTGGGACAACCCAATCACCTTGTAATCTCCCCAGTGCTTAGAACAGTGCTTGGCACATAGTAAGCGCTTAATAAATGCCATTATTATTATTAATAAATACGATTGAATGAATGAATGTGACCTCTGTCTGCCCGTCTAGACTGCAAATTCCCATGAGGGCAGGGACTGTAGCTTCTAACTCTGTTGTATTTCACTCTTCCGAGCGCTCAGTACAGTGCTCTGCACACAGTAAAAACTCAATAAATACCACTGATTGGTGGCTCAGGGAAGGGCTGGTTGGGGTCTCATGGGGAAAGGGGTGGGGGAATAATAATAATAATAATGACGGCATTTATTAAGCGCTTAGTATGTGCAAAGCACTGTTCTAAGTGCTGGAGGGATTATAAGGCTGTCCCCCAGGGGGCTCAGTCTTAATCCCATTTTACAGGTGAGGTAACTGAGGCCCAGAGAAGTTAAGTGGCTTGCCCAAGGTCACACAGCAGACATGTGGCAGAGCCGGGATTTGAACCCAAGACCTGTTTTCCCTGTTCTGAGGAGGTTGGGGGCAGATTGTGATGGGGGGGAGGTTGCAAGCAGCCCCTCCCCGTCGTAGAGCTCCCAAAAAGTGATGGCGCTGGGGATGGAGCCGGTGCCCAACTTGGCATGCGGGGCAGGCGCGGGACCGGGCCACATCCCTTTGAGCCGGGCCAGGTGGAATTAGGGGATTATAGAGAAGCAGCGTGGCTCAGTGGAAAGAGCCCGGGCTATGGAGTCATCATCATCAATCGTATTTATTGAGCGCTTATTGTGTGCAGAGCACTGTACTAAGCGCTTGGGAAGTACAAGTTGGCAACATATAGAGACAGTCCCTCCCCAACAGTGGGCTCACAGTCTAGAAGAGTTCATGGGTTCAAATCCCGGCTCTGCCAACTGTCAGCTGGGCGACTTTGGGCTCTGGGCCTCAGTTCCCTCATCTGTAAAATGGGGATGAAGACTGTGAGCCCCCCGTGGGACCACCTGATCACCTCTGTAACCTCCCCGGTGCTCCGAACAGTGCTTTGCACATAGTAAGCGCTTAATAAATGCCATCATCATTATTATGATGATCACCTCTGCAGAAGTGCTCTTTGCCTCTCACCTTTGAAGGAGTCACCCAGCTCCCGTCCTGGAAAGTCGTCGCTGCTGGGGTTAAGTTGGCGGGACACGTGGCGGCGGCGGCGGCCGACTGGGTTTGTGCCTCGGCGCCCTGGGGGACGCAAGGTAGGTTCCGATAAGGCTCGTGTTTACATTAGACAACTTAGATGGGGTGGGGAGATCGGCGGGGGTGGGAAGGGTGTTCTTTCTCCGTCTGTTCAGATCAAACACAATCCACAAATTCATTCTATTTATTTGATTTTGTTAATGTGTTTTGCTGTCCGTCTCCCCCTTCTAGACTGTGAGCCCGCTGTTGGGTAGGGACCGCCTCTAGATGTTGCCGACTTGGACTTCCCAAGCGCTCAGTCCAGTGCTCTGCACGCAGGAAGCGCTCAATAAATACGACTGAATGAATGAATGAACGGGGCGGACGCACGGCAGGAGTCAAGCCAGAGGCCGCGATGCTCCCCCACCTCTGCCTCCGCGTCGCGTGGCATTCGTTATTTTGGGATTGGTGTTTTTCTAACTACCTTCTTCAACCTGGTGAAGTAGCAACAAGCGGCCAAGGGGTACACGGTTCCGCTACCGCTAGGACGTGAGCCCACTGTTGGGTAGGGACTGTCTCTATATGTTGCCAATTTGTACTTCCCAAGCGCTTAGTACAGTGCTCTGCACATAGTAAGCGCTCAATAAATACGATTGATGATGATAATGATATAGGACTCCATCTCGGGAGCGCTTAGTACAGTGCTCTGCACATAGTAAGCGCTCAATAAATACGATTGATGATGATGATGATATAGGACTCCATCTCGGGAGTCCTTGACTTGACACCTGTCCACATGTTTTGTTTTGTTGTCTTGTCTCCCGCTTCTAGACTGTGAGCCCGTTGTTGGGTAGGGACCGTCCCTATATGTTGCCGACTTGTACTTCCCAAGCGCTTAGTACAGTGCTCTGCACACAGTAAGCGCTCAATAAATACGATTGAATGAATGAATGAATGAATGAGATGTCAGCACCCGGCAAATTGGAGGTCTCTACGCTGCCCTCAGAGAAGCAGCGTGGCTCAGTGGAAAGAGCCCGGGCTTGGGAGCCGGGGGTCGTGGGTTCTAATCCCGGCTCCGCCACTTGTCAGCTGTGTGACTCTGGGCAAGTCACTTCGCTTCTCTGGGCCTCAGTTACCTCATCTATAAAATGGGGACAGCCTGATCACCGTGTATCCCCCCCCAGCGCTTAGAACAGTGCTTTGCACATAGTAAGCGCTTAACAAATGCCATCATCATCATCATCATCATCACTCTCCACCTGCGGTTCTCCCACCCCGCCTGTTAACAGCAGCAATGACCCGGCTGGGACCACCCCGGAGCGGTGTCCCGTCTCCACCCCAGCCCTTCTTCGTACGGCGCCCGTCGGCCTGTAGCGAGCGCTCAACAATCGGCACAGTTGTCGTTCTGAGCCCCGCTGTCCAGGGCGGCTTACCGGTTGAAAGCTGGCCCACGCCAGCGCTGCTCCACGGTGCTCGCTGACCATTCACGCTCTGCTTTAAAACAGGGACGGGGGCCGGCCCACACCGGCTTGGCCCGAAGCCCCGGTCCCCCCCCAGCCCGCATCATCTAGGCCCGAAGACCCGGCCCCGGCTCCCCTCAGCCGGGGCTCCTCTTTTGGGCCCACAGGCTCGACCGACGCCTGGTTGGCTTCGTCGGGTGGGAGACGCCCTGGGCTACCGTACCTGAGGATGCCAATGTGTGCGTGTGCGGCGGGGGCTCGTGAGGTCCTGGGCACGGGGCGCAGCGGCCCCAGCCCCTTCTACCGCCAGGTCTGGGCTCTCTGCCGCCTGACCACCTTCAACCTGTTGGCCACGGCCTAGCTAGAACGGGCCAGGGGCTTGTTCTCCAGCCCTACCGTGACACTCAGTCCCCTCCTCTCCCGGCATCCCGGCCCCGGTGCTGCCGGTCCCCACCAGGAATTGGTAAGGGCAGGCGGGCCAACGAGGCACCAAGACTCTCGCTTCCCGCCGCCGGAGCCGCCTGCCCCTCCACCCTGACCCACTTGAGGACCACGGGGAATCCCGGGGAGCCGCAGAGAGCCGCAGGCGTCTTAGAAAATAAGGTGATTTATTCTCTGTTGGCGGGGGGCGGGCCCGATGCCCAGGGGCCGCTTCCCTCGGGCCACGACGTCCATCTTTAAATAAGCGGTCCGGAGAGGGGGCGTCTCCCACCCCTCACTTGGCCGACGGCTGGCATTCTGAGGCGGGCGGGGGTTCGGCCAGGGCGGGCTGGACCTCGGGCCCCTCCCGCGCCCGGAACAGCAGCTCGCCGGCCCCCAGGACCTGCTCCGCCTGCCAGGCGGTGCCCGGGCCGTACTGCTGGTAGAAGTCCGTGTCGGCCTGGAACATGACCAGAGCCTGGGCCGTGTGGATGCGCACGTGCTGGGCCAGGCTGTTGGCGTCCAGGAACTTGTCCCCGCACGAATCGCAGGCGTACAGGATCTGGGTGTTGGGGTCTGCGGGGGCGGAAGGAAGGGGCCGCCGCCGTCAGTCTTCCGTGGCCGGCTGACCCTCGGCCCACGGGACGTCACCTTCGGCCACTAGAGCCAGAGGGCGAGTTCCCCGCCCGCCTCCCTCCCTCGTCCATCCGTTGACCGGTCACTCCCTCCACCCGTTTCCGTCTTCCCGGAGCGGCGCCCTCTCACCTGCTTCCTGCACTTGCTTCACAGCCTTAGTGATTTCGGCTTTAAGTGCTTCCGTCTCGTCCGCCGTCACCGCCGCCGCCACGGGCACCACTGCGAGGTGGAGAGCATCGTGAAGCCCGGGGGTGGCGTCAGCTACCTGGGCCGCCCCTCACCCCGCCGCTGGCACGGGGGGCCAGCTCCGGCCCGGGCCGGGACCCTCACCCGTCAGCTGGGTGACCGCCGTGGCGGCCAGCGCCTCGGTGGCCAGGGTCACCATGTCGTCCGAGGCCACGGTGACGATGTTGACCTCGTCGCCCTCCTGCTCCACGATCTTCATGCCCGCCTGGCCCTGGTGTACCGTCTTGACATGGGAGCGCAGGTTGTCCACGCGGTTGAAGCCGCGCCCACACTTGTCGCACAGGAACGGCTTTTCTCCTGGGCCGAGGGGGCACGGCCGTCACAGGCCTACTCGCCCGCCCCCCCCTTCCTCCCCCCGGACCAGCAGACGGAAAGGACGGGGCGGGGGGAAGGGGTGACTGTCCGGGACTCCGCCCCCATCCATCCACCCAACCCCGCCTCAGTTTCCCCATCCGCAGGACGGGCTCAGGGGTACGGGGCCCGACGCCCACCCGTGTGGATGATGATGTGCTTGGACAGGTCGCCCACGTTCACGAAGGCCTTGTTGCACACGCTGCACTTGTGCGGGCGAATGTTGTCGTGATGGCGGATGTGGTTGGCCAGCTGACTCGACTGGACGAACCTGCAGGCAAAACAGGGAGCGAGAGAGAGAATGAGAATCAACGTTGGCTTCCACCCCCGCCCACCACCCCCCAGACCCATCAGCCCGCAGGCCTCTGGCCGCCAATGTCCCCGACCACCCCCACCAACTCCACCACACTAGGGGTAAATGATGAGGGGACTCGCCCTCAGTTTTAGGCCTTGCCTGCACGTGGCTTTAGGGTGCCCATGAGCACCCCCGCCTCCCTCCCCCCTCGGGCAGTCTCCCTCTCTCTCGGCGGTCGCCCAACTTGACCTCCGACTCTGGCAGTCACCTCTTTCCGCAGCGCTCACACACGTAGGGCTTCTCCCCGGTGTGCTGACGGACGTGGGCGATGAGGGAGCTGGCTTGGGTGAAGGCCTTCCCGCAGATTAGGCACTGGCATGGCTTCTCCCCTGATGGGCAAGAGGACGTGTCACGGCCCCGGCCCGGGCTCCCAACCCCCAGGCCCCACACGCACTCACCACTTTAAACCCGGCCCCGCTCCGGTCATTCCCCCGGCCTGAACTGCTCTCCCCACTCCTCATCCCCCAGAGCTACCGAAGCACCTTCCCATCCCCGTCTCCCTCTGGGAAGCCTTTCTGGACCACCCCCCACCAGATCCACCCCTCGTCACTCCGTGGCACTCGTGGACCCCCCTGAAAATTCACGTTTCCTCGTGCGGCTCCCTGCCCGATTAGACTGGACTCGGGCCGAGGGCGGGGCCCGCGACTCCGACACTCCCCGGGGCTGGCGTTCCCAGGGGGAGCATGCTCTCAGCCTGCCGGCCGGCCCCCCCGGAACCAAGTCCCGCCCAGCCAGCGGCGGGCGGTCTCCCCGGGGCCCCTCGTGCGGCACCCCAGCTCACCCGTGTGGATGCGGACGTGGCGCTGCAGGGCACCTGGGTCGGCAAACTGCCTCTGGCAGTGCACGCACACGTAAGGCTTCTCGCCACTGTGAATCCGCAGGTGCCGCTTCAGGTTCCCTGGGGAGAGCCGGGCGGGGACGGGCTGGGTCGGCAGAGACAGGGACCAAGGGGCGGACGGACGGAGGGAGGGCGGGGAGCTGCTTTCCCCCCACCCCTGCCATCTGCTCTCACCCCCTTCAGCCATGCCACCCCCCTCGTTTAGCCCCACGCCCTCACCCCCTTCAGCCATGCCACCCACCCACTCTTAGCTCCTCGCCCTTGCCCCCTTCACCCCTGCCTCCCAACCAGGCTTCTAGCCCCAAGCCCTCACCCACTTCACCCGCCGCCCACTCACACTCCTAGTCCCACGCCCTCGCCCCCTGCCCGAGCTCCTAGCCCGACCGAGGCCCTCGCCCCCACAACTCTTCTCCTGCCCTACCTGATGTGGTGAACTGTTTCCCGCACTCCCGGCACTTGAGGGGCCCGTCAGCGATGTGGATCTTGAGGTGTGCTTTCAGGTTGCCCACCTAGGCCCGGGCATCGAGGGAGGGGGATGCCACTTAGCGAGGGAACCCCGAACCTCAGGTGGCTTCCGCTCCGTCCCAGCTCCCCCGTCGGCCCCCAGGGTTGGGGGGTACACCCTGGCCAACCCACGCTCCTCCCTTCCCGCCTCCAGGGCCGGGCCCGTCTCTCCGTGAGGGTCCAGCTCCTGCAGTGAGGAGCCAACCGCTGGACGGCCCACCCCTCCCCTCGCCCCCGGGCACCTGGTTGAACTTCTTGTCGCAGTGGGGACACTTGTGCTCCTTATCGGTGTCGTGGGTCTCCAGGTGCCGCATCTTGGAGGTGGGGTCGGAGAAAGAGCGCCCGCAGTAGTCACACTGGTAGGGCTTCTCGCCGCTGTGGACCAGCTGGTGCCGCTTCAGGTTGCCCGAGGTGGTGAAGAGCTTGCCGCAGTCGTCGCAGCGGTACTTGGCCTCCCCGCTGTGCCGCTTCTTGTGCAGGTTCAGCAGGCTGATGAGCCGGTAGCTCTTCCCACACTCCTCGCAGCTGTACGGCTTCAGCGGGCTGGCCGGGCGGAGGCGGCGGGTGAGGCCTGGGGGCCCGGGGGACCCCGAGGGGAGGCAGCCTTGGAGGGTGGGGGTGGCCTGGCGGGGTCCCGCCCCGGGAAGGGGGTGGAGGGCCTCCAGGGCAGGATGGCACCGGTGGGGTTCGGACGGCGCGGGCACCGGAGCTGCCTGGGGCGGGCAGGCCGGCCGGGGCAGGTGCCCTCAAAGAGACGCTTTGGGCTCTGCGCCAGTCCCCACGTTTCCACACCAGAAAGAGTTCAGGCCCACCCCAGCCAAAGACCTCGAGTTGCCTCCATCCAATCCAGATGCACGACACCGTGCGCGGGACGTGGGCTGCAGGTCCCCAGGCATCATAATAATAATAACGATAATGGTATTTGTTAAGCGCTTACTATGTGCAAAGCACTGTTCTAAGCGCTGGGGAGGTTACAAGGTCATCGGGTTGTCACACGGGGGGCTCGCAGTTTTAATCCCCATTTTACAGATGAAGTAACTGAGGCACAGAGAAGTGAAGTGACTTGCCCAAAGTCACACAGCCGACAGTTGGCGGAGCCGGGATTTGAACCCATGACCTCTGACTCCAAAGCCCGGGCTCTTTCCACTGAGCCACGCTGCTTCTCACTAATAATAATAATAATGATGGCATTTGTTAAGCACTTACTATGTGCAAAGCACTGTTCCAAGCGCTGGGGAGGATATAAGGTGATCAGATTGTCCCATGTGGGGCTCAGTCTTAATCCCCATTTTACAGATGAGGGAACCGAGGCCCAGAGAAGTGAAGTGATTTGCCCAAAGTCACACAGCTGACGAGTGGCAGAGCCGGGATTTGAACCCACGACCTCTGACTCCCAAGCCCCCGCTCTTTCCACTGAGCCACGCTGCGTGGCCCTGCCCCGCTGGACCCCGGGACTCTGTGAGCCCGTCTCCTTGCAGTACCTGTGCGTCTTCTCGTGGGCCTTGCAGGCGGCGGGGTCGGAAAAGGCCTTGTTGCATTCGCGGCAGGAGAAGGGCTTCTCGCCCGTGTGGATACGGATGTGCCGCTTGAAGTTCCCCGTGTGCGTGAACTCCTTGCCGCAGTCCTGCGGAGGGGAGGAGGGGCGGGGGTGAGGGGCTGGCCCGGCAGAGGGGGCGGGAAAGGGGGGAGGCGCGCCTGGGGTCTCCATACCTCGCACTTGTGGGTGACGGAGCCGTAGGCCTTGGACTCCGTGCGGTCGCTGTAGGTGCCCGAGCGGAGGACCCGGGCCTCGCCGGCATTCTCCGGGCCGGAGTCGGTGCCCCACGACTCGTCGTTCTCGTCGGGGTGGGCTCCGTTCTCCAGCCGCGGGCCAGCCTCCGCCTCCTCCCGGGCCTTCGTCTCCCTCCCGGCGTCGTCTTTCTCCACCAGTTCCACTTCCATTTCTATAGGGAGATGGGGCTTGGGGGATCCCGCGGCTGGGACCCCCTTGGTGGCAGGGCAGCATGGGAGGTTCAGTCAGAGCGCCGAAGGTAGCCCCTGCCTCCATTTGGGGTAACATCAAGCCCAGCCTCCCCTAGATAACGGGGGGCCCAGCTTCCCCTGGGGTAGTAGGGGGGGGGGCCGGTCCCGCCTGCGGTGACAGTGACCTCAGCCTGGGCTGCCAGTGACGGAGGTAGAGCAAGGTGGAGTTTTGGGAAGCAGGGTCAGTCAGGGCGAAGAGCAGGGTGGTGGCCGCCCAGTGGGTGCCCAGCAGGTGCCCATCGGCCTGGGCTGTGCACCACACCCTGTCACCCAGCCCCGCAGGTTGGCTGGGAAGGCTTTCCCGTGGAACGGGGCAGGGTGGGGCGGGATACAGCGGGGCATAGCGGGGCAGGGAGTGCGGGCTTTCCGGGTGGGCTCCCAGCTAAGGCAGGAAGGGCGGGCCCGGGGAGGGTGCGGACGGGGTCCCAGTGGGGCAGATGAGGGAAGGCGGTCCGCAGGCGGTACCTAGCTCCAGGCTCTGCGGGGAAGGGATCTGACCCGGCCGGGGGCCAGAGGGTGGGGCTCCGGGCTCGGTGGGCGGCTGCTCCAAGGCTGCAGCGGGGGCGTCGTCCCCGGCCTCCTGGTCTGCACCTGGGGGTGGCGGGGAGACGTGCTAGAGGCCGGGCCCCGGCTAGGGCTTGGGCTGCTCCCGCCCGCCTCTCACAGAGGCTTCCCGGCTCTGGAGCTGCAGGATCCGGCTCGGGGGTCAGTGACCGCCACAGTCCAGGAACGGGAACGCTCGGGACCCCGGCCCTGGACGCAGAAAGTCCTTCGCCATCAGCCAGAGCTCCCCCGCCCGCCGGATGACCCCCGGGATGCTGACCTGTCCCTCCGTCCCCGTGGCCGGCACCGTCTGCGGGCTTGTCGGGGTCCCGGCCTGCCTCCTCCAGGCTGGGGTCCTCAGCGGGGGCATCGTCTGACGCGTCCAGCTCACTGGGCGTAGGGGCGGGGGTGGCATCAGCGGCGGCTTTCTGCCCCTCTGCGTCGGCCCTCGGCACATCTCCTGGGGGGGAGGCCGAAAAAAGAGGCGCTTTTCTCATTAGCCACGTGAGCCCCGGGGGTCTGTACCCTCCCATGGTCTCCCTCTGGGCCGGGCCACCCCACCCAGGCCGGAGTCCCTGGTTCTCCCTGAGCGTCCCCACGCTTCTAGTCAGCCCCAAACATGACCAGTCCGTCATTTCCCTCAGCCTTAGGGGTGACATCAAATGAATTCCACCAATATTTAGGGTGGCTGCCCGGCAAAACTGCACTGCCCCAAGGCATAGGGCTCTGTCCTGGCCAACTAAACCACAGTGCCCCTGGAGAGCCCCCACTCTCTCGGGGGAAGCCTGATGCCCCAGGCTGAGTGGAGGCAAGGACTTCCTAGAAGCAGAAGCTGTCTCTAGAGTCCCGGAGGAAATCGTAAGAGAAGGAAACGGCCCGGGTGGCCAAGGACCAAAGGGCCGGTGCCTGCTTGGTGTACATGCTCCAAACCAGCACGGGAAAGGCTCCGGGATGGAGGGGCGGAGGAAGCCAGGGATGACGGGCGAGGGGGACGGGAGACTAGGGGCCAGGCAGTCTTACTGTCCCCATCGGAGGGCTCCGGGGAGCCGGGGGCGGTGGCGGGCACAGTCAGGGTCTTGAGCGCGTTGCAGGCACTGACGATGTCCTGCATCTGGAGGAAGCCAGCGACGGCCAGCACGTCCTCCACGTTCTCGGGGCTCAGGTTCAGCTTGGCTGTGTACATGAACTCCAGCACCTGCCCCAGGCCTGTGGGAACACAAGGGCCGGGTCATTGTGTCCCACGGGGACCCAAGGCCCCGCCCCGTCCCCCAGCTGTCGGGCTCGGGGCCCTCTCCCCCAGAGGCGGGCGGGCCTGCCTTTGCCCAGGGGCCGCTGGAAGTCAAGGAGCCCCGCAGCCCAGGGCGCCCCGGGCAGGTCCGACGTGACCATACCTGTGGCGGGCGCGTTGGGTCTCTGGGCTGCGTCCCCTCTCCCCCACCGGGCCCCCTCCTAAATGGGGGAAGGGGAGATCCCACTTGCAGAGGCCGAGGGACCGCCCGAGCGAGTCTTCCTGGCCGCTCCCGGTCCCCCTCACCTGCGGCGTTGCTGATGTCCAGGTGCACCACGTCCTTCTGGTCGACGAAGAGCATCTTGAAGTACTCGCTGCAGGCGGCCAGCACCGCTTTGTGGGCCTTGAAGTCAATGCCGTCCACCACGAAGGTGCAGTCGCACAGGAGGCCCAGCTGCCGCTGCTGGTTCAGCTGCTCCAGCACCTGCCTGCTGTGCTGGGGGAAGTCCATGGCTGGGGGAACAAAGCACGCAGGGCACTCAGCGGGTCTCTCCGGGGCCACTGTCCCTGGGGGCCGAGGGCAGAGGCATGCTGGCCCGGATTCAGGGCCCGACTCAGCTGCTGGAGGGCTGCGTGGCCTGGGGCTAGTCACTGATTAATAGCACTAATTTTGGTACCTGTTGAGCGCTTATTATGTGCCAAGCACTGCTCTAAGCTCTGGGGTAGATATGAGGTAATCAGGTTGTCCCACCTGGGGTTCACAGTCTTAATCCCCATTTTACAGATGAGGGAATTGAGGCACAGAGAAGTTGCGTGACTTGCCCAAGGCCACACAGCTTGCAAGTGGTGGAGCCAGGATCAGCTTCCACAACCTCCGACTCCCAAGCCCGTGCTCTTTCCACTAAGCCACGCTGCTTAATCAGGTCAGACACAGTTCCTGTCCCACACGGGGCTCACAGTCTTAATCCCCATTTTACAGATGAGGGAACTGAGGCACAGAGAAGTTGAATGACTTGCCCAAGGCCACACAGCAGACACGGGCGGAACCAGGATGAGAACCCTGTGCTCTTTCCACTTGGCCACACTGCTTCTCCTGAACCCTTCTGGGCCTCGGTTTCTTCTTCTGGAAAAGAGCAAGGGGGTGGGGTGGGGTGGGGGGAATGCCTGCTCTCCCTTCTCCCTCGCTCTCCCTTCTTCTCAGACTGAGAGGTCCAAGGGGAAAAGGGACTGCATCCGGCCTGCTCATCTTGTCCCAACCCCAGGGTTCAGCCCCCTGCGTGCCCGTAGCGAGTGCTGAATCGTGACCGGGATCGTTATAATCATCATTATCTAGGCTGGTGTCCTCCCTGTCCTGCCCCAAATCTTGTTGGGTGCTTGGTAAGCCCTCCATCTTCTTGCCCCTCCCCAAAGTACTGACTCAGACGGGTCCTGGGAGCAGGAAGGCAGCATGAGATGAAAGAGAGAGATGGAAGAGGTGAGAGAAAGAAATCACTGGGAGCAGAGGGCCAACAGTCTCCCCCCCCGCCCCCCCCGCACCCTTCCACCCGCCGCCAGGAAGATGCAGGATGCGTTTGCGCACCGGGGTGGTCCAGGGACCAAACCGCTCGGAGGAGCCCTCTCGGAGAGGTAGCAAACAGGGCAGGAGTTTAGGCCGCAGCGTGGGCCGGGCCTTTCCCTGACAAAGCCTCTGGCCCTCTCTCCCACTTTGCCTCATTCTGATAGCCCAATAAGCAAAGCCACGGGAACTGAGGCCCAGAGGGTCTCACTTGCCCCATCAGCCTGGACAGGACCTAGACGCCTGTCTCTCGGTCTGCTTTTCTAACCAGACCCCTCCTCCTCTTCTCGTGCAAGAGGGACGGCGGTGGGTTCCGCAGGCTAAGGCAGGTGAGGTTGACCCCCCTGAGCCATGGCCAATCCAGCCAAGATGACGTAGGAGGGATGGGAGAGGAGCAGCTCTGTCCCCGAGACGAGAGCACACGGGCCTCAGGAAGAGCAAGACCACAGCCAAGACAGTGTTTTCCTGAGGTAGGCGGGCCATTTCTACGGAGAAATGGTGCTCAACAGTTGACTCTTTGCACAATGCTGTGCACACAGTAAGCACTCCACAGAACCCGCTGATTGACGGATTGCCCCCACCCCCTCGCCACCATTCCTGGTTCATGGGATCCAGGGACACATATGGGGTTGGGGCAGGGAGATGTGTCAATATCAGCCACTCTGATGGGGACGTCGATTTCCACGTGGGTGTTCCCAACGACCCTTCGGCTGTCCCTTTCCTCTCACTCCTCAACTCCAATGACCTCCTGCTTCTCCGCTGCCTTAACCACTCACCAACTTGGACAGTCAATCTCATCATCTCTAGTTACTGTACAATCTTTACCTTCGCCATCTCCAAAATTCCTCTATCCCACCACAACTTCCTCCGGGAGGCCTTTCCAGACTGAGCCCCCTCCTTCCTCTCACCATCCTCCCCCTCCCTTTCTCCCCCGCCTTACCTCCTTCCCCTCCCCACAGCACCTGTATATATGTATGTTTGTACATATTTATTTATTTAACTTGTACATATTTATTCTTTTTATTTTATTTTGTTAATATGCTTTGTTTTGTTGTCTGTCTCCCCCTTCTGGACTGTGAGCCCGCTGTTGGGTAGGGACCGTCTCTATATTTTGCCAACCTGTACTTCCCAAGCGTTTAGTACAGTGCTCTGCACACAGTAAGCGCTCAATAAATACGATTGAATGAATGAATGCCTTCTCTCCAACACACCCGCGCTGCAAATCTGTTCTGTTCCCCCAGAGACTTCTGATCTTTAGAAGCCTAACCAATTTTCCAAAGTCATGACGCCCCATTTGGGCTCCAAACCCAAATAACCTTCTCAACGCATGACTCAACACCCTAAAGAGCACCCTCAGCTCCCGCGTGCTCCCGTCCTTCAGCCGATCTCGTACGCTAATCCGTAGCCCTGGCTCACCTCCACAATTGGCCTTCTCCGCTCTCCTGTGTGAGCTGCAGAGCAGTGCTGACAGAAATCGAGACACCAGTCTGCCTTTATCCCACCTCACAGTCATCCTCATCTGCTCTGACTCTGCCATCTCCTCTGTCCCGGAACACTACATCTCCATTCTTAACGACTCTCATGCCCACTGTTTCAGATGTTTAACCCCCCTGTCCTCCCGCCCCACAATCTCTCGCCCCTGATGATCTGGCCACAAACTTTATTGAAAAAACGAAAACCATCCGGCGTGATCCCCCTAAAATCTCCCCGTATACCACTGACTGATTGAGCAGAGTCCCTTTCTTCCCAACAGCCCAAATCAATTTCACAGCATATATCATCACCTTTGTCCTCCCAATAATAAATAATAATGGCATTTATTAAGAGCTATGTGCAAAGCACTGTTCTAAGCACCGGGGTGGTTACAAGGTAATCAGGTTGTCCCACGGGGGGCTCACAGTCTTAATCCCCATTTTACAGATGAGGGAACTGAGGCCCAGAGAAATGAAGTGGCTTGCCCAAAGTCACACAGCTGACAATTGGCAGAGCCGGCATTTGAACCCATGACCTCTGACTCCAAAGCCCGGGCTCTTTCCACTGAGCCACGCTGCTTCCCAACACACCAAGGTGGGACAGGGAGGGCTAGCTCCCCATTCTACAGATGCGAAGAGAGAGTTGAGGAAGTGACTTTTCCAAGGCGACCTAGTGAGTTGCGAAAGGGCTGGGAAGAGAACCCAAGCTCAGGCATGTAGATAAATGGGGGTCGGGTCACCTCCCCCAGCCACCCCCAGTGGAGGGAGTGAGCCTGGGCAGCAATCAATCAATCAATCAATGGTATTGATTGAGTGCTTACTGGGTGCACAGCATTGGACGCTACAAAAGAGTTGGTAGACACATTCCCGGCACATAAGGAGCTGTGAAAGGCAACGTGGCCTGATGGATAAAGCCCCGGCTGGAGAGTCATCATCATCATCATCATCAATCGTATTTATTGAGCGCTTACTATGTGCAGAGCACTGTACTAAGCGCTTGGGAAGTACAAATTGGCAACATATAGAGACAGTCCCTACCCAACAGTGGGCTCACAGTCTAAAAGGGGGAGACAGAGAACAAAACCAAACATACTAACAAAATAAAATAAATAGAATAGATATGTACAAATAAATTAAATAAATAAATAGAGTAAAAAAAAATATGTACAAACATATATACATATATACAGGTGCTGTGGGGAAGGGAGGGAGGTAAGATGGGGGGATGGAGAGGGGGACGATGGGGAGAGGAAGGAAGGGGCTCAGTCTGGGAAGGCCTCCTGGAGGAGGTGAGCTCTCAGCAGGGCCTTGAAGGGAGGAAGAGAGCTAGCTTGGCGGATGGGCAGAGGGAGGGCATTCCAGGCCCGGGGGAGGACGTGGGCCGGGGGTCGATGGCGGGACAGGCGAGAGCGAGGTACGGTGAGGAGATCAGCGGTGGAGGAGCGGAGGGTGCGGACTGGGCTGGAGAAGGAGAGAAGGGAGGTGAGGTAGGAGGGGGCGAGGTGATGGACAGCCATCAGAAGTCAGAAGGAACAGGGTTTTAATTCTGACTTCGTCAACTTGTCTCCTGTGTGACCATGGGCAGATCACTTCATTTTTCTGTGCCTAAGTTACCTCATCTGTAAAACGGAGACTACAACTAGTATTCTAGTATTAACTAGTATTAATAGTAACCAAGCTAACCCAACTGGGGGAGGGGGCCTCACAGTGGGCACAGCACTGTGCTAAGCACTTGGGAGAGCCCACCCTAACGCAGAGAAGCACCCTGGCTCGGGGGAAAGAGCCCAGGCTTTGGAGTCAGAGGTCATGGGTTCATATCCCGCCTCAGCCAGTTGACAGGTGCGTGACTTTGGGCAAGTCACTTAGCTTCTCTGGGCCTCAGTTCCCTCATCTGTCAAATGGGGATGAAGACTGTGAGCCCTCCGGGGGACAACCTGATCACCTTGTGACGACCCCAGCGCTTAGAACAGTGCTTTGCACATAGTAAGCGCTTAATAAATGCCATCATTATTATTAACACTCAGCAGTGCCAGTCCTTGCCCGGGGGGGCAGGCAGCCATTGGACTAGATCCCAAGCGCTTAGCCCAGTGCTCTGCACATAATATTATTTATTACTCTATTTATTTTATTGGTACATATTCATTCTATTTATTTTATTTTGTTAATATGTTTTGTTTTGTTCTTTGTCTCCCCCTTCTAGACTGTGAGCCCGCTGTTGGGTAGGGACCGTCTCTATATGTTGCCAACTTGTACTTCCCAAGCGCTTAGTACAGTGCTCTGCACACAGTAAGCGCTCAATAAATACGACAATGAATGAATGACTATGAGCCCCATGCGGGGGCACGGACTTTATCCAAACTAACTTGTGTCTACCCCCGCGCTTATTACAGTGCCTGGCACATGGTAAGTACTTAACAAACACCATTTAAAAAAAAGTTCTTGGATCAGCATAGTAGTAAATTGGATGGAGAGGAAAAGGCAGATTTTAGCAATGCTGTAAAGGTAGAATTTGGTGCCAGATTGAATATGTGGGTTGAAGGAAGGAGATGAGTCAAGAATGATGCCAAGGTTACGAACTCATAAGACAGAGAGGATGGTGATGCGGCCTACAGTGATGGCACAGTCGCAGGGAGGACAGGGTTTCGGTAGGAAAATGAGGAAGCTAATTTGGACATGTTAAGTTTGAGGTGTCGGCAGGACATCTAAGTAGAGGTGTCCTGAAGGTAGGAGAAAACCTGTAATGGTACAGAAGGGGAGACGTCAGGGCGAGAGCGGTAAATTTGGGAATCATTCACCTAGAGATGGTAGTTGAGTGAATGAGTTCTCCAAGGGAGTAGGGAAAGATGAAGAACAGAAGGTGACTCAGAAGGCAGAAGAAAAGCCCGCCAAAGAGATTGAGAAGAAGCAGTCTGAGAGGACTGTGTCCGTGAAGCCAAGGCTAGATAATGAATAGTTCCAGGAGAAGGGGGTGGGCCACAGTCTTGAAGGTAGCTGAGAAGTCGAGGAATAGAGGACATTGGGTTTGACAAGAAGGAGGTCATCGGTGACCTTAGAGAGGGCAGTTTCCGTTGAGCAAAGGGGGAAAAAGCTGGATTGGAGGGGGTGGAGAAGAGAATTGGAGTCGAGGAAGTGGAGACACCATGTAGAGACAATTCCCTCGAGGAGTTTGGAGAGGAATGGCAGGAGGGAGATGGGGGCAAATAACTGGAAGGAGCTGTGGGGTCAAGGGAGGGTCTTTTTAGGATAGGGGAGACATGAGCATGTTTGAAAGTAGTGGGGAAGGAGCCGCTCGGCAACATTATTTCTCCATCCTTATTGATTCCCATGCTCACTGCCCTTGCCAGTTGTTTCAGATGTTTAACTCCCTCCTCAAACCCCTTTCTCCCTGCCTCTTCCATCTCTTGTCCCTAATGACCCGGACCCATAGTTTATTAAGAAAACTGAAATCATCAAGAGTGATCTCCCTAAAATCTCCCCTGCTCCTCTCCAGTCCCTTCCTCCTATTCCCCCTTCTGCAAGTCTCCCCTCTTTTCCAGTAGTATCTGAGGAGATCTCCTGCCTCCTCTCAAAATCCACCCCCTCCACCTGCGCCTGACCCCTTTTCATTCATTCATTCAATCGTATTTATTGAGTGCTTACTGTGTGCAGAGCACTGGACGAAGCGCTTGGGAAGTACAAGTTGCCAACAGCGGGCTCACAGTCTAGAAGGGGGAGACAGACAACAAAAGAAAACATATTAACAAAATAAAATAAATAGAATAAATATGTACAAGACCCCTTCCCTTGGTGCCTTATCAAAATACCTGCCCTCTCCCTTCTTCCCTTCCTGACTGCCACCTCAACGGCTTGCTCTCCAATGACTTTTCCCTCACTGCTCTCAAACATGCCCATGTTTCCCCGCCTTAAAAAAAATCCTCCCTTGCCCCCATGGCTCCCTCCTGTTATCACCCCATCTCCCACCCACAGTTCCTCTCCAAACTTCAAGTGGGTTGTCTCCACCTGCAGTCTCAAGTTCCTCGCCTCCAATTCTCTCCTTGACCCCCTCCCATCTGGCTTCCATCCCCTTCACTCCACCAAAACTACCCTCTCAAAGGTCACCGATGATCTCCTTCTTGCCAAGTCAAACAGCCTCTACTCCATCCTAATCCTTCTAGACTTCTTAGATGCCTTCGACACTGTTGACCACCCTCTTCTCCTGGAAACTTTATCCACCTCGGGCTTCACTGACACGATCCTCTCCTGGTTCTCCTAAGAACTCTCTGGCTGCTCATTTTCCGGGCTCCTCCTCTGCCCGAGTCCCTTAAGACTCAGTTCTGGGTTCCCTTCTATTCTTCATCTACCCCCACTCCTCTGGAGAACTCATTCACTCCCATGGCTTCAACCACCATCTCTAGGCAGAAAACTCAAATCTACATCTCCAGTCCAGATCTCTCTCCTCTGCAGTCCCGTATTTCTTCCTGCCTTCAGCACATCTCTACTTGGATGTCCTGCCAACACCTCAAAGTTAACATGTCCAAAACAGAACTCCTCATCTTCCCACCTAAACCCGGTCCCCTCCTTGGCTTTCCTATTAAATGTAGATAGCACCACTATCCTCCCTGTCTCACAAGCCCTTAACCTTGGTACGTTCCCCAACTCCTCTCATTCAACCCACAAATGCATCCCTTGGACTCTGATTTGCATCCCTTAGTCACACCACCTCCAGCCCCGTAGCATGTACGTACACATCCGTAATTTTATTTATTTACATTCATGTCTGTCTCCCCCCAACTGTACACATCTGTTGTATTTCACTCTCCCAAGCGCTTACTACAATGCTCTGCATCAAGTAATCACTCATAAATACGACTGATTGATTGGTGATTGATGGGGGTGGGGCATAATTGTGACCTCTCATTAGCTCTGGCTGCTTCTTCTTCACCTGACATCAGTCTGCGTGCTAGGTGATTCATTCCTGCTGCTGCTCATGAGGGGGCCAGAGACAATTTTCAGCTTCAGTGAGTGGAAAGGGCATAGTTTCAGAGTCAATTTCTCTCTCTTTTTCCCCTTCAGTTGGCATCCTGAAGAATGAGCTCTTTGCTCTGAATGCATTATGGATTCAGTCACGAGGCTGTCAGGACACGTTCTAGGGAAGATCCTTCCTTCTATATCTGTCCCCTCCCTTGGAAGAGGCAAATCAACCAGGCCGGACAACCAGGACAACCAGGCCAGAGTGCTTTTCCAGCTCCGAGAGCGGGCAAACAAGTTCTCAAACTCCGAAACTAAGCTTCTTGGACTCGTGGAGTCGGTTAATAAATACCCGTGGTTTCTGCTCTGACATACAAGGCCGGGGAGAGCAGAGGAACTGCCGAGAAGCTGGGAGGGGAAAGAGGGGCCCACCCCAGTGACCCGGGGCCGCCTCGAGTTGGGGAGAGAGGCGGCGGGTGGCTGTGGACTGGACGCTTGTAGAACCGCTAGGTCAGGAGCCTAACTAGTAACCCGACGAGGACACTGGGCCTCGAGGCCTGCAGCCAGGGAGACCCCGCGATTCCCCCAGCCGAAGAAAGCTCCCTCCCCTTTCTGAAGCCGGGCAAGCCCAGGGGCAGGGAGGAAGCCACCCCAGCCCCACAGCACTTACGTACCTATCTGTAATTTATTTATTTATAATAATGTCCGTCTCCCCCTCTAGACTGTAAGTCAACATCATCATCATCAATTGTATTTATTGAGCGCTTACCGTGTGCAGAGCACTGTACTAAGCGCTTGGGAAGTACAAGTTGGTAACATATAGAGACAGTCCCTACCCAGCAGTGGGCTCACAGTCTAAAAGGGGGAGACAGAGAACAAAACCAAACATACTAACGAAATAAAATAAATAGAATAGATATGTACAAGTAAAATAAATAAATAAATAGAGTAATAAATATGTACAAACATATATATATATACAGGTGCCGTGGGGAAGGGAAGGAGGTGAGATGGGGGGGATGGAGAGGGGGACGAGGGGGAGAGGAAGGAAAGGGCTCAGTCTGGGAAGGCCTCCTGGAGTCATCATCATCATCAATCGTATTTATTGAGCGCTTACTATGTGCAGAGCACTGTACTCTGAGGGGAGTCCTTGTGGGAGTCCTTGTGGGCAGGGAATGTGTCTGTTGATTGTTCTATCGTACTCTCCCAAGTGCTTAGTACAGTACTCTGCACAAGGTAAGTGCTCAATAAATATGATTGAATGAATGAATGAATGAAAATCAAGGCTGCTGCGGCGGGGTTTGACTCAGTGAGGCCCCGGGCTGAACAAAGTGCCAAGTTGCTGCTTTCCCCTGCCAACCTGGACGGTACGGGATCACTGACTGGGCCTCAAAGACATGAGGCCAGCGGCCCAAAGGATTCGGGAAATGGAGAAGAAGCCGAATCCCCATCCTGGGACCGTCCCCGCTCAGGTCACCGCTTCCGCCGCCACCGATCACCCTAATGGAGGGGGTGGAAGGGCCGGGGACAGTGGGAGCTCGACCCTCTAGACTGGAAGCTCCTTAGAGAAGCAGTGTGGCCTAGTGGAAAAAGCACAGGCTTGGGAGTCAGAGGTCATGGGTTCTAATCCGAGCCCCGCCACTTGACGGCTGTGTGACTTTGGGCAAGTCACTTCTCTGTGCCTCAGTTCCCTCATCTGCAAAATGGGGATTAATCAATCAATCAATCATATTTATTGAGCGCTTACTGTGTGCAGAGCACTGTACTAAGCGCTTGGGAAGTACACGTTGGCAACATATAGAGACGGTCCCTACCCAACAACGGGCTCACAGTCTAGAAGGGGGAGACAGAGAACAAAACAAAATATATTAACAAAATGAAATAAATAGAATAGATATGTACAAGTAAAATAAATAGAGTAATAAATATGTACAAACATATATACAGGTGCTGTGGGGAAGGGAAGGAGGTAAGGCGGGGGGATGGAGAGGGGGAGGAGGGGGAGAGGAAAGAGGGGGTTCAGTCTGGGAAGGCCTTCTGGAGGAGGTGAGCTCTCAATTAAGACTGTGAGCCCCATGTGGGACAACCTTGAGTACCTTGTATCCCCCCTGTGCTTAGAACAGTGCTTGGCACATAGTAAGTGCTTAACAAATACCAACATTATTATTATTGTGGGCAGGGAACGTGTCTACCAACTCTGTTATATTCAACTCTCCCAAATGCTTAGTACAGTGCCCTGCACACAGCAAGCCCTTGATAAATACCAGTGACTGACTGATCTCAAAGGCCCCCGCCAAGGGCAAATAGAATACTTTGGTACTTATCAATAATAATAATAACAATAAAATAATGATAATTGTGGTACTTGCTAGGCACTTATTACGGGCCAAGCACTGCATTAAGCGGTGGGGTGTAGATACAACTCTAAGTAGGAGAGAGAACAGGTACTGAATGTCCATTTTGCAGAGGAGCGAACTGAGGCACAGGGAAGTTGAGTGACCTGCCCAAGGTCACACAGCAGGTACGTGGCAGAGCTGGGATTAGAACCCAGGCCTGTACTCTTTCCACTAGGCCAGCCCCCACGCCCCAGCCCTCCCTGCAGCCGAGAGCGAAGGCTCGGAGGAGCCCGACAGGGAAGAAGGAAGACGTCCCAGCCCACACACTGTGAGTTCCGGGAAGGAAGGAATAATTTGGCTCACTGGTTTCCCCGGCCTGGCCCCGGTGAGTTGAAGCCAAACTCTATCTTCCCGGGAAGGAGGGGGCTTTCAGGGAGATCCTTGCCAACAGCCAACCTGAAAGAGGAGGGTGTCCCCGCCGGGAGGGTCAAGACTGCCCCGGTGGCCCCAGGAGGCTGGCGTTGGGCTCAGAAAACTCCAGGTCCGTAGAGGCGGAGGAGGCAACCCTGCCACCCCTTGACGAAGGCCCTCTGGGGCGACAGCCCGGGCCCGGAAAATGTCTGGCTCATCAGGGAAGGCGGACGGACGTGCGAAGAGACTCACGGCCAACGGCGGCCTGGACCCTGCCAGACCCAAAGTGCTGATTTTCCTGGAACTGCAGGAAACTCTCGCTAGTGTTCGGCCTACACGCCACCCGCTCCAGGCCCCCCGGAGGCCCAACCCTGGGCAAATGGTGCTTCCCCCCCAAACCCCTTCCACTCTCTCGGCCACACTGACCACCCTCCCCGATGGCTCCCCTGTCCCCCTCCGCGGGGTGGCAAGATGGTCCTCCTGGGGAAGCGGGGAACCAGGGGAGGCAGGCGATGCCCTGAATGAGACGGAGAGCAGGGGGACCCACCCATCCACCCCCCACCCCCTTCGAGACTGTAAGCCTGCTGTTGGGTAGGGACCGTCTCTATATGTTGCCAACTTGTACTTCCCAAGCACTTAGTATGGTGCTCTGCGCACAGTAAGCACTCAATAAATACGATTGAATGAATGAATGACCCCGCTCCCCGAGAAGAAGGGGCTCCCCCAGGCCTGACGATGCTGTGGGGCCGGGAGCTGGGCTAGCCTGAAGAATTCTCCCTAGGCATTCAGAAGTCCCAACTGCCAAAGCTGTTCAATTGTCACGTACACGAGCCGCTAGCTTATCTGTTCTAGCTTAATAAAGTAAAAATCCACAATTCAATAGTCCGACGAGCAACAGAATGTCAGGTTGAATAAAGCAGCAGAGAAAGAGCATCAATCAATCAATCAATGAGCGCTTACTGTGTGCAGAGCACTGTACTAAGTGCTTGGGAAGTACAAGTTGGCAACATATAGAGACGGTCCCTACTCAACAGTGGGCTCATAGTCTAGAAGGGGGAGACAGAGAACAAAACATATTAACAAAATAAAATAAATAGAATAGATATGTACAAAACAGCATGGCCTAGTGGATAAAGCACGGGCCTGAAAATCAGAAGGATCTGAGTTCCAACCCCGGCTCCACCACCTGTCTACTTTGTGACCTTGGGAATGTCACTTGCTTCTCTGTGCCTCAGTCACCTCATCTGTAAAATGGGGATTAAGACTAGTAGCCCCATATGGGACAGGTACTGTATGCAACCTGATTAGCTTGTATCTACCCCAGTGCTTAGTACAGCCTGCCACAAAGTAAGAGCTTAACAAATGACATTTAAAAAAAAAAATTCAGGCTCCTGAACTAGTGTCACAAGGGCTGGCAGCTTTCTCCGGGCCGGGCCGCTCAGGGAGGTGTGAAAGGGAGCAGAAGCCATGCCAGGTTGCAGGCAGGTGGTCACCTTTTGACAAACCCTCCTCAGGAGAGGCCAAGCTGTTGAGGAAGGGAGACCTAAAACTGCCCTTTTCCCTCTTCCTCCTCCTCCTTTCGTTCCTCTAGGGACACGTGCTCTTGGATTTGTCCCCTTAATTCACCCACCCTCAGCCCCTCAGCACTCACGTCCGAAGCGGTAATTTATTTTCACGTCTGTTTCCCCTTCTTGATGGTACGCTTTAGTGGGCAGGGGAGGTGTCTACCGACTCTGTTAGAGTGGACTCTCCCAAGCGCTTAGTACAATGCTCGGCACACACCCTCAGCATCCAATAAATATCACTGATTGACGTGCAAAGGGCCGGACAGTACTTGTGGATCCAATCAAGGGGCCTCCCCAGAGCTTTGTGGAGCCCATCTGGGGCTGGAACAGGACAAGACCGCCACTCCGACACCCCTTTTAAGGGCTCCGACTCACACGGTGGCTAATGGTGGCCACAAACCGCCAAAAACTTTTGTAGTTCCCAAAGGGAGGGTAGGGAAAGGTGGGTGGGGATGGCCCTTCCCAGCATCTGGCCCCGACCCTGGATCAAAACCTGAGGGAAGAAGCAGGGAAAATCCGGCCTAGCGGCTCAGCCTCGAAGCTCTAGCTAAAGGTGCAGGGGATTACTGGGCTCAGGAAATGTCCCGGGTTTACCCACCTCGTCCTTGAGTCTCAATACACCTGCAAATATTGTGTCTAAACCAAAGCCCAAGGCCTCCCAGCAGCAAGGCCTTTCTTTGTAGGTTCCCTAAAGTCTCTCCGAGCTGTCGGCGAGCCAGGCAGGATCATGCACATCCACAGGTTCTTTGGGCAGGCCACCGGCAACAGGGGGTGAGACTGGAGTCTCGGGGGGCTGGGTCGTTGAGAGCAGGGACTGTGTTTCAGCTTTCCTGAGGGCCCTGAGTGCTTAGTTCACCGTCAGTCGCTCGGTGGTGCACAAATCCCGGTAAATTTGACTGACAAAACAGACGCCCTCCTCTCTCCTCAGCAGAGACAACCTGGCAACCTGAAAAATCGGAGGCGACAGCAGGGCTGAAGGGCAGGGGCAGGAGGAGGCCCCTCCTGAGAAGGATGATCTCTGTCAGGTGGCTTTTGATGGTGAACGCGATGGCTATTCTCAGGGGAAAGCCCACCCACTGTACACTAAGTGGCTCCACGCTGGGCCGTTCCATTTCAGAGCCCAACTGAAGCCTGTCTTCCAACAATCAGCTCACTTAACTTCTGCCCGGACCATTTGGGAACGGGTAAAAATGCAGGCTGGATTTTCAAAAGCCCCAGAATGGGGAAGCCTACTGGAAACAGCACAGTCCTGGGAGTCAGAGGATCTGGGTTCTAACCCTGGTTCTGCCATTTGCTTGCTACGTCACCTTGGGCAAGTCAGTTCACTTCTGTGGGCCTCAGTTTCCTCCATGGTAAAACAAGGATTAAACACCTGTTCTCCCTCCTACTTGGACGGGGGTGGGGGTGGGGGGGCGGGGCACGGACTGTGTCCAACCTGATTAACTTGTATCTAGAACAGTGTTTGACACATAGTAAGTGCTTAAATACAATAAAAAATAAATAGGTAACCAGAGAGCTCAGAAGGTGAGAGAGCGAGCGGACAGACAGACAAAAAAGACCCAAAGAGAGCAAGACAGAGAGGTGCAAAGTCAAAATAAATGGTTGATGATGAGATCCCTTCCTGTTCCTCCCTCCTCCACTTTTCTACACCAAACCCTGATCACAATCACACCTCTAAGAACACACGTGCGTGCTGAAGATGACATTTTAGTTCCCACTGCCACCTCCCCACAGGATTTCCTACAATCGTTCAGGCAGCCCAGGTTTCAGCTCTCACTACCCTGCTCTGCACAAGGCAATCAATCAGTCAATCATATTTAATCAGTGCTTAGAACAGTGCTCAGCACTTAGAACAGTGTTTTGCACACAGTAAGCGCTTAATAAATGCCATTATTATTATTTAATGAGTGCTTACTGTGTGCAGAGCCCTGTACTAAGCACTTGGGAGAGTACAACACAAGAATATAACAGGCACATTCCCTGCCTGTCACAACAACAAGCGCTCGGTAAATGATGTGCACCGATGGGTCGGTGGATAGAAGATTAGGAGAATCAGTGGCCCGGCCCCTGTGATGGGCCCTGACCATTCATTCAATCGTATTTATTGAGCGCTTACTGTGTGCAGAGCACTGTACTAAGCGCTTCAGAAGTACAAGTCAGCAACATCTAAAGACGGTCCCTACCCAACAATGGGCTCACAGACTAGAAGGGGAGAGACAGACAACAAAACAGTACATATGGGCAGGTGTCATCAGAATATATAGAAGTAAAGCTGGATGCACAACATTAACAAAATAAATAAAATAGTAAATATGCACAAGATAGAGTGATAAATCTGTACAAGCATATATACAGGTGCTGTGGGGAGGGGAAGGAGGTAGGGCCGGGGGGAGGGAGAGGAGGAGAGGAAAAAGCGGGCTCAGTCTGGGAAGGCCTCCTGGAGGAGGTGAGCTCTCAGTAGTAATAATAATACCAAAGTTATTATTATTATTATTCAGAACCAGCAGACCCTCTGCAGTTTGCCTCAATCTATATTTCCAAGAAACACCCAACGAGCCACTCAGATTGGCTCTGTCGCTCGTGGGCCCTGAGGTGGTCCCCGTTTCTGATTTCACATGGGGTGAGTTCGTGCAGAACCCCCACAGCGGGAGGTCGGGTGACTTAGTTGGGGAATTCCCATTTCTCTGGGTAAACCATCCACCTCCCTCCTCCCTCTGGAATTACTCCCTATGACCTCTTCCCGGGGGGGGGCCAGCCGCACCTGGACAATTGAAGCATTTTCCAAGGCCATAGGTGGCTATCTTTCTCCTTCACATCCAGCCAGTTGTGGGGTAGGGGCCGTCCCTATATGTTGCCGACTTGTACTTCCCAAGCGCTTAGTACAGCGCTCTGCACACAGTAAGCGCTCAACAAATATGACTGAATGAATGAATGGACCTGGTCTCTGGATGGCACCTAGGGGCAGGCAGGGCTAAAAGACCTCCACAGAAACCCACATTCTAGGGTTTCGATTTTCGGAAACACTTAGTCCGAGTCTACATCAGTCAGTCACTCAGTTGCATTTATTGAGAGCTTACTATGTGCACAGCACTGTGCTGAGTGCTTGGGAAAGAACAGTTTAACAATATAACAGATACACTCCCTGCCCACGCCATGACGGCAGAGGGGTCTAATAGGTTTGAGTGGGGGTTTCCACCCCTCGTTTCAACTAGGCTTCCTCTTTTGCTTCAAAATCCCTAACTCCCGACAAGGAGGAGTGGGGAGACGTATGCCAAACAAGTTTAAGGAAAATGCTCCAGAGAGCAGAGTGAAGTGTGGACTGGAGAAGAGAGACCCTGGAGGCAGGGAGACCAGCGAGGGATGTGCCAAGGGCCCGGAGCAGTGGCAGCTTGACCGGAGAGGAAGGAGTAGATCCTGGAAATACTGCGGAGTAAAACAGAATGTGATGACAGATTGAATGTGAGGTTTGGAAGAGAGGGTGGAATCGAGGATACTGCTGCGGCTCGGGGCTTCAGAGACAGGGAGGAGGGAAGGGTTGTGGACGGTGATGGGAAAGTTAGCTGGAGGGGAGTTCTTGAAAGAGATGATGGAGGGGTTCAATTTGAGGCATATTTAGCTTGAGGAGCCGGTGGGACACCCGTGGAGAGATGTCCTGGAGGCAGGAGGAAATGAGAGACTGCAGAGAGTGAGGTAGATCTGGGAATCATCAATCGATAGCATTTACTGAGCAACTAAGCGCTTGGGAAAGGAAAAGAAAATAGGCAGAATGAGCCCAGCCTTCTCGGAGCTTACATTCTGGAGGGTCAGGCAGATGCTAAAAAAATTAGAGATAGAAGAAAGCGATAGAGTATGATATTAAGATATGGGAAGCAGAGTGGTCTAGTGAAAAGAGCTTGGGCCTGAGAGCCAGGGCACCAGGGCTCTAAACGCGGCTCTGCCACTCGTGTGCTGCGTGACCTTGGGCAAGTCACTTCAATTCTCTGTGCCTCAGTTCCTCATCTGTAAAATGGAGACTAAATCCTCCTCCCTCCTGCTTAAACTGTGAGCCCCAAATGGGACAGGGACTCTGGCCTGCTGATCTTGTATCTACCCCAGTGCTTAGTACAGAGCTTGGCACATAGTACGTGCTTAAGCAGATACCCTAATGATAATAATAAGGATAATTACTATTGGTACACAGATGCCTTGGGGAGAGTGAACAGGAGTGGGAGGGAATGGAAGTGAGTGAGGTAATAGCATTTAGGTGATGCAGACGTGCTGAAGTGGCAGTTAGGGAGAAAAGAGATTGATCAGGGGAGGCCTCCGGGAAGAGGTGTCACTTCAGATGGAAATACAGATGACTTCAAGAAGCTCAGCTGGTGCCTATTACAGGCTATGGGCTGGAGGGTAGACATTCATTCATTCATTCATTCATTCAATCGCATTTATTAACACCACTAAATGGCACTCAGCCCCTGTCCCGCATGGAGCTCACAATCGATCTTATCCCCAGTTTCCAGGTGAGGAAACGGAGGCCCGGGGAGGTTAAGCGAGTTACCCAACCCATTGGGTCAGCCGGGACTCGAGTCTGGATTTCCCAAAGTCCCAGTCCCGGGCTCTTTCCACTAGGCCCTAACGCCAAAAGCAAAACCCAGGTCCTCGTTTTCAGAGCTCTCAAGTCAGGCTTGACGGTTCAGGCTATTCAATCCATCATACTGAGTGCTTACTGCATTCAGAGCAGTGGACTGAGCGCTTTGGAGAGTTCAATGTTACGGAGCTGGTCGACTCCCTGCTCGCGTGGAGCTTACAGTCTAGGACGTTCACCCAGGACGGAAAAAGGCTACGGCCCACTACGGCTCCAGGGCCATGGCACCTTGGGATCCCCACATGCCGGTGGTTTTCCCAAATGGTATTTGTGTCAGCCATGGATGCGGTCGTATCTTAGGAAGGGCCTGAAGACAGGGCCCACCATTCTGTCTAACTGTGGCTTCAATCACGAGTGGCCTAGTGGGTCATTTGAGAAGCGTCATGGCCTAGTGGACACAGCACAGGCCTGGGCGTCAGAAGGACCTGGGTTCTAATCCCGGCTCTGCCACTCGCCTGCTGTGTGCAAGTCACTTCACTTCTCTGGGCCTCAGTTACCTCATCTGTAAAATGGGGATTGAGACGGTGAGCCCACAGGGACAGGGACTGTGTCCAACTTAAATTGCTTGTACTCACCCCAGCACTTAGTACAGTGCCTGGCACATAGTAAGCACTTAAATACCATTATTATTTTTTTTATTATTATTAAGTACCCCCATTCTAAACTTCAGGATCTTTTAAACCCCTCCCCCCACAACATTTAACTAATCTAGCCTAAAAACCAACTAGTGTTTAAGCATAAATGCCGCAAATGGATCTTAAGGACCCTGAGCTAGAAAACATTTTTTGGCTCTCGATGAGCTAATCCGGAGTGAGTTACTGATTGTCCTGGCCAGAGTTGCCTCTCGTTGCCTCTCTTCTTTCGGCCTGCCCCCTCCCTCAGCAGCCCCACAAAATCGGTTAACCCTCTGATTTCTCTGAGCCTTGGCTTTGGCTATCTTACCCATATGAAACAATGGATACCATGTACATATCTATTCTATTTATTTTATTTTCTTAGTCTGTTTGGTTTTGTTCTCCGTCTCCCCCTTTTAGACTGTGAGCCCACTGTTGGGTAGGGACTGTCTCTATATGTTGCCAACCTGTATTTCCCAAGCGCTTAGTACAGTGCTCTGCACACAGTAAGCACTCAATAAATACGATTGATTGATTGATCTCCCCCAGAACACATCTTCACTATCTGTATCTGGACCTTCACACTGACCGTACACCTTGTCTTTCGCCTCTTCTTTCTGGCCAAAAGCTCCCGGAGGGTAGAGACTGTAGTTCTTCTCAACGCTGCACCACTGGGCCCCTCGTATAACGCTAGTCCCCCCACGCCGACCAAATAATTGACCGTCGGTGGTGAAGCCCCCGAATTGGTATTTCAATTTCAAATCCTTGACCACCACCTCACACTGCAATCAACACGGTCACCGTTCCTGCCAGCTTTTTTGAAGTTAAAGGGAGATTGCGATCTTTCCCTATAATGCTTTGCTTTGGATACAAACTCTATTCCCTGGAGAATCTGCTTGTTTTCTTCCAAAGCCGGGGTCCCCCCTCCCTATTATGTGCACATGACACACCAAATGTCACCCTTCACCCCCCCGGGTGTTCATGCCCCACAGACAGGCACTGTCCCCTTGGGGATTCCAGAACTATCACAACAGTGGACAGGCAGGATGGGAACTGCCAGAGAACGAGGCACTTGGCCGGGACTTGGCCCCCGAGTATCTGATTTCCCAGCAAAAACGGTCAATGGCTTGAAGGGCAGAAAAGGGTTTTTCTCTTTCTCCCCTTCTCCCCCTCCATGCCAGGATTCACTGCACCTGGGCTGCACCGGTGGCCTGTCAGGTCTCTCCGTGGATAAGAGGCCTCGCCCAAGGCAGCAGCAATTCCCCACAGCGAAGGAGAAAGTGGTCCCCGAGCCACTGTTGATCCTCAGGGATGTCAATAACCATGTGGATGGGCCCTACGGTCTTTCTGCAGCCCGCTCCTCTAACTCCTCGCCTCCACTGACCTTCTGCTTCACCGCCTCTTCAACCCCCCCCAACCAACTTGGACACCCGCTCCATCTCATCGTCTCTGCTCGCCGTACAATCTCTCCCCTCGCCGACTCTCAAATTCCTCCGCCCCACTCTCCGACGGAGAAAGGCCTCCAATCCTTTAACCCGCATCAACTTTCTAACGCCATCGTGCCCCAATTAGTCTCTTTACCAAAACGACCTCCTGTTGACACACAAATCAACACCCTCAACCCTGCCCTCTCCACTGAACTCAGCTCCCTCGCTCCCTATTGATCGACCTCAACGTTTTCCCCAGAACGGGGTGACAGCTCGTCGAAACACACACATCCGGCTGGACCCTTCAAAAACGAGTCATCGTTTACCCCCTTCATCTCACTCTTATTCCTCAGTACCCCACACTCAGTGTTCCCAACTGGTCGTAACCAGGAGCCAGAAACACTTACCAATAGTCCTGCAACAGGATCAGTCGACTGATCAACGGTATTTACTGAGCACGTACTGTGTGTGGAGCACTGTACTAAGTGCTTGGGAGAGTACGATACCACGGACTTGGTAGACATGTTCCCTGCTCAGAAGCAGCTTGCAGTTTAGGGGGGGAGGCAGACATTAATATAAATTAAATTACAGATATGTACGTAGGTCCTATGAGGGAGGGGTGGATGAAGGGTACAAACCCAAGTGCAAGGGTGACGCAGAAGGGAGTGGGAGAAGAGAAAAATGAAGGCTTAGGTGGGGAAGGTCTGCTGGAAAAGACGTTTTTAACAAGGCTTTGAAGGTGGGGAGAGTGAACATGTACTTCCCAAGTGTTTAGTACAGTGCTGGGCACATAGTAAGCGCTCAATAAATATGATTGAATAATAATAATAATGGCATTTATTAAGCGCTCAATTAATATGACTGAATAATAATAATAATGGCATTTATTAAACGCTTACTATGTGCAAAGCACTGTTCTAAGCACTGGGGAGGTTACAAGGTGATCAGGTTGCCCCACGGGGGGCTCACAGTCTTCATCCCCATTTTACAGATGAGGGAGCTGAGGCCCAGAGAAGTGAAGTGACTTGCCCAAAGTCACACAGTTGACATTCGGCAGAGCCAGGATTTGAACCCATGACCTCTGACTCCAAAGCCCGCGTGCTTTTCCACTGAGCCATGCTGCTTGAATGAATGAATGTCGGCTAGGGAGAGGGAAGACAACCGCCCTTTCCTCTCCATCCAAACTGCTACCATGTTAATCCAGTCGCGTATCCTATCCTGTCTTGATTACTGTATCGGCCTCCTGGCTGGCTTCCCTGCCTCCTGTCTCTCCCCACTCCAGTCCATAATTCACTCTGCTGCCCGGATCATTTTGCTGCAAAAACGTTCAGGCCACGTTTCATTCATTCATTCATTCATTCATTCAATCGTATTTATTGAGCGCTTACTGTGTGCAGAGCACTGTACTAAGCATTTGGGAAGGACAATTTGGCAACATATAGAGACGGTCCCTATCCACCAGTGGGCTCACAGTCTAGAAGGGGAGACAGAGAATAAAACAAAACATATTAACAGAATAAAATAGATAGAATAAATATGTACAAGTAAAATAGAGTAATAAATACATACAAACATATATACATACCTACAGGTGCTGTGGGGAAGGGAAGGAGGTAAGGCGGGGGGAATGGAGAGGGGGAGAAGGGGGAGAGGAAGGAGGGGGCTCAGCCTGGGAAGGCCTCCTGGAGGAGGTGAGCTCTCAGTAGGGCCTTGAAGGGAGGCAGAGAGCTAGCTTGGCGGATGGGCGGAGGGAGGGCATTCCAGGCCAGGGAGAGGACGTGGGCCGGGGGTCGACGGCGGGACGGGTGAGAACGAGGCACGGTGAGCAGATTAGCGGCAGAGGAGCGGAGGGTGCGGGCTGGGCTGGAGAAGGAGAGAAGGGAGGTGAGGTAGGAGGGGGCGAGGGGATGGCCAGCTTTGAAGCCGAAGTTTCCCCACTCCTCAAGAAACTTCTTCCATAGTTGCCCATCCACCTCCTCATCCAACAGAAACTCTTCACCGTTGGCTTTAAAGCCCTCAATCACTTTGCTCCCTCCTCCCACACCTCGCGACACTCCTACTCCAACCCAGTCCGCACATTTCGCCCGTCTAATACTGACCTTCTCACTGTACCTCCACCTCCTCTACCTTGCCGCTGACCTCTCGCCCCCATCCCGCCTCTACCCCGGAACGCCCTCCCTCCTCATAGCCTCCCTCTCCCCGATTTCAAAGCCTTATCGAAGGCACATCTTTCCCCAGAGGCCTTCCCTAAGCCCTCCTTTCCTCTTCTCCCACTCCCTTCTGCATCACCCTGACTTGCTCCCTTTATTCACACCCCCTCCTAGCCCCACAGCACTTATGCACAGATCCATAATTTATTTATATCAATATCCACTTCCCCCTCTAGCTCAGTGTGGGCAAGGGATGTGTGTGTTAGATTGTTGTACTGTACCCTCCCAAGGACTTAGGAAAGCACTTTGCACAGAGCAAGTGCTCAATAAATACGACTGAGGTGGCCCAGTCCGGGCTCCTCTCAAAGTTTCCTGGGCAAATTCCTACCTCTTTTACCCCGGCTGCTCTTACCTATTCTACAGGACCCTTAAAAGCACCTGTCATTTTTTTGTATTGGAGGATGCCCAGATTGATTCCTTCTAAGGACCCAGAAAGTAGCAACATTTCCTTCCTTTGTTGGGTGTGTGTGGGGGGTTCTAAACCCACAATACCAATTCCAGGCTCCTGGTTAAAAGCAGCCCATACATGCATCTCGGTGAGCCAGCTGCTATTCCTAAATGTTTTTTTCCACAAAGATAGCCCAGCTTCCTTTAATTTTCCCTAAGGTGCCTCCGGCGGGCCTGCGTCCTCAATTTAGATGTGCCGACCGGGAAGCGGTTTATCCTTGGAAAAAGCTGGGCTGAGCACAAATAGCCTGGTTCTTTTCGAGATGGGCGGTGTGGGTGCCCAGGGGACCACTGAGTCACATTTTCACTCGACCTGCCTGCAGCTTCAGAGACAATCAATCAATCATATGTATTGAGCGCTTCTTGTGTGCAGAGCACTGTACTAAGCGCTTGGGAAGTACAAGCTGGCAACATATAGAGACGGTCCCTACCTCCTGAATCTTAGGAGGCACCATTTGGAGACGAAGTTGTAAAACCAGGCCCCAACTCGGCTCACTTCCTCCAGTTCGTAGTAACTGTGGTTTTTAATCTTTGTAAGGTGTCTACTATGTGCCAGGCCCCTTATTAAGCGCTGGGGTAGACGCCGGATCAACAGGCCCCACGTGGGGCTCACACCCTAAGTAGGAAGGGGAAGCGGGTATTGAATCCCCATTTGGCAGAGGAGGAAACTGAGGCACCGAGAACTTAAGTAATGTAATAATGGCATTTGTTAAGCGCTTACTATGTGCAAAGCACTGTTCTAAGCGCTGGGGGGGATCCAAGGTGATCAGGTTGTCCCACGGGGGGCTCACAGTCTTAATCCCCATTTTACAGATGAGGGAACTGAGGCTCAGAGAAGTTAAGCGACTTGCCCACGGTCACAGAGCAGATGAGTGGCGGAGCTGGAATTAGAAGTCGGGTTCTCTGACTCCCAAACCCGGGCTCTCGCCACTCGGCCACGCTTGTTCTCATTCATTCATTCATTCATTCATTCATTCAGTCGTATTTATTGAGCGCTTACTGGGTGCAGGGCACTGTACTAGGCGCTTGGGAAGTACACAGAGATGGTCCCAACCCGACAACGGGCTCGTGGTCCAGAACTGGAGAACTTAGTGCAAGCCACTTAGGTGGTTGTCCAAGCTACGTCAGGATATAATAATAATGATGGCATTTATTAAGCGCTTACTATGTGCAAAGCACTGTTCTAAGCGCTGGGGAGGTTACAAGGTGATCAGGTTGTCCCACGGCGGCTCACAGTCTTCAACCCCATTTTCCAGATGAGGTCACTGAGGCCCAGAGAAGTGACTTGCCCAAAGTCACACAGCTGACAGCTGGCGGAGCCGGGATTTGAACCCAGGACCTCCGACTCCAAAGCCCGGGCTCTTTCCACTGAGCCACGCTGCTTGACCCCAAGAGTGAACTTTACGCTGAAGCTGCCGGTGGTTGGGCAGCGTTCCCACGCAGGGCAAAGCAGACTACCCTCTGGACTGTAAGCTGGCTGTGGTCAGGAAATGGGTCTGTTTATCGTCCTATTGTCCTCTCCCAAACGCTCAGCACAGTGCTCTGCACACAGTAAGCGCATGGCACAGTGGCTAGAGAAGCAGCGTGGCTCAGTGGAAAGAGCACGGGCTTTGGAGTCCGAGGTCATGGGGTCGAATGTTGCCAACTTGTACTTCCCAAGCGCTTAGTACAGTGCTCTGCACACCGTAAGCGCTCAATAAATACGATTGATTGATTGATTGATTCGAATCCCGGCTCCGACATGTGTCTGCTGTATGACCTTGGGCAAGTCACTTCTCTGAGCCTCAGTTACCTCATCTGGAAAATGGGGATGATGACTGTGAGCCCCACCTGGGGCAACCTGATCACCTTGTATCCCCCCCCTCCAGCGCTTAGAACAGTGCTTTGCACATAGTAGGCGCTTAACAAATGCCACCATCATTATTATTATTATTAATAGAGGTCGGGCCTGGGGGTCAGAAGGTAATGGGTTCTAACCCCGGCTCTGCCACTTGTCTGCTGGGTGACCTTGGGCAAGTCACTTAACTTATCTGAGCCTCAGTAACCTCATCTGGAAAATGGGGATGATGACTGTGAGCCCCATGTGGGACAACCTGATCCCCTCGTATCCCCCCCAGCGCTTAGAACAGTGCTTTGCACATAGTAAGCACTTAACAAATGCCATCATCATTATTATTATTATTAGAGGCCGGGCCTGGGGGTCAGAAGGTCATGGGTTCTAACCCCGGCTCTGACACATGTCTGCTGGGTGACCTTGGGCAAGTCACTTAACTTCTCTGAGCCTCAGTTACCTCATCTGGAAAATGGGGATGATGACTGTGAGCCCCACGTGGGACAACCTGATCACCTTGTATCCCCCCCTCCAGCGCTTAGAACAGTGCTTTGCACATAGTAGGCGCTTAACAAATGCCACCATCATTATTATTATTATTATTATTAATAGAGGCCAGGCCTGGGGGCCAGAAGGTCATGGGTTCTAACCCCGGCCCTGCCACTTGTCTGCTGGGTGACCTTGGGCAAGTCATTTAACTTATCTGAGCCTCAGTTACTTCATCTGGAAAATGGGGATTAAGACTGTAAGCCCCAAGTGGGACAACCTGATCACCTCGTATCCCCCCCTCCAGCGCTTAGAACAGTGCTTTGCACATAGTAGGCGCTTAACAAATGCCATTATTATTATTATTATTATTATTATTATTATTATTATTAGAGGCCGGGCCTGGGGGCCAGAAGGTCATGAGTTCTAACTCCAGCTCTGCCACTTGTCTGCTGGGTGACCTTGGGCAAGCCACTTCACTTCTCTGGGCCTCAGTCACCTCACCTGTAAAATGGGGATTAAGACTGTGAGCCCAAGTGGGACAGGGATTGCGTCTAACGTGATGACCTCATACCTACTCAGTGGAAAGAGCCCGGGCTTTGGAGCCAGAGGTCGTGGGTTCAAATCCCCGCTCCGCCGATTGTCAGCTGTGTGACTTTGGGCAAGCCACTTCACTTCTCTGGGCCTCAGTTCCCTCATCTGGAAAATGGGGATGAAGACTGTGAGCCCCCCACCGTGGGACAACCTGATTACCTTGTAGCCTCCCCAGCGCTTAGAACTGTGCTTTGCACATAGTAAGCGCTACATAAAATGCCATTATTATTATTATTATTATTATTATTATTATTATTACCCCAGCACTTAGAACAGTGCTTGGCCCATAGTAAGCGCTTAACAAATGCCATCATCATTAACATCATTATTAATAAAAGCTACTGACTACCACCAGCTCTGCTCTCCGAACATTAAAGAGGTGCAGCCATGGTGTTGGGTAGGGACTGTGTCTCTATATGTTCCCAACTTGTCCTTCCCAAGCGCTTAGTACAGTGCTCTGCACACAGTAAGCGCTCAATAAATACGATTGATGATGATGATGACTTCCAACGGGTTTTGGGGGTTTTTTTTGGCAGGGGGAGAGGGAGCCCTATGTAAACAGCAATGAGGGGGACAAAGTGGATTTCACACGGTCCCCAAAAGGCCCACATCTGCCTGCAGCCCAGCCTTCATTCATTCATTCATGCAATCGTATTTATTGAGCGCCTACTGTGTGCAGAGCACTGTACTAAGCGCTTGGAAAGTACCACTCGGCAACAGACAGAGACGGTCCCTACCCAAAAACGGGCTCACAGTCTAGAATTTGTTAAGCACAGAGAAGCAGCGTGGCTCAGTGGGAAGAGCCCGGGCTTTGGAGCCAGAGGTCACGCGTTCGAGTCCCGGCTCCGCCACTTGTCGGCTGTGTGACTTTGGGCAAGCCACTTCACTTCTCTGGGCCTCAGTTTCCTCATCTGTGAAATGGGGATGAAGGCTGTGAGCCCCACCTGGGACAACCTCATCACCTTGTAACCTCCCCAGTGCTTAGGACAGTGCTTATGTTGCCAACTTGTACTTCCCAAGCGCTTAGTACAGTGCTCTGCACACAGTAAGCGCTCAATAAATATGATTGATTGATTGATTGCTTTGCACATAGTAAGCGCTTAATAAATGCTATCATTATTATTATTATTATTATTATCATTAGAAGGGGGAGACAGACAACAAAACAAAACAAGGAGACAGGTGTCAATACCATCAAGAACAAATAGACATAGATATACACACATCATTAATAAAGTAAATAGAGTAATAAATATGTACAATATATACACAAGTGCTGTATATTGATTGATTGATTGATTTTAGACTGTGAGCCCACTGTTGGGTAGGGACTGTCTCTATATGTTGCCAATTTGTACTTCCCAAGTGCTTAGTACAGTGCTCTGCACATAGTAAGGGCTCAATAAATACGATTGATGATGATGATTGATTGATTGACTGAGTGGGGGTGATGGGGAGGGGGAGCAGAGGAAAAGGGGGGCTCAGTCTGGGAAGGCCTCCTGGAAGAGGTGAGCTCTCAGTAGGGCTTTCCCTACTGAGAAGCAGCATGGCTCGGTGGAAAGAGCCCACGCTTGGGAGTCAGAGGTCATGGGTTCTAATCCTGCCTCTGTCACTTAGCTGTGTGACTTTGGGCAAGCCACTTCACTTCTCTGGGCCTCAGTTCCCTCATCCGGAAAACGGGGACTAAGACCGTGAGACCCCCATGGGACAACCTTGATTACCTTGTATCCCTGTCCAGCGCTTAGGACAGTGCTTGGCACATAGCAAGCGCTTAACAAATGCCAACATTATTATTCGTCTTCTCTGGGCCTCTGTTTCCTCATCTGGAAAATGGGGACGAAGACTTGGAGCAACATGTGGGACAATGTGATCACCCTTGTGTCCCCCTGCAGCAATTAGAACAGTGTTTGGCACATAGTAAGCGCTTAACAAATACCAACATTATTTAGAACAGTGCTTGGCACATAGTAAGCCCTTAACAAATACCATCATCATCATCATTATTACTATTATTCTATATGCCTCAGTTCCCTCATCCGGAAAATGGGGATGAAGACTGTGAGCCCCATGTGGGACAATCTGATCACCTTGTATCCCCCTCCAGCGCTTAGAATAATAATAATAATGTCATTTGTTAAGCGCTTACTATGTGCCAAGCACTGTTCTAAGCGCTGGGGGGATACAAGGTGATCAGGTTGTTCCCCCATGGGGCTCACAGTCTTCATCCCCATTTTACAGATGAGGTCACTGAGGCCCAGAGAAGAATAATAATGATGGCATTTATTAAGTGCTTACTATAAGAAGCAGCATGGCTCAGTGGAAAGAGCCCAGGCTTTGGAGTCAGAGGTCATGGGTTCAAATCCTGGCTCTGCCAATTGTCAGCTGTGTGACTTTGGGCAAGTTACTTAACCTCTCTGTGCCTGTTACCTCATCTGTAAAATGGGGATGAAGACCCCCGTGGGACAACCTGATCACCTTGTAACCTCCCCAGCGCTTAGAACAGTGCTTTGCACACAGTAAGCGCTTAATAAATGTCATTATTATTATTATTATTATTATTATTATTATTATTATTATTATTATGTGCCAAGCACTGTTCTAGGCGCTGGGATAGATACAAGGTGATCAGGTTGTCCCACGTGGGGCTCACAGTCTTCATCCCCATTTTAAAGATGAGGTCACTGAGGCCCAGAGAAGAATAATAATGATGGCATTTGCCCAGCGCTTAGAACAGTGCTTTGCACATAGTAAGCGCTTAACAAATACCATCATTACTATTATTATTAAGTGCTTACTACGTGGCAAGCACTGTTCTAAGCGCTGGGGGGGGGGGGATACAAGGTGATCAGGTTGTCCCACGGGGGGCTCACAGTCTTCACCCCCATTTTCCAGATGAGGTCACTGAGGCCCAGAGAAGAAGAATAATGACGGCATTTGTTAAGCGCGTACTATTCAGTCACTCATTATTATTAAGTGTGTACTATGCGTCCAGCACTGTTCTGAGCGCTGAGGGGGATACAAGGTGATCAGGTTGTCTCAAGCGGGGCTCCCGGTCCTCACCCCCATTTTCCAGATGAGGTCACTGAGGCCCATTTCATTCATTCATTCAATCGTATTTATTGAGCGCTTACTGTGTGCAGAGCACTGTACTAAGCGCTTGGGAAGTATAAGTCGGCAACATCTAGAGATGGTCCCTACCCAACAGTGGGCTCACGGTCTAGAAGGGGGAGACAGAGAATAATGATGGCATCTGTTAAGCGCTTACTATTCACTCATTCATTATTATTAAGCGCGTACTATGTGTCCAGCACTGTTCTAAGCGCTGAGGGGGATACAAGGTGATCAGGTTGTCCCCCGTGGGGCTCCCGGTCTTTACCCCCATTTTAAAGATGAGGTCACTGAGGCCCAGAGAAGAAGAATAATGATGGCATTTGTTAAGCGCGTACTATTCAGTCATTCATTATTATTAAGCGCGTACTATATGTCCAGCATATAGTAAGCGCTGAGGGGGATACAAGGTGATCAGGTTGTCCCCCATGGGACTCCCAGTCTTCACCCCCATTTTCCAGATGGGGTCACTGAGGCCCAGTGAAGTGACTTGCCCGCTGTTGGGTAGGACCGTCTCTACATGTTGCCAACTTGTCCTTCCCAAGCGCTTAGTCCAGTGCTCTGCACACAGTAAGCGCTCAATAAATACGACTGAATGAATGATTGAATATGTTGCCAACTTGTCCTTCCCAAGCGCTTAGTACGGTGCTCTGTACACAGTGGACACTCAATAAATACGACTGAATGAATGAATGGCTGTACTTCCCAAGCGCTTAGTCCAGTGCTCCGCACACAGTAAGTGCTCAATAGATACAATTGAATGAATGATTGAATATGTTGCCAACTTGTCCTTCCCAAGCGCTTAGTCCAGTGCTCCGCACACAGTAGGGTGCTCAATACGATTGAATGAATGAATGAATGAATACTTCCCAAGCGCTTAGTCCAGTGCTCCGCACACAGTAAGCGTTCAGTAAATACGATTGAATGAATGATTGAATATGTTGCCAACTTGTCCTTCCCAAGTGCTTAGTCCAGTGCTCCACACACAGTAAGCGCTCAATAAATACGATTGAATGAATGAATGCTTCCCAAGGGCTTAGTCCTAGTGCTCTGCACACAGTAAGCGCTCAATCAATACGATTGAATAGCCCACTGTTGGGTAGGGACTGTCTCTATATGTTGCCAACTTGTACTTCCCAAGCGCTTAGTCCAGTGCTCCGCACACGGTAAGCGTTCAATCAATACGACTGAATGAATGACTTCCCAAGCGCTTAGTCCAGTGCTCCGCACACAGTAAGCGCTCAATCAATACGACTGAATGAATGATTGAATACGTTGCCAGCTTGTACTTCCCAAGCGCTTAGTCCAGTGCTCCGCACACAGTAAGCGCTCAATCAATACGACTGAATGAATGATTGACTAGGTTGCCAACTTGTCCTTCCCAAGCGCTTATTCCAGTGCTCTGCACACAGTAAGCGCTCAATAAATACGACTGACTGAATGAAGTGCTCCGCACACAGTAAGCGCTCAATCAATACGACTGAATGAATGATTGAATACGTTGCCAGCTTGTACTTCCCAAGCGCTTAGTCCAGTGCTCCGCACACAGTAAGCGCTCAATCAATACGACTGAATGAATGATTGACTAGGTTGCCAACTTGTCCTTCCCAAGCGCTTATTCCAGTGCTCTGCACACAGTAAGCGCTCAATAAATACGACTGACTGAATGAATGACTGTCCATCCCAAGTGCTTAGTCCTGTGCTCCACACAGTAAGCGCTCAATAAATACGACTGAATGATTGAATATGTTGCCAGCTTGTACTTCCCAAGCGCTTAGTCCAGTGCTCCGCACACAGTAAGCGCTCCATAGATACGATCGAATGAATGAATGAATACTTCCCAAGCGCTTAGTCCAGTGCTCCGCACACAGTAAGCGCTCAATCAATACGACTGGATGAATGATTGAATAGGTTGCAAACTTGTCCTTCCCAAGTGCTTAGTCCAGCGCTCCGCACACAGTAGGCGCTCAATAAATATGACTGAATGAATGAATACTTCCCAAGCACTTAGTCCAGCGCTCCACACACAGTAAGTGCTCAATGAATACAACAGTGAATGATTGAATAGGTTGCCAACTTGTCCTTCCCAAGCGCTTAGTCCAGCGCTCCGCACACAGTAAGCGCTCAATAAATACGATTGAATGAATGACTTCCCAAGCGCTTAGTCCAGTGCTCTGCACACAGTAAGTGCTCAATGAATACGACTGAATGAATGATTGATTATGTTGCCAACTTGTCCTTCCCAAGAGCTTAGTCCAGTGCTCCGCACACAGTAAGCGCTCAATCAATACGATTGAATGAATGAATGACTGTCCTACCCAAGTGCTTAGTCCTGTGCTCCGCACACAGTAAGCGCTCAATCGATACGATTGAATGAATGAATGAATACTTCCCAAGCGCTCAATCAATACAACTGAATGACTGAATGAATGAGTAAGCGCTCAATCAATACGACTGAACGAGTGAATGAATAAGTGCTCAATAAATACGACTGAATGAATGATTAAATATGTTGCCAACTTGTCCTTCCCAAGCGCTTAGCCCAGCGCTCCGCACACAGTAGGCGCTCAATCAATACGGTTGAGTGAATGAATGACTTCTTCCCAAGTGCTTAGCCCGGCGCTCCGCACATAGTAAGCGCTCAATCAATACGACTGAATGAGTGAATGAATAAGCGCTCAATCAATACAACTGAACGAATGATTAAACATGTTGTCAACTTGTCCTTCCCAAGCGCTTAGCCCAGTGCTCCGCACAGAGTAGGCGCTCAATCAACACGACTGAATGAGTGAATGAATAAGCGCTCAATCAATACGACTGAACGAGTGAATGAATAAGCGCTCAATCAATACGACTGAATGAATGATTAAACACGTTGCCAACTTGTCCTTCCCAAGCGCTTAGCCCAGCGCTCTGCACACAGTAGGCGCTCAATCGATATGGATGAGTGAATGAATGACTGAATGAGTCCTTCCCAAGCGCTCAGTCCGGCACTTCGCACACAGTAAGCGCTCAATCAACACGACTGAATGAGTAAGCGCTCAATCAATACGAGTGAATGAATGAGTAAGCACTCAATCAATACGACTGAATGAATGATTAAACAGGTTGCCAACTTGTCCTTCCCAAGCGCTTAGCCCAGCGCTCCGCACACAGTAGGCGCTCAATCAATACGACTGAATGAAGGAATGACTGAATGAATGACTTCCCAAGCGCTTAGTCCAGTGCTCCGCACACAGTAATCGCTCAATCAATACGACTGAACAAGTGAATGAATAAGCGCTCAATCAATATGACTGAACAAGTGAATGAATAAGCGCTCAATCAATACAACTGAATGAATGATTAAGCATGTTGCCAACTTGTCCTTCCCAAGCGCTTAGCCCACCGCTCTGCACACAGTAGGCGCTCAATCAATACAGTTGAGTGAATGAATGACTTCTTCCCAAGTGCTTAGTCTGGCGCTCCGCACACAGTAAGCGCTCAATCAATACGACTGAACAAGTGAATGAATAAGCGCTCGATCACTACGACTGAATGAGTGATTAAGCATGTTGCCAACTTGCCCTTCCCAAGCGCTTAGCCCAGCGCTCCGCACACAGTAGGCACTCAATCAATACGGTTGAATGAATGAATGACTGAATGAATACTTCCCAAGCACTTAGTCCAGTGCTCTGCACACAGTAAGCGCTCAATCAATACGACTGAACGAGTGAATGAATGAGTAAGCGCTCAATCAATACGACTGAATGATTAAGCATGTTGCCAACTTGTCCTTCCCAAGTGCTTAGCCCAGCGCTCCGCACACAGTAGGCGCTCAATCAATACGACTGAATGAATGAATGACTGAATGAATACTTCCCAAGCGCTTAGTCCGGCGCTCTGCACACAGTAGGCGCTCAATCAATACGACTGAATGAATGAATACTTCCCAAGCGCTTAGTCCAGCGCTCCGCACACAGTAAGTGCTCAATAGATACGACTGAATGAATGATTGAATATGTTGCCAACTTGTCCTTCGCAAGTGCTTAGTCCAGCGCTCCGCACACAGTAGGCGCTCAATCAATACAACTGAATGAATGAATACTTCCCAAGCGCTTAGTCCAGTGCTCCGCACAAGGTAAGCGCTCAATCAATACGACTGAACGAGTGAATGAATGAGTAAGCTCAATCAATACGACTGAATGATCAAACATGTTGCCAACTTGGACTTCCCAAGCGCTTAGCCCAGCGCTCCGCACACAGTAGCCGCTCAATCGATACGGATGAGTGAATGAATGACTAAATGAGTACTTCCCAAGCGCTCAGTCCGGCGCTTCGCACACAGTAAGTGCTCAATCAATACAACTGAATGACTGAATGAATAAGTGCTCAATCAATACGACTGAACGAGTGAATGAGTAAGTGCTCAATCAATACGACTGAATGAATGATTAAATATGTTGCCAACTTGTCCTTCCCAAGCGCTTGGTCCAGCGCTCCGCACACAGTAGGCGCTCAATCAATACGGTTGAGTGAATGAATGACTTCTTCCCAAGTGCTTAGTCTGGCATTCCTCACACAGTAAGCGCTCAATGAATACGACTGAATGAATGATTAAACATGTTGCCAACTTGTCCTTCCCAAGTGCTTAGCCCAGCGCTCCGCACACAGTAGGCGCTCAATCAATACGGTTGAATGAATGAATGACTGAATGAATACTTCCCAAGCGCTTAGTCCAGTGCTCCGCACACAGTAAGCGCTCAATCAATACGACTGAACGAGTGAATGAATGAATAAGCTCTCAATCAATACGACTGAATGAATGATTAAGCATGTTGCCAACTTGTCCTTCCCATGCGCTTAGCCCAGCGCTCCGCACACAGCAGCCGCTCAATCAATACGGTTGAATGAATGAATGAATACTTCCCAAGCGCTTAGTCCAGTGCTCCGCACACAGTAAGCGCTCAATCAACACGACTGAACGAGTGAATGAATGAGTAAGCTCAATCAATACGACTGAATGAATGATTAAGCATGTTGCCAACTTGTCCTTCCCAAGCGCTTAGCCTGGTGCTCCGCACACAGTAAGCGCTCAATCAATACGACTGAACGAGTGAATGAATGAATAAGCGCTCAATCAATACGACTGAATGAATGATTAAGCATGTTGCCAACTTGTCCTTCCCAAGCGCTTAGCCCGGCGCTCCGCACAGCGCTCAATCAATACGACTGAACGAGTGAATGAATGAATAAGCGCTCAATCAATGCGACTGAATGAATGATTAAGCATGTTGCCAACTTGTCCTTCCCAAGCGCTTAGCCCAGCGCTCCGCACACAGTAAGCGCTCAATCAACACGGCTGAACGAGTGAATGAATGAGTAAGCGCTCAGTCAATACGACTGAATGAATGATTAAACAGGTTGCCAACTTGTCCTTCCCAGGCGCTTAGCCCAGTGCTCCGCACACAGTAGGCGCTCAATCAATACGGCTGAATGAATGAATACTTCCCAAGCGCTTAGTCCAGTGCTCCGCACACAGTAAGCTCTCAATCAATGCGACTGAATGAATGATTAAACAGGTTGCCAACTTGTCCTTCCCAAGCGCTTAGCCCAGCGCTCCGCACACAGTAGGCGCTCAATCAATACGACTGAATGAATGAATACTTCCCAAGCGCTTAGTCCAGTGCTCCGCACACAGTAAGCGCTCAATCAATACGACTGAATGAATGATTGAATACGTTGCCAACTTGTCCTTCCCAAGCGCTTAGCCCAGCGCTCCGCACACAGTAGGCGCTCAATCAATACGACTGAATGAATGAATACTTCCCAAGCGCTTAGCCCAGCGCTCCGCACACGGTAGGCGCTCAATCAATGCGACTGAATGAATGATTGAATATGTTGCCAACTTGTCCTTCCCAAGCGCTTAGCCCAGCGCTCCGCACACAGTAGGCGCTCAATCAATGCGGTTGAATGAATGAATGACTGAATGAATACTTCCCAAGCGCTTAGTCCAGTGCTCCGCACACAGTAAGCGCTCAATCAATACGACTGAACGAGTGAATGAATGAGTAAGCGCTCAGTCAATACGACTGAATGAATGATTAAGCATGTTGCCAACTTGTCCTTCCCAAGCGCTTAGCCCAGGGCTCCGCACATAGTAGGCGCTCAATCAATACGACTGAATGAATGAATACTTCCCAAGCGCTTAGTCCAGTGCTCCGCACACAGTAAGCGCTCAATCAACACGACTGAACGAGTGAATGAATGAGTAAGCGCTCAACCAATACGACTGAATGAATGATTAAACAGGTTGCCAACTTGTCCTTCCCAAGCGCTTGGCCCAGCGCTCCGCACACAGTAGGCGCTCAATCAATGCGGTTGAATGAATGAATGAATGAATACTTCCCAAGCGCTTAGTCCAGTGCTCCGCACACAGTAAGCGCTCAATCAATACGACTGAACGAGTGAATGAATGAGTAAGCGCTCAATCAATACGACTGAATGAATGATTAAGCATGTTGCCAACTTGTCCTTCCCAAGCGCTTAGCCCAGCGCTCCGCACACAGCAGCCGCTCAATCAATACGGTTGAATGAATGAATGAATGAATACTTCCCAAGCGCTTAGTCCAGTGCTCCGCACAAGGTAAGCGCTCAATCAATACGACTGAACGAGTGAATGAATGAATAAGCGCTCAACCAATACAACTGAATGAATGATTAAGCATGTTGCCAACTTGTCCTTCCCAAGCGCTTAGCCCGGCGCTCCGCACACAGCAGCCGCTCAATCAATACGGTTGAATGAATGAATGAATGAATACTTCCCAAGCGCTTAGTCCAGTGCTCCGCACAAGGTAAGCGCTCAATCAATACGACTGAACGAGTGAATGAATGAATAAGCGCTCAATCAATACGACTGAATGAATGATTAAGCATGTTGCCAACTTGTCCTTCCCAAGCGCTTAGCCCGGTGCTCCGCACACAGTAAGCGCTCAATCAATACGACTGAATGAATGATTAAGCATGTTGCCAACTTGTCCTTCCCAAGTGCTTAGCCCGGCGCTCCGCACACAGTAAGCGCTCAATCAATATGACTGAACGAGTGAATGAATGAATAAGCGCTCAATCAATACGACTGAATGAATGATTAAGCATGTTGCCAACTTGTCCTTCCCAAGCGCTCAGCCCAGCGCTCCGCACACAGTAAGCGCTCAATCAACACGGCTGAACGAGTGAATGAATGAGTAAGCGCTCAGTCAATACGACTGAATGAATGATTAAACAGGTTGCCAACTTGTCCTTCCCAGGCGCTTAGCCCAGCGCTCCGCACACAGTAGGCGCTCAATCAATACGACTGAATGAATGAATACTTCCCAAGCGCTTAGTCCAGCGCTCCGCACACAGTAAGCGCTCAATCAATGCGACTGAATGAATGATTGAATATGTTGCCAACTTGTCCTTCCCAAGCGCTTAGCCCAGCGCTCCGCACACAGCAGCCGCTCAATCAATACGACTGAATGAATGAATACTTCCCAAGCGCTTAGTCCAGTGCTCCGCACACAGTAAGTGCTCAATAGATACGACTGAATGAATGATTGAATATGTTGCCAACTTGTCCTTCGCAAGCGCTTAGTCCAGCGCTCCTTACACAGTAGGCGCTCAATCAATACGACTGAATGAATGAATACTTCCCAAGCGCTTAGTCTGGCGCTCCGCACACAGTAGGCGCTCAATCAATACGGCTGAATGAATGAATACTTCCCAAGCGCTTAGTCCAGTGCTCCGCACACAGTAAGTGCTCAATCAATACGACTGAATGAATGAATACTTCCCAGGCGCTTAGCCCAGCACTCCGCACACAGTAGGCGCTCAATCAATGCGACTGAATGAATGATTAAACAGGTTGCCAACTTGTCCTTCCCAAGCGCTTAGCCCAGTGCTCCGCACACAGTAGCCGCTCAATCAATACGGTTGAATGAATGAATACTTCCCAAGCGCTTAGTCCAGTGCTCTGCACACAGTAAGCGCTCACTCAATACGACTGAACGAGTGAATGAATGAGTAAGCGCTCAATCAATACGACTGAATGAATGATTAAACAGGTTGCCAACTTGTCCTTCCCAAGCGCTTAGCCCAGCGCTCCGCACACAGTAGGCGCTCAATCAATACGACTGAATGAATGAATGACTGAATGAATACTTCCCAAGCGCTTAGTCCGGCGCTCTGCACACAGTAGGCGCTCAATCAATACGACTGAATGAATGAATACTTCCCAAGCGCTTAGTCCAGTGCTCCGCACACAGTAAGCGCTCAATCAATACGACTGAATGAATGATTGAATACGTTGCCAACTTGTCCTTCCCAAGCGCTTAGCCCAGCGCTCCGCACACAGTAGGCGCTCAATCAATACGGCTGAATGAATGAATACTTCCCAAGCGCTTAGTCCAGTGCTCCGCACACAGTAAGCGCTCAATCAATACGACTGAATGAATGATTAAACAGGTTGCCAACTTGTCCTTCCCAAGCGCTTAGCCCAGCGCTCCGCACACAGCAGCCGCTCAATCAATACGGTTGAATGAATGAATGAATGAATACTTCCCAAGCGCTTAGTCCAGTGCTCCGCACACAGTAAGCGCTCAATCAACACGACTGAACGAGTGAATGAATGAGTAAGCTCAATCAATACGACTGAATGAATGATTAAGCATGTTGCCAACTTGTCCTTCCCAAGCGCTTAGCCCGGCGCTCCGCACACAGTAAGCGCTCAATCAATACGACTGAACGAGTGAATGAATGAATAAGCACTCAATCAATACGACTGAATGAATGATTAAGCATGTTGCCAACTTGTCCTTCCCAAGCGCTTAGCCCAGCACTCCGCACACAGTAAGCGCTCAATCAACACGGCTGAACGAGTGAATGAATGAGTAAGCGCTCAGTCAATACGACTGAATGAATGATTAAGCATGTTGCCAACTTGTCCTTCCTAAGCGCTTAGTCCGGCGCTCTGCACACAGTAGGCGCTCAATCAATACGACTGAATGAATGAATACTTCCCAAGCGCTTAGTCCAGTGCTCCGCACACAGTAAGCGCTCAATCAATACGACTGAATGAATGATTGAATACGTTGCCAACTTGTCCTTCCCAAGCGCTTAGCCCAGCGCTCCGCACACAGTAGGCGCTCAATCAATACGACTGAATGAATGAATACTTCCCAAGCGCTTAGTCCAGTGCTCCGCACACAGTAAGCGCTCAATCAATACGACTGAATGAATGATTGAATACGTTGCCAACTTGTCCTTCCCAAGCGCTTAGTCCAGCGCTCCGCACACAGTAGGCGCTCAATCAATACGGCTGAATGAATGAATACTTCCCAAGCGCTTAGTCCAGCGCTCCGCACACAGTAGGCGCTCAATCAATACGGCTGAATGAATGAATACTTCCCAAGCGCTTAGTCCAGTGCTCCGCACACAGTAAGTGCTCAATCAATACGACTGAATGAATGAATACTTCCCAGGCGCTTAGCCCAGCACTCCGCACACAGTAGGCGCTCAATCAATGCGACTGAATGAATGATTAAACAGGTTGCCAACTTGTCCTTCCCAAGCGCTTAGCCCAGTGCTCCGCACACAGTAGCCGCTCAATCAATACGGTTGAATGAATGAATACTTCCCAAGCGCTTAGTCCAGTGCTCTGCACACAGTAAGCGCTCACTCAATACGACTGAACGAGTGAATGAATGAGTAAGCGCTCAATCAATACGACTGAATGATTAAACAGGTTGCCAACTTGTCCTTCCCAAGCGCTTAGCCCAGCGCTCCGCACACAGTAGGCCCTCAATCAATATGACTGAATGAATGAATGACTGAATGAATACTTCCCAAGCGCTTAGTCCGGCGCTCTGCACACAGTAGGCGCTCAATCAATACGGTTGAATGAATGAATACTTCCCAAGCGCTTAGTCCAGTGCTCCGCACACAGTAAGCGCTCAATCAACACGACTGAACGAGTGAATGAATGAGTAAGCGCTCAGTCAATACGACTGAATGAATGATTAAGCATGTTGCCAACTTGTCCTTCCCAAGCGCTTAGCCCAGCGCTCCGCACACAGTAGGCGCTCAATCAATACGACTGAATGAATGAATACTTCCCAAGCGCTTAGTCCAGCGCTCCACACACAGTAAGCGCTCAATCAATACGACTGAATGAATGATTAAGCATGTTGCCAACTTGTCCTTCCCAAGCGCTTAGCCCGGCGCTCCGCACACAGTAGGCGCTCAATCAATGCGGTTGAATGAATGAATGAATAAATACTTCCCAAGCGCTTAGTCCAGTGCTCCGCACAAGGTAAGCGCTCAATCAATACGACTGAACGAGTGAATGAATGAGTAAGCGCTCAACCAATACGACTGAATGAATGATTAAACAGGTTGCCAACTTGTCCTTCCCAAGCGCTTAGCCCAGCGCTCCGCACACAGTAAGGCGCTCAGTCCACCCGACTGAATGAATGAATGAATGACCCCCAGGAGGCGCTCAATCAATAGGGTTGAACGACTGACTGAATGAATACTTCCCAATACGGCTGAATGACTGAATGCCTCCTTCCCGAGCGCTTAAGCCCGGCGCCCCGCACACAGTCGGCGCTCAATCGACGCGACCGAACGAGTGAATGAATGAATGAGTGAACGAGTGAATGAATGAGTAAGCGCTCAGTCAATAGGACTGAATCGAACGAAAGCGTCAGCGGCGGTCGCGAAGGCGGAGGAGGGCGTCGGTTGCCCCGGCAACGGCGGCCCCCCCCGCGGCCCCCCGCGGCCCCCGTACCTGCCATGTCCCGGGCCCCGCCGCGGGGGCAGGCGCATCACGGACGCACAAAGGGCGCCGCCATCTTGGGGCCGGGCGGAACCCCCCCCGCGGACCGACGCCACCGCCCACACTTCCGGCGCCTGCGCCGCGCCTGCGCGCCTGCCCCTCCCCTTATTGCGCATGCGCGCCACCCGCCCGCGCCGGGAAACGACGGGAGAGCCGACGTCAGGGCCACGTGACGGGAGGGGTGACGTCACGGGGCGGGAGGGGGGAATCACCCTCCCGTCTCAGCACGTGGGCAGCAGCCAGGCCGTTCGTCATCATCATCATTGATTGATTGATTGATCATCAATCGTATTGATTGAGCGCTTACTGTGTGCAGAGCGCTGTACTAAGCGCTTGGGAAGGACAAGTTGGCAACACCTAGAGACAGTCCCTACCCAACAGTGGGCTCACAGTCTAAAAGGGGGAGACAGAAAACAAAACCAAACATACCAACAAAATAAAATGAATAGAATAGTGATGTACAAGCGCTTGGGAATCAATCAATCAATCAATCAATCGTATTTATTGAGCGCTTACTATGTGCAGAGCACTGTACTAAGCGCTTGGGAAGGACAAATTGGCAACACATAGAGACAGTCCCTACCCAACAGTGGGCTCGCAGTCTAAAAGGGGGAGACAGAGAACAAAACCAAACATACTAACAAAATAAAATGAATAGAATAGTGATGTACAAGCGCTTGGGAATCAATCAATCAATCAATCAATCGTATTTATTGAGCGCTTACTATGTGCAGAGCACTGTACTAAGTGCTTGGGAAGGACAAATTGGCAACACATAGAGACGGTCCCTACCCAACAGTGGGCTCACAGTCTAAAAGGGGGAGACAGAGAACAAAACCAAACATACTAACAAAATAAAATGAATAGAATAGTGATGTACAAGCGCTTGGGAATCAATCAATCAATCAATCAATCGTATTTATTGAGCGCTTACTATGTGCAGAGCACTGTACTAAGCGCTTGGGAAGGACAAGCTGGCAACATATAGAGACAGTCCCTACCCATCAGTGGGCTCAAAGTCTAAAAGGGGGAGACGGAGAACAAAACCAAACATACTAACAAAATAAAATGAATAGAATAGTGATGTACAAGCACTTGGGAAGGACAAGCTGGCAACATATAGAGACAGTCCCTACCCACCAGTGGGCTCACAGTCTAAAAGGGGGAGACAGAGAACAAAACCAAACATACTAACAAAATAAAATAAATAGAATAGATAGGTACAAGTAAAATAAATAAATAAATAGAGTAATAAATATGTACAAACATATATACATATATACAGATGCTCAATCAATACGACTGAATGAATGAATACTTCCCAAGCGCTTAGTCCAGCGCTCCGCACACAGTAAGCGCTCAATAGATACGACTGAATGAATGATTGAATAGGTTGCCAACTTGTCCTTCGCAAGCGCTCAGTCCAGCGCTCCTTACACAGTAGGCGCTCAATCAATACGACTGAATGAATACTTCCCAAGCGCTTAGTCCATTGCTCCGCACACAGTAAGTGCTCAATCAATACGACTGAACGAGTGAATGAATAAGCACTTAATCAATACGACTGAATGAATGATTAAACATGTTGCCCACTTGTCCTTCCCAAGCGCTTAGCCCGGCGCTCCGCACACAGTAGGCGCTCAATCAATACGACTGAATGCCATCATCCTAAAATCACATCTCCAAGAGGCTTTCCCATAATAAGCCCTTCTTTCCCCTATCCACCCTCCCCTCTGTGTCTAATAATAATAATAATTATGGTATTTGTTAAGCGCTTACTACTATACTAAGCAGTAGAGTGGCTACAAGCAACTCAGGTTGGACACAGTCCCTGTCCCACATGGAGCTCACAGTCTCAATCCCCATTTTAACAGTGAGGTAACAGACACAGAGAAGTGAAGTGGCTTGCCCAAGGTCACACAGCAGACAAGTGGTGGAGCCGGGATTAGAACCCATGACCTTCTGACTCCCTCGATCGTGCTCTATCCACTACCGCCACGCTGTTTCTCAAGTCTACTTTGCACCCCGACCCCTCAGTACTTACATAGTATTCTTATACTCTACTTTTTTCCCCTCTCTGTAATCTATTTTAATATTTATCTTTTCCTAAATACTGTAAGCTCTTTGTGGGCAGGGATTATGTCTACCAACTCTGTTGTATTGTATTCTCCCAAAGATTTTGTATAGCAGAGAGTGCTCGATAAATACTCATTGATTGATTGATTGATTGATTGATAAACTTTTGGTAGAGTACAATGAAAATAAAAGATACAGTCCCTGATAGGGTGATCACTGGCAATTCTCAAAAATAACAGACACGGAGAAGCATTTAACTTTACATGTGCTTCACTGGGGACGCGATGTAAAATAATGATGCCATAATTATTATTATTATGGTATTTTATAAGTGCTTACCATGTGCCACGCACTTTGATGAAATAGCTGAGTCCATCTGATCCTTGAGGGTCTCCAGGAGCATCCTTGATCACCCCCCCCAATAAAAAAACACATTTATACATACTAGTTCCAGGATCACTCTGTGTCCTTCCCAGGTTCATGTCAAAATGGATGCTGCATCCGTGGAATTTTATAGCAGAAGCCACAGCTGAAGACGGAGAAGCCCTTAAAATAAAAAAGACCAGACATGAAGGTGTCTGGGTGCCGAGCACTGCACTAAGAGAGACAACTGGCCACCCTAATCCTGGGCCCTGTAGAGCTTACGATCTAGTGGGAGACGTGGAGAAAAACACAAACGGATGAATAGTCCCCTAGCAATGAGTTCGAGCTGGAGTATAGTAGATGAAGAGAGTGGATATATTAGTCTTTATTATAATATATTATATTATAATATTATACATTAGTCTTTTAGACTGTGAGCCCACTGTTGGGTAGGGACTGTCTCTATATGTTGCCAATTTGTACTTCCCAAGCGCTTAGTACAGTGCTCTGCACATAGTAAGCGCTCAATAAATACGATTGATTGATTGATTAAATGGAGGGAGGAGTCTCTCCTTGATGCAGAGGGAGGGGCGCAGGCATTAGAGGTTTTTGAGGAGCGGAGTGGTGATGTATTCCAATTGCCATTTTGGGAAGACGATCTGGGGAGCAGAGAGTAGAATAGACCGAAGAGGGGAAGGCTAAGGACGCGGAGGGTCAAAAAAGCAGATGTGAGGATAGCGAGAGGTGGTCCAGGAATAGTAATGATAATAATAATGATGATGGTATTTGTTAAGCACTTACTATGTGCCAAGCACTGTTCTAAGCGCTGAGGTAGATAGAGGGTCATCAGGTTGTCCCACGTGGGGCTCACGGTCTTAATCCCCATTTGACAGGTAAGGCAACCGAGGCACGGGCTTGCCCAGGGTCACACAGCGGACAAGTGATGGGAGCCGGAATTAGAACCCACGACCTCTGACTCCCAAGCCTGGGCTCTTTCCACTAAGCCCCGTTGATTCAGGAAGGAGCAAGCACTCAGCTCCTCCGCTTTTAGCACTTTCCCCCAGTGATTGCTGGACCGCCATTCTGTCAGGGGGTCAGATGCGAAAGAGGGGGGCACTGTCTTGTCAGCCCTGCCCTCCCGCTCCCACCCACTCCTAGATGGGCAGTGGCAACAAGGAAAGGAGGCCGGCGGGAGAGTGCCATAGGTGGATAAATCTGCCCTTTCCTCTCTATCCACACCGCTACCCTGCCCATTCAAGCTCTCATCCTATCCCGTCTGGACTACTGCACCAGCCTTCTCTCTGATCTCCCATCCTCGTGTCTCTCCCCACTTCAATCCATACTTCACGCCGCTGCCCGGATTGTCTTTGTCCAGAAATGCTCTGGGCATATTACTCCCCTCCTCAAAAATCTCCAGTGGCTACCAATCAATCTGCGCATCAGGGCAGAAACTCCTCACCCTGGGCTTCAAGGCTGTCCATCCCCTCGCCCCCTCCTACCTCACCTCCCTTCTCTCCTTCTCCAGCCCAGCCCGCACCCTCCACTCCTCTGTCGCTAATCTCCTCACCGTACCTCGTTCTCGCCTGTCCCGCCATCGATTCCCGGCCCACGTCAACCCCCGGGCCTGGGATGCCCTCCTTCTGCCCATCCGCCAAGCTAGTTCTCTTCCTCCCTTCAAGGCCCTACTGAGAGCTCACCTCCTCCAGGAGGCCTTCCCAGACTGAGCCTCTTCCTTCCTCTCCCCCTCGTGCCCCTCTCCATCCCCCCCCATCTTACCTCCTTCCCTTCCCCACAGCACCTGTATATATGTATATATGTTTGTACATATTTGTTACTCTATTTATTTATTTATTTTACTTGTACATATCTATTCTATTTATTTTATTTTGTTAGTATGTTTGGTTTTGTTCTCTGTCTCCCCCCTTTTAGACTGTGAGCCCACTGTTGGGTAGGGACTGTCTCTATATGTTGCCAACTTGTACTTCCCAAGCGCTTAGTACAGTGCTCTGCACACAGTAAGCGCTCAATAAATCCGATTGATGATGATAAATTTCCAGGTCTGACCTTGAGCGGCCTGATCGCTCGTCCGGCTGGCAGGGACTCTGCTGTGCTTCGGTTCCTGTCGTGCTGAGTTGGTCTGAGACTGGATCCCCTAGAGTGGAAGCTTCTTGTGGACAGGGATCATGTCTACCAACTCTGTTGGGTCATACCTTCCCAAGAGCTTAGTAGAGTGCTCTGAAAGTACTCAGTGAACACGACTGATGGATTGATTGGGTAACCCTGGGAGAAACAAACCAGAGAGATATGGCACAACCCTAAGGGAAACAGCATGGCCTACAGTGCTCCGCAAACAGTAAGCGCCCAATAAATACGATTGAATGAATGAATGAATGGTGGATAGAGCAGGGGCCTGTGAGAAAGAAGGACATGAATAATAAAAATAATAATGATGTTGGTATTTGTTCAGCACTTACTATTTGCTAAGCGCTCTTCTAAGCGCTGGGGTAGATACAAGGGAATCAGGTTGTCCCACGTGGGGCTCACGGGTCTTCATCACCATTTTACAGATGATCACTGAGGCCCAGAGAAGTTAAGTGACTTGCCCAAGGTCACTCAGCTGGCAAGTGGCAGAGCCGGGATTCGAACCCGTGACCAAGCCGGGGCTCTTTCCACTAAACCATGCGACCTGATTACCCTCTATCTATTCCAGCCCTTAAAATAGCTCCTGGCGCATAATAAGCACTTGACTAATGTCATGAAAAGGTGTAATCAGAGAAGCAGCATGGCCTATGGATAGACCACCAGGCTTGGGAGTCAATCAATCAATCGTATTTATTGAGCACTTACTATGTGCAGAGCACTGTACTAAGGGCTTCAGAAGGACCTTCAGAGTCAGAAGGACCTTGTCTGCTGGGTGACCTTGGGTAACTCACCTCACATCTCTGTGCCTCAGTTGCCACACCTGTAAAATGGGGATTACGATTGTGAGCCTGCTGTGGGACCTGGACTGCGTCCAATCTGATTAGCTTGTGTCTACTCCAGGAGTTAGTACGGTGCCTGGCACATAGTAAGCGCTTAACAAATACCACACAAAAAAAATCCTAAGGCAGAATGTGCCATAAGGCAACAACCCACCTAAAGCCACAGCAGGTATGTGGAGCTCAATGAAGTGGGGGGCAAGAGGTGCAGCATACAGCAAAAGTACCTTGAGGGGCGGGAGGAGGTGTGAGCGGGGAAGCGGTGTAGCCTGGTGGATAGAGCACGGGTCTAGGAATCAGAAGGAACTTGGTTCTAATCCCGGCTCTGCCACTTGTCTGCTGTGTGACCTTGGGTAAGTCACTTAACTTCTCTGTGCCTCAGCTACCTCATCTGTTAAATCAAGACAGCTAGTCCCATGAGGGACACAGACTGTATCCAACCTGCGTGGCTCAGTGGAAAGAGCCCGGGCTTTGGAGTCAGAGGTCATGGGTTCAAATCCCTGCTCTGCCTGTTGTCAGCTGGGTGACTTTGGGCAACTTGTCTGTGCCTCAGTTCCCTCACCTGTAAAATGGGGATTAAAACTGTGAGCCCCCCATGGGACAACCTGATCACCTTGTAACCTCCCCGGCGCTTAGAACAGTGCTTTGCACATAGTAAGCGCTTAATAAATGCCATCATTATTATTACCCCAGCACTTAGTACAGTGCCTAGCACATTGTAAATGCTTAACTACCATAAAAAAAGGTGTAATTTGGGGACTTTGAAGACCATATTGATCCACTGTATAATGCCCCAGGATCCCGTGGTCTGCTGGCTTCCTCCCTTAGGATGGGGAGTATGTGGTGGAGGGAGGGAGGAAATCTCAGCCCAGCACAAGATGGGGGTGGTAAGAATCCAAGAATAGGTTTGCCCCTGTCCCCAGAGGAAGGCTCCTGTGCTAATTGATGTGGAAATAAGAAAGAGACGGGGTCTGTAAACAGGCTTCCTCTCCTGCCCCAGGGGCCTGGAGGAGGCCAAGGCCCCCCTCCTTGGGCTTGGTGCCTTTGTCCCCAGCCACTACTGGGTGATGTGGTTTGCGTGGATTCCTTTAGCAGGGCCAAGGCAGCGGAACTTGAAACTTAATTCTTAATTCTCCCCACCAAGCCAGAGAGCTGACCCCGCTACTCTGATACCCAGGAATTTGCTGGTATCCGACTGTAAAAGAGAAGCTTTATGGCCTAGTGGAAAGAGCATGGGTCTCGGAGTCAGAAGGACCTGGGTTCTAAACCCAGCCCTGCTACTTGTCTGCTGTGTGAACTTGGGCTAGTCACTTCCCTTCTCTGGGCCTCAGTTCCCTCATCTGTAAAATGGGGTTGAAGACTGTGAGCCCTGTGTGGGAGAGGGACTGTGTCTGACCTAAATATCCTCTCCCCCTCGTCCCCCTCTCCATCCCCCCATCTTACCTCCCTCCCTTCCCCACAGCACCTGTATATCTGTATATATGTTTGTACATATTTTTTTTACTCTATTTATTTATTTAATTTATTTGTACATATCTATTCTATTTTGTTAGTATGTTTGGTTTTGTTCTCTGTCTCCCCCTTTTAGACTGTGAGCCCACTGTTGGGTGGGGACTGTCTCTATATGTTGCCAATTTGTACTTCCCAAGCGCTTAGTACAGTGCTCTGCACATAGTAAGCACTCAATAAATACGATTGATGATGATTATCTTGTAACTACCCAAGTGCTTAGTGCCTGGCAAATAGTAAGCACTTAACAAATACCACGGTTATTATTATTGTACTCTTTCAAGAGCTTAGTGCAGTGCTCTGCACACAGTAAGCACTCAAGAAATACCACTGAGGATGATCTGGTGAGGGGGAGGGGCAAGGGGACTGTTTCTGCTATATATACATATATATGTATATATGTTTGTACATATTTATTACTCTATTTATTTATTTATTTATCTTACTTGTACATATCTATTCTATTTATTTTATTTTGTTAGTATGTTTGGTTTTGTTCTCTGTCTCCCCCTTTTAGACTGTGAGCCCACTGTTGGGTAGGGACTGTCTCTATATGTTGCCAATTTGTACTTCCCAAGCGCTTAGTACAGTGCTCTGCACACAGTAAGTGCTCAATAAATACGATTGATGATGATGATGATGATGTTAGCTGTGGGTGTACTTCATCCTGTGCTCCCCGGGCAAACCAGCATTTATCTGGTGACCAACATTAAACAGAGGGAGGAACAGCTACTAGGGACCCCTAGCAGAGCTTGATGTAGGCCTGGTTAATAATAATATTATAAAAATAGTTGTGGTATTCGTTAAGTGCTAACTAGTGTATTTGTAAAGCACGGTTCAAAGTACTGGAGTAGATACAAGGTAATCAGGTTGGACACTGTCGCTGTCCCACACGGGGCTCACAGACTTAATCCCCATTTTACAGATGAAGTAACGGAGGCACAGAGAAATGAAGTAATAATAATAATAATAATTACATTTATTAAGCGCTTACTATGTGCAAAGCACTGTTCTAAGCGCTGGGGAGGTTACAAGGTGATCAGGTTGTCCCACGGGGGGCTCACAGTCTTCATCCCCATTTTACAGATGAGGTAACTGAGGCCCAGAGGAGTTAAGTGACTTGCCCAAAGTCACCCAGCTGACAATTGGCAGAGCCGGGATTTGAACGCGTGACCTCTGACTCCAAAGCCCGTTCTCTTTCCACTGAGCCACGCTGCTTCCAAAGTGACTTGCCCAAGGTCACGCAGCAGACATGTGTCAGAGCCGGGATTTGAACCCACATCCCCGACTCCCAGACTTGGGCTCCTCCTACTAGGCCACGCTGCTGGCTCAGCAGAAAACATCTGTGGCCATCACAGACCTGCACCCAGAGGTTCGGGGAACATCCGTCTACCGGAGGCCGTGAGATCCGGTGCTCTGCACACAGTAAGTGCTCAATAAATACGATTGATTGATTGATTGATTCCTGGATTCCATCCCTGGCTCGACAGCCACCTTGATCGGCTGACCCTGGGCACCTCCCTTGACCGCTTGGTGCTTCATTTTCCCCATCTGCAAGAGAGGGGTGTAAAATTGCCCCTCCCCTTGCCCCCTGAAAGAATTTGGGATCTCTGAGCTCTCTGAGATGGTGCTAACAGATGCAGGGAACTGGTGGGCAGCACTGATCCCAGTCTGTGGCGGCCTGAGGGGTTGGGAAGGGCTCCTGACAGGAATAAATGCAATAATAATAACGATGGTATTTGTTAAGCGCTTGCTATGTGCAAAGCACTGTTCTAAGCGCTGGGGAGGCTACAAGGTGATCAGGTTGTCCCACGGGGGGCTCACAGTTTTAATCCTCATTTTACAGGTGAGGGAACTGAGGCCCAGAGAAGTTAAGTGACTTGCCCAAAGTCACACAGCTGACAATTTGTGGAGCCGGGATTTGAACCCATGACCTCTGACTCCAAAGCCTGGGCTCTTTCCACTGAGTCACAGGTCACGAGTTTTGTGGGGGGTTTGGGGAGGGGGGCGAGCCCTCTGGTTGGATTGTGGGGAGTGTTTATCTCTCTCTCAGCCTCTTCCCTGGCCCAGAGGAGTTACGACGTGAACCTATGGATGGAAGAAATCCTTCTGCTGCCTCTATCCAGTTCCCACCAGCCTGGCCAGACTCTGTGAACTGCAAATCCAATCCGTGGTGGTGGGAGGGGGCTCTGGGAGGAGGGGGACCGAGGGAGAGCTGCCTCCCACCTGTCCTTGTCCAGGATAAAAGCAGGGCGAGAAGCCAAACTCTCCAATGCCTCTTTGGAAAACCCTCCGGGAAGGAAGGTGGAGAGAATCGAAGGGTCAAGCGGAGGCGACCGGCCAGGTCCTGGAACTGACCTCTCTTGTTGCTATGTGCTTGAAATGCCGCCTGGAAGATGCTTCAGGTAAGAAAATAGCCCAGATTGGTTGGGGGCTTAACGGAGAAATCCCACAGAAGAGGAAGCATAAAAGGCCACGGTCTGGGGTTCTTGGCTTCGTACAAAAATCTGCTTCACCCTTGGGGCTGCTGTTATAATAATAATAATAATGACAGTATTTGTTAAGCGCTTAGTATGTGCAAAACACTGTTCCAAGCGCTGGGGAGGTTACATGGTGATCAGGTTGTCCCACGGAGGGCTCACAGTTTTCATCCCCATTTTACAGATGAGGTAACTGAGGCCTAGAGAAGTGAAGTGACTTGCCCAAAGTCACACAGCTGACAGTTGGCGGAGCCGGGATTTGAACCCGTGACCTGTGACTCCAAAGCCCATGCTCTTTCCACTGAGCCACGCTGCCCAAGGGGATCTTTTTTCATTTAAAGATAGATTGTAAGCTCACTGTGGGCAGGGAATGTGTTTACCAACTCTGTCATATTGTACTCTCCCAAGTGCTTAGCACAGTGCTCTGCACGCAGTTAGTGCTCAATAAATACCATTAACTGGGAATGCATCTGTTATATTGTTATATTCTCTTAAGCACTTAGTACAGTGCTCTGCAAACAGTAGGCACTCAATAAATGCGATTGATTGAAATTGTCTTCCCTATTTAGACTGCAAGCTCCTTGTGGGTGGGAATCATGCCTATTCATTCATTCATTCATTCAATAGTAAACGTAAAAAGTAAAAAGTAAATAGTAAATGGCACATCGTAAAAGCTTAACAAATGCCATAATTATTAGACACAATCCATGGCCACAAGGAGTTTACAGTCTATGGGGGGAGACAAAAATTAGACTCTAAGATCATTGTGGGCAGGGAGTATTGTGTCTGGTTATTGTTATACTGTACTCTCCCAAGCACTTAGTACAGTGCTCTGCACACAGTAAGTGCTCAATAAATATGATTGAATGAATGGGAAATAGAGTAGGAGGATATGGACATAAATGCCATGGGGCTGGAGTGAGTATCCCAGTGCTTAAGGGGTCCACAGACTAGTGTGTAGTGGACAGGGCAGCTGGGAGAAATGAAGGGTTTAGTCAGGGAAGGCCTCTTGGAGGCAATGAGATTTTAGGAGGGTTTTGAAGGTGAGGAGACTGGAGGACAGTCGTACATGAAGTGGGAGGGAATTCCAGGCCTGAGAGAGGATGAGGCACGTGGGTTTGGGATTTTGTGTTAGGTATATTAAAGCATAGGCAGAAAGGTAAAACATCTGCTACCAATCCGCTACCAAAACATGGCTACCAATCAACCTACACATCAGGCAGAAACTCCTCAACCTCAGCTTCAAGGCTGCCCATCACCTCCCTTCTCTCCTTCTCCAGCCCAGCCCGCACCCTCCACTCCTCTGCTGCTAATCTCCTCACCGTGTCTCATTCTCACCTGTCCCGCCGTCGACCCCCGGCCCACGTCATCCCCCTGGCCTGGAATGCCCTCCCTCCCCACATCTGCCAAGCTAGCTCTCTTCCTCCCTTCAAGGCCCTACTGAGAGCTCACCTCCTCCAGGAGGCCTTCCCAGACTGAGCCCCCTCTTTCCTCTCCCCCTCCTTCCCCTCTCCATCCCCCCCACCTTGCCTCTTTCCCTTCCCCACAGCACCTGTATACATGTATATATATATATTTGTACGTATTTATTACTCTATTTATTTATTTATTTTACTTGTACATATCTATTCTACTTATTTTATTTCGTTAATATGTTTTGTTTTGTTGTCTGTCTCCCCCTTCTAGACTGTGAGCCCACTGTTGGGTAGGGACCGTCTCTCTATGTTGCCAACTTGTACTTCCCAAGCGCTTAGTACAGTGTTCTGCACACAGTAAGTGCTCAATAAATACGATTGATTGATTGATTGATCTGGATTGATTTTCTTGGTCTGTCTTTATTATGATGGCATTTATTAAGTGCTTACTATGTGCAAAGCACTGTTCTAAGCACTGGGGAGGTTACAAGGTGATCAGGTTGTCCCACGGGGGGCTCACAGTCTTCATCCCCATTTCACAGGTGAGGTAACTGAGGCCCAAAGAAGTGAAGTGACTTGCCCAAAGTCACACAGCTGACAACTGGCGGAGCCAGGATTTGAACCCATGAACTCTGACTCCAAAGCCCGGGCTCTTTCCACTGAGTCATACTGCTTCTCTTGTCTTGGACCCTTTAACTCCCAGGACATGCCTCTGGTTCTTTCTTTGCTGCCTTTACTCCCCAGAGAAAGGGGAGGAGGTCAAATTCAATCAATTGATCAATCAACGGTATTTATTGAACACTTACTGTATGCAGAGCACAGTACTAAGGACTTGGAAGAGTATAGTATGACAGAGTTGGTAGACACATTTCATATCTCAGACTGCCCTTTAGTCCACGATAATAATGATAGCATTTTTAAGCACTTACCAGGCACCAAGCACTCTGCTAAGCATTGTATGGATGCACAATAGTCAAAATGGACACAGTGCTTGCCCACATAGAGCTCACAGTCTAAGAGGAAGGGAGAACAGGTTATCTCTTCTTGAATTATAATTGCAGTATTTGTTCAGTTGTTACTCTGTGCTAATCACTGTACTAAGTGCTGGGCAATAATAATAATTATGGTACTCATTAAGCATTTACTATGTGCCAAGCTCTGCTCTAAGCACTGGGGTAGATTCATTAATTCAATCGTATTTATTGAGCGCTTACTGTGTGCAGAGCACTGGATTAAGTGCTTGGAAAGTACAATTCAGCAACAGAGACAATCCCTACAGTCTACAAGCTAATCAGGTTGGACACACACCCTGTCCCACAGCCTTAATCACCATTTTACAGATGAGGTAACCGAGGCCCAGAGAAGCGAAGCCTCTCTGGGCCTGGGGAAAAACCCTAGCTCTGAGCCTGAGTTCTTTTCCGCTTTTCTCTAGGTGTGGAGATGCTCCCGAGTCGACAGGCCACATCCGCCGCCCACCTCACCTTCCTTATAGACGTTGCCAGCGGGAGGTCCCTCCCCCTGTCTGACCCTCCACCCCAGCTCAGGCCCTCTGCCCCCCAGCCCTGCCCCGCAGCATCGTCCTTGCCAGCGCGCATGGAAACCTACATCTTCTTCTGCTGCGACCTGCCTTCCACGTCTCAGCGGTCAGTCCCGGCCGGAGGTACCCCGGGGAGGACTGGTGCCCAAGCCGGGCCTCCGTGGGTGCCCAGGGAGAGCCCGAGAGGGGCTGCCCCCTCTGCCCGGCTCTCGGTTCCAGGGCCTGACATCCAGATGTGCCCCAGCGACCCGGCTAAGGCTAAAGAGGCTTCCTCCAAAGACACAGTCCAGAGGCCCTCTCCCTGGGGCAGGGTCAAGGGCTCCCTGAAAGCGTTATCTTCCTGTGTCTGTGGGCAGAGCGATTAGGCATGGCATGGTGGTGGCGGGCATAGCGTCTGCCAGCCTTGCCCTGGCACGGGCCTCATCTCTGGGGAAGGGCACAGGCTCCAGAGCCCAAGTACCTGAGCCAAGAACGAGCGTGGTAGGTGTCTGAAGCAGCAGCAGCTAAAAACAACCACCACCAAGTTCCCACTCAAAAGCAAACAGGGGTCATCTAATGGAAAGAGCCCTGGCCCAAGAAGCAGACAACCTGGGTTCTAATTCCGGCTCCTCCACTTACCCGCTCTTTGACTCTGGGCAAGTCACTTAGCTGCTCTGTGCCTCAGTTTCCTCATCTGTAAAATGGGGATTCAATACCTCTTCTTCAACCTATTCAGACTGTGAGCCCCATGTGGGACAGGGACTGTATGTGACTTCATCATCATCATCATCAATCGTATTTATTGAGCGCTTACTATGTGCAGAGCACTGTACTAAGCGCTTGGGAAGTACAAATTGGCAACATATAGAGACAGTCCCTACCCAACAGTGGGCTCACAGTCTAAAAGGGGGAGACAGAGAACAAAACCAAACATACTAACAAAATAAAATAAATAGGATAGATATGTACAAGTAAAATAAATAAATAAATAAATAGAGTAATAAATATGTACAACCATATATACATATATACAGGTGCTGTGGGGAAGGGAAGGAGGTAGGATGGGGGAGATGGAGAGGGGGACGAGGGGGAGAGGAAGGAAGGGGCTCAGTCTGGGAAGGCCTCCTGGAGGAGGTGAGCTCTCAGCAGGGCCTTGAAGGGAGGAAGAGATTATCTTGTATCTACTACAGTTCCTGGTATGTAGTAATCTCTTAACAAATACCATTATTATGAATAATAATTACAACAATAGTAATAATGATGAGGATGAGAGTAATAATAAAAAGTACTGTTTTCCTGCCGATCTCCGTCGACAACCGGACATCGGTCCGGGAATCTGAAGGGACTTTAGCTTGCCCCTTGTGTCCACGAGAAGATGGGAGAGAGCCTTCTGCTATCTGTCTTCCGTCTTGCTTCTCTTCTCTTGGTCCCCTGCAAGCAAGAGGAGGAAGCAAGGAGTTTAGGACAGTCCTGAGAAGAGAGTTTTGAACGCCCAAAGCCTTCGGCCTGTCTGCGGGATAGAAATTGGCTATTGTGGAACCAGACACCCGGCCCCGAGGAGTTGCCTCCATGGACACTGGGTGGATTGATTCCCAAACTGGTTCCTGGAGAAAGGATTCTGCTTTGCGGGAGAATGAAATGATCCTGTTCTGCAGCTGGAAAATCCCCCGTTTAACCACCGGATGCCGCCCTGTTCCCAATTTTGACTCCACAGACTGGAATGGCCTGGGCACGTTGGGATGCCGGCCTGGAAAATCCATCAATCAATCAATCAGGAGAATTTATTGAACGGTTGCCGTGTCCAGAACACTGTACTAAGTGTTTAGGAAAGGATAGTACAAGAGCGATGAGAGACGTGGTCTCTACCTCTAACTCATCATCCATCTCAATCAGTTAGTCACTCAACTGTATTTATTAAGTGCTTGCTCTGTGGAGAGCACTGTACTAACCCTTAGGACAACAATAAACAGACACAATCCCTGCCCACAACGAGCTTACAGTCTAGAAGGGGAGACAGACATGAACATAAATAAATAAATGGCTGATATGTACATAAGTGCTGTGGCGCTGCGGGGGAGGATGAATAAAGGGAGCAAGTCAGGAAGATGCAGACATGGCCTGAGCATTTTTGTAGAAAAATGACCCAGGTGGAAGAGTCCACCTCCAGAAGAAGAGTCCAGAAGAGTCTGGAAGAGTCCAGTCCAGTATGGACTGGAGTGGGGAGAGGCAGGAAGCTGGGAGGTCAGCAAGGAGGCTGGTACAGTAATCAAGGCGGGATAAGATAAATGATTGGATTAATGTGGTAGCAACTAGGATGGAAAGGAAAGGGCAGATATCAGCAATGTTGTGAAGGTCGAACAGGATTTAGTGATGGATTGAATATGTGTGTTGAATGAGAGAGAGGCGTCAAGGATAATGCCAAGGTTACAGGCTTGTGAGACAGTGACGGGAAAGCCAGGGGGAAGACAGAATTTGGGTGGGAAGATAAGGAGTTCTGTTTTAGACATATTAAGCTTGAGGTGACGAGTGGACATCCAAGTTGAAGGCAGGAGAAAATGCGAGACTGAGGAGAGGGAGAGAGATCAGGGCTGGAGATGTAGATTTGGGTATTATCTGCATAGAGGTGGTAGCCAAAGCCATGGGAATGAATGGGTCCTCCAAGGAAGTGGGTGTCGATGGAGAATAGAAAGGGACCCAGAATTGAACCCTGAGGGATATCCACAGTTAGGGGGTGGGAAGCAGAGGTGCCCATGAAAGAGACTGAGAATGAGTGGCCAGAGAGCTAGGAGAAGAACCAGGAGAGGACAGTGTCAGTGATGCTGAGATTGGATAGTGTTTCCAGGGGAAGGGGGTGGTCCTCAGTGTCGAAGGCAGCTGAGAGGTCAAGGAGGATTAGAACGGAGTAGAGGCTATTGGATTTGGCAAGAAGATCACTGGTGACCTTTGAGAGGGTGGTTTACGTGAAGTGAAGGGGACAGAAGCCAGATTGGAAGGGGTCAAGGAGAGAATTGGAGGAGAGGAACTTGAGACCATGGGTGTAGGCAACTTGCTCAAGGAGTTTGGAGAGGAATAGTTGGAGGAAGATGGGGAGATAACTGGAGGGAACTGTGGGGTCAAGGGAGGGTTTTATTTTAGAATAAGGGAGACACGTACATGTTTAAAAGCTGTGGGGAAGAATCCATTCAAGAGCGGACAGTTAAAGATGGCAGTTAGGGAGGGAAGAAGGGAGGGGCCAAGTGTTTTGATAAGGTGGGAAGAAGTAGGGTTGGGAGCGAAGGTGGAGGGAGTGGCTTTTGGGAGAAGGCAGGAGATCTCCTCTAGAGATACTGCTGGGAAAGATGGGATAATTGAAGGATGGGGGGAAGGGGGAAAGGGGAGAGGGACTGGTGAGGAATAGGGGAGATTTTAGGGAGATCATGCCTGATGGTGTCAATTTTCTCAACAAAGTAGGTGGCCAGGTTATTAGGGGCAAGGGATGGAGAAGGAGTCTTCTTGCTGCCAACCTCTTGCCCACATCCTACCTCTGGCCAGGAATATCCTCCTTCCTAATACCTGACAGACAATTGCTTGCTCTGCTTTCAAATCCTAGACTGTAAGCTCATTGTGGTCAGGGAATGTGTCTGCTTATTGTTGTATGTTACTTTGCCAAGCATTCACTACAGTGCTCTTCACACAGTAAGCGCTCAATAAATACAAGTGAATGAATGAACTGAAGGCACATCTCCTCCAAGAGACCTTCCCTGACTAAACCTTCCTTTCCTATTCTCCCACTCCCATCTGCATCACCCTGAGTTGCTCCCTTTATTCGTCCCCCTCTTCCAGCTCCACAACACTTACGTACGTATCTGTACTGTATTTATTTATATTAATGACTCTCTCTCCCTCAAGACTGTAAGTTTGTTTTGGGCAGGGAATGTGTCTGTTATATTGTTATACTGTAGTCTCCCAAGCACTTAGTATAGTGCTCTGAACACAATGGGTGCTCAATAAATACAACTGACTGACTGACTACCCACGGGTCTAGTGGAAAGCGGAGGGATGGACAAGGGCTGGGACCTGTCCCAGACACCTTGTCAAAGTCACACTCCTGCCAAGGTGGTCATTAGTCCCGGTTTATATCCAGTCAACTGACAAGGTGGTCATTAGTCCCGGTTTATAACCAGTCAACCAATCAATCATATTTATTGAGTACTTACCATGTGCAGAGCACTTTGCTAAGCACTTGAGAGAGTACAATTCAGCAAAGTTTGTAGACTTGTTCCCTGCCTATAGTAAACTTAGAGTCTAGAGGGGGAGACAGACATTAATATATTCATTTATTGAGCACTTAATGTATACAGAGCATTGTACTCAGTGCTTGGGAGTTGCCAACTTGTACTTTCCAAGCGCTTAGTACAGTGCTCTGCACACAGTAAGCACTCAATAAATATGATTGATTGATTGATTGATTGAGAGAGTACAATACAACAGAACTGGTAGACATGCTCCTTGCCCATGATGAGTTTACAGCCTGGAGAGAGAGACAAATGTTAGTATAAATAAATTATGGGCAGGATTACTTTAGCCCCTCTCAGGGTGGCACCTGGAATACTCTACCAGACTTGACTACAGGAGGGAGAGTTTAGTAGAGGCATAACCATTCCATTCCTAGCTTGGGCAGTGGCTAGCGAGTGGAAGGCAATCTGCTACAAGTCAAAACTCCCCCGTGCTGGGCAGCAGCAGCATGGGAAAGAGTCGAGGGCAGAGACTCATTTACTGCGTGGAAGGAGGCAATGGTAAACCACTTCCATATTTTTACCAAGAAAACTCTATTGGACACACCACCAGAACGATTGCAGATGGAGATGGGGCATTCTGGAAGAGATATGTCCACGGCGTCGCTACGGATTGGAGACAACTCGACGGCATAAGACAAGATATTACTTTAGACTGCAAACTTGTTGTGGTTGGGGAACATGTCTGCTAACTCTGCTGTATTGTACTCTCCCAAGTGCTGAGTTCAGTGCTCTGCACATAGTAAGCTCTCAATCAGTGATACTAATATATGGTATTTGTTAAGTGTTTATTTTGTGCCGGGCACTGTACTAAGCTCTAAGATATAAGCTTCTCAGGTTGGGCACAGTCCCAGTTCCACATGGGGCTCACAATCTTCATAACCCCATTTTACAGATGAGGTAACTGAGGCCCAGAGAAGTGAAGCGACTTGTCCAAGGTCATACAGCAGACAAGTGGCGGAGCCGTGATTAGAACTCAGATCCTTCTGTCGCCTAGGCCCATGCTCTATCCACTAAGCCACACTGCTTAGTGGATAGAGCACCGTTAATGAAGCTAATTGATTGATAAGTGCTGTGGAGCTGAGGGAGGGATGAATAAAATGTGTGAATCCTTAGCTGGTTTCCAGCTAGTCTACACTTTGTCAGCGACCCATCGGGCATCAGTCACCTGTCTGCCCAGTAATTTTTCTTGAACTTCCAACATCCCTCTGCCTCAGCTCCCACGGCTGCCTCTAAGTCCCGCTGCTGGGAACTGAGGTCTGTGTTCAGAGTCCTCTTTGGCTTCGGACATTTGGCCGCGATGTGGAAGGAAAACATTGACCACATCCCCTTCCTGATCCATGTGATGCCATGTGGTTGTCTGTTTGAAACCCTGAACTTGAAGGATTTCTTATGGGGCAGGGGGCCCCAACCCCCCTCTGCTACTCCAGAAACATGGAAAACAGCAGAGCCTAGTGGAAAGAGTGTGGGCCTGGGAGTTAGAGGACCTGGGTTATAATCCCAGCTCACATTTCTGTGCCTCAGTTCCCTCATCTGCAGAATGGGGATTAAATACCTGTGCCCCCTCCAATTTAGAATGTGAGCCCCAAGTGGGACCTCATTCATTCATTCATTCATTCAATTGTATTTATTGAGCGCTTACTGTGTGCAGCGCACTGTACTAAGCGCTTGGGAAGTACAAATCGGGGGGACCTGATTATCTTGTAGCTACCCCAGCATTTAGTGCAGTGCTTGGCACATCGTAAACACTTAATGAATACCACAATTATTATTTTCAACCCTCCCTACCCCCCACAAATACACACATACACGCACACACACACACACACACACACACACTAATAATAACAATGACATTTGTTAAGCGCTTACTATGTGCAAAGCACTGTTCTAAGCGCTGAGGGGGATACAAGGTGATCAGGTTGTCCCACGTGGGGCTCACAATCTTAATCCCCATTTTATAGATGAGGTAACTGAGGCTCAGAGAAGTTAAGTGACTTGCCCCAGGTCACACAGCAGACATGTGGCAGAGAGGGATTCGAACCCACGACCTCTGACTCCCAAGCCCGAGCTCTTTCCACAAAGGTCCTGGTCACACTGGTGCTGCTTACAACTATGAGAAGCAGTGTGGCACAGTGGGTAGCATTCGGGACTGGGAGTCAGAAGGCTGTGGGTTCTAATCCTGGCTCTGTCATTGCTGTGTCTACTGTGGGACCTTGGGTAAGTCACTTCGCTTCTCTATGCCTCAGTTACCTCATCTGTAAAATGGGGACTGAAACTGTGAGCCCCATGTGGCACAGGGACTGTGTCCAACCCAGTTTGCTTATTCCCTCCACAGTGCTTAGTATGGTGTCTGGCACCTAGTAAGTGCTAAACAAATAGCATTATTATTATTATTATTATTATTATTATTAACTCAGAATGAGCCATGGAAACTTGGGCCACCACCATTGCCACTGCAAGTTCTGGACATTCCACAGAAAACATTTATAGTACAATGATAATAATAATAATGATAATAATAATAATAATAATAATGGCATTTATTAAGCACTTACTATGTGCAAAGCACTGTTCTAAGTGCTGGGGCAGTTACAAGGTGATCAGGTTGTCCCTCGTGGGGCTCACAGTCTTAATCCCCATTTTACAGATGAGGTCACTGAGGCCCAGAGAAGTTAAGTGACTTGCCCAAAGTCACACAGCTGACAAGTGGCGGAGCCAGGATTTGAACCCGTGACCTCTGACCCCAAAGCCCGGGCTCTTTCCTCCGAGCCACGCTGCTTCTGGAACATGTAGTATATGTGATCCCAACCTGTCGCTTCCAGGTGGGCAAAGGGGCATCCAGGGCCCCTAAGTCCACCGGGATCCTCCCAAGTCCAGCCCTTCCACCCGCCACCTGCAATTCCAGCTCCTTCCCTAGTTTTCAGAGGAAGGCAGAATGCCTTTCCCGCCCTGCCTAACCGCCCCCTAAACCTCTGCTCAACTTGGAACGACCACTCAGCCCCCCTCACCCTCCCCAAGGCCCCGTCCCCACCCTGCCCCGGCACTGTCTCTTCGATTTACCAGAAACTCCCTGAGAGAGGAACTGATCTGGGAAGTTTCCTTGGAGGAGGGGGAGAGCCAGAGGCCAGGCAAAGGACCCCAGGGCCACCCCCCCAAGGATCCAGGAGCACCAAGGGACCAGAGAACTTTGGCATCCCGATCCCTCGGATCCATCCCCCAGATGGGGGGCATCCAGGCAGGGACACACCTAAACAGCAATAGCCTAGCGGAAAGAGCCCGGGCCTGGGAATCAGATAACCTGGGTTCTATTCTCAGCTCTGAAACTTGCCTTCTGTGTGACCTTGGGAAAGTCACTTCACTTCTCTGCACCTCAGTTTCCTCAACTATGAAATGGGGATTCACTCACCTGTTCTCCTTCCCTTCCCTCTACACATCCGCCAAGCTAGCTCTCTTCCTCCCTTCAAAGCCCTATTGAGAGCTCACCTCCTCCAAGAGGTGATCATTCAATCAATAAATGCGATTGAATGAATGAATGAATGAAAAGAGGTCTTCCCAGACTAAGCCCCCTTTTTCCTCTCCTCCTCCCCATCCCCTTGCCCTACCTCCTTCCCCTCCCCACAGCACTTGTACATATTCGTACAGATTTATTACTCTATTTTACCTGCACGTATTTACTATTCTATTTATTTTGTTAATGATGTGCATATAGCTTTGATTCTATCTGTTCTGACGATTTTGACACCTGTTTACATGTTTTGTTTTGTTGTCTGCCTCCGGCTTCTAGACTGTGAGCCTGTTGTTGGGTAGGGACCGTCTCAATATGTTGCCAGCTTGTACTTCCCAAGCGCTTAATACAGTGCTCTGCACACAGTAAGCGCTTATTAAATACAATTGAATGAATGAATGAATGAAGTTGGATCGTGAGCTCCACTGTGGTGCAGGGACTGTGTCTGAGCTGGTTAGCTTGTATGTGCCCCTGAGCTTAAAACAGTGCTTGACACACAGTAAGTGTTTAATAAATACCATTGAAAAAAATCCTAGGCAGGTAGTTCTGATGCTCCCTATTTTCCTTTACCCCCAGAACTGCCCTTCCCAGGCCCCTCACTCCCTGCCCTCCAGGGACTGTCCTGAAAAAGGAGGGCTGGTCCCAACCAGCAGTGGTGGTCCCTTCCCCTCCCCTAGTAGAGGGTCCCCCAGAAAATCTTGTGCCTCATTCCCCCTCTAGACTGTAAGCTCATTGTGCTCAGGGAACACATCTACCAACTCTGCTATGTTGTAGTGATAATAAAGATAATGGCATTTATTCTCTGTCTCCCCCTTCTAGACTGTGAGCCCACTGTTGGGTAGGGACTGTCTCTATATGTTGCCAACTTGTACTTCCCAAGTGCTTAGTACAGTGCTCTGCACACAGTAAGCGCTCAATAAATACGATTGATTGATTGATTGATTAAGCGCTTACTGCATGCCAAGCACTATTCTAAGCACTGAGATAGATACAAGATAATCAGGTTGGACACAGCTCCTGTCCCGCATAGGGTTCACAATCTTAATCTCCATTTTACAGATGAGGTAACTGAGGCATAGAGAAGTTAAATGACTTGCCCAAGGTCACATAGCAGACATGTAGTGGGACTTGCTAGGGATGCGGTGCCATTGACCAGAGGTCCCCCAAGTTTCCTGGGGAGGCCCACCCCTCCTTCCTGGTGTTCTTGGGAGCCGGGACCCAGTGACCTTCCAGCTTTCCTGACCCTTGGAGGCCCAGCTGTGATGACTGTAAACAGCCTCAGCCCTCTCCCTCTCCCTCCCTCTTCCCTTCTCCCCTCCTCCTCCCCCCAGAGAGCGTGCTTGTCTCTCCCAGAGGAATCTGGCCAGACTGGGACACCAGAAGGGCAGCGACTCTGACCCTTGCCCGTCCTCTGCCCGGCCGGAGCGTTCCACCTGGAGAGTCGGGGGCTGCCTGGCGATGCCTCTTAGCTTGCCCCATTTTCAAGATTGGGAAACTGAGGCTCGGAGTTGGGCTGGGGAACAACCACCTGTCAGGGCAGGACAGGGCAGCGTGGCTCAGTGGAAAGAGCCAGTGGAAAGAGAACAGGCTTGGGAGCCAGAGGTCATGGGTTCAAATCCCGGCTCCGCCACATGTCTGCTGTGTGACCTTGGGCAAGTCACTTAACTTCTCTGGGCCTCAGTTACCTCATCTGTAAAATGGGGATTAAGACTGTGAGCCCCACGTGGGACAACCTGATCACCCTGTATCCTCCCCAGCGCTTAGAACAGTGCTTTGCACATAGTAAGCGCTTAACAAATGCCTATTATTATTATTATTAGCTAGAAAATCCACATGCCCTGGCTCCTCCTGGCGAACTTCAGCCGCCTCGACCCCCTCACTCCTCCACTGCAGCTGAATGGGTTGAGAGGTTTGGGAGGTTCGCTGTGGGCAGGAAACGTGTCTGTGATATTGCTATATTGTGCTCTCCCAAGTGTTTAGTACAGTGCTCTGCACGCAGAAAGCGCTCAATAAATACCACTGATTGATTAGGGGCTCAGCTGGCTCCCGGGTTAGGGTCCCTCCAGGTCCTGAGGCAGGTTCAGGGGCTAAGGGGCCCCAAGGCCCAGCACGGCAGGGACACGCGCTCACCGAGTCTATATTTAACCAGGCCAGTCAGGGACCCGGTGGGGGAGAGTGGGGGGCGGGTGGGGGGAGGAGAGAGTCGAGAGAGGCACAAAGCGTCTCTTGGCTGGCGCTGGGAGCCTGTCTGGGTGGAGCTGACGCAAAGCTGTTCCTGAGGGCCCGGCCTGCCAGATCCTTCAGCCACAGAGGTCACCTTGGCGCGAGGGCCAGCAGAGAAGAAGGCCAGACCAACGGCTTCCCCCTCCTCCAAACCCTCCCGATCAGAGGCACCTGCTCCTTCTCCTTTCCTCCAGTTGGTCCCGGCTTCGTCCCCCCAAACCCCTCTCGGACAACTGGGCGAAGGCCCTGATTCTTCCCTGAGCCACTGGGGTGTCTGGACAAGAGCTGGGGATGAGAGCAGGGTGGAAGTGAGCAGTTGCTGGCTTTCCTTTTTTTATGGCATTTGTTAAATACTTACTATATACCAGGCACTGTATTAATAATAATAATAACGATGGCATTTGTTAAGCGCTTACTATGTGCAAAGCACTGTTCTAAGCACTGAGGAGGACACAAGGTAATCAGATAGTCCCACGTGGGGCTCACAGTCTTCACCCCCATTTTCCAGATGAGGTAACCAAGAAGTTAAGTGACTTGCCCAAAGTCACACAGCTGACAAGTGGCAAAGCCGGGATTTGAATTTATAACCTCTGATTCCCAAGCCCGTGCCCTTTCCATTGAGCCACGCTTCTTCCCTGTATTAAACACTGAGGTAGTCAGCTACAAATTAGTCAGGTTGGACACAGTCCACATAATAAAAATAATAGTAATTATAATATTTAAGTACTTATTATGTGCCAAACACTATACTAAGCACTGTGGTAGACACAATATAATTGGCTCTCACATGGGGGTCACTTTCTAAATTGGAGGGAGCACAGGTATTTAATCCCCATTTTGATGAGGTAACCATGGCACAGAGAAGTTAAGTGACTCGCCCAAAGTCACACAGCTGACAAGTGGCAGAGCCGGGATTTGAATTTATGACCTCTGATTCCCAAGCCCGTGCTCTTTCCATTGAGCCATGCTGCTTCTCTGTATTAAACACTGAGGTAGTCAGCTATAAATTAGTCAGGTTGGACACAGTCCACATAATAAAAATAATAGTAATTATAATATTTGTTAAGTACTTATTATGTGCCAAACACTATACTAAGCACTGTAGTAGACACAATATAATTGGCTCTCACATGGGGGTCACTTTCTAAATTGGAGGGAGCACAGGTATTTAATCCCCATTTTGCAGATGAGATAACTGAGGTACAGAGAAGTGAAGTGACTTGCCCAAGATGACCCAACAGACAAGCGGCAGGGCTGGAATTGGAACCCAGGTCCTTCTGACTCCAAGTCCCGTGCTCCCTCTGCTAGACCACATTGCTTCTCAATCAATCAATCAATCAATCAATTGTATTTATTGAGTGCTTACTATGTGCAGAGCACTGTACTAAGTGCTTGGGAAGTACAAGTTGGCAACATATAGAGACGGTCCCTGCCCAACAGTGGGCTCACAGTCTGGAAGGGGGAGACAGAGAACAAAACCAAACATATTAACAAAATAAAATAAATAGAATAGATATGTACAAGTAAAATAAATAAATAGAGTAATAAATATGTACAAACATATATACACGTGCTGTGGGGAAGGGAAGGAGGTAAGACGGGTGGGATTGAGAGGTGGACGAGAGGGAGAGGAAGGAGGGGGCTCAGTCTGGGAAGGCCACCTGGAGGAGGTGAGCTCTCAGTAGGACCTTGAAGGGACAGTACTAGAAGGGAAGCTTCTCCTATTGAATGCTTACTCCGTGGAGAGCACTGTGCTAAATGCCTAGGAGAGTATAATAGAATTAGTGGACATGATCCCTGCCCTCGAGGAGCTTATAGTCTGGCTGCGGAGACAGAGACCCCTGCTGAGATCCCTGTCCTCCCTCCCCAACGGGACGATGGCCACGCCTGGGTCTCGGGGATCGGCTGCGGGGTGGCGGCTCCCCTTCGGGTCGTGCTTTCTCCAAGGTCAGCCAGAGCTTGGAGAGCTCTTCAGAGGAAAGGGGGGCTTTGGGGGACTGGCCGGGCCTATGTTGTGAACCGGCTCTGGCGGGGGCAGACCCCCCGGAAACCAAGGAGGGTTTGCTGTGGCCAGGGCCTGCGGATCCCTCAGAAAATGGCTCTCTGTCGGCCGCTCCTGAGTCCCAGAGAGGGGAATGCCCAAGGCAGACCCTCTAAATGCCCCATCTTTCAGGGTCCCTAGGCTCCTCGCTCTCTCAACTGTATTGTCCCCTTCCTAGAGTTTCATACAAGTGCTAGGCACAAAGCCAGCACTCAATAAATAAATAATACCACTGATTGATTGGCTGATTGAGTGATTGATTGATTGATAGGCCTCCCAGGGCAGAATATGGGCTCATCCTAACTCCTAGGTCTCTTCTTCCCTCGCCCATTCAGGGGTTCTGCTGGGAGTGAGGCCGTGCCCTGGGACATACCAAATGATAACCTGTTGGAGCGTTTCCTGGATATCAGCCTCCCTTCTGGATAGGATCTGGTCTGGGCTGGCTGCAGTTAACCAGTCAATCATATTTATTGAGCACTTACCATGTGCAGAGCACTGTACTAAGTACTGCACTAAGCATAGTACTAAGCACTATGCCCTGCTAAGAAGCAGCATGACCTAGTGGATAGAGCATAAGCGTGGGAGTCAGAAAGAGCTGCGTTCTATTCCTGACTCTGCCACTTGTCTGCTGTGTGACCTTGGACAAGTCACTTCTCTGTACCTCGGTTACCTTTGTTATGGTATTTGTTAAGCATTCACTATTGTCTGGCACTGTACTAAGCACTGGGGTCGAGACAAGCTAATCAAGTTGGACGCAGTCCCTGTCCCACATGGAGCTCACAGTCTCAGTCCCCATTTTACAGCTGAGGTAACTGAGGCCCAGAGAAGTGAAGTGACTTGCCCAAGGTCACACAGCTGACAAGTGGTTCAGCGTGGCTCAGTGGAAAGAGCCCAGGCTTTGGAGTCAGAGGTCGTGGGTTCGAATCGCGGCTCTGCCACATGTCCGCTGTGTGACCTTGGGCAAGTCACTTCACTTCTCTGAACCTCAGTTACCTCATCTGTAAAATGGGGATTAAGACTGTGAGCCCCACGTGGGACAACTTGATCACCTTGTATTCCCACCCAGAGCTTAAAACAGTGCTTTGCACATAGTAAGCACTTGACAAATGCCATCAAAAAAAAAAAGTGGCTGAGTAGGGATTAGAACCCAGATCCTTCTGACTCCAGGCCTGTTCTCTATCCATTCTGACATGTTGCTCCTCAACTGTAAAATGGGGATTAAGACGGTGAGCCCCATGTGGGACATGGATGGTGTCCAACCTGATTGTCTTTTATCTACCCTAAATGCTTAGTACAGCGCCCGGTAAATGTAATTTTAAAAAATGGAGTTTGTAGTCTCCAGACCTTTGCGGGCACCAGACTCCGTCTCCTTAATTGAAAGTTTCAGGATCAGGACTTCAGGTTCCAAATGATGTTAGCACATTAGGGGTGGACTGAGTTCCGACTGACCTTAACCATTTACCTCTCACCCTTAAACCCAATCCTCACCCCAGCCCCTGTCCCAGCCCCGAGCCCGTGCAATGGACATTGTTGGCTGGGCCTGCCGTTTGGGTGCCGTTGAGACTGGGGGTTATTCTGGTCAGTCTGTGCCCATAGTGCTCTGCCTGGGGTTCATCAGCCCTGCCTCTGGGTCCCCAATCTTGCCCCAGGAGTGCTCCACATGTCATCTCTCAAGTAGGCATCTCCCTACCCCAGTCCCACTGAGGAAAGCCCAGAGAGCAATCCTGAAAGTCATCAGGGGATGGGCTGAGTGGCCTCGGGGTCTCAGAGTTAGCCGGCCCTTGCAGCCTCGGGCAATCAATCAATCAATCAATCGTATTTATTGAGCGTTTACTGTGTGCAGAGCACTGTACTAAGTGCTTGGGAAGTACAAGTTGGCAACATATAAAGACAGTCCCTACCGAACAGTGGGCTCACAGTCTAAAAGAGTGGGATCACAGTCTAAAAGGCATTAAGTACAGTGCCCTTCAAACAATAAGTGCTTAAGATTAAGAAATAATAATAATGTTCATATTTGTTAAGTGCTTACTATAAGCCAAGCACTGTTCTAAGCGTTGGGATAGATACAAGGTTATTAGGTTGTCCCACTTGGGGCTCACGGTCTTGATCCCCATTTTACAGATGAGGGAACAGAGGCACAGAGAAGTGAAGTGACTTGCCCAAAGTCACACAGCTGACAAGTGACGAGAAGCAGCATGGCTCAGTGGAAAGAGCCCGGGCTTTGAGTCAGAGGTCATGGGTTCAAATCCTGGCTCCGCCAATTGTCAGCTGTGTGACTGTGGGCAAGTCACTTCACTTCTCTGGTCCTCAGTTCCCTCATCTGTAAAATGAGGATTAAGTCTGTGAGCCCTCTGTGGGGCAACCTGATCACCTTGTATCCCCCAGCGCTTAGAACAATGCTTTGCACATAGTAAGTGCTTAACAAATACCATTATTATTATTATTATTAAGTGGCAGAGCCGGGATTAGAACCTACGACCTCTGGCTCCCAAGCCCGGGCTCTTTCCACTAAGCCATACAGTTACTATTATGACTGCTCCTGCCCCATCATCCCCTCCCTCTTCCAACTCACTGCTCGCTGTAGGGGCTTGCGTTGTTGGGAGTTGGCTTGCGGTCCGGGCTCTGCATACTTAAGCCCCAGGATGTTGGGTGATGACCCCACCCCTACCTCAGCCTGCTGCTCAGGCCCCCCACAAATAGCCCAAAGGAGGGAGTGAGTCACAGGGGCTGGAAATAGCCCTGTCTCATAGACAGCCCTTCCCGGGGGAGTGCACAAGGGACAGGGACGGATGCAGATCTAATGGCTGCCCATCAGACTGCCCAGACAGGGGGCAGGACGAGATCCCTTTGGAGGATCCCTTTCAGGCTGGGCAGGGCCGGGAGGGTGGGGACGGAGGTGGTCCTTCAGGCCGTGGGGACCCACTGCTGTGGAGGGCGAAAGTGGGATTGCTGGGGAGGGAAGGGCTTGCTGGATAGGAGTTGGAAGATGGGTGGCACCAGGGAGAATCAGGAGGAAGGAAAAGGCCATTCAGTAGGCAAGAGTCAAAGCCTCCTCAGAGAGATCCCTGGGGGGGCAGAGCGGCCCTGTGCTCCTGAGAAGACTCACAGATATTAGGAAGCTGACACTCTCTTTAGGCCCCCTCCCAGAGGTGGTCGCTGCTAAATGCCACCTTGTCTACCTCCCGGCCTGTCCTCCTGGACCATCCTCTGCCATTCCCAGGAGAGGGGATGAGGGGATTGATTGATTCATTCAAGTGAACTGGAGTCTGGGCGAGGGGCCTGTTGCGGTGGCTGGGGTTGGGGGTTTGAGGTAGGGCCCAGGATCCCTCCCCATGACCCAGTCAGCTCTTCCCACCAGACCCCTTCCTCTCTAGTCAATCCCCAAACCAGCAGACGGCAGACGACAGTGGTTACAAATAATTTATCAGGAAGCCACCAGAGAAATCCCATCTATATACAAACGCAACTCCAGCTCCAGGCCCCTGTTCCTCTGGTCCTCCCCAAGCACCCCCTAGGCCAAGGGGCCACTCCCATTTCCTCCGGGTCAGCCTGCAGGCCTCCTGCCCCTCTGGTTGTCCAGCTCCATGGGGCCTCATCCGCCTCCCCAACCACCCAAGCCTGGGGCAGCTCGGGACTGGACTTCTATTCACAGGGTCAAGATTTTGTCCTCGAGGCTCTGGCCTGGCCCAGGGCCGTTTCTGGGCAACCGGCCCCCTCTTTCCTTCCCACGACCCGGCAGCCCCATATCTCCCTTTTTCCATCCCCTCTCTCCCTACACTGGGGACAGATGAGGTCTCGCTCCTCCCCAGGGCCAAGGTCTTAGGGTAGCAAAGCCTTCTCTGACCATTTTCTTCATCTGTCATGCCCCCAAACCCCCATGATGCTGCAGGGAATGGACAAACCAAATGCTCTGGTGACTCGATGACAGCATCTGGGCCACTGGTTTCCTGTGCCCCTCCCCACCTCCCCCCGTCCCACTCCGACGCGGACTTCCTGGCCTGAGGACTCTCTTGCCACGGCTGTGGCTTGCAGTTCCTTGGTTCCCCAAGGATAACAATCAGCTTTAAGGTGTCTCCCCAGGCTGGAACTCAGCCTCAGCTCTGAGACAAGCTGGAGCCACACTGGCAGTAGGACCTGCTCCTGGGGACCTGGGCTGGGAGGAGGGCAAAGGGAAACAGAGTAGGACTCGACCCCCCTGACCCCGGGCCCACCTCCCCGGCCTCCTGGGGTCCCCACCAAGGGCTGCAGGAAGGTGGAGGGGGCCGGGAGTTGAGGACTGGGGAGGAGCCGATGGATCTGGAAGTCACAGTCAGAGGCAGGGAAGACAAAGATGGTGGCTTAGTTGACCCGGAGGAGGCTGTGGGGGTGGGGAGGGAGACACCCTGGGCTGGCCCAGTGAGGGGCTTCTCAGATTTTGATCTCAGTCCGGAAGGTCTGCTGCACGTGCTCTGGATGCGGGTGGCGCCGGGCCCGGACGGTGAGGGTCCCGTCCTCCCCCAGGGCCGAGGTCACTGATGTAGGGTCCACATCTTCAGGAAGCTGGCACTTATGGGTGAAAGTGTTCATGACCGTCCCGTCCGTGGCCAGCTGGGTCAGAGGGAGATGGAGGAGAGGGTCAGATCAGCCTCTGCCACCTCCCTGTCCCCGGGCTCCGGCTGCCCTCCTTCCTGCCCCCAATGGGTCCTATGGGGGGTTCAGCAGGGGCCAGAGAGAGGGCAGGGACCCCCAGGGATCCGTGCCCACACTGTCCCCCCCCTTTCTTGGGGGCCTGGCCTGCTGCCTAAACTATCCCGCCTTTGTGATCCAATCCCAGGCAGGATTAAGAGCCCCTCCCCCAACCAAGCCCCTCTCCATATCGCCCCCCACAGCCCCTCTGGCTCCCCCATTAACTGCTTCCCCCCCCACATTGGGAAGCCTGGATGGAAAAAGGAGGGGAGAGGGGTGCAGAAGCTCATTTCTGGACGATCGCCACCCACCCATCTCTCCTCTCCAGAGCCAGAGAGGTGGGCAGGGGAGATTCAGACAGTCTCCAGAGCTGGGCCGCCCCTCCCTGTGGCCATGGGCCAGGACATAGTGTTCCAGAGGTGGAAGCACAGTGTATGAGTCATGCTCTCCCTCCTGTCTGCCCATCCGCCGGCCATTAGGCAGCAGGGCTGGCCCTTCAGCCTGGAGCCCTCTGAAGGGACTACCCCCACCTGAGGAGCCCCTTCCACCTCCCCACCCCGGCCCACCCTCCATTCCGCCCAGCCTGGAGGATGGAGCCCAGGATCCTAGAGCCACAGAGCACGTCTCTCAGCCTAGAGACTCTCACCCCAAGAGCCTTTCTTCCACCCCAGGCCCACCGGGCAGCAAAACAGAGCTCTCCTGACTGCACACAACACTCAGAGGACCTTGGGAGCTGCACCCTGAAACAGGGGCACAGACCCAAGAAGCCCTGTGATGTTCAGAAGGCCGGTGGTGGCAGGTACAGGGGGTGGGGATTAGGGGATACCTGTGGCCCCGGGGTGCATCTGTAGCCATACCACCCTGAACACACTTGATCTCATCTGGTCTTGGAAGCTAAGCAGGGTCAGGCCTGATTTGTATTTGGAAGGGAGACTGCCAGGGAATACCGGTCGCTGTAAGCTTCCTCTAGCTCTGTGACTTTGGGCAAGTCACTTCACTTCTCTGTGCCTCAGTTACCTCATCTGTAAAATGGGGATTAAGCATCTGGAAAGCGGGGATTAAGACTGTGAGCCCTCTGTGAGGCAACCTGATGACCTTGTTTGTATCTCCCCGAGTGCTTAGAACAGTGCTTGGCACGTAGTAAGCGCTTAATGAATACCATCATTGTAAATACAAATGAATGAAGACTGTGAGCCCACTGTTGGGTACGGACCGTCTCTATATGTTGTCAACTTGTACTTCCCAAGCGCTTAGTACAGTGCTCTGCACACAGTAAGCGCTCAAAAAATACGATTGAATGAATGAATGACTGTGAGCCCCCCGTGGGACAACTTGATCACCTTGTAGCCTCCCCAGCGCTTAGAACAGTGCTTTGCACATAGCAAGCACTTAATAAATGCCATTATTATTATTATTATTAAACTCATCTTTTAGGCTGTCAGCTCATCCTCTAGACTGCTCATTGTGGGCAGGGAACGTGTCTACCAACTCTCTCATATTAATAATAATAATAATAATGACATTTATTAAGCACTTACTATGTGCAAAGCAGTGTTCAAAGCGCTGGGGAAGTTACAAGGTGATCAGTTTGTCCCACGGGGAGCTCACAGTCTTAATCCCCATTTTACAGATGAGGTAACTGAGGCACAGAGAAGTTAAGTGACTTGCCCAAAGTCACACAGCTGACAATTTGCGGAACTGGGATTTGAACCCATGACCTCTGACTCCAAAGCCCGTGCTCTTTCCACTGAGCCATGCTGCTTCTTCTTATTTTGTATTCTCTCAAGTGTTTCATGCAGTGCTTTGCACGCACCACTGATGGATGCATTGATGAGGGGAGCCCAGCTGGGCTGGAACCCCGGGAACCTGACTGGAGGCTGGGTTTGGCTTTGGGATGTCAGACTGGAGGCTCTCCCCCTTCTCCCGACGCCCCTGGGTTAGGGGTTTCCCTGGTCCTCTTCCCGGCTAGGGAGGCTCCCAAGATCTTACTCCAGACCAGAGGTCCGAGGAATAACCCCGGGACCGCTGCCACCTCCCCGCTCCTGCTGCTGTACCCCTACTTTCCCCCAGTCCTGGGTTTTACCCAGCAAAATTTAAAGCTGTAGGGAGGTGAGGCACCCGGCAGGACTGAGATGCAGCCTCAAGCCCTATAATTGGAATAGTAATAATAATAACATATTATTATATTGTTACCTGTTAAGCATTTACTCTCTACCAAACAATGTTCTAAGCGCTAGGGTAGATACAAGATAATCAGGTTGGACATAGTCTCTGTCCCACTCAGGGTTTCTAGTTTAAGTAGGAGGGAGAACAGGTATTGAATTCCCATTTTCCAGAGGAGAAAACTGAGGCCCAGAGAAGTGAAGTGAGTTGCCCCAGGTCACACAGCAGACAAGAGCAGAGTCGGGACTAGGACCCAGGTCCTCTGGCTCTCGGGTCCGTGTTCTTTCCATTAGGCCACACTGCTGTCACAGGGTACTGGTCATCAGTTTGTGGAGGTCAGGGGGTATGCCCTCACACCCCTTGGAATCACTGGGGAGACATCAGAGGGAGCCGCTTCCCAACTCCTCTGCTGCCAGGATGCTTTGGGGGATGGGAAAAGCAGAAAAAGGAGGAGGAGGGATTAACACTGGGGTGACCTAGAGGCTACCCCCTTCCTGGGGTGTGAAGATCGAAGAGGCATCTAAGGGGCCCGCATCCAGGAGTCCGTCTTTACAGGGACAGGGCAAGTGGACCAATCTAAGGTAAGATAGAGGCAGAACCCACCATATTGTCAGGAGGGAGGAGAAGTGGGAAAATGAGAAGCATTGTGACAGTGGAAAGTGCACAGGCCTGGGAGTTAGAGGACCTGGGTTCTAATCCCAGCTCTGCTACTTGCCTGCTCTGTGACTTTGGGCAAATCACTTCACTTCTCTGGGCCTCAGTTCCCTCTTCTGTAAAATGGGCATTAAATGCCCGTTCTCCCTCCTACTTCAACTGGGAGTCCCACATGGGACAGGGACTCTATCTGTCCTTATTATCCTGTATCTACCTCAGTGCTTAATATAGTACTACATGTATAGTCAACACTAAACAAATACCATAAAAAAACAAAACAAAACAAAAAAACAACTCCCTCTACACTCTGGTCCAGTTGTGTCTCCCATTCCCTTCCTCCTCTCTCTTCATCTTCCTCCCTCAGGCTTGCCTCCCCTCCTCTCCCTCCCTTCTGCTTCTTCTCTCTTTCTCTCACTTCCCCTGCTTCTCTTTTCCTCTCTGTCCCATCTTCTTCATCCTAGGAAGGAGGAGTCTCCAGAAAGGGGAGAAGGGAAGTCAGTACAGGAAATCACACTAGGAATTTAACAACAATAATAATGATAATGATAACGACGGTATTTGTTAAGCACTTACTATGTATCAAGCACTGTTCTAAGTGCTGGGGTAGAGACGTGCTAATCAGGCTGGACACAGTCCCTGTCCCACATGGGGCTTACCGTCTTAATCCCCATTTTACGGATGAGGTAACTGAGGCCCAGATAAGTGAAGCGACTTGCCCACAGTCACACAGTAGACAAGTGGTGGAGCCTGGATTAGAACCCAAGTCCTTTCGATTCCCAGACCCACGGTCTATGTATTAGACCACACTGGTTGGAATGATGAGGAGGGCAAGTCAAGTGAGGGTGGCAAGAGAGGTGAGTTTATAATGACTCAGGCTTGGGAAGGGAGGGAGGGTCACGGGGGCAGAGGTCGGGGGGGGGGTGTCGTAGGTGCAAGGGACCCCCTAGGCCTTGGGGGCAGCAGAGCTGGAGGGTCCTGGGGAAAGCAGCCGGAGAGCACTCACCTTCTCAGCTCGCACCTCGATCTGGTTGTTGGAGGTGGTGACGATGATGTCCTCGGGGGAGAAGTCACTCACGTCAACTGCAAACTGGTAGGTGTCCCCCAGGGCCTTGATGTTGCCAGTGTTCCCAGTTCGGGCTATGGGGGAGGGGGCAGAGTGAGGAGGGCGTGGGGTCCTGGGACTCATGCCCCCTTCCCAGGACAGGGCCCCTGGCATCCACCTCTCCCTGTCCCGCAGCCCCTGGCCTCCCTGGCTCCCTTGGCCCTGCCTGGGCCCCCCTTTGCCCCATATCATCCCCTGGTTCCCTTGGCCCCCCTGCTCTGGCTCAACCACTGGCTCTCTCCCCTGCCCGGTTGGCCCATGGCTGCTCTGCCCACTCAGTTTTCCCACACCTCGCTCCCTGCCTCCACCCTGGCTCGTAGGGTTTGCAAGGCTCTGTGCTTTCTCGTCCATCTGTGGGAGAGACCAGCTGCCCCTCCAAGCTTCCTCCTCCTCCTCCTCCTCCTCCTCCTCCTCCTCCACCTGAGCCCCAAACACCCTCAGGCCTGGGGCCAGCCAAGATGCTCAGGACTGCCCGCTTCCCATCCTTTGCCCTCAGCCAACTTGGTCCTCCACAAGAGCCCAGCAGCCAGACAAAGCCAGCCCTCTCCCTGTGTGCAGCTGGCGCGCCTGCTCACCCCACCCTGGGGGCCTCCGCTGGCTGAATCCAGCTCTGTAGTCCAGAGACACCCTCCAACCTCTTGTCCCTCTCGCCTTTTGCATCCTGTTCCTACCCCTAACTCCTGCCCCTCGCCTCCTGCCTCTCCCTCCTCCTGCCCCTCGAGTCTTCTGCCCCTTTGACTTTCTGCCCCTCCATCTCCTGCCTCTCCTAATAATGATGATAATAATGGTATTTGTTAAACGCTTACTATGTGCCAGGCACTGTACTAAGCGCTGGGGTGGATACAAGCAAATCAGGTTGGATACAGTCCCTTGTCCCACATGGGGCTCACAGTCTCAATCCCCGTTTTACAGATGAGGGGGCTTGACACCCGTCTACTTGTTTTGTTTTGTTGTCTGTCTCCCCCTTCTAGACTGTGAGCCCACTGTTGGGTAGGGACTGTCTCTGTATGTTGCCAACTTGTACTTCCCAAGTGCTTAGCACAGTGCTCGGCACACAGTAAGCGCTCAATAAATATGATTGAATGAATGAATGAAGCGACTTACCCAAGGTCACCCCTGCCCCTCCCATCTCCTGTCTCTCCTACCTTCTGCCCCTCCGGCCTTCCTGTCCCTCCAGCTTTCTACCCCTCCCGCCTCCTGCATCTCCCACCTCCAGCCTTTCCCGCTTCCCGCCCCTCCCAACTTGTGCCCTTCCAGCCTCCTGCTTGGGTGGCAGAGCTGGGTCCCTCGTCACCCCCCACTTGCCTGGGAAGCCCAGGGGCTCAGTCCGGGGCCTCATGAAATTGCCGAAATCCTCAGAGAACATGCTCAGGGCCTTCTCCATTGGCAGGTTATGAGCGGGTCTGCAGGAAGCTGAGGCAGCGGAGGTCAAGAAGGAGCTCTGGTAGAAACTGAGCTCTGTTCTGAAGGAAGATGAGGAGGTGGAGGAGGAGGAGGAGGAGGAAGAGAAAGAGGAGGAAGAGGAGAAGGAGGAAGAGGAGGAAAAGGAACAGGAAAAGGAGGAGGAGAAGGAGGAGGAGGAGGAGGAGGAGGAGGAAGAGGAGGAAGAAGAAGATCTCAGGCTGGTCCACGAGCACTGAGGGCTGCTAGGGGCTGGTTGAGGGTGGGCCGGGAGAGCGAGGCTGGCTGGGGCCTGTCCAGATGGCGGGCGGGCCGGCAGACCAGGGGACGGGCGGGCGGGCAGGCAAGGAGCAGAGGGAGGCGCTGGGCCCCCCGGCTTTGGCTGCTTTATAAAGCTCCCGCCTGCCCTGGGCAGTTGGCCAACCCTCTTGTAAACCAGGCTAAATTTAGGCCCCCTCCCTTGGGTACTAGGTGGGGGAGAGATGCAAGGGATGGGCAGACAGGGGGGAGGGAAAGAGGGAGGGAGGGTGGGAGGGAGGGAGGTGGAAAGTTTTCCCTCTGAGATGTTGCTCCTGACACTCCAAACAAACGCTGGAAGAACAAGCCCAATGCTGCCAGCCACATTCCATTGGAACTGAACTGATAAAACCCGGGGGAAGGCTGGGGGAGGAGGGGGAGGGGAAAGGTGGATGGGAGATGGGGCGGGGGAGAGAGAGGACTAAGGAAGGGGGGATGGGGAGAGAGGCATGGAGAGAGAGGATGGGGAAGAGGGGCGGGGGAGATGGGACTGGGGGAGAGGGGATTAGGGTTTCAGGGGGGACGGAGCAAGAGGTACACGGGGTGGGGTTGAAGGGAAAGAGTGTGATTGGGGGCAGGGGAAATGGGGTGGGGTACCCAGGGGTGGGGATGGAGGGGAGAAGAGGGTTGGGGGGGCAGGGTCAGTGGGTATGGGAGGCCCCCACTGTGGAGAGGAGCCTCTCTAAGGTGCCCCAGGGTAGCTGGGGGGCAGGAGAGAGGGCTTCCTGACTCCATGGCAGCAAGCTCTGGAGGGCAGAAGCGGAAAGATTATGTCTGCAGGCTTGCCCTTCCCACTTCCCATCCTGGCCACCTTCCAAATGGTGAGCTGGCCCAACACTTGATGGGGCAGGAGGACATCTCTTATGGTCCCGACGGCCCCTCCTTCCCCTGTCTGGGCTGACCTTGACCCCGGGAGTGAAGAGTCAAGGTCACTGGCCACCCTCTCTGGCCCTGCTTAGCACTCCTATTGTGCACACAGGAATCTCCCCTGGTGGGCTTCTGCCTCACCCCAGCAGGTATCTAATTCTGAGCCTTCTCGGGCCTGGGGGGGGGTCCCAGCCCCCTCCCTCCTCTCACAGCCCCTTCCTCTGCTCCACTTCCCTCCCTCCACCCCACCCCTCCTTCCACTCCCACTCCATCCCTCTGTTCCCACTCTCTGCCTCCTCTCCCACCCCCTCATCCTGGCTCCGCCACTTGTCAGCTGTGTGACCTTGGGCAATCCACTTAACTTCTCTGTGCCTCAGTTACCTCATCTGTAAAATGGGTATTACGACTGTGAGCCCCAAGTGGGACAACCTGATCACCTTGTAGGCGCCCCCCCAGCACTTAGAACAGAGAAGCAGCGTGGCTCAGTGGAAAAGAGCACGGGCTCTGGAGTCAGAGGTCATGGGTTCAAACCCCGGCTCCGCCAATTGTCAGCTGTGTGACTTTGGGCAAGTCACTTCACTTCTCTGTGCTTCAGTTACCTCATCTGTAAAATGGGGATTAAGACTTTGAGCCCCACGTGGGACAACCTGATCACCTTGTAACCTCGTCAGCCCTTAGATCAGTGCTTTGCACATAGTAAGCGCTTAATAAATGCCATTATTATTATTATTTGCACATAAATACCATCATTATTATTCATTCATTCAATCGTATTTATTGAGCACTTACTGTGTGCAGAGCACTGTACTAAGCACTTGGGAAGTCCAAGTTGGCAACATATAGAGACGGTCCCTACCCAACAGCGGGCTCACAGTCTAGAAGGGGGAGACGGACAACAAAACAAAACATATTAACAAAATAAAATAAATAGAATAGCCAATATGTACAAGTAAAATAAATAGAGTAATAAATACTTACAAACATATATACAGGTGCTACCCCCTCCTTCCACTCCCTCCCTCTGCTCCTACCCCTCCTCCACCTTCCCCAGAGCCAGGGTGAGGCCTTTCCGATGCCCAACCTGGGTCTCCCGCAGTTGCTAGTCCCCTCACCCGGCTCTCCCCGCAGCCAACTAGGGAGCCAGCCCTGCTTGTTGCCAGCCCCCTCACCTTGCTCTTCCCACAGCCAACCAGGGAGCCAGTCCTGCTTGGTGACAGCCCCATCTCTCAGCTGGGCTGCGGCAAAGGGGACAGAATGTGCCTCCGACTTGGGGCCAGCCCTGCCAGGATGACAGGAGAATTCCTCCCCCTTCTTTCCCCTCTCCCCATCAGTCTCTCCTCCCTCCCTCCCTCTCCTCTCCTCCCTCCCTCCCTCCCTCTCTCTCTCCCTCCATCTCCTATCTCATTTTATAGCTGCGGGCAGGGAAGATGGTCCTCCAGTACAGGAAGGGTTTGATGAGAAAACACCCGTCACCTGGTCTCCCTGATCCATTGATAGATGCATTGGCTAGAGTGGAAACTCTTCAGGAGCAAGCAATGTATCTCTTATTACCCTTATTTTTATTATGGCATTTGTTAAGAGCTTACTATGTGCCAGGCACTGTACTAAGCGCTGGGATGGATACAAGCAAATCAGGTTGGACACAGTCTCTGTCCCTCATGGGGCTCACAGTCTCTTCTTCCTCTGTAAACTTCCCAAGCACTCGGTATCATGCATCTCCCCCACGATGGATGTTCAGCAAATACCCCGTTACTAACCAACCACCACCTGAGAGAATTGGGGTCATGGGGACGAGAAAGAGGGTGCCAAAGGGAAAGGGGTTCGTAATTGGCCAAGCCTCTTTCTACTAATCTCTCTCTCTCTTTTTAATGGTATTTGTTAATCGCCTACTATCATCAGCGATGTTTATTGAGTGCTTACTATCCATCAATCAATCATGTTTATTGAGCGCTTACCGTGTACAGAGCTCTATACTAAGCACATGGGAAAGTACAGTATGACAGTATAATGGACACATTCCCTCCCTTCATTGAGTTTACAGTCTATGTGCAGAGCACTACACTAAGCACTTGGGAGAGTACAACAGAACTGGCAGACACATTCCCTACTCACAGTGAGTTCACACTCTAGAGAGGGAAACAGACATTAACATAACTAAATACTATGTGCCAGGTGCTGAACTAAGTCCTGGTGGAAGACACAAGATCATCAGGTTAGACACAGTCCCTGTCCCACATGGGACTCACTGCCTTAATCTCCATTTTGCTGATGAGGTAGCTGAGGCCCAGAGAAGTTACGTGACCGGCCCAAAGTCACACAGCAGACAAGCGGTAGGGCCGGGATTAAAACCTAGGCCTCTAACTCCTAGGCCTGTGTCCTTTTCACTGGGCCATGACGTGTCTCCTTTTTGAGAGATCTTTGAATATAGCCACTTCTTCTCCTTGGGGCCAGGGGATTGAACCAGATAATCGGTTGAGGACCTCTCCAGCCCAGGGGTTCCAGGAGGCCTCACTGTGGAAAGTGGCCTGCTATCTCCCCCCTGCAAAGCCTTATTGAAGGCACATTTCCTTCAAGAGGCCTTCCCAGATTAAAGCCCCCCTTTTCCTCATCTCCCATTCTCTTTTGCGTCCCCCGACTTGCTCCCTTTGCTCTCCCCCTCCCCTCAGCCCCACAGCACTTAGGTATATACCTGTATTTTCATTTATTTGTATTGATGTCGGTCTCCCCCTGTCTAGACTGTGAGCTCACTGTGGGCAGGGAATGTCACTGTTTATTGTCGTACTGTACTTTCCCAAGTGCTTAGTACAGTGCCCTGCACACAGTAAGCACTTAAGAAATACAACTGAATTGAATTGGAGAACGGGGCCCGTGGGGCTGGGGGATATTGCTGGCTGGAGGTTGGGGCCCAGTAGCAGGTATGAGGGGGTAGAGAGTGGGGTCAGCATGCAACCTAAGGGCAGAGCCTGGGCATGTCCAGCTCAGCCATGCAGGGGTCTTGAGAGAGGACAGTCCTTGACAATGATAATAATGATGGCACTTATTAAGCACTTACTATGTGCAAAGCACTGTTCTAAGCGCTGGACAGGGGACATGTCACAGAACCCCACTCAAATCCCCAGACCCCTCTGTCAACACCCAGCCCAGGATCTCTGGTCTTGCCTGCTGTAGGAATGTAGGGAGAGGGGGAGGGCAACATCATCAGGGGAGAGGAAGATGGGAGAAGGGAGAGGAGAAGAGAGGAGGATGGGAGATGGGAAGAAGGGGAGCAAGGGAGCAGGGGAGCAAGGGAGCAGGGGAGCAAGGGAGTAGGGGAGCAAAGGAGTAGGGGAGGGATCCATCTCTGCTCGTCGCAGTCGCTGAGCAGGCAAGCTAAAATGGGGCTGCTGAGGTTGATCTTTGAAAACTGAGTAGGGGACTGGGTGGCTGTTAGGAAGGGAGTTGGGACTCCAGGCACTGGGTTCCTCCAAATCCCCGACCCCCTCTTTTCCTCCCCAACTCCATTCCTTGCTCCGGCCAAGAAGGCTGCCCGATCCTGAGTCAAAGTAATAATAATAATAATGATGGTATTTGTTAAGTGCTTACTATGTGCAAAGCACTGTCCTAAGTGCTGGGGGGATCCAAGGTGATCAGGTTGTCCCACGTGGGGCTCACAGTCTTCGTCCCCATTTCACAGATGAGGGAACTGAGATGCAGAGAAGTTAAGTGACTTGTCCAAAGTCACACAGCTGACAATTGGCGGAGCCGGGATTTGAGCCCATGACCTCTGACTCCAAAGCCCGGGCTCTTTCCACTGAGCCATGCTGCTTCTCTAAGTAGCCACTGGGAGGAAAAGGGAGAAGCTGGGGAAAGGCAGGAGTAAGGGAGGATCTGGAGATGGGCAAGGGGGATGGAAAGAGCTGGGGAAAAGCAGGAGTGAGAGGAGGAGCTGGGGAAAAGTAGGGGTAAGGGGAGAAACTGCAGCAGGCCAGGGTGAGGAGAGGAGTTGGTCAGGAGGTGGGGAGGAGGGGAGGGGGGAGGGATGCCAGCAGGGAAACAGGAGCAGGGAGGCTAAATGCAGACCCGCCGTCATGGTGGCGAGGCCCTGAGTCACTGTTCCTGCCTGGTTGCTCACATTACCCGGACTGGACCCTCTTCCCCTCCCCTTCCCTGCAAGACCTCCCCCTTCCCCAGCTCCCAGCACCATTTCCTCACCCTCTCAGGCTCCCCAACCACCTAGTAGCCTCTCACACACACAGGGTCCCAAGTGACCATCAGCTCACCCCAGTGCTGCCCCAAGCTGGCCTACCCTCAGTGAGCCCAGACAGGTGGCCCAGTCAGCCCCATGCCTGAAAAATCATCCTAGAACCCTAGAATGGAAGGGCGCTCAAGAGGTCATCTAGTCCAGCCTTCTGCCTCCGGACAGGTGACCCATCATCACCCCACTGCAAATGTTCTAGTAGTATATCCCTGGAGTTTTCTTGGTAAAAATATGGAAGTGGTTTACCATCGCCTCCTTCCATGCAGTCACCTTGAGTCTCTGCCCTTGGCTCTCTCCCATGCTGCTGCTGCCCAGCACAGGTGAGTTTTGACTTTTAGCAGATTGCCTTCCACTGACTAGCCACTGCCCAAGTGAGGAATGGAATGAGCATGCCTCTGCTTGACTCTTCCCCCTCTCCCCACAGCACTTGTATATATCTGTACAGATTTATTACTCTATTTATTTTACTTGTACATATTTACTATTCTATTTATTTTGTGAATGATGTGCATAGAGCTGTAACTCTATTTGTTCTGTTGATTTTCACACCCGTCTGCATGTTTTGTTTTGGTGTCTGTCTCCCCCTTGTAGACTGTGAGTGCGTTGTTGGATAGGGGCTGTCTCTATATGTTGCAGACTTGTACTTCCCAAGCGCTTAGTACATTGCTTTGCATACATTAAGCGCTCAATAAATACGACTGAATGAATGAATGAATGAATGAATTAATGAATGAATAGTCAAGACTGGTAGAGTACCAGAAACTCTCCAGGTGCCATCCTGAGAGGGGCCAGACAAAATAGGGAAGATGAAACAATGCCAATTCAAAAACAAAGTCCTTGGAGAGTTGCTGTTAAGGGAACCTTCAGAGGGCCTCAGGGTGGCCCTGAGTCCTGGCACATCCCCAACCGGCCAATGGGCGCAGAGACTACGAGCTGAAGATGGCTCACCCCTCCCTGTGCCCCCCAGCTCCGGTCAAACTCTCTGCCAAGAAGTTCCCTTACTAGCTTGATTCCCTCCTGCTGCTGACCCCACTTGGGGCAGGACTTCCGTTTGTTTATTTTATGGTATTTGTTAAGCTCTTACTGAGCATCAAACACTGTTCTAATCACTGGTTTAGGTGCAAGTTACTTAGGTCAGACACAGCCCCTGTCCCATGTGGGGCTCACAGTCTGAGTAGGAGGGAGAACACGTTTTAAGCCCCATTTTGTAGTTGAGGAAACAGTTAAGTGACTTGGCCAAGGTTGCGCAGCATGCGATTGGCAGAGCTTGAATTAGAACCCAGGTCCTTCCGATTCCCAGGCCCAAGCTCTAGCCACTAGGCCATGCTGCTTCTCCTTGGCCTCACTGCTCTTCTCCTTCCCTGTTCGTCTCTTTGGCAAATGCCCACGGGCTTCTGGCCTGCCGGGTGGCAGTGGCCGGGGGCAGCTTGGGAGGGGAAGGATCACTGGGTTGGGAGAAAAGGGTTCTAGGGGGTCGACATTCCCCTGGCAGCGGGACCCAGGCAGGGCTCCAGGCTCAGGCCCGTCCCTGGTACCACCAGTCGGCCGGCTGGGCAGGGCCCCGGGCAGTAACCCGATCGACCCCGACTCCCGTGTGCGTCTCCACACGGGCCAGAGGAGTGGCCTGCAGCCTGGAACTGGGGATCTCAAGAGCGGGAACCACAAGCAGCCAGAGGTACCAGGGAACGCCCCGGGATCTTGTTACTGTACACAGAAAGCCAGCCAGGTCAGGGCGGCCTGGGCCAGGGGACGCCACAAGCCCCTGGGGCCTGGGCCTTGTGGCGGCCTGAGCCAGGGAGATGGAAGGACTGAAAGAGGAAGGACAGTCGGGGGAGAAGGAGCTGAGGTCTGTGACCTTCAAAACCACTCTGGAGAATAATTCATTCATTCAATCGTATTTCTTGAGTGCTTACTGTGTGCAGAGCACTGTACGAAGAGCTTGGGAAGTACAAGTTGGCAACATATAGAGACAGTCCCTACCCAACAACGGGCTCACAGTCTAGAGATGAGACGAGGGATCACAGATTGCTGAGACATGTTCCAGATGGAGAAATGAAGTATTTGACTGTAAACATTTTTTACAGAATGGATTCGTTGTCGATTTTTACTCATACTATTTTCCCCTCATGTCTGCGCAAGGAAGGTAATTGCAGAGATTCAAGTGGGAAGGAGACACGTAATCGGCAGGATTTGAACCCATGCAGGGAAACCCCAGTGAATTTTTAGTCCATCGCCTTAACCACTCAGTCACGAGTGCAAGCTAATAGTAACAATAATAACAACAACAGTCAATCAATCAATGATATTTATTGAGTGCTTACTGTGTACAGAACACTGTACTAAGCTCTTGGGAGAGTGCAATACAGCAGAGTTGAAAGACATGTTCCCTGCCCACAAGAAGCTTTCAGTCTAGAGGGGACTGCGTCTAGTGCTGTGGTAGATAAAAGATAGATTGGACACAGTCTCTGTCCCACAGCCTAAGAGGAAGAAAAATCAGGCATTTATGCTCATATTTCAAATGAGGAAACTGAGACATAAGAGAGGATGTGACTTGCCTAATCCTCTAGACTGTAAGCTCTTTATGGGCAGGGAAAGTGTCCGCTGATTCTGTTGTATTATACTCTCCCAAGTGCTTAGTGCATTGCTCTGCACATAGGAAGCATTCAATAAATACCATTGATTGATTGTTCAAGGTCACAAAGCAAGCTCGAGGCCAAGCCAGGACTAGAACTCAGGTCACCTGATTCCCACTCCCGTGCTCTTTCCACTAGACCACACTGCTTTCTCAAAGTCCTTCAAAAAAACCATCTCCTCCAGCAAGCCTTCACTAATTAAGTCCCAGGTCCCTACCCAGAATAAACCCAACAGCCAGTCTAGCACTGAACTCACTTATCCCCACCCTCAGAACTAGATTGATCAGTTTATTCAATTTTGCATTATTTCTCCCGAACAGACTATTTGTCAATATTTTTGTGTCTGCTTCCCCGGTAAGCATGGAAGCTACTTGTGAACAGGGAACTTGTGTCACTTCTTGGTTTTGAGTAATAATGGTGGTATTTGCTTGACACATAGTAAGTGCCGGGATAGATGCAAACTAATCAGGGACACAGTCCCTGCCCAACATGGGGCTCACTGTCTTAATCCCTATTTTACAGATGAGGTAACTGAGGCACAGAGAAGTGAAGTGACTTACCCAAGGTCACCCAGCAGACAAGCAGTGGAGCTGGGATTAGAACCCAGGTCACTAAGCCATTTGAACTTCCCAAGTGTTTACTACAGTGCACTGTGCTAAGTGGGGATTCAAGTACCACTGCTACTACTATGGGGTAGTAATTAGGGGAGGCCAGTGGGTGGATTCATTCATTCAATCGTATTTATTGAGCGCTTACTGTGTGCAGAGCACTGTACTAAGCGCTTGGGAAGTACAAATCGGCAACATATAGAGACGGTCCCCACCCAACAACGGGCTCACAGTCTAGAAGATGGAGGTGGATAGTTCTTGCTCCCGGGCCAACACTTGGGGATGGCTAGGCTTGACTACTGGACTGTATGCTCTCTGAGGGCAGGGATTGTTTCTACCACCTCTTGTACTCTCCCAAGTGCTTACTACAGTCATCTGCACATGGTAAGCACTGAATAAATACCACTGATTGATTGAGGCTGGTGAGATGCCCTTTGCTAGGCTATCTGCAGATCTAGGATTTTTTGTGGGTTTAGACCCTGGTGGTCCTTGACGGGTGGGCAGGTAGCACTGTCTATTTGGGACCACTATTCGTTCAATCGTATTTATTGAGTGCTTACTGTGTGCAGAGCACTGTACTAAGCGCTTGGGAGAGTACAGTACAACAATAAGCAGACACATTCCCTGCCCACAGTGAGCAGTCTAGAGGGGGCCACCAATCCTAGCAATGTTTCTTTCTACAAAGTGTACAGGACTGGGAGTTAGGACCTGGGTTCTAATCCTCCACACTGCCAACTTGACTGCTGTGTAGCCTTGGGTAAGTCATTTAACTTCTTTGGGCCTCAATTTCCTCATCTGTCTCTTGTCTTGTTTTATGTGTCTAGTTGTTTCCGACCCATAGTGACTCAATAATAATGATGGCATTTATTAAGTGCTTACTATGTGGAAAGCACTGTTCTAAGCGCTGGGCACTGTTCTAAGCATCTCTCCCAGAACGCTCCACCTCCATCTGCAATCATTCCGGGAGTGTATCCATAGAGTTTTCTCGGTAAAATTCCAGGAGAGGTTGACCACTGCCTTCTTCCGCACAGTCGACTTGGGTCTCCACCCTCAACTCTCAGTCATGCTGCTGCTGCCCAGGACAGGTGAGTTTTGACGTGAAGCAGATTGCCTTCCACTTCCTCTAATAATAATAATTTTGGTATTTGTTAAGTGCTTACTATGTGCAAAACACTGTTCTAAGCGCTGGGGAGGTTACAGGGTGATCAGGTTGTCCCCCACGGGGCTCACAGTCTTCACCCCCATTTTACAGATGAGGTAACTGAAGCACAGAGAAGTGAAGTCACTTGCCCAAAGTCACACAGCTGACAATTGACGGAGCTGGGATTTGAACCCATGACCTCTGACTTCCACTGAGCCATGCCACTTCTCAGCATGTCTACTAACTCTCTACCAACCAGCCTACCAACTCTGTTGTGTTGTACTTTCCCAAGTGCTTAGTACAGTGTTCTGCACACAGAAAGTGCTCAGTAAATATCACTGATTAATTGACTGGCTGTCCTGCTCTATAAATGGAAGAACCGGGCTTGAATCGGGTACCCCACCCCTGCCCTGAGCCCTTGACCCCTCTTTCTGGGGCCCAGGGGGGCTTCCCTATCTCCCCCTCCTCTTCCCACCCCCACAACCTTCACCTCTTCTCTCCCTCCCCAGTTTCTGTCACAGATGCAGCAACTGGCCAGGCTGGTTCCGGCTGACTTCTCAAGGACATTTTTAATAGCGACTGTAAACTTTCCGGTGAGCTTCGGGACAGAGGGGGAGGCTGGGTGTGGGGTAAAGAGGGGGATGGGAGGAGGAGGAGGCCGACTGTTGTGGCTGCCACCTGTCCAGGTGCAGCACCCAGGGGCCAGAGGCCACAGAAGGACCTGCTCAGTGGCAGGAGAAGGAGGAGAAGGAAGGTGGAAGAGGTAGCAGGGGGTGAGTCTGCTGTCCGGGGCTGGGGTTCGGCCAGTTCCCCCCTCAAATGACAGGGAGGAGGAGAGGCTGGGGGAGGGAGGGTCTCTGTGAGGGGGCCTGTGGTGTCCACTGCCTGCTGGCCTCTGGGGTGACTTCCAAACAGGAGCAGGAAGGGGGATAACAAGTGGTAAGGGGGAGGTGGGAGCGGGCAGAGGAGAGGAGTCCATGGCCGGCTCTTAGGGGACAGGATGCCTGGCCACTCCAGTTGTCTCACAGCCTTACCGAAGAGGAACTTCCCCACCTCAGTGGCTGCCCACCTTCTGCCTCTTTCTTGCCTCAGGCCCGGGAGCGGCAGGGCACTGGGGCTGACCATGCAGGAGCTGGTGGGTCTGAGGGAGGGGACCCCGGGGAAGCCCGTGGCCCTGAAGGAGCTGTGGATGCCCTGCCCACGGGCCCGACGCCAGGTCCGAGGTGAGTGCGGGAGAGATGGGGGCTCATGGGCCTCCCAGTGTCCTGGAGGGGGCCCAGACTGGGTGGCCATGAGAGCACAGAGCATCTTATTTCTGGTCCTAATTGGCTGGGTCCCCGGCCCTTTCCTTCTCAGCATCCAGTGGAAAAAAATTTTTATGGTGTTTGTTAATCGCCTACTTTGTGTCAAACACTGTTCTAAGCCCTGGCATAGATATGTTAATTAGGTTGGATGCAGTCCCTGTCCCACATGAGGCTTACAGTCTAAGTTGGAGGGATAACTGGAGAACTGAGGCACAGAGAAGTTAAATTACGTCAAGTAAGCCCAAGGTCACACTGAAGGCACTCAGCAGAGCTGGGTTTAGAACCCAGGTCCTCTGGCTCCCAGGCAGCTGATCTTTCCACTAAGCCTGTGAGCCCGTTGTTGGGTAGGGACCGTCTCTATAAGCTGCCAGTTTGTACTTCCCAAGCGTTAAGTACAGTGCTCTGCACACACTAAGTGCTCAATAAATACGATTAAATGAATGAATGAATCTTCCTGGGTGGCTGTGGGGGAGGCTTGGGGAGCAGGTGCCAGTCACTAGTGGTGGTGGGAAAGAGGCTGAGGGAGGGAGAGAGGCTGAGAAAGGGAAGAAAACTGAGGGAGGGAAGGAAGGAGGGAGTCTGAGAGGGAAAGGAAGGAGGCTGAAAAAGGGAGGAAGGCTGAGGGAGGGAGGGACGATGAGAGAAAAGAAGGCTAAGGGAGGGAGGTTGAAGGAGGGAGACTGAGAGAGGGAGGGAGGCTGAGGGAGGGATGTTAAGAAGGAGAGGAAGGAATGCTGAAGGAGGGAGGCTGAGGGAGGGAGAGAAGCTGAGAGAGGGAGGAAAGTTGAGGGAGGGAAGGAGGTAGGGAGACTGAGAGAGAGGAAAGGTAAGGGAGGGAGGGAGGTTGAGGGAGGTTGCGGGAGGGAGCCAGAAAGAGTGAAGCTTAGAGGGGAGAAAAGCTGAGAGGGAGGAAGGCTGAGGGAGAGGCTGAGGCTCAGGCCCAGATATCTCCTGTCTGCCCCAGCTCCCCAGGGCACATGGTTGCTATGCTAGGGTCTGTTTGCCCTCCTGCTTCCTTTTTTAGTGTCGGACTATGTGGCCTCCTCCTGCCACCTCAACCCTATAAATAATCCCGGTCCGCCCCCTGGCCAGGGCCTTATCTGGGCCCAGATAGCCACTGGCCAGACCACCTCCCTCCCAGCCCCCATCACTGCCCCATCCCGGCTCTGAGCTGCCAGGATTCTTTTATCTGCCTGGTCCTGTCACCACAGACTTGTCACCTCCAGGGGCCCTCATCCCTCTAGGTTGCCGGTCCAGGCTGGATGGTCCCAGTACAATTAAGGGAGGGGCACCGCTAAGGTTGGCACCTCTCCTCCACCCCAGTCAGTTCCCTGAGCCGCTCTTTCCCAGAGGCCTTCACTTTCCCCAGGGCTCTTCTCTGTCCAGCCTCATCTCTCTCTCTCTCTCTCTCTTAATGGTATTTGTGAAGAGCTTACTATATGCCAGGAACTGTTCTAAGCACTGGGATAGATACAACGTAATCTGGTGGACACAGTCCATGTCCCACAGGGGGCGCACAGTCTTAAGCCTATTTTACAGATGAGGTAACTGAGGCACTGAGAAGTGAAGTTACTTGCCCAAGGTCACACAGCAGAGAAGTAGTGGAGTCGGAATTAGAACCCAGGTCCTTCGGATTCCCAGGCCCATGCTCTCTTCACTAGTCCACACCGCCCCAGCCCTGTTCTCTCCCCGTCTTCCCTCCCAGCTGTACCCCAGCCCCATACTGGTCCCTCTATGCCCTGATGACATTTGGTGACGTGACTTGAGGCTTGGTTTCACTATGGTCTCTCCTGCGGCCCCACTAAAGCTGACTCGGATCTGACTCTCAGACCCCATTGTTTAGGGGGTTAGAAGACCAGGTCACTCATCAGTTTATGTCAGTGGACTTTGGCCCAAAGAGGCAGATGGGTATTTTCCTGTCCCGAGCCAACTCTACATGCCCAGTTGGTGCCCACAGAAGAGATCGAGGGGTTGTGTGGGAGGGGTTGATTGAATGGACTCTCGAAGGTCGCAGGCTTACCAGGCTGAGTGGGTCTGGAGGGCCTCGTGGCAGGAGAGGTCTCCATTGCAGAGGTCCCGCCGCTGCCCTGGCCTGGAAAACCCAGGCAGCAGACGTACATTGCCACCCTGCATTCCTCTAGCACTTACAGGGAAACAGGGAAGAGCAGGGAGGAAGATAGATCAATCAATCGTATTTATTGAGCGCTTACTGTGTGCAGAGCACTGTACTAAGCGCTTGAAGGAGGGGAGTCTGAGAGGGAAATAGATAGATCTCTCTGGATCTAAAGATAGATCTCTCTGGATGGCATGACTGCCCCCTCCCCCAGGCTCAGGACTGGAGAACAATATACTGGACCCAGGTGTCCTGCTTCCCCACCCAAGGCCCAGCCTTCAGGCCTCATATCCCTCTCCCAAGGGGGCTCTATCCCCCCGTTCTGCTTCATGGGTTTCTGGCTCCGGAAGTCTCCTGATTAGCAGTGCCTGCAGCTGGGTATTTATAAACCCGGGCTTCTGCCATGGGCTCTGCCTCCCTCTGCGTCACTTGGTTATAAATAACCCAATTCAGGCCATAATCTCCGGGGATGGCAGGGCAGCTCACAGCTGCACCTGTCTCCATGCAACAGTTCAGCCGGCCGGGCACAGCTCTCTCTGGGCACGGTGCCTACTTGCTCTGTGCCCTCGTGGGCCCACAGTGATGCCCCCCTCACCCCTGCTGCTTCTCCATCCTCCTGTGGCCCTTCTGGCATGGCTCCCATTGCCATTCTGGCAAGAATAATAATTGCGGTATTTTTTAAGTGCTTACTGGGTGCTAAGCCCTGTACTAAGTGCTAAATAGACCAGATATGAATCCTGTCCCACATGGGGCTCGTGGCCAAAGAGGGAGGGATAATAGCTATTTTATCCCCATTTTACAGATGAGGAAATTGAGGACCGGAGATGTTAATAAAAATAAAATAGTAATGGTGGTAATTGTTATGCACTGTCTATGGGCTAACCACTGCACTAAGCATCCGGATAGATATAGAAGTATCAGGTCAGACACAGTACCTGTCTTACAGAGACAGAGAAGCAGCGTGGCTCAGCGGAAAGAGCCTGGGCTTTGGAGTCAGAAGTCAGGGGTTCAAATCCCGGCTATGCCAATGGTCAGCTGTGTGACTTTGGGCAAGTCACTTCACTTCTCTGTGCCTCAGTTACCTCATCTGTAAAATGGGGATTAAGACTGTGAGCCCCCTGTGGGACAACCTGGTCACCTTTCATTCATTCAATCGTATTCATTGAGCACTTACTGTGTGCAGAGCACTGTACTAAGCGCTTGGGAAGTACAAGTTGGCAACAGATAGAGGCAGTCCCTACCCAACAGCGCGCTCACAGTCTAGAAGGGGGAGACAGACAACAAAACAAAACATGTTAACAAAATAAAATAAATAGAATAATAAATATGTACAAGTAAAATAGAGTAATAAATCCGTACAGACATATATACAAGTGCTGTGGGGAGGGAAAGGAGGTAAGGCGGGGGGATGGGGAGGGGGAGAAGAAGGAGGGGGCTCAGTCTGGGAAGGCCTCCTGGAGGAGGTGAGCTCTCAGTAGGGCTTTGAAGGGAGGAAGAGAGCTGTAACCTTGTAACCTCCCCAGTGCTTAGAACAGTGATTTGCACATAGTAAGCGCTTAATAAATGCCATTATTATTATTATTACATGGGGCTCATAGTCCAAGTGGGAGGAAAAACAGGTATTTAATTCCCACATGGCCAATGAGAAAATGAGGCACAGAGAAGTTAAGAGGGCAATGAAAAAGTGGCTAGGCTAAGATTAGTAGCCAGATCCTCTGACTCCCAGGGTTATGCTCTTTCCACTGGACCAGGCCGCTTCCGTAGCCTCTCTCCTGGCCACTCTTAAGCCTCCCCTACTCCCCTCACCCCTTAATCCCCACAATGTCCCCCTTGCAGGCTGTCTGGAGTGGGCGAAGCAGCAACTGTTCCGTGTGGGGGAGGACTGGTACTTTCTGTTTGGCCTGGGAGTGCTCATGGCCCTCATCAGCTTCACCATGGACTTCACGGTCTCCAGGGTGACCCACGGTAACCCCGGCGATGGCCATCCTGGGAACCCCCAGTTCTGGGCTCCTCCCCGAAGGGCAGCCCTCTCCCTGGCCCTCTAGCCATTGCCCCTGACACCTTCTGGGTTCCTCCATTCCTTCAAGATTTCCCTCTCCCTCCATGGCAGCCCAAGACAGTGGGCTCTGACTCCCTCCCCACTGGCATCTGCTGAGCCTGGGCCAGGGCTGAGGGGTGGTCCTCACTTCCTCCGGTGCCGACAAGCCCCTGGCTGCCCTTCCTGCAGACCCCCTGTTCTTCCCCCAGCACACAAGTGGCTGTACGAGGAACTCCGAGATCACCAGCTGCTGCGCTACCTCTCCTGGACGGCCTACCCCGTGGCCCTCGCCTCCTTCTCCACTGGCTTCTCCCAAAGCATCACCCCACACTCTGGAGGTGAGCCCTTCCCCGCCGCAACCCCTCTCTCTGGCACCTGCTTCCTGTTGATGCCTCTTCCTTCTCAGGGCTCCAGAGCTCAGAGGTCTAAGTCCAGAGGATTTGAGTCAAGCCTGCTTAAGTGGGCACCACTGACTGAACATGGGGAGCGTGGGAGGAAGGGTGCAGAGATCCATGAGCAGCTGCCCAGAGGGGTCACCCTGTGGGTCTCTGTTCTGAGCTTGGAGGCAGTGAGGGTGGCCCGGAAGGCACTTCAGCCTGGTTGCCCAGCGGAATCAGCGGCAGTGCCCGGCTCTGATACTCCTGCTACCCTGCTCCCCACCTCAGGCTCTGGCATTCCCGAACTGAAGACCATCCTGTCGGGGGTGATGCTGGAAGAGTACCTGGCCATCAAGAACTTTGGTGCTAAGGTGGTTGGTCTCACCTGCACCTTGGCCACAGGCAGCACCATCTTCCTTGGCAAAGTGGTGCGTGCCCTCTGCAAGGGTGGTGGGGAGGGGGAAGGGTGAGGCAGGGGGTACGGGCAATCCCGGGGCAGAGGTAAGAGCGGCTATAGAGATCGGGGGCTGTGTGTGTGTGGGGGGGGGGATGCTCATTCCAAGGAATTTCCCTGCTCCCCCGTGGCCTGGACAGGCCCTCTTCTTCCTGTCTCCTCTACCCTCCTAGGGCCCTTTTGTGCACCTCTCTAGCATCATGGCTGCCTTCCTGGGCAAGGTGCGTACGTCAGTCACTGGGGAGTATGAGGTAAGTCTGGGGCCCCAGGGTGGGGGGAAGGAGGTGGTACCCTAACTCCCCACCAGATGCCTTCATTGGATCTGACCCCAGGGCAGTCCGTGGGGGCCAGGGAATAGAGGTCCTTGAACCCCATGGGACCTCAAACCTGCTGCCCGTCTGAGGCCACTGGGGTTGGAGTTGGGGGCGGAGTCCGGAAAGGAGCCATGGCAGGAGGGAGTCTGGGATCCAGGGATTCTCCCACCCTCTTCTTGGCCATCAGATGGGGCTCAGCACACGGGAAGAATCCTGGTGGCAGGGCTGGGGGTGGGGCTGGGAGGCTTGCAGGGGGACATGACATGGGAGGGAACCGGAGGTTGTGTGGGGAGGGGGAGATCTGAAGGCAGAGGGGGAGGAGAAGCCTGGTAGAGGGTCTTGGCAGACAGGGCCAGAGTCTGCCACCGAACTCCAAAGTTTGGAGGTGGGGGACAGGCATCGGGGTTTGTGTCCGCCTCCTTCAGAACCAGAACAAGCAGAATGAGTTGCTGGTGGCAGGCGCCGCAGTGGGAGTAGCCACAGTGTTTGGAGCACCCATCAGCGGTGAGAGCCGGACAGGCCGAGGGAAGGAGCCAAGCCCCCCGCCCTCTCCACCAGTCCCCACCAGTACCTCAACCCTGGGGACTTGATGGCCCCCTGCACCCTCTCCAGCCCTATCTCTTCCATCTGACCACCCACTCTCCTTTCCATCTTCTCCCGCTCCTCCAGTTCCTGGATTGCAGGGACCCAGACATCCCTACCTCCAACGGGGTGGCCAAGTTACCCTGGGTCTCATTCCTTGGAGCTAGCTCTCTTGGGCAGGGGGCACTCTGTGGGGCTGGAGGCCATGACCGGGGCAGTGCCACTGGGCAGAGTTCTCCTCTGAGGGTCCCAGGTTCCCTGGGGCCGGTCACCCTGCAGCAGGCCTCCCTTGAGAGTGTCAGACGCTGGGGAGAGAGGGACTGGGAACCTCCATCCACCCCCGGCCCTCTCCTCCGCCGGCCAGGGGTTCTGTTCAGCATCGAAGTCATGTCCTCCCACTTTGCCGTCTGGGATTACTGGCGTGGCTTCTTCGCGGCTACCTGTGGAGCCTGCATGTTCCGCCTTCTGGCCGTCTTCAACAGCGAGCAAGGTCAGCAAAGAAGAGGCGTGGGTGAGCTGGGGGGCTGGACTCCTGGATCCCAGCTCTGCCCTTGATGGGCGAGGGAACATGGGCAAGCCCTCAGTGGCATCATGGGGCACTTCCTGCTCCTAGAGCCCCAAGATCCTGCAAAGCACTCTGGGGTAAAGTTCCTGAGCACCCTGGGTTGACCCTTCTCCATATGACAATCCAAGTTCAGGTCAAGCCGGGGACCTGCAGCCCAGTGTCCAGAGGAAACAGATGTTGACCTTTGACCTCTCCCTCCTCCAGAAACCATCACGGCGCTCTTCAGGACCAACTTTAAGATCGACTTCCCCTTTGACCTCCCAGAGATCTTCTTCTTCATGGCTCTTGGGTGAGGCAGAGCATCAAGGACCAAATAAGGAGGCTTGGTGGTCCTGGTTATGTCATGGGGTAGAGCCCACCCAGAGCCCTCCATTCCTTCCTCCCGACTCTTCCCTCCCATTTCTCTATGGACAGTCTCCTAATCAAGGTCAGATTGTTCTAGAGGAAATGAGGGCATTTTCCAATGAGTCTGTGGGGTCAGCTGTACTTTGAGGGTGGAGGGAGCATCAGTATCTCAAGCCTGGTGTTGACCCTGCCTCTATGCCTCAGTCCCCAGAAGTCTCACCCCAGTGGGCTCACCCCCTGAGAGGCCTGGTGTCCCAAGAATCTGCTGGCACTGCTGGTGGGAGGTACTGGGCCCCAACCATAACTGGCCCAGAGAGTTCAGGAGGGACGAAGGATCTGGGGAAGAATCAGGCTTCCCTCTGCCCCTCCTGGGGGCTCAGAGAGGGAGGAATAGGTGGCTGCCGTTGACCAACCGATTGACTTGATGTCGGGTTCCTCTCCCCGCAGTGTCCTCTGTGGGGCCCTGAGCTGTGCCTACTTGTTCTGCCAACGCTGGTTCCTGGGCTACGTGAGGAGGAACCCGGTCACCGCTAGGCTGCTGGCCACAGAGTAGGCTCCAGGGGTGGGCAGGGAGTTGTAAGCTCACGGCAGGAGGGGTTAGGTGGGACCAAATGGGGAGGGGGGCAGAAAGGGAAGGAGCCTGCCAGGCCTGCTTCCCTACAGCAGAGAAGTCCTCTCTCCTTTCATTCTTCCACCTTTGCTGCCCTCTCTCCCCTCCCACCATCACCCTCAAACATGCCTGGAGAGTAGCTGGCCCTCAAGGCATTTACCTTAAAATTGAAAGGGGTATAAATGCCAGGGTGAGGTCTTTCCTCTCCCTTTTCCCAAGCTCCGACACCCTAACATCCTTCCTGCTCCCTCCGGCACCTCCTTGACCCCCTGGTGTCCTCCTATCTCTCTCTCCCTCTCTCTGCACCCCTTCAGCCCTGTCCCGACCCCATCAGACAGATGACCTCCAGGGGCCCAGAGCAGTGTCATCTGACCTGGCTCTCCCTCCCGCAGCAAACCCGTGTATTCCGCCCTGGTGGCTTTCCTCCTGGCCTCCATCACCTACCCACCCAGCCTGGGTCGCTTCATGGCATCCCGGGTAAGGAGGGCACCTGAGACCCAGGCTCCTGGGGTTCAGGATTGGCCCAGCTTCTCCAGCTTCGGGGGAGATAGGGTGGAGGGGGTTGTGCAGGAGAGGAGGGGAGGGGAAGGCAAGAGGAGACAGGACCAAGAGCAAATCCAAGATGGAAATCACACAAGCAAAGTTTCCGGGGACCCTGTAGAGGGCAGACAGCCTTGTAATGCAAATGACACTTCCCATCTTTCTCCCCAAAGGAAATCCCACGGGATAGGGCCTTCCAGAACTGAGGTGGGGGGGAAGGGAGGGGAGCAGAGAAAGGACGGGGAGAGCCCTTCTCACTGGGCATCCAGCTGGATGAGGTCTCACAAAAGGGTCAGGTGACCTATACTCAACAACCTGGGCGAAGGCCCAAGTTGTGATGCCACTGGACAGAGCATTTGGGTGGAAGAGGCAGGGCTGGGGTACACTGAGTTAAGAGAATGAGTAAGTAAGAGGGAAAAAGCTGACTGAATCCCTTAAAAGCTAATGGTCTGGTGTTTGCTTGATGCAGAGAGGGACGGGCAACCATTGGAGGTTTTCAAGGAATGGGGTGATGTGCCCAGAACGATGTTCTGGGCGGCAGAGTGAAGTGTGAATTGGAGAGGGGGGAGGATAGAGGCCGGGAGTCCTGTGAGGAAACTGATGTGATAGTTGAGGCAGGTTATGACAGGTGCCTGGACCAGCATAGTGGCTGTTTGGAGGAAGAGGAAGGGATGGGCTCTGAAACTGACCCTGAAGAAAAACTCAACAGGCCTGGGATTGTGTTTGTGGAGTGGGAGGGCTTGGGGGCGGGGGGGTCAGCCCTCCTCTCATCCCCCCCACCCCTTTGCTGGGACACTGAGAACCTCCTCTTTGGCAACTAGACAGATGCTCAAATGCCATCGGAGGCAGTCTGATCCTGCTTAGTGTGACCCTGTCATCTCTGTTACACTATTCCTTCCTCTAGCTGACCATGAAAGAGCACCTAAACTCGCTGTTCGACAACCGTTCCTGGGCCCTGCTGTCACAGAATGCCTCTCTGGCCTGGCCCCCTCAGCCAGACCCCCAGAGCCTGTGGCTGGAGTGGTGGCACCCCCGGCTCACCATCTTTGGCACACTGGTCTTTTTCCTAGCCATGAAGGTACCCACCCCGGCTCCCAGAGCCCTGCAACCGCCCACCTCCCATCTCCAGTCCCCAAGCCGTCAGGCTGCCCAAGGCCTCAGACCATGGAAAATTGTCCAAATCCTGCTCTCCATTCTCCTCCCAGACTCTGTGCCCCAGGATGAGGAACTGCAATTGCAGCCAGGGGACGGGGCATCCCCAGATATTGCCCTTGGGGAATTGAGGTTGGGGAGTCATTGACCAACCTGGTCTCCCTTCCCACCCACCTGACCCTGTTCAGTCTCCTCCCTCACAACTGTCGTCCCTTCCGCAGTTCTGGATGCTGATTCTGGCCACCACGATGCCCATGCCTGCAGGGTATTTCATGCCCATCTTTGTCTATGGTGAGATCGGAGGCCCCTGAAGGTTGATTTGGACCTCTCCCACTGGGAGGGGGAGCCAGGACCCCGGCTGTGAGTCAAGGCCTCGTGCCTGTCTGGCAGTGCCTGTTCCTTGTGTGAACCAGGGTTGTGGGAGCATAATAATAATAATCATAATAATGGTATTTGTTAAGCGCTTACTATGTGCCAAGCACTGTTCTAAGTGCATGGATCCAACCCACCTGGATCTCCTTATCTGCTGCAAGAATGTGGCTAGAAGATGGGGGCCAGGACGGGGAGGGAATGGAGCCGGGGAATGTAAGCTCGTTGTGGGCTGGGAATGTGTCGTTTACTGTTGTATTGTACTTTCCCAAGCGCTTAGTACAGTGTTCTGCACATGGTAAGCTCTCAGTAAATGTGATTGAATGAATGGAGAAGGGTAAAGAGGAAGTGGCTCTTAGGGAGCAAGAAGGCTCCCCTCCCCAACCCCACGAACTCAGCCAAGACCTTTCCTCAGGGGCTGCAGTGGGTCGCCTCACAGGAGAGACGATTGCTGTGCTTTTCCCGGAGGGCATCCAGGCGGATGGGGTGGTGAACCCCATCATTCCCGGGGGCTACGCCCTGGCAGGTGAGTATCCTAGGGCAGTTGATCGAACATCCTCCTGGCTCGTGCTACGTCCAGTCTTAAGGACAGGGCAGGGCTGGTGGGAGTTTGTTGCGGTCTGGCAGTTGTCTGGGACAGAAAGTGGCACTCAGGGACCCCAGAATGTTGGGCCCAGGAAAGAACACCCTCTATCCTGTGACCTGCCAAGTGGAGAATACCTCATGCCCCCCACCCTGGGATGCCCTGAGCCTCAGTCCTCTGTGCAAATCATCACTTTTGGTTCCATGCCCAGCTGCTGGGTCCCAACACCCAGGGGCAGAGCCAAGCAAGAGCAAAAGTCCTGGTCTCTGGCCAGAGGAGGGGAAGAAAGGAAGGACATGAACTTGTCCTGCCCCATCAGGAGCTGCGGCCTTCTCTGGAGCAGTGACCCACAGTGTGTCCACCGCCCTGCTGGCCTTCGAACTGACGGGTCAGATCGCCCACGTGCTGCCCGTGCTGCTGGCCGTGCTGCTGGCCAACGCCATCACCCAGAAGTGCCAGCCCTCCTTCTACGATGGGACTATCATCGTCAAGAAGCTGCCTTACCTGCCTCGCATCCGGGGCCGCCGCCTGGGGTAAGATGGGCTGTGTCTGCAGTCATCCTGGCAACCCTTCAACAACCCGGGCGACGGGCCTGCTGAGGAGATGGGATCCTTGCTGAAAATTGGGCCAGCTGGGGGCAGAGAAGCCTAACGGAAAGAGTGTGTTGGTCTGGGAGTCGGAGGGCCTGGGTTCTAATCCCACCTCTTCCACGGGCCTGCTGTGTGACTTTGGAAAAGTCACTTAACTATTCTGGGCCTCAGTCTCCTCATCTGCCAAATGGGGACTCAATGCCTGTTCAATTCAATTCAATCGTATTCACTGAGGGCTACCGTGTGCAAAGCACTGTACTAAGAGCTTGGGACAGTATAGTACTGTTCTCTCTCCTACTTAGACCGTGAACCCTATGTGGGACAGGACACTTTCTGAGCTGATTATCTCGATCCTTCCCCGGTGCTTAGTTACAGCGATAGCAATTATGGCATTTGTTAATGATGATGATGATGATGATGGCATTTGTTAAGCGCTTACTATGTGCAAAGCACTGTTCTAAGCGCTGGGGGGGATACAAGGTGCTCAGGTTGTCCCGCATGGGGCTCACAGGCTTCATCCCCAGTAGTTGGCACATAATAAGTGCTTAACAAATATCACAATAATTATTGCTAAGAACCTCCCATCCTACAACTGATTGACTGTCCAACCAACATTAAGTGAATGTCACCCCACTAAGGCAGATTGGCCAATCGGAGGCGAACCCTCCCTCTGCCCTACAAACAGTCTAGTGTCTAGAGGGGCGCCTAGACTGTAAGACTCTGTGCACAGGTAATGTGTGCACCAATTCTGTTGTACAGTACTCTTCCAAGCACTTAGTACAGTGCTCAGAACAGGGTAAACACCCAATAAATATGATTGATCGGTTGGCCAATTGACGGTTGTTCACCCCTTCCACCCCCAACCATTTGTGGCGTCTCCCCACGCCCCCCTCATCCCCTTGATGATGATGATGGTATTTGTTAAGCACTTACTATGTGCCAAGCACTGTTCTAAGCGCTGGGGTAGGTACAAGGTAATCAGGTTGTCTCACGTGGGGCTCATAGTCTTAGTCCCATTTTATAGATGAGGTAACTGAGGCACAGGGAACTTAAGCGACTTGCCCCAAGTCACACAGCTGATAGGTGGCACAGCCGGCATTAGAACCCCAGAAGTTAGAGGGGGGATATATCCTCATCTGTTTTTGGAGAAAATATTACTTTTTCTTCCTTAGGTTGCCTCGGCAATATTGCAGGAGTAAATTAAACTGGGTTTTTGTTGCGTGAGCTCTTTGAGCCCACGGAGTGAGAACAGGACTCAGTGCGTGCCAACTGGCAGGACAGTGCAAGGTCTCCTGTGAAGAAATGAGAACTTTGATTAAAAAAACATAAGTATTTCTCTCAGAGTCTGCAGGAGTAGATGTCCATTCTCAGCCCTGTAACCTCAATCTCAATCTCACCCATCTACGTGTTTTGTCATCTCTCTACACGTTTTGTTTTGTTGTCTGTCTCCCCCCTTCTAGACTCTGAGCCCGTTGCTGGGTAGGGACCGTCTCTATATGTTGCTGACTTGTATTTCCCAAGCGCTTAGTGCAGTGCTCTGCACACAGTAAGCACTCAATAAATACAATTGAATGAATGAACCCACGACCTCTGTCTCCCAAGCCCCTTCTCTTTCCATTAAGCCACACTCGAGGCCCAGATGGAAAGGCTGGCCAATGGGAAGGGGAGGGAGAGGCAGGATTGCTGAGCTTTTGGCTGGGACCCCCCCCAAATATCACCAGGCCCAGATGGCTCCCTTCCTCTCTCTCTCCCTCCACTTCTCTCCCCTAATAATTTCAAGAGTCCCCAGTACTTCTCTAGTCTCTGGCTCCAGGTGCTGCGATCCCTGGGGGATGTCAAGCCGGGTTTCTGCCCAAACAATGCCCTAGCAATGCCCCTTCCTTTTCCTCTCCTCCCCCAGCGCTGCGCATCTTAAGCCTGGCCAGCCGGGACTGTGTCTAGTTGGTGGGGAGAGGATGGGGGAGAATTCAAGGCACAGCAGGGACTTTCCAGACCCCACTCTGGCTGACCGCCCCCCTCCCCTGTCCCCCCCACCCACTGCAGTTCCTACCAGGTGACCACAGCACGCTTCATGAGCCCGGTGCCCACCATCCTGGCTAAAGACACTCCCCTGGACGAGGTGGCCAGGATAGTGACCTCGACTGACCTGGCCGAGTTCCCGCTGGTGGAAAGTGCAGGTACTGGGTGGGCACCCAACCCGGGGGGGATTGGCCGGAGGTGGGGGAAAGCGAAGGGGGATGAGGACACAGGGTTTCATCCTGACACACACCTCCCAGCGCCGACCCCCTCCCTCAGAAGCCCATCAGCCACCTACCCAAGCCAGCTGAGTCGCCTACATCACTATAGTGTGGCTCAGTGGTAAGAGCCCGGGCTTTGGAGTCAGAGGTCATGGGTTCAAATCCCGGCTCCGCCAATTGTCAGCTGTGAGACTTTGGGCAAGTCAGTTAACTTCTCTGTGCCCCAGTTACCTCATCTGTAAAATGGGGATTAAGACTGTGAGACCCACGTGGGACAACCTGATCACATTGTAGCCTCCCCAGTGCTTAGAACAGTGCTTTGCACATAGTAAGCACTTAATAAATGCCATCATTATTATTATTATTCCCAACCCTTGGCCCAGGCCAGCCCGGCACTCCACCACTTGCAAGCCCAGCCATCAGTGCCAGAGCTTTCAGATCAGAAGCCCCAGGAGGCAGAAATGGCCGGAACAGACGGGCCACTTCACACCCCACCTCTTTCCCACCATCTTCCTTGCCAGCTTCCCCCTTTCTTTTGTTCCTGTTCTCTCCTGTTCCCCCTTGGACTCCCTGCATTCCCTCCCACCCAGAAACCCCCGCTCACTCCACCCTCTTGTCTCTGCTCCTCTCGCCAAGAGTCAAAGCTGCTGGTGGGCACTGTGAAGCGGGCCCATCTTGTGTCCCTCCTGGAGGCTGTGCTGCCCACCTGCACTCCTGGACACCGGGTGAGTTCTAAGTGTGGGCCTGGGGCAGAAGGGGAGAAACCACAAAGCCAAACCTAGCCTTCTCATGACTTTACTATCACTACACACAGAGCCACCATATTCCCTCTCACAAACCCCTAACCTCGGCACAATCCTTGACTCATCTCTCTCATTCAACCCACGAATTCCATCTGTCATTAATTCCTGTCAGTTCTACCTTCACAATATCTCTAGAATCCTCCCCTTCCTCTCCAACCGAACTGCTACCATACCGATTCAAGAACTTATCACTTCCCGCTTCGACTACTGCATCAGCCTCCTCCCTGACCTCCTTGCCTGCTGTGTCTCCCCTCTCCAGTCCATGCTTCATTCTGCTTCCTGGATCATTTTTCTAAAAAAAAAAAGCATTCAGTCTATATTTCCCCTCTCCACAAAAACCTCCCGTGGTTGCCCATTCACCTCTACACCGAACAGAAAATCCTTAAGGCACTCAATCAGCTCTCGCCCTCCTACCTTAACTCACTGATCTACTATAATCCAATCCGCATACTCCTCTAACACCCTGACCTATTCTCTGTACTTCAATCTCAACTATCTTGCCATCCACCACTTGCCCACATCCTCCCTCTGACCTGAAACTCCCTCGACCTTCGGTCCGGCAGACCACCACTCTCCCCAACTTCAAAGTCCTCCTAAAATCACATCTCCAAGAGGCTTTCCCTGACTAAGCCCTCATTCCCCTACCCACACTTCCCTCTGTGTCACCTATGCACTCAGATCTGTACCCCTTAAACACTTTACATTCACTCTACTTTCAGCCCCATAGCTCATATATGTACATAGCTTATGTACATATTCATACACTCTGCCGTTTCCCCTATCTGCAATTTATTTTAATGTCTTTCTCTTCTAAACTGCAAGTTCCTTGGGGCAGAAATCTTGTCTGCCAACTCTACTGTATTGTACTCACTCAAGTGCTCTGGACACCAAAAGTGATCAATAAATACTACTGATTGATTGACTGGGAGTGACTGCAAAATAAAATCAGTCAATCATATTTGTTGAGCGCTTACTGTGTGCAGATCACTGTATTAAGCACTTGCGAGACACATTCCCTGCCCATAATGAGCTTACAGTCTAGAGGTTGAGATAGCAAGAAGCCCAACAGTAACTCCAAAGCCCTGCAAATCCACATATTTTTAATAGTTTTATAAGGCCTGTGGTCCTTAGGGGCAGCCCACACCCTGGGAAAAGTAGAGTAGAGGGGAAGTGACGTGGCCATCACCCTGGGAGTGACCCTAGAGTGGGAGGGGGTGCCCCCCTGGGAAAAAACACAGAGCAGGGTTGTAGGAGGTGGCCCTCAACTTGGGAGCAACTATAGTACCTCAGAATAGGAGCCTCTGGTAGGAAGCTGTATCGGGTGGGAGGAATGAGCTGGGACCCCCAGTCACTACTCAAACCAGGCACTGACCCTGCAAGAGGGGCTACTTTGAAGAGCTCTGAGCATTATTAACCACTAATCAGTTGCTAAATTCTGTCAATTCTACCGTCACAACATTGCTTAAATCCGCCCTTTCCTCTCCATAATAATAATAATGGCATTTATTAAGTGCTTACTATGTGCAAAGCACTGTTCTAAGCTCTATCCAAACTACTACTATGCTGATCCAAGCACTTACCCTATCCCACCTTGACTCCTGCATCAGCCTCCTCGCTGACCTCCCTAATTCCTGTCTCTTCCCACTCCAGCCCAGATCATTTTTCTAAAAAAACCCCATTCAATCCATGTTTCCCCACTCCTGGAGAACTTCCAGTAGTTGCCCAGCCACCTCCACATTCAAAAGACATTCCTTACCATTGGCTCTAAAGCACTCAATCACCTCGCCTCCTCTTACCTTGTCTCACTGATTTCTTATTACAACCCAGTTCACTTACTTCACCCCTCTAAGTGCCAACCAAAACAGTACTTCGATCTCATCTATCTCACTGCCATCCCCTTGTCCACTTCCTTCCTCTGTCCTGGAACTCCCTCCCCCTTCATATAATAATAATAATGGCATTTATTAAGCGCTTACTATGTGCAAAGCACTGTTCTAAGCGCTGGGGAGGTTACAAGGTGATCATGTTGTCCCTTGGGGGGCTCACAGTCTTCATCCCCATTTTACAGATGAGGTAACTGAGGCCCAGAGAAGTGAAGTGACTTGCCCAAATTCACACAGCTGATACTTGGCAGAGTCGGGATTTGAACCCATGACCTCTGACTCCAAAGCCCGTGTTCTTTCCACTGAGCCACGCTGCTTCTTTCTGACAGACCACCACTCTTCCCATCTTCAAATCTTTCTTAAAATCACATCTCCTCCAAGAGGCTTTCCCTGGCTAAGTCTCTCCTACTCCCTCTCCCTTCTGCGTTGCCTACTCACTTGGATCTGTACCCTTGAAACACTTGATTCTCATGCCAGCCTCAGCCCCACAACATTCACGTTCATCCCTGCACTTTATTTTAATGTTTGTCTCCCCCTCTAGACTGTAAGCTCATTGTGGGCAGGGAAGGTATCTACCAACTCTGTTATATTGTACTCTCGCAAGTGCTTGGTACTTTCATTCATTCATTCATTCATTCGTATTTATTGAGTGCTTACTGTGTGCAGAGCACTGTACTAAGTGCTTGGGAAGTATTCATTCGTTCATTCATTCAATCGTACTTATTGAGCACTTACTGTGTGCAAAGCCCTGTACTAAGTGCTTGCAAAGTACAAGTTGACAACATATAGAGACGGTCCCTACCCAACAGTGGGCTCACACTCTAGAAGGGGGAGACAATCAATCAATCAATCAATCGTATTTATTGAGCGCTTACTGTGTGCAGAGCATTGTACTAAGTGCTTGGGAAGTACAAGTTGGCAACATACAGAGACGGTCCCTACCCAACAGTGGGCTCACAGTCTAGAAGGGGGAGACAGAGAATAAAGGGGGAGACAAAATAAAATAAATAGAATGAATATGTACAAATAAAATAAGTAAATCAATAGAGTAATAAATATGTACAATTCATTCATTCATTCAACTGTATTTATTGAGCACTTACTGTGTGCAGAGCACTGTACTAAGCGCTTGGGAAGTACAAGTTGGCAACATATAGAGATGGCCCCTACCCAACAGTGGGCTCACAGTCTAGAAGGGGGAGACAGAGAATCAATCAATTGTATTTATTGAGTGCTTACTGTGTGCAGAGCACTGTACTAAGTGCTTGGGAAGTACAAGTTGGCAACATATAGAGACAGTCCCTACCCAACAGTGGGCTCACACAAAACAAAACATATTAACAAAATAAAATAAACAGAATAAATATGTACAAATAAAATAAATAAATACATAGAGTAATAAATACGTACAAACATATATACATACATTCATTCATTCATTCAATTGTATTTACTGAGCACTTACTGTGTACAGAGCACTGTACTAAGCACTTGGGAAGTACAAGTTGGCAACATATAGAGACGGTCCCTACCCAACAGTGGGCTCACAGTCTAGAAGGGGGAGACAGAGAACAAAACAAAACATATTAACAAAATAAAGTAAATAGAATAAATATGTACAAATAAAATAAATGAATAAATAGATTAATAAATGCATACAAACATATATACATCTATACAGGTGCTGTGGGGAGGGGAAGGAGGTAAGGCGGGGGATAATAATAATAATAATAATAATAATGATAGCATTTAATAAGTGCTTACTGTGTGCAAAGCACTGTTCTAAGCACTGGGGAGGTTACAAGGTGATCAGGTTGTCCCACGGGGGGAGGGGGCTCAGTGTGGGAAGGCCTCCTGGAGGAGGTCTTCTAGACTGTGAGCCCACTGTTGGGTAGGGACCGTCTCTATATGTTGCCAACTTATACTTTCCAAGTGCTTAGTACAGTGCTCTGCACACAGTAAGCGCTCAATAAATACGATTGATTGATTCATTGAGGTGAGCTCTCAGTAGGGCTTTGAAGGGAGGAAGAGAGCTAGTTTGGCGGATGTGCGGAGGGAGGGCATTCCAGGCTAGGGGGATGAAGTTGGCAACATATAGAGACGGTCCCTACCCAACAGCGGGCTCATAGTCTAGAAACAGTGCTCTGTACACAGTAGGTGCTCAGTAAATATGATTGATTGATTGACGGGGGTGGGGGGTTCCAGGCTGGCCCACCCATGGGGGTGGAGAACGCAGAGAAAACCCCTGACCAGGGCCTCCCTATCCACCCAGTGGCATCTCCAGGAGGTGTTGGCGGAAGGCTGCCCCATGGAGCCGGTGACTCTACAGCTGTCCCCGGAGACCTCCCTCCACCAGGTGAGGGAGGATGCCGAGCCTGGGGGAAGTGTGTGTGTGTGTGTGTGTGTGTGTGTGTGTGTGTGTGTGTGTGTGTGTGTGTGTGTGTGTGTGTGTGTGTGTGTGTGTGTGTGTGTGTGTGTGTGTGTGTGTGTGTGTGTGTGTGTGTTGGGGGGTGGGAGGGCTGAAAGGGGACAGCAGGGCCTGGGAAGCAGGAGGGACAACAGGTCTAGGGCTGGGGTTCCCCACTTCTTCCTCCTGGGGGGAGGGTGGTGTGGGATAAGAGCACCCCCCGGTGCTCCGAGAGAGTACCACAGGGCGCTATTGTTGGTCCTCACCCTTGGTGACATTCATTTATTTCATTCATTCAATCGTATTCATTCATTCATTCATTCATTCAATCGTATTCATTCATTCATTCATTCAATCGTATTTATTGAGCGCTTACTGTGTGCAGAGCACTGGACTAAGAGCTTGGGGAGTACAAGTTGGCAACATAGAGAGACGGTCCCTACCCAACAGCGGGCTCACAGCACTGTACTAAGCGCTTGGGAAGTACAAGTCGGCAACATATAGAGACGGTCCCTACCCAACAACGGGCTCACAGTCTAGAAGGGGGAGACGGACAACAAAACAAACCATAGTAACAAAATAAAATAAATAGAATAGTAAATATGTACAAGTAAAATAAATAAAGTAATAAATCTGTACAAACATATATACAGGAGCTGTGGGGAAGGGAAGGAGATAGGGCGGGGGGGTGGGGAGGGGGAGAGGAAGGAGGGGACTCAGTTTGGGAAGGCCTCCTGGAGGAGGTGAGCTCTCAGTAGGGCTTTGTAGGGAGGAAGAGAGCTAGCTTGGCGGATGTGCGGAGAGAGGGCATTCCAGGCCAGGGGGAGGACGTGGGCCAGGGGTCAACGGTGGGACAGGCAAGATCGAGGCACAGTGAGGAGGTTACTGGCAGAGGAGCGGAGGGTGCGGGCTGGGCTGTAGAAGGAAAGAAGGGAAGTGAGGTAGGAGGGGGCGAGGGGATGGAGAGCCTTGAAGCCGAGAGTGAGGAGTTTTTGCCTGATGCGTAGGTTGACTGGTAGCCACTGGAGATTTTTGAGGAGGGGAGTAACATGCCTAGAGCGTTTCTGCACAGAGATGATCCGGGCAGCGGCATGAAGTATAGACTGAAGTGGGGAGAGACAGGAGGATGGGAGATCAGAGAGGAGACTGATGCAATAATCCAGTCAGGAGAGGATGAGAGATTGAACCCTCAGTGCCAGGCAGGAGAATCAGAAGCCCAGGGACCAGAAGGGGCTAGCCCAGGTTAGCCAACGAGGGCTCCCAGGAGTCCCACCCCATTGTCACCCAATCCTTTTCTCACCACCTTGGCCCGCTCTTCTTTTCTGGGAATTGCCATACTATGCTTAGTGTTCTCCTGGAACTGGGGAGGCCTGTTCTCCGGAGGGGTGTCCGGCCCAGGGCCTGGGGGTGGGGAAGAGTGGGAGAGGGACTCTGATGAGCGGCCTCCTCCCCACTTCCTCTGCCAGGCCCACAACCTCTTTGAACTACTGAACCTGCAACATGTCTTCGTGACATCCTTGGGACGGATCGTGGGCTACGTTTCTCGGACTGAGGTGACCGTCAAGGCTGGTAGGGGGTAGGCCCAGGGCCGAGGGAAGAGAGTCATCCAGGGAGAAGAGCCCAGATTTCACCTTGCGCCAGGTGGGCCCGAACAGGGCGGCAGTTGGCCGGCAGACCCAGAGCCGGAAGGTTCAGTTTCTCTAGCCCAGTGACGGGAGATGTGAGGGTAGTTCCTGGTCTCCTCCCTCCCAGAAATCTGTGTCCCCTTGGGACTCCACCATGGGCTGAATGTTTTCTTGAGCATCACAGCCTGGGGCTTGGGCAAGTGACGGTGATGGGATCAACCATTGTTGGTGGGTTGGGTTGGGGGGAGGCGGGGAGAGGGGAGGACTATCGCCTCGTCTTTCCCCGTAGCTGAAAAAGGCAATTGCAGACTTGGCCAACCCGCCACCTCCCAAGTGAGAAGCTCCTGCTGGGAAGACTCCAGGAGCAGCTGGGGGTACCCCGCCCTGTCGGCATCAGGACCCCTGGGAAGTGGGGGACACCAGCAAGGAAATACTCACTACAATACTAGAGTACCAGAGTACAAAAGTACGGCAGTACTACAGAGAACTAGAGTACAGAAGTTATAGAAAGTAATATAGTAGTCTAGTTCTAGAGAACTGGAGTTCAGAAGTACTAGAAAGTACTAGTGTATGAAAGTAATAGAGAGTACTGAAGTACTAGACTGTAAGTTCCTGGTGGGCAGGGAATGTGTTCTACCAACTCTGTTATACTGTGCTCTCCCAAGTGCTTTGTACAAAGTAAGCTTTTGGACTGTGAGCCCATTGTTGGGTAGGGATTGTCTCTATTTGTTGCCAAATTGTACTTTCCAAGCTCTTAATACAGTGCTCTGCACACAGTAAGTGCCCAATAAATAAGATTAAATGAATGAATGAAAAGTGGCAGGGCTGAAATTAGAAGCCAGGTCCTCTAACTCCCAAACTCGGGCTTTTCCCACTAGGCTTGTACTCTCCCAAGTGCATAGAACAGTACTCTGCTTAAAGTGCTCAATAAACATTATTGATTGATTAACTGACTGTACTTAGTACAATTGATTGATTACTAGAGTATTAGAGAGTACTAGCTTCTGAGTTCTACTCTAGCACTCTACTATTCTATTATTTTTTGTTAAATTCTATAGGGAGCTATTATTATAATACTGCTTTGTGTAATGCTTAAGTCTGTAGGAACAATTACTCTATTTTTATTGTTACATTTTTATGTCTCTAATTTACTCTCCTCCACATTATCTCCAGCTGAGCAGCCGCCAAGCACTGAATGTTCACATCAACCACTGAGATAGACAATTGTTGACTTTAACAGAGATCTAGAGGTGTTTCCCCCCGCCCCCCACCATTCCCGTCCCCTGCTCTTTTGAACTGGTCTGGGAAAAGGGGGACCAGGGAGATTGAGTGTGAGAGAGGGCAGCTGGGAGGCCAGGGGAAGCAGATGGAGTCTGGTGGAGGCTGAAGGCCAGTGAAATGCTGAGCTTTGGGCAGGTCTGCCCAACAATGCATTGGTTTCAAGTCTGCATTGATCACTCTGGTTGACAGTACCCGCTCCACGCCCCCGTCCCTAGTCTTGTCTCCCCTCCGCAGCCCTCCTGCCATTCTGCTAAGGATGTGCTCAATGAAGAAGAAGCCCCAGGGCTGTGCACTTCATTTTAGCCCCTATCCCTCTCTTCCTGGGCACGACCTGAAAAGTCCAGGAGGAATAGCTTAGGCCATGGAGGGCTGAGGGCCCAAGCCCGCAGCTGAGACAGCCTCAGGACAGGCCGCGGAGGAGTGAACTGAGGAGCCAGGACTTTGGTGGGTGTTTGTGGCCAGAGAAAAGGGGATATGGTGCTCACAGATGACTTCTGGTTTGAGTCCAGAGCCTCTGAGGGAGTCTCCGTCTGGAACCGGCGGGCACAGTAGACTCAGCAATCCAAGAGCGGACCACCTTTTCGTGAACTGTCCATGGGAGAATGGTGCATTCTCACCTGCAGCCAGCCCCGGCCTGCTGGTGCACCCAGCCTCCTCTCTCACAGTGGGGCATCGGTGGGCCTCAGCAGTGGCTCTTTCCATCCCCACTGACCCCAAACTGTGGCTTCCTTGTGGAGGCTGGATGGATTCTGGAGCCTCCTCCCCGGGTGCCCCCTGGGCTCCCACTAGCCTTCCTGTCTTTTCTCTCCCCCTTCATTTTCCTTTATCCAGATCATCACCGACCTCCCTCCAGTGTGGTTAATTCCACCAGGGAAGCAGCATGGCCTAGTGGATAGAGCATGGGCTTGGGAGTCAGAAAGATCAGGGCTCGGCTTCATAACTTGTCTGCTGTATGACTTTGGGCAAGTCATTTAACTGCTCTGTAACTCAATTACCTCATCTATAAAACCGGGATTAAGACTGAGCCCCATGTGGGACAGGGGCTGTGTCCAACCTGATTAGCTTGTATCATACCCCAGTGCTCAGAACAGTGTTTAACATATAGGAAGCACTTAACTATTGTTATTATTATTGTTATTTTATTATTATTATTAACTGACCATTGGCAAACTGCCCTAGATTTGGCTACGAACTGGGTCGAGGCTTCTCTGACAGCCACGTACCCCAAACACTGGCCACCATCTCTGCCACGACTCAGCTTCCATGCCTCTCCCAGGAGACAGGCTGGAAGGAGTAAGCGTGGGCAGGGTCTTCAAAGGAGAACATTCAGCACTTGATCTGGTCCCTTGAAGTCTGACCCCACGGAGAGCACTGGGTCCCCTGCAGACCAGCCTGTTTTCCGGGCCCTGCCTCCTCCGCCGTCCCCAACCGCTTCCCCTGGCCTGCATCTGCTCCGAGGGCCCAGCCAAGCAACCCAAGGAGTTCTAGGCCCCCGGCCCCCGCCCCTCTCTCTGGCCCCCAAAGCTCCCCAGAAAGCAGAGATGGCCGCACCACCAGAATCAATCCACCAGACCACTTTAATGTCTTCAGAGAACATCAAGAGGAAGGGAGGGAGACACTGTCACCAGCGAGAGCAGGGACTACCCACCCCAGGCCCCAGCCGAGTGGTCAGCGGTGGTCATGGTCACTGTGGGAGGGTGGGGGGCACGTGTAACGTGTACGGACCTCGGGAGACCAAGGAGTCGCTTTCAGAGAGTGAGGACCAGGGCCCCCGGCTCAAGGACAGATGGACGGACGGTCACAGTGAAGTGTCATGGAGAGGGAGGGAGGGAGGGTCTCAGCTGCCCGGGGTGCGTGGGGGGTGGGGGGCATTTTAGAGACAGGAGTCACAGGGTGGGGAGAGGAGAAGTCTCTCCCGGAAAACCTGCCAGTTGCGGGGCAGAGTCAGGCATGGGATCCAGGAGAGAGGGCTCCCAGTGACCCCTTTGCCAACCTGGGCCCCCGTCACTGGCAGTTAAGCAGCATCCGGCAGGGAAGGTTTGTGCCAGGGGCAAAATCCCAAGTGTACGAGAGGCCCTGTTATTGACTCCCCTTCCTGGCATCAAAGTTGGGGAGGGGTAAGAGCACCCATAGAGGGAGGGGAGGAACATGGAGAGCTGTGAGGGGCAGGTCACAAATCCTGCCTCCCTTTCTCCTCCATTCCTGGACAGAGGGGTGGAGGGAGAGGGCTTGACTCTCATGATCTGGGGGGTAAACTGAGGCACCGATTCCCAGGAATCTTGGCCTTTCCCATCCTGTTCCCTGCTTGCCCTTCTTCCCATCTTCCTTAGAGAGGGCAAGGGACTCATGAGGTCTACTGGGCCCAGAAGACAAGGTCAGACCCCTTCACAGGAGTATCCCCAGTCCCGAGCTGGAGGATTGGGGTAACTGAGGCACTGCCCAGACATGGGATCCCTACCCACCACCTGGCAGGCCCGGGGGTGGGGGTCCCCACTACCAGGCAACACTCCCGCGCTGGAGCCCCGGGGCACGGCTCTAGTCGGAGGCACCACGACTAGGCCCCAGACCCCAGCTCATCCATCCCGCTGGGCTTCCTGGGCCTCTGGGTGGGATCCCACCTTCATTACCCTATTGTCCCTCCCCCTGTGCCCCCGGCCTCAGTTGTAGAACACTTCATCCTCCGAGAGGGAACTGCTGTCCACGTAGCGGAGGAAGCTGGTCAGTGGGAGCTGGACGTCGCCACTGTCCACGGGGGCCAGGGGAGGGGCGGACTCTGATTGCCATTCCTGCTTCTCCAGACCCTCTGGCTGGGATATCTGGTGCTCCAGCCCCGCCAGGGGCCCCTGGCATAAGTCCCATTCCCCTGTCAGGGGGTGGGCCTGGGGGAGTGGGGAGTTGAGAGAAGAGGAGAAGGCCTGTAGGCTGCTATGTAGGGTGGAGTTACCCTGTCTCTGGGGGCCACTCTGAAGGCTGTCTTGAAGGAAGTTGTTCTCCAGGTCTGGAAGGCAAAGCAAAGAGGGTGGTAAGGGGGTTGAGGGGAACGGATTTAGCCTACTCTCGCTAGCCTCTGTGGCCCTGGCCCCTTCCACTTCCACCTTGAGAAGCAGCGTGGCTCAGTGGAAAGAGCAGGGGCTTTGGAGTCAGAGGCCATGGGTTCAGATCCCGGCTCTGCCACTTGTCAACTGTGTGACTTCGGGCAAGTCACTTCACTTCTCTGGGCCTCAGTTACCCTCATCTGCAAAATGAGGATTAAGACTGTGAGCCCCACGGAGAAGAACTTGATCACCTTGTAACTTCCCCAGTGCTTAGAACAGTGCTTTGCAAATAGTAAGCACTTAATAAATGCCATTATTATTATTATTATTGTGCCCCTGACCTCAAGCTCCAGTCCTCTCTCCTTGCTTTTCTGGTTTCCTCCGTGGCTGGGGGCAGGCAGGGGCTGTTTAGCCAGTGGCCCCAGGCCCATCACTTCTGCCCAGGAGTTCCTTGTCCAAGAGGCCTGGGCTCTGGGCTGGTCCAGTCCTAGATGCTTGGAGCCATGGTGGCCCAAATCCCCACCCAGGCCAGGGTGCCCGCCCCGGGCTCCACACCCACCTGGTGTCGGACAGCTCAGGTGTTAGGGAGTGCACGGGGGCACTGGATTCAGGATGAGCTCAGGCACAGGCAGGAAGTCCTGCAGGCCAGCCTCCACCGGGCTTCCCACTGCAAGGGACTCTCACATTGCCACGGAATCCTTGCACATAGGACTCCGAGCCTATGCTCTTCCCATTAGACCACGCTGCTCTCTCTTGCCTGAAGTAAGATCAGGTCTGTCCAAAAAAAAAATCGAGCAACAGGTCTCAGGTAGGGTGTGGGAAGCATGGCTATGGGAGACTGGTTTTCAGTTTCTTCTACTTCCCATCCGGTAACAATATGGGGCCAGACACTTTCATTTTCAGCATCGAACCTTCTTCCGCCCCAGGGTCCGACTCCCACAGTGTGGACACTGGCCCGGATTACACACTGGCCTGGGTGGGGAACACAATGGTTCTGGAGCAAGTAGGGAGTTCAGGGATTTCCCTGGAGAAACGCTGCAGGATCACAGGAGATTTGCCTACCTCTGCAAAATGATGCCCGGGACGTTAGGCTGTATGCCTGGCCCAAAGATGGCATCATGGGCATTTCTCTGTTCAGAATTTTGGAGGGGGCCATTGGTAGCTGCCAAGGGTGGGCCCAGCTTGGGCCCAGCAGCGTTCCCCGACTTGACCCCAGGCTGGGCTTTCAGCATGCTACCTTGGAGCTGAATGGCATCCTGGGCATGGTCCCTGTAGTGGTCCCCGTAGCGGTCCCCGTAGAGCATCGCGTCATCATCCAGCGAGGACCAGGCGCTCAGCGTGGCTTCCGTGATGGCAAACTGCTCGGCCACCCCTGCTCAGAGAGGAGCCAGTGTGGGTGAAGGAGTGGTCTCTGTAGGAAGGAAGAAGGGGACCCCACTCTTTGGGCCCTGGGAGGGATTGAATTAGCAGCCAGGCAAGGCTGGCACCCAAGAGAGCAACTGTCAAGACAGTTGTCTCCGTGGGATCCTCACCTCAATGCCCCTCCGTTACCCCCATGCCCATTCAGCACCCTGAGGTTGGATATACCCCATCCCGGCCAGGTCTTCCTGAGCAAGGGGCATGACTGAGGCTGTCAAGTGCTGGCCCCTTGGCCCTGAGCCCCTTATCACTCTTCCTCACCCCTGCGTCAGCTCCCACCTCCTCACTGACCTGCTGCAAAGCGGGCCTCCCGCAGCTCATCGGGAAGGTGACAGTAGTGTTCTTCTTCAGCCGGCGAAGGGGCCCAGCCCGCCCCAGGGGCGCTCCAGCCCTTCCACTCGATGAGGTGGGCCACGCGACCCCGAGCCATGGCCGTGGGCTTGGTGATGTGGTCCTTGATGCTCTGGACGACCCCTGGGGGGGCACAGATGAGCCAGAGTGAGAGCCCCAGCCGATCCCCCTGCTCCTCCACCTCTGCGACTCATCTCATCAACAGGAAAGTTCCTTCTGCGGCCTAACCTACTTCTCTCTTGCTGCCGCCGTCCAGCCCACGCTCTGCAGTTCTGTCGTCCGAGCCTGCCCGCCCTCCTCTGTGGCCCCTCCCCCGGCCGTGGCCCAGGAAGGATCGTGGGCAGACTCAGTTGAGCAGAGGTGGGCAGACAGGAACTTTGGTCACTACCTACCCACCAAGGAGGAGGTTGCTAGCGCGGCCACATTGTAGTTGCCAGAGCAGGATTGGGACTCCGAGAGGATGAGGTTGGAGGTCTTGAAGCACCTCTGCAGGAAGGAGCAGATGAGGGTGAGCAGTCAGACCTGGTTACCCCACCAGCCCAGAAATCCCCAATCACCTAGAGCCCTGAGCCTCAGGGTGTAATAATAATAATAATTATGGCATTTGTTAAGTGCTTACTATGTGCAGAGCACTGTTCTAAGCGCTGGTGGGGATGCAAGGTGATCAAGTTGTCCCACATGGGGCTCACAGTCTTAATCCCCATTTTACAGATGAGGTAACTGAGGCTCAGAGAAGTTAAGTGACTTGCCCAAGGTCACACAGCAGACATGTGGCAGAGCTGGGATTTGAACCCATGACCTCTGACTCCAAAGCCCGTGCTCTTTCCACTGAGCCATGCTGCTTCTCTGGCCAGGGTCATGCCAGGGGAAAGATTGAAGATTAGTATCCAGCTAAGAGGGCAGATACTCAGATTCCCAAATGGCCCCAGGCTCCTCCAGGGCTAAACCCATTGCCCCAAACTCGGGGACCCCCTTGCCAGCAACAGGTGGGGCCATCCAGCAGGAGAGGAGGGCGAGGGCTACAGGATGAATGAATGAAAAAGTCAACTGACCTGCCAGGGATCCCAGCAGAAATCCATCCGTTTTTCCTAGAACAAGAGGAGAGAGGGTTCAGGTGAGACCCGAAACCCTTTCCCTTCCCTTCTCTGATGCCACTCCAAGGCCTCAGCCATTTTTCTGAGGTGGGTGAAGGGAAGGAGGGAGAGAGGCTGGGCACTAAGGAATGAGCATTTCCAAATTCCCACCTTTACCTCCCTGCATTTGAATTGGGCACCTGGCCCATCCAGTTCCTGCCCCCATTTGTCGGGCAGAGCAGAGACGCTGGGGGTTAGGGGACTAGGAGGCCAGAGCCGGAGCCAGAGCCAGGACTCTCCCCAATTCTGTAGCTCAGGAACAGGGGGATGTTCAGCTTCTGGGCTGAACAGTTGCTCATCGCAAAGAGACCCCATCTTTCCACTCCCCAAGGCCTCAACTCAGAGGGGTCCCCTGCGCTCAGAGACTAGGCCTCCCCCCTCAATCTGCTTTCCACCTGCAGGACCAGTTCCAACTGCCCTGGGGGTCAACTAGGACTTCCTCTGCCTCAGACCCTTTGCAAACTGATTCCTGGTTTCCATCCACCTAGGAAATCTTCCGTCTAAGCGTCAGGCAGCTTGGGGTCTGCTGGGGAGACACAGGATGGGGCTGGGGCACCCTCACCAGGGTTCAGGAGTCAATGCTTCTTTTTGGTAAGTTGAGGCTCATTTCTGAAGACCACCGTTTTCCCCCAATTCCAACCTTTCTCCCTAACAAAATGGCCTGGCTTGAATACAGCTCCCTCTCCCACATCCCTGACCCCACAAGCCCCTCTCCAACGCAGCGTGGCTCAGTGGAAAGAGCCCGGGTTTTGGAGCCAGAGGTCATGGGTTCAAATCGCAGCTCCGCCAATTGTCAGCTTTGTGACACTGGGCAAGTCACTTCACTTCTCTGGGCCTCAGTTCCCTCATCTGTCAAATAGGGATGAAGACTGTGAGCCCCATGTGGGACAACCTGATCACCTTGTATCCCCCCAGTGCTTAGAACAGTGCCTTGCACATAGTAAGCGCTTAACAAATACCATCATTATTATTATTATTATACACATACAAACACACCCTCTACTTCTGTTGGGAACACAGCTAAATGGAAGATGGCAGCCGGAAGCACAGAGCCTGGATAATTAGCCCCGAATAATAGAGAGCTGACCTTGCTGGGGGCAAATTCCACAGACCATGGAGGTCCTGAGCCTGGTAGTGTTTGGCCGAGGGAAAAGGGTCAGAAGGGATCCAATTACCTTCCCAGAGAGAGGTGGTGGAGTGGCGGGTGGCAGGCAGCAGATGGGGGTGCCCGGCGTGGGGTGGGCCACACATCCAGGCATGGAGTAATCCTTGTGGACCCTCGAGACAAATTCTGAAAGAGAAGGAGAGAGATTGGGGTAGGAAGGGGTAGGAGAGTGAGTGACAGAGAGAGCAATGGGGGGCTCAAGTAGTTTGAGGTGGTGCTTTGGGCTCCTTGGCCCAAGGGTGTGACTCTGAGCCAACAACCCACCAACATCCTTGCCTCACAGCCGCTCTTTCAGGTGTTTGAAAATCCTGAAATGGGAAGCAAAGGCAGCAAGGCCTCGTAGCTGAAAGAAACATTAGCTGGAGAGCCAGGACACTTAGGACACTTAGGCCTCAGTTACCTCACCTTTAAAATGGGGATTAAAGCTCTGAGCCTCATGTGGGATATAGACTGTGTCCAACCTGATTAGTTTGTATCAACCCCAGGGCTTAGTGCAGTGCCTGGCATATAGTAAGTACTTAGGAAATACTATTTTTTTTAAAAAAAGATATGGCTGAGGTCCCATAGGGCAGAAATCTGGGACGGGGGTCCAGCTGGGTGGTATTGATACACCTTCCTCCTTCCAGAGACAATCCAGGAGTTGAGCACCAGCTGGAAGGTGGTGAGGAAATTGATTAATTACTGAGCCCCTATATTGTGCCAAGCACTGTACTAATCCCTTGAGAGAGAATGATAGAATAGGTAGACATGATCCCTGCCCTTGAGGAACTTACAGTCTAGTGGGGAAGACAGATACTAAAATAAAGTCCACATCGGGGGAGCAATGGAGTGTAAAGACAGGTACTTAAGTGCTTATTGGGGTGTCTTGTCTCCAACCCAGAGTGACGCCATGGACATATCTCTCCCAGAAGGCCCCACCTCCATCAACAATTATTCTGGTAGTGCATCCATAGAGTTTTCTTAGTAAAAATACAGAAGGTTTATCATTGCCTTCTTTCATGCAGTAAACTTGAGTCTCCACCCTCGACTCTCTCGCGTGCCGCTGCTGCCCAGCACAGGGGAGTTTTGACTTACAGTGGATTGCCTTCCATACACGAGTCACTGTCCAAGCTAGGAAGGGAATGGAAGGGGAAGGTCTCTGCTTGACTCTCCCTGCCATATTCAAGACTGACAGAGTACTGGAAACTCTCCAGGTGCCACCCTGAGAGGGTTGTTGGAGTGAGGGTGGGATCAACCAGTCAATCAGTCATATTTATTGAGCATTTACTGTGTCCAGAGCAATGGGTGAGTGTCAAAGAACTTAAGGGTACAGACCCAAGTTTGTAAGTGGTGCAGAATCAATCAGTGTTATTATTGAGCATGTATTGTGCGCAGAGCCCTGTGCTAAGCTCTTGAGAAAGTACGATACAACAGAGCTGGTAGACATGTTAAATGAATTGCACACTTAAAATGTGCCAGACTCTTCTCCCACTCCCTTCTGTATCGCCCTGACTTGCTCCTTTCATTTATCCTCCCTCCCATCCACAAAGCACATACGTACGTATCTGTATTTATTTAAATAAGCACTTAGTACAGTGCTCTGCACACAGTAAGCGCTCAATAAATACGATTGAACTGAATGAATGAATTTATGCATTTGAGTATATTAACGTCTGTCTCCCCTTCTATTCATTCAGTCAGTCATTCAATCGTATTTATTGAGCGCTTACTGTGTGCAGAGCACTGTACTAAGCACTTGGGAATTACAAGTTGGCAACATATAGAAATGGTCCCTACCCAACAGCGGGCTCACAGTCTGGAAAGGGGAGACAGAAAACAAAATAAAACATATTAACAAAATAAAATAAATACAATAAATATGTACAAGTAGACTGCGAGCCCTTTGTGGGCGGGAAATGTGTCTGTTAGTTGTTGTATTGTACTCTCCCAAGCGCTTAGTGCAGTGCTCTGCATACAGTAAGCGCTCAATAAATATGATTGAATTGAATGAATGAATTTATGTATTCATTTAAGTATATTAATGTCTGTCTCCCCCTCTAGACTATGAGCCCTTTGTGGGCAGGAAATGTGTCTGTTAGTGGTTGTATTGTACTCTCCCAAGTGCTTAGTACAGTGCTCTGCACACAGTAAGTGCTCAATAAATACGATCGAATTGAATGAATGAATTTATGTATTTATTTAAGTATATTAACGTCTGTCGCCCCTTCTAGACTGTGAGCCCTTTGTGGGTAGGAAATGTGTCTGCTAGTGGTTGTATTGTACTCTCCCAAGAGCTTAGTACAGTGCTCTGCACACAGTAAGTGCTCAATAAATACGATTGAATTGAATGAACGAATTTATGTATTTATTTAAGTATATTAACATCTGTCTCCCCTTCTAGACTGTGAGCCCTTTGTGGGCAGGAAATGTGTCTGTTAGTGGCTGTATTGTACTTTCCCAAGCGCTTAGTACAGTGCTCTGCACAGTAAGTGCTCAATAAATAAGATAGAATTGAATGAATGAATTTATGCGTTTATTTAAGTACATTAACGTCTGTCTCCCCTTCTAGACTGTGAGCCCTTTGTGGGCAGGAAATGTGTCTGTTAGTGGTTGTATTGTACTCTCCCAAGCGCTTAGTACACTGCTTCTCACACAGTAACCACTCAAGAAATACAAATGAACACGTTCCCTGCCCACAACAAGCTTACAGAAGGGAGGGAGACTAAGGTGGGGAGATGAGAGAAGGGAATAAGCATTTGCCTAGCAACCGGGGTTTTTTCGGAGACCTCCCCATCAACCACCCCAGCACCTGTTACCACCAGAGCTATGGGAACAGCTGGGAGCCCCAAGACAGGCAGAACCTGGAGGATTGTTGTCACAGCAGGTGTTGTGAGAGAGGCCGTGGGAGAGGGCAGGGGACAGAAGCAAGGATTGGGAGCACCGGAGGGAGAAAAGCGGAGCTGGAATAACCTCCCTGTGCTTTACACAACCTGCATGTTCTGGACAGATACAATCAGCAGCCATTACTTTTGAGCCAAGATTTGCCACTACATTTTCCACTAAGAAGGAAGTACTGTTCACCGTTGCAGTCTGGCGAGGGGGTACGAACAGCAGAGAAGCAGCGTGGCTCAGTGGAAAGAGCCCGGGCTTTGGAGCCAGAGGTCATGGGTTCAAATCCCGGCTCTGCCAACTGTCAGCTGCGTGACTTTGGGCAAGTCACTTCACTTCTCTGGGCCTCAGTTACCCCATCTGTAAAATGGCGATTAAGACTGTGAGCATCCTGCGGGACAACCTGATCACCTTGTAATCTCCCCAGCGCTTAGAACAGTGCTTTGCACATAGTAAGCGCTTAACAAATACCATTATTATTATTATTATTATTACTTTGGGCAAGTCACTTAACTTCTCTGTGCCTCAGTTCCCTCATCTGTAAAATGGGGATTAAGACTGTGAGCCCCCCATGGGACAACCTGATCACCTTGTAAATGCCCCAGCGCTTAGAACAGTGCTTTGCACATAGTAAGCGCTTAACAAATACCATTATTATTATTATTCTTACTTTGGGCAAGTCACTTAACTTCTCTGTGCCTCAGTTCCCTCATCTGTAAAATGGGGATTAAGACTGTGATCCCCCCGTGGGACAACCTGATCACCTTGTAAATGCCCAGTGCTTAGAACAGTGCTTTGCACATAGGAAGCGCTTAATAAATGCCCTCATTATTATTATTATTATTATAGCATTTATTAACTGCTTACTATGTGCAAAGCACTGTTCTAAGTGCTGGGGAGGTCACAAGGTGATCAGGTTGTCCCACGGGGGCCTCACAGTCTTAATCCCCATTTTACAGATGAGGTAACTGAGGCACAGAGAAGTGAAGGGACTTGCCCAAAGTCACACAGCTGACAATAGGCGGAGCCGGGGTTTGAACCCATGACCTCTGACTCCAAAGCCCGTGCTCTTTCCACTGAGCCATGCTGCTTTGGGCGTATCACTTACCTTCTCTGTGTGAGACCTCATCTATGAAATGGGGTTTAAGCCTGTGAGCCCCATATGGGACATGCACTATGTCCAACTGGGTTTGCTTGTTCAGTTCTTGGCACATAGTAAGCGCTTAGCAAGTACCACGATTAGTATATTATTAACAATTACCACAAAAAAGTCCACCAATCCCACAGCCCACCAGTCATCAGAAGACCACCAAAGATGACATATCCGGGGAGGCCCCTGGTAACCAATCAGTGGTACTATTGGGCTCTTACTAAGTGCAGAGAACTGTATTGAGTGCATGGGGGAGTACGGGATAAGCAATTTCTGCCCTCAAGGACGTTACAGTCTGGTGGAAGAGATAAGAGACCGTGCCCCCTCCCCCATCACTCCACCTTTACTTTACATAACTTTTGAGGAATCTCCAATCACCCCCTCGTTCCTCACTTGTGGGAACGACAGAAAGTACCCATCCCTTTCCTCTAGGATTATGAGGTACACACTCCTCAAGTATCCAATAAACACTTACCAAAATTATTATTATTATTAGTGTGAGAAGATATTTACAAAGCTTTCTTCTACTATGCTCTCAGTATCTTCACACTTTTCTTTTCCAATGGTACTTAAGTGCATACTACATGCCGGGCATTGTATTAAGTGCTGGGGTAGATACATGGGGCTCACCATCTAAGTAGGAGAGAGAGAACGGGTATTGAATCCCCAAAGTGACTTGCCCAAGGTCACACAGCGGGTATGTGGCGGAGTCAGGATTAGAACCCAAGTCCTCTGATACCCAGATCTGTGCTCTTTCCACTAAGCTATGCATCCCTTTTTGGAGATTGGAAAACCGAGGCTCAGAAAAGTTGAGTAACTTGCTCCAGTTCACAGAACAAGTTAGTGATGGGACTGGGACGAGAACCCAGATTTCCTGTCTGCCTTCCCAACTGTTAGGAAGCTGTGGCAGTTTGGAAGCAAATGGATTAATCAATGATATTTACTGAGCACCTGCTGTGTGCAAAGCACTGTACTAAGCACTTGGAAGAGTCCAATTCAACAGAGTTGGTAAATGTGTTCCCTTCCCACAAGGAGCCTACAGTCTAGGGGAGGCAAAGGCTAAAAAACAGCAGTACCGCTCTCCTGCCATTTTTCAACGATTTTGCCCTCTATTTTTGATTTCTTGTATTTGTTGATGCTCCCACTATCTATAATTTTTTTTTCCACGTCTTCCTTCCCTAACTTATAGAGCCCCTTGTGGAATAAATCCATGACATAACTGTTTATCTCGTCGTCACCCCAACACCGAGCACAGTGCCGGGCACATAGTGGGTGTGTAATAATGCCGTAACGAACCAGCTCTGTTGTTATGTACAAGCCCCCCAGCCCGGGTCATAACCACTGTTCCCCAAGTCCGGGGAGCAACAGACAACGGAAAACCCCACCTCCTTCCCCCTCAGAACTTTGGTCCTGTGACATCATGGATCTGTTGCCATGGTGATGCCAGAAATGAACCAGCCCTCTGTGAAGTCACTGGCTCTCCTTGCCCTGCTGGGAATAAGGCCTGCGGACGTCACTGGGATTGGAAAAACACAGCTGAGGGGGCTCGGAAGAATAGGGGAGGGAGGAGCCAGCGATTGAGACAGGGAGTGAGATCAGAGAGAGCGGGGGTCAAAGAGAGGACCTACAGAAAATCAAACTGCAGCCCCCTCCTTCCTCCCCGACAGGATCCAAGGAGATCACCTGGCCTGGCTCACTGGCTCTACTCACCCAGCCAACCCCACCGGCCAGAGACCCCCAGACTCCTTCCCAGCCCGCTCCCTCAGGGTCCTGGCTCCTCAGTGGGTGGGCTCTGTCACCGTGGCAACCTGAGGGCAACCTGGGGGAGACCCAGGTTCCACCATCCCTGAGCGAGGCTGGGGAGGGGCGCTCAGCTGAGGGGAAGTGGCATGACCTGGTGGAAAGATCATAGGGCCGGGAGTTGGGAAACCTGGGTCCTTATTCCAGACTGCTACTTGCCTGTTGGGTGATTTTGGGTAATTCATTTAACTTCACCGTGCCTCAGTTTCTTCATCTGTGAAGTGGGGAGTTTGATACCTGTTCTCCCTCCTCCTTAGATTGTGAGCCCCATGTGGGACAGGACAATATCAGATCTGGTGATATTGCTTCTACCCCTATGCTTGGCACCTGGTAAGAATTTAACAAACATCTCAGTTATCATTATTATTAGCTTGAGAAAGCACCACAGCCTAGTGGATAGAGCACAGGCCTGGGAATCAGAAGAGCCTGAGTTCCAATCCCGGCTCCACCATTTGTCTGCTGTGTGATCTTGGGCAAGTCACTTCACTTCTCTGTGCCCCAGTTACCGCACCTGTAAAATGGGGATTAAGACTGTAAGCCCCAAGTGGAATAGGGACTGTGTCCAATCCATTTTGCTTGTATCCAACTCAGCTCCTAGTTCAGTGCCTGGCACGTAGTAAGCACGTAAAAAATACCACAGTTACTATTATTATTATTATTACCATGCCCTGACCTCCAATGAGTGAGAAAGAACAGAATCATGAAAGAGGCAGCGCCCACGGACCTGGGCAGCCCAGCCAGAGGGGAGTTTTGAGAGGGATGAGGTGGGACCTTCGTCTAAGTCAGGACTCAGACTGGCTCAGCACAAGGAGTCCAAATTCTAATCATCAGAGCTTCGAGCTGGAAGGGACTTGAGCAATCACTTTGACCGTCTTCCTGCCTTGGCAGGCTGACACCTAAACCTTCCCAGTGAATGAGACGACTGTCTCATTTATTTTTTATGGTATTTACTATATGCCAGGTACTGTTCTAAGCACTAGGGGATGATACAAAGTAATCAGGCTGGACATAGTTCATGTCCCACACGGGACTCACAGTCTCAATCCCCATTTTACAAATACCACCACCATAACCTTCCAATTCTCAATCAATCCATTCATCAACCAATCAACTATATCTATTGAGTGCCTGCTCTGTGTCAAGCACTGTACTAAACGCTTGGAAGAGTAGACTAGAGTTAATAGGCCCGATCCCTGCCCTCAAAGAGCTTACCGTGGAGCAGTACAACCTCTAGTCTGGGTAGTTATTATCACTATTGACGGGGGCAGAACTGGGTCTCAAGACGGACACCTGCTATCTCTGGGGAAGCCAATGGGACTCTGCAGCAGGCGGGATTCTAGTGTAACTCAATGTTCCCCAAGGGTGAGTCATCGCCACAGGTGCGGTGCCCAGACCAACAGACAGGCTGCCTGTCAGCGATGCCAAGGCTGTTACTAACACTAACTGGCTCTCCATAACAGATATTTTTAGGACGCATTGTTGGCAGGGTGGTACTGTCTTGAGTTGCCCCTGATGATTTTCAGAGCAGGCGGCAGCTGCCTCCCCTCCCCCAAAGATTAAACTGCCCCCAACTAAGCATTAAATGGTTTAAGAGCTCTTCTGGCCCCCATGAGGGATGGGGTTGTGGGGGGGGGGGCGGGGGGGGGGTCCCAGATTGGATAGATGAGTCTCATCTCTTTGGTCTTCCTGCTTCCCTGTGCAGAGTGAGATTAGCTGCCTGACGTTCCTCCAAACCTGAATTTCACAACTTCCCCGAGTCAGACCCAAACTAATCCGGTTGACCCCAGGGTGATGGAGCCCAGGTGTTTGGCCTATGATGACGAAGCCTCTGGATGAGGGGGCTGGGGAATCATCACAGTGGGAGAGCAGGTTAGGACAGAGTCAGGGCCAGCCAGGAGTTTGCCTCCTACGAGACCGGGGAAGGCCAGGTTGAGGACCAGATAAGGGACCATTTCCCCCTTTCTAGCTCTCTTTCAGCCCTGCCTACAGCAGACAGAATCCATCATTTAGAAAGATGTCCTGAAACAAGTCTGGGACCAATCTTCCCCCAACCTCTAATAATTATAATGGTGGTATTTGTTAAGCACTTACTATTCGCCAAGCTGTGGAGTGGATAATCAGGTCAGATACAGTCGCTTCCCATGTGGGGTTCAAAGTCAAAGTAGGAGGGAGGGAGAACTGGTATTCCATCCCCATTTTACAGTTGAGGAAACTGAGGCCCAGAGAAGCGGTATGACTTGCCCAAGTTCCCACAGCAGGCGAGTGTGGACATAGGGTTAGATCCAAGGTCCTTTAACTCCCGGATCTGGGCTCTTTCCATGGTACTAGGCCATAATGCTTCTGTCTGACAGCCGATTGTCAGAATTCCCAGAGTAGAGGGGGATTGTCTTCATCCCCGGGCCAACCTGTTGGACCAATCCGATCCCAAGGTTGGTCAGTGGGATGAACCTGGAGCAAGAAAATGATGATCGGTGACAAGGGGACCCTCTGAGATCTCTCAGCGGGATGAATTCCTCAGCTTTTGGGCTTTGTTTTCAGACCAAGGCAACATTGGCTCAATTTGGACTTGGCAAATCCAGAGTCAAACATTCCTGGCTCTCTGTCATGCTGATGGAGTGCAGGTTGGGAAAAATGAGAGCCTGGAGGCCAAGTATTCTTCCCTCAATCCTGGGGGTCAGGAGCAAATCTCAGTCCCCAGTTTGCTGAGTGACCTTGACCAAGGGGCGGCACTGCCCTAAGCTTCAGCTTGCCTTATGGCAAAATAGGAAAGTGAGTCCATCCTTCTTCCTGGGTGGCTCAGGGCTAATGGTGGTTCATCGTGGGCTGGAGAAAGCTGTTAAGAATCATAGCATTAGACCTGGAAGCAAAAATCAGGGGTCTGCGGTTATTCAATTCGCCTCCATGTCGCAGACGCAGGCACGATGTGGAATCTGAAAATCATTTCTTCTCTTCCTGAGGGGGTAAGAGCTTACTCAGGGATTTTTATTTTTATTCACTTCTCCTCTCAAAAGCTGGTTGCAGCACTGCTGTATAAAACAACAAAGAAACCATAGGAGATTCTGCACAGGTTCCTGGACCTAACAGAGGAGGGAGAGTAAATCCAACGGTCTCGATTTCTGACTCAAGCATCCTTCAGAAGGCAATTTGGAACTCAGCTGGTGAAACGATTTGTACAGAGGAAATAGATTCTCCTTCCCCTCCCCCTCCCCCCAGGGATAACTTGAACCAGAAACCCAGAGGACATCGAGGACTTTAAGCAACCTTCCAAACAATCATTCGCTCAGGGAAGACGCCGTAATGATTTTGCCCAGTGGTTGGTAAACCCCCAGCTCTTGGGCAAGGATCAACTGGAAAAGTATTTGTATGGGCTGGTAAACTATAAGGCTATTTGCAAGGCTGGGTTAACCTGAAACTTCTGCTGGTTTTGAATTTTCCACGTCAGCGTTGATTGCGTGGAGTTCTTTCACATCCGCTTTGAAATCGATGCAAATCACAGACAAACATGCCCAAATCCCCGCAAGCAGTCAGCAGCCTGTTTCTTGCTAAAACCTTGCTGGATGCAGTGAGCCAAGCTTCCAAAAGTTTTCTTTTGTTGTTCTCTGGTGCTAGGAGATCAGGGGAAACCCTTCCCTGGCTCACCGGTCCCCTCAGTCTTTGCCACGCAGCCCCGGGGTTTGGGAAGTAGAAGGGTCTTGCCCAGCACTCCTCTTCTGATAGAAGCTCCCAACAGGAGTTAGACCAGTGATCTAGAAGCCCGCATTGGAGCAGCCCCCAAATGCTGAATCCTTGGAAGCTGGAGGGGGTGGGGGGCGCTCAAAAGAGAGGTCAATGCTCTGCATACAATAAGCACTCAATAAATACCACTGGTTGATTAAATTAGGAGCCCCTGCACACCCTCTTCTCCCATGGTGAGAAGCAGCGTGGCACAGTGGGTAAAGCACGGATCTGGAAGAGCTCGATAAGGTCATGGGTTCTAATCCTGACTCTGATATATGTCTGCTGTGACCTTGGGCAGGTCACTTCACTTCTCTGGGCCTCAGTTACCTCATCTGTAAAATGGTGATTGAGACTGTGAGTCCCACATGGGACAGGGACTGCATCCAACCCATTTCGCTTGCATTCACCCCAGAGCTTAGTACAGTACTTGGAACACAGTAAGTGCTTAACAAATACCATCATCGTCATTATTATTATTATTATGGTGGGCCATTCTGGTGAGGCAGGGTGGCTGAGGGGAGAATAGGGGAGAGGGCTCTTCTCCAGCCCCATTTCTTTGAGGGGAGGAAGGCAACCGAGGGCTTAGGACCCTCCAGGGGCCACATCAAAGACACTGCTTGGAAGGTCTCAGGCCCCTGAGCCCCAACTGAGGCGAGTCAAAGGTTCTCATCTTGGATCAAAAAAATCAATCAATCATATTTACTGAGCATTTACCATGCAGAACAATATAACAGAGTTGGTAAAACCCATTCCCTGCCCACAACAAGCTTACTATCTGGAGGAGGATGTCAGCGATCCAGGGCAGGGAGAACTGGGCTGGCAGAGGGGGCTACTGGACCCATGAGTTGGTTGGCCAAGCTGGGGATGACCCCCACTTCTCTCTCCTTACATTCTGGGTCCCAGATTGTGCCATTTGTAGGGAGGAACTCAAGACCATTCCTCTGAATTGCTCTGCCCTTCCCAGGCCTTCCCACTGGCCACTGCTGGGATGGAGGAAGAGGCCCAGATGGCGAGGCGAAGACCCCAGCCTGGTGCGGGTCTGGGTCCCAGTGGGCCTCCCTCACCTGCGCCCTCAACAGTGGGAGGGTCTGTGTCCACAATATGCATGAGCCCACCACCATTACCCTGTAAACCTTATGGAGAGTCAGGGGTGGGGGATCATTCTGGAGCCCTTGGCTCTTGGATTCAATAAATAAGAGTTCTATAAATACGATTGATTCATTCATTCAATAAATCGTATTTATTGAGTGCTTACTGTGTGCAGAGCACTGTACTAAGCGCTCAGGAAGTACAAGTCAATCAATTAATTGATTGACTCCATCCACGGGCTCCACACGGAGGCTTGAACCTTTCTAGGAGCAGGCCTGTGGGGCAAGGAGCAGTGTAAATCGTTAGCACCTCGGGCTCCAAAGGGCCTTGAGAGATCATTGGATCTATCCCACCTGAGTTCTCCTGTCCATAAACAACAAAAGATGGGATTCCCTAAATCCAGGTTTTGCTGTGGAGTTTCCTTGACCTGGGGGCCTTGGAAGGGGAGGAAAAGAGTGGAGTCTACCATTTTTGGGGGGAAGCCTGTTTGGAGTTCCTTTACCCTGTCTGGAAGACTGGGGTGATGGAGAGGATTGGGAGCTGGGGAGGTAGGGCGGGAGCTATGTACTGAATTCCTTCCCCCAGCTCAGGAGCCGGGACTGGGGAACGTCTTATCTGCCCCGAGACCCCCGGTCACAGTGGACAGCAGATACAATCGCCCCACTGGACCAGTGTGAATGGGGCTGGGGCTGGGCTGAGGTTGGTTGGGGCCGGAGCAAGGGCTGGGCTGGGGGTGAGTTGAAGTTAGACTGGGCTGGGGCTGGGTTTGGGCTGGACTAGATTGAGCTAGACTGGGCTGGGGTGGACTGGACCAGGATGAGGCTGGACTGGGCTGGGGCTGGACTGGGATAGGGTGGACTGGGCTAAGGCTGGACTGGATTGGGCTAGGGCAGACTGGACTAGGCTGAGGCTGGACTGGGCTGGGGCTGGGTTGGACTAGAGCTCTACTGGACTGGGATAGGGTGGACTGGACTAGGCTGAGGCTGAACTGGGCTGGGACAGGACTGGGCTAGGCTGAGGCTAAACTGGGCTGGGGCTGGACTGGGCTAGGCTGAGGTTGGACTGAGCTGGGGCTGGACTGGGCTGGGGTTGGACTGAACTGGGCTAGGGTGGACTGGGCTAGGGCTGTACTGGACCGGGCTAGGGCAGACTGGACTAGGCTGAGGCTGGACTGGGCTGGGGTGGACTGGACTAGGCTGAGGTTGGACTGGCTTGGGGCTGGACTGGGCTGGGGCCAGACTGGGATAGGGCTGGACTAGACTGGGCTGGGGCAGGCTGTACTAGGCTGAAGCTGGACTGGGCTGGGGCTGGGTTGGGCTAGGGCTGGACTGGACTGGGCTAGGGCAGACTGGACTGGGCTGGGCTGAAGCTAGACTGGGCTAGGGCTGGGTTGGGTTGGGCTGGACTGGACTTGGCTGGGGTGGGCTAGGGCTGTACTGAAGTGGGCTAGAGTGCACCGGACTAGGCTGAGGCTGGACGGGACTGGGGTGGGGTGGACTGGACTAGGGTGAAGTTGGACTGGGCTGGGGCTGGGTTGGACTAGGGCTGTACCAGACTGGGTTAGAGCAGACTGGACTGGGCTGGGCTGAAGCTAGACTGGGCTAGGGCTGGGCTGGGTTGGGCTGGACTGGGCTGGGGATGGGTTGGGCTAGGGCTGGACTGGGCTAGGGTGGGCTGGACTGGGCTGAGACTGGACTGGGCTGGGGCTAGACTGGGCTAGGGCTGGGCTGGGTAGGGCTAGGGTGGACTGGACTGGGGCTGGGTTGGGCTAAGGCTGGACTGGACTGGACTAGGGTGGACTGGACTAGGCTAGGTTGGACTGGGCTGGGACTGGACTGGGCTAGGACTGGACTGGGATGGGGCAGACTGGACAAGGCTGAGGCTGTACTGGGCTGGGGTTGGGTTGCACTAGGGCTGTACTGGACTGGGCTAGGATGGCCTGGACTGGGCTGAGACTAGACTGGGCTAGGGCTGGGCTGGGGCTAGGGCTGGGCTGGACTGGGGTGGATTGGACTAGGATGAGGCTGGACTGAGCTGGGGCTGGGTTGCACTAGGGTTGTACTGGACTGGGCTAGGATGGACTGGACCGGGCTGAGACGGGACTGGGTTGGGCTGAGACTAGACTGGGCTAGGGCTGGGCTGGACTGGGCTGGGGCTAGGGATGGGCTGGGCTGGTCTGGGGCTGGACAGGACAGGACTGGGGTTGGGGCTGGACAGGACAGGACTGGGCTGGGGTTGGGGCTGGACAGGACTGGGCTGGGGTTGGGGCTGGACAGGACTGGGCTGGGGTTGGGGCTGGACAGGACCGGGCTGGGACTGGGGTTGGGGCTGGACCGGGTCTGCGTCTGGTCTGGGGAGGCTGGCCTTCTGCCCGCGCTGAGCGAGGACCACCCACGGGCCCGTGTCTGTCCCCTCGACCCCCAGCCTCCCTCCCTCCGTCCCTCCCTCCGTCCCTCCGTCACTCACCGCTGGACACGCAGGAGCCCATCACGGGGCGAGCGGCGGGCGCGGGCACCAGACCAGGGACCAGGGACCAGAACCGGGACCAGGACCGGGGGAGGGACCCGGAGCGGGAGCGGGAGCGGGAGCGGGAGCGGTCCTAGGAGCCTTCCCGGGGGTCATGGCTGTCCAGCCGCGCTTCGGGGGCCGCTCCCGCTCCGCACCACCGACCGCGACGACGACCCCGCCCCCAACCCCGCCCCCGCCCCGAGTTTGCGGGCCGGAGCGGGGTCACAGCGGGCCCGGGGGGGGGGGGGACCGGGGCGGGAGCCGGGCGGGAGACGATGGAGATCGGGCCGGGCCTGGCAAGGACGGACCAACCCCCCCAGCCCCAGGGCCGCCGGCCCCGCCAGACTCACCTGTTGCTCCAGGGACCAGAGGACAGAGACAGTGAGAGACACAGAGAGACACCGGGAGAGACAGAGAGAGAGAGAAGGGGAGCGGGGAGATGGAGGGAGGGGGGCGGGAGAGACCGTGGTGGGGGGGGAGGAGGACAGAGAGGAGGATGGAGAGGGAGAGACAAAGCGAGGAGAGAGAGAGAGAGAGAGAAGGAGGAGAGAGAGGAAGGAGGGAGGAGGGAGACAGAGAGGAGAGAGAGCAAGGGAGAAGGAGAGAGAGGATGGAGAGAGGGGGAGAGAGAGGATGGAGACAGAGGGATAGGAGAGAGAGGATGGAGAAAGACTGAGAGAGGGAGGAAGGAGGGAGGAGGGAGACAGAGAAGAGAGAGAGCAAAGGAGAAGGAGAGAGAGGATGGAGGGGGGGAGAGAGAGGAGAGAGAGGATGGAGACAGAGGGAGAGAGGGAGAGAGGGAGGAAGGAGGAAGGAGGGAGCCAGAAGAGAGAGAGAGGGAGAAGGAGAGAGAAGATGGAGAGAGAGAGAGAGGGAGGGAGGAAAGAGAGGATGGAGAGAGAGATGATGGAGAGGGAGAGGAGAGAGAGGATAGAGAAAGAGTGAGAGAGGGAGAGAGGGAGGAAAGAGGATGGAGAGAGAGATGATGGAGAGAGAGAGGGAGAAGGAGAGAGGAGAGAGAGAATGGAGAGAGAGGAGGGAGGGAGGGGAGATGGTGGAAGGGAGGAGGCGAGAAAGGGATGGAGGGGGGAGGAAAGAAGGGAGGGGAAAGGAGGAAATTCGGGAGGGAGGAGGAAAGGAAAGAATACATTGAAGAGCGGTTGCAAAAGGGCTCTATGTCTCCAAGATGTGCCCAGGAGCAGGGGGGAGCGGGCAGAGCGGGCACAGGTGGCAGGAGCCGGGGCGGGCCGGGGAGGGGAGCGGACAGAGGCGTCCGGGCCTTGCCACAGATCCCTCGCAGTGAGGCCGGACTGCCCCACCTAGCCCTGCCCAGCCCTGCCCAGCCCTGCCCTGTCCTGTCCAGCCCCATCCTGCCCTGCCCAGCCCTGCTCTGCTCTGCCCTGTCCTGCCCCTTCCATCCCAGCAAGGACCAGCAAGGGCGGTGAGGCGGGGATGGGCAGGGCAGAGGTGGTCCAGGAATTTCCTGACGACTTAAATGAACGTTGCAGGCCAAGAAGAAGCCAAGAAGCACTGATTAGTGTGGAGTCGACAGCTCAGGAGCTTTGGCCCTGAGATCCCAGAATTTCCCAGGTTGTGGGTGCCTGGTCTCAGGCTGAAAGATCATGCGGAACCAAGAGAAGCAGAGGGCTCTAGTGGGTAGAACACAGGCCCGGGAGTCAGAGGACCTGGGTTCTAATCCTGGCTCCACCGCTTGTCTGCTGCGTAACCTTGGGCACATATTACCTAATTGCTCTTTGCCTCAGTTAACCCATCTGTAAAATGGGGAATACAACTGTGAGCCCCATATGGGGCATGGACTGTGTCCAACCTGATTAGCTTGTGCCTAGCCCAGAATTTAGTACAGTGCCTGGAATATAGTAAGCAATTAGCAAATACCGGAACAATTCTTTTTTAAATAGCCGCATCTACTGTGAGGGCACCCTGGGAAATCTATTTTCATTATTGTTGTTATTGTGGAATGTTTTCCTATATTGTTGATTCATTGATTCATTCAATCATATTTATTAAGTGCTTACTGTGTGCAAAGTACTGCACTAAGTGAATGGTAGAGGACAACAAAACAATAAACAGACACATTCCCTGCCCACAGAGAGTTAGTTGATGGCTATAGAGAACAGTGGTTTAGTGGAAAGAGCACAGGCTTGGGAGTCAGAGGACGTGGGTTCTATTCCCAGCTCCGCCACTTGTCTGCTGTGTGACCTTGGGTAAGTCACTTCAATTCTTTGTGCCTCAGTTACCTCATCTGTAAATGGGGATGAAGACTGTGAGCCCCACGTGGAACAACCTGATTACCCTGTATCTACCCCAGTACTTAGAACAGTGCTTGGCACACAGTAAGCGCTTAACAAATACCATAATTATCATTAGTATTATTATTATCCTTGTCCCTCACACCATCAAGACTTTGTGTCTAGAAAAGATGAAGGGACTGGGGGAACCCCCCGTATCATCCCCCTACCCAGACCCACAGCACTTAACGTGCATATCAGTAATTTTATTTATTTACATTAATGTCTGTCTCCCTCTCTAGACTGAGAAGTGGCATAACCTAGAGAATAGTTACAGGACTGGGTTTCAGAAGGACCTGTGTTCTAATAACAGCTCCACCACTGTATATATGTATATATGTTTGTACATATTTATTACTATATTTATTTATTTTACTTGTACATATCTATTCTATTTATTTTATTTTGTTAATATGTTTGGTTTTGTTCTCTGTTTCCCCCTTCTAGACTGTGAGCCCACTGTTGGGTAGGGACTGTCTCTATATGTTGCCAACTTGTACTTCCCAAGCGCTTAGTACAGTGCTCTGCACACAGTAAGTGCTCAATAAATACGATTGATTGATTGATTGATTGTCTGCTGTGTGACCATGGGCAAGTCAATTCACTTCTCTGGATCTCAGTTCCCTTATCTGTAAAATGGGGATTGAGACTGTGAGCCCCATGTGGGACCTGGATCATGCCCATTGTGATTGGCTTGTATCTACTCCAGTGTTTAGTGTTCTCCTAAGTGCTTAGTACAGTGCTCTGCACATAGTAAGCCCTCAGTAAATATGACTGATTGACTGACTGACTGTCTCTACTTCTGAGGCACAATGTGGTGAGCTGCAGGGCTACAGGTGTGGGGGCAGGACCCTTCCCCCCACTGGCCATCTCCCCTGTTATGTCCCACGCTTCCCGGGCAAGGGAAGAGAGTGTTGGTGGCAATAATAATAATAATGGCATTTATTAAGTGCTTACTATGTGCAAAGCACTGTTCTAAGTGCTGGGGAGGTTACAAGGTGATCAGGTTGTCCCACAGGGGGCTCACAGTCTTCATCCCCATTTTACAGATGAGATGACTGAGGCCCAGAGTAGTGAAGTGACTTGCCCAAAATCACACAGATGACAAGTGGTGGAGCTGGGATTTGAACCCATGACCTCTGACTCCCAAGCCCAGGCTCTTTCCACTGAGCCACGCTGCTTCTCGACCCCAACAAGCAGCAACATCATCTCCTGGTCCAATGCCAGATGCTGATGCCTGGGACCATTCATTCATTCACTCGGTCATATTTATCGAGCACTTACCGTATGCAGTGCACTGTACTAAGTGCTTGGTAGGGTACCATATAACAATAAACAGGCACATTCCCTGCCCACCACAAGCTTACAGTCTAGCGGGAGAGCAGCACAGCCCGACCATGCCCAGCTCCTCCTGTAGACTTCTGCCTGTCAGCATGGAGGGGTGACCTATCAATTGGCCCCTCCATCCCCTCCTCCTCACCCTTGACCGAAGGGCAGGAAGGCAGAGGGCAGCAGCAAGCTTCACTCCTCAAACACCAACCTACTCACTGTGCCTCCATCTCGTCTCACTCACCATCAACTTCTTGGCTACACCCTCCCTCTGGCCTGGAACTTCCTTTCCCTTTATATCAATCAATCAATCAATCAATCAATCAATCAGTAGTCTTTACCAAGCACTTACTACTAAGCTCTTGGGAGAATACAACAGAATTAGCAGACATGTTCCCTGCTCATAATGAGTTTTCAGTCTAGAGGGACCAGCATCTACCCATCTTCGAAGCCCTACTAAAATCATATTCATTCATTCATTCATTCAATTGTATTTATTGAGTGCTTACTGTGTGCAGAACACTGTACTAAGTGCTTGGGAAGTACAAGTTGGCAACATACAGAGACAATGCCTACCTAACAACGGGCTCACAGTCTAGAAAAGGGCCAACAACGGGCTCACAGCCTAGAAAGGGGAGACAGACAACAAAACAAAACATATTTACAAAATAAAATAAATAGAATAGTAAATATGTACAAGTAAAATAAAAGACTTCCCTGCTCACCTTCCTACCCTATTCTCCCTCCCTTCTACTTTACCTACGCCCTTGAGCCCACACCCCTATAGTGAGTCTTCTAGACTATAAACTCATGGGCAGAGAACATATCTACCAACTCTGTTATATTGCACTCTCGCAAGCGCTTAGTACAGTTCTTTGCACACAGTCAGTGCTCATTAAATAAGATTGATACCCTCAAGTACTCTGACACCCATTCAATGATATTTCTTGCCTGCTTACTGTAAGCAGAGCACTGTACTAAGTGGTTGGAAGAAGACAGTAGAGTTGATATAGACTATCTCTGCCTTCAAGGAACATATAGTCCCAAGTTTATATATCTATTTGTATACCTGTTGCTTCACTTACCTGTAGTATTCATTCATTCATTCAATCACATTTATTGAACACTTACTGTGTGCAGAGCACTGTACTAAGCGCTTGGGAAATACAAGTCGGCAACATCTAGAGACGGTCCCTACCCAACAACGGGATCACAGTTTAGAAGGGGGAGACAGACAATAAAAAAAAGCATGTAGACAGATGACAAAACATGTTGGTTTCTCTCACTAATTTGTAAGTCCCTTGAGCGGGGACTAATAGATAAAGCACAGGTCTGAGAGCCAGAAAGACCTTGATTCTAACCCTGGCTCTGCCACTTGTCTGCTATGTGACCTTTGGCAAGTCACCTAACTTCTCTGTGCCTCACTTACCTCATTTGTAAAATGAAGATTAAGACCATGAGCCCCATGTGGGACACGGACTGTGTCAAAACTGATTAACTTTTATCTACCCTTGAATTTAGTACTGTGCCTGGCACTTAGTAAGTGCTTAATTTTATTTTATTTTATTTATTATTATTTATTTTATAATTAATTTTTAATTTTATTTTAAATTTATTTAATGTTATTTAAATTTAATTTTAATTATACTTTTACAATTAATTATAATTTATGATTATATTTTATGTATTATTTTATTAATATAATTGTATTTTAATTTTATTCTGATGACTTGACACCTATCCACGTGTTTTGTTTTGTTTTCTGTCTCCCCCTTCTAGATTGTGAGCCCATTGTTGGGTAGGGACCATCTGTATATGTTGCCAACCTGTACTTCCCAAGCACTTAGTACTGTGCTCTGCATGCAGTAAGCGCTCAATAAATACAATTGAATGAATGAATGAATGAACCATTTCCCTCTAGACTGTAAGCTCATATGGGCAGGGAATATGTCTACCAGCTCTATTGTACCATATTCTTCCAAGTGCTTAGTACAGTACTTAGCACATGGTAAGTGCTCAATAAATATGATTGATTGATTGAGGGCTGGGGTCATTTCTATGAATTCTATTGTACCTTCCAAACACTGAGGACAGTGCTGTGCCCACAGTAAGTGCTCAGTAAATATAATTGATTCACTGATGGGCAGTCCCAACTGGAACCCAGGAATCCAGACTTCAAATCCCTAACTAATGGTCTCTCAGACCAATATCATTTTCAAATCCCAAATTATTTTATGCCTCTGATTTACCTGGTGCTGACCTGGTCACCATGAAGGAAGCCACCAAGACTCTAGGTCAGCAAGTCTATTGGCCACCAAAGAGCAAAACACTAAGGATCAGAAACCCCAGAGAGATGTCTGAGGTGGGAGATTCTTTGGTGCCCATGACTCAGTGGACCACTGTGAGGGGCACATCATCGTCATCACCATCATCATCATCATCATCATCACCACCTCTCCCAGCCCCACAGCACTTATGCATGTATCTGTAATTTATTTATTTATATTGATATCTGTCTCCCCCTCTAGACTGTAAATTCATAGTGGGCAGGAAATATGTGTGTTTATTGTTTTATAGTACTCTCCCAAACTCTTAGTACAATGCTCTGCACACAGTAAGTGCTCAATAAATATGATTGAATGAATGAATCATCATCATAATATTTGTTAATCATTTACTATGTGTCAAGCACTGATGTAGATACAGGATAATCAGGTCAGACAGAGTCTCTGTACCACATGGGGCTGAGTGAAGGACAATAGGTATTTCATCCCTATTTCAGAGTGTCTGGCACACAGTAAGTGCTTAGTAAATACTGTAATTATTATTTTACAGCTCTAGCAGCCCAAGAAAAGTGAAGTAACTTGCCCAAGGACACACAGCAGGCAAGGGGGTGGATCTGAGATTAGATCCCGGGCCCCTTGATTTCCAATCCTGTGCTTTTTTCACTAGGTCACTCTGTGGGCCAGAAACACTCACGCTGCTCGCAGGGTTGGAGAAGACACAGGGCTACCAGTTGAACCACTGCACTTCTGCCAAGCTTGTCAGCTTGGCTGCTTCTAATAATAATATATATATATATATATAATAATTCTAATAATAATAGTATATGTTGCCAATTTGTACTTCCCAAGCGCTTAGTACAGTGCTCTGCACACAGTAAGTGCTCAATAAATACGATTGATGATAATAATTGTGGCATTTATTAAGTGCTTCCTATGTGCCAAGCACTGTTCTAAGCACTGGTGTAGATACAAGGTACTCAGGTTGCCCCTTGTGGGGCTCACAGTCTTCATCCCCATTGTACAGATGAGGTAACTGAGGCACAGAGAAGTTAAGTGACTTGTCCAAGGTTACACAGCAGACAAGTGGCAGAGCTGGGATTAGAACCCAGGTCCTTCTGACTCCCAAACCTTTCCCTTTCCCTTTCCCTTTCCACTAAGCCACGCTGCTTCTGAGAGTTGGAGAGAGGGAGGCAGCTAGTCCTCTACAAAGAGTCAAGGGATCACCTCGTGTCAGTCCCACCTGAGGGCTGCCAGATTACACATTGCAACAGGAGGCTTCAGAGAAAAATGAAACAAAACAAGAAAACCTGAAATTCAGCCAGTCAATCATTCAGTCATATTTACTGAGCACTTACTGTGTGCAAAACACTGTACTAAGAAGCAGCGTGGCTCAGTGGAAAGAGCCCGGGCTTTGGAGTCAGAGGTCATGGGTTCAAATCCCGGCTCCACCACTTGTCAGCTGTGTGACTTTGGGCAAGTCACTTCACTTCTCTGGGCCTCAGTGACCTCATCTGTAAAATGGGGATGAAGACTGTGAGCCCCCCGTGGGACAACCTGATCACCTTGTAACCTCCCTAGTGCTTAGAACAGAGCTTTGCACATAGTAAGTGCTTAATAAATGCTATTATTATTATTATTATTATTACTTGAGAGGGAACAATAGAGTTGGTAGACACAATCCCTGATCACAAGGAGATTACTATCAGACTAGGGTTTAGTACAGTACTCTGCATACAGTAAGCACTCAGTAAATACAACCGAATGACTGACTGACAAAGGTATTTATTGAGCACACCCAGTTCTCTCCTATAATACTGTGCTTGCCGCACGGTGTTGTGGTTTTCTCCTTGTGGGTGATGACATGGCTGTTGCATAAACGTCTCTTCTGGCTCCTCCTCGCACCATATCAACCGGCGCACCGTGATGGAAAACCGTTCCCGAATCCATCATCGTGTCCTACCTGAAACACGTAGTGATGACACACATCTTGGCAGGATTGAGCGTTCTGAACTGTGCCCCATGACGTTTGCAAGGAAGAAGACACATCCCTCACCTCTCTGTCCCCCACAGTGAGCTCATAGCCTAGTGAGGGAAACAGGACAGATCCAAATATACAAACAAAAAAACCCAAAAACCCCAAGATCACAGGCACATGAACAAGAAGCACTGTGTCCTAGTGGAGAGAACCTGAGCCTGGGGCGTCAGAAGGACCTGGGTTCTAATCCCAGCTCCGTCGCTTGTCTGCTGTGTGGACCTTGAGCAAGCTATTTCACTTCTCTGTGACTCAGTTATGTCATCTGTAAAGTGGGGATTAAGACTGTGAGCCTGAACACTCCCAATCGCTTAATACAGTGCTCTGCACACAGTAAGCACTCAATCAATACTACTGATAAATTGATGTGGGACAGGGACTGTGCCTAACCTAATTAGCTTGTATCTACCCCAGTGCTCAGTATAGTGCCTGGAACATAGAAAGCACTTGAAATAATACCATAAAATGAAAACAAAAGACTGTGGCTTCTTAGAAAGAAACCAGACCTGGGAGACAGAGTACTTGAATTATAATCCCAGCTTTGCCACTTGCTTAGGTGTCAATTAATTTCTCTGAGCCACAGCTTCCTCATCTGTAAAATGAAGATTCAAGACCTGTTCTCCCTCCCCGTTAGCCATCAGCCCTATGTGGGACAGGGACTGTGTCTGACCTGATCATCTTGTATCTGCCCCAGCGCTTAGTGTGGTGCTTGGCACATAGTAAATACTTAACAATACTAACAACTATTTTGTAAATAATATGCGAATAAACTAGTTATACAGGATGTAAACCAATAATTTACGGAACTCTACACCAGAGCTAATGGTTACTGGAAGAGTTGGAAAGATTGGAGCCCAGTGGAAATAAACTGAGAGGGCTCCTTGGAGGAGGAGAAGTTTGTTCAGGAAAGAGCGTCTGTATGATTGGTTCCTGGGGCCCAGGAATTCCCAGAGTGCTGCACCTCCTTCCCTTACTTCTCACTCTGTCTCTTTTGTCCCTCCCCTCTTCCCACTACTCTTTACCCATCCTTGCAGGAAAAAAATTTTCTGCAAGGGGATCAATCAAAAGAATCAGTGGTATTTATTGAGCACTTACTGCATGCAGAGCACTGTACTAAGCACTTGGCAGAGTATAAAACAATAGAGTGGGCAGACATGATCCCTGCTCACAAGGATTAAATCTTCCACCCTCTGATTTAGACTGGGAGCCCCATGTGGGACCGTGTCCAACCTGATTATCCTGTAACTATGCCAGAATTCAGTAAAATGCCGGGTGCATAATAAACGCTTAGCAAATGCCATTAAAAAAAGGATCTTATAGTCTAGAGGGGAAGTAAGACATTAAAATAAATTACAGATTGGGGCAGTGAGAGAATATAAAGATATATACATAAGGGCTGTGGGACTGACGGAGGGATGAATATCAAGTGATTAAGGGGAACAATTCCAAGTGCACAGATAATAATAATGATGGCATTTGTTAAGCGCTTACTATGTGCAAAGCACTGTTGAGACAGAAGGGAGAGAGAATAGGGGAAGCAAGAATTTTAGTCAGGGAAGAACTTTTGGAGAAGGTGTGATTTTAGGACAGTTTTGATGTGGTCTTTGTCCAGATAGCTTTATAATTATAATAAAATAACTGTGACATTTCTTAATCACTTACTATGTGCCAAGCACTCTACTAAGCACTGGAGCAGATATGAAATAATCTGGGGTTCACAGTCTAAACAGAAAGGACAACAGGTATTGAATCCCTATTTGACGGACAAGGAAACCGAAGCTCAGAGAAGTGAGGTAACTCGCCCAAGGTCGCAGAGCAGGCAAGCGACCGAGCCGGGATTAGAATACAGGTCCTCTGACTCCCAAGCCTGTGCTCTTTCCACTAGGCCATGCTGCTTTTCAATAATAATTGTGTTTTTTGTTTGATGGTATTTGTTAAACACGTGTCAAATACTGTTCTAAGTGTCCTCCCCCTCTCCATCCCCCCCACCATACCTCCTTCCCTTCCCCACACCACCTGTATATATGTATATATGTTTGTACATATTTATTACTCTATTTATTTATTTATTTCACTTGTACATATCTATTCTATTTATTTTACTTTGTTAATATATTTGGTTTTGTTCTCTGTCTCCCCCTTCTAGACTGTGAGCCCACTGTTGAGTAGGGACCATCTCTATATGTTGCCAACTTGTACTTCCCAAGTGCTTAGTACAGTGCTCTGCACACAGTAAGCGCTCAATAAATACGACTGATTGATTGATTGCTGAGGTAGGTCCTGAGTCCTGGTGTTCCAGATCCCCGAGCTGCCTGGATCTGTCCAGCTCTCGGACATAGAGAAGAGATGAAGTGCCTACTTTTGTCTCCTGTCGTTTAATAAAATGTTTTATTTAGGCACTGGGAGAGAGCATCCTGAGTCATGCTGACGTCAAACCAGCTGGTGACACATTCCCCTCCACTGACCCAGCCACTGCCCGGTCTCTCCTCACCCTCGCCCCTTCCCCAGGCTCCAGGTTGGAGAGGTGTGAGAGGGGGACAGCCCCGCCTGGCCTTCCCACTCCTGAACCCGGAAAGAAAGGAAGTCCGGGAATCAGCCGATGCCCTGGGCATCTCTGTGACAGAGCAGGCAGACGGCAGCGTGTCTTAATGGGCGATGGGATGACTCTTCCAGCTGTCCTTGGCTCCATCCCCAGATGCACAGTTCCTTCCTGTTCCTCCCGTTTCCCTCTGCTAACCCACGCCATCCTTCCCACCCTCTGCCCTGCCCTGCCAGAGGGCCTTCTCCTTCGCTTCCCCCCAGCCACAGAACAAACTTTCAACCAATCAGTCAATCAATAACATCGATTGAGTCCTTACCGTACTCAGCACTTGGGAGAGTCCAGTACAGTGGAGTGGGCAGACATGATCCCTACCCTCAAGGAGCATACAGTCTAGTGGAGAAGACAGTCATTAAGATAAGTTATGGATAGGGAAAGCTGCAGTGTATAAGGGTGTGGACGAAAGTACTGGTCCTCTCAATCAACAATCATATTTATTGAGCACTTACTGTGTGCAGGGCACTGTACTAAGCACTTGGGAGAGTACAGCACAACGCTATGACAGACACAGTCACTGCACAATGAGTTTACAGTCTAGAGGGGAAGACAGACATTAATATAAATAATTAAATTACGTATCATTCCAGACCAGGACACAACACAGCCATTTAGCACCCCGCTTCCAGGTAGGAAATCCCCCCAGGCTTTGTGAAGGTGGTTTGATTTTCCCTCCCTTGGAGCTAATCTAGTTGATCAGGCAAGCATAGGTTAACAATAGTTAGTCGGTCATTTTGTCACTGTCTCCCCTATTATAAATGGAAAAGTCCTTGAGGACAGGAAATATGGCTTCAAACTCAAGTGCTTTGCTCACAGTAGCTGCTCAGTAAATACCTCTGACTGATTGCTTCACACTCAGTAAGTGCTCAGTCAATGCCATTGATCGAATGATTGGCTCAGGGATTACAAATCACTCCCTGAGCTCTCTTTAAAGCTATCCATCCCAGGACCTCCAGGCCCCTGCTGGGAATTGGGAACCATGCATCCTGGGATCTCTCTGCTGGAAATCTGGAGTCATGCAACCCAGGACCTCTAGGCTCCTGCCGGGAATTGGGAGGCGCATATCCCAGGACCTCAAGGCCCCTGTTGGGAATGGGGAACCGCGTATCCCAGGACCTCTAGGCCCCCACTGGGAATCTGGAGCCATGTATCCAGGGACCTCCAGACCTCTGCTGGGAATTGGCTCACCAAGGTACCAGGAGCCATGGGGGACTTTTCCCAGGATTCTGGTTTTACCCTGGAGGCTGTCCTGGGACAGGAATCTGGCCAGCAGGTTCTGGCCACTTCTGTTCTAGCAGGGGGAGGTGACCTAAAGGAAAGGGATGGAAGCATGTCCTCGTGGATGGAGAACGGGCTTGGGAGTCAGAAGAACCTGGGTTCTAATCCAGGCTCTGCCACTTGTCGTCTGCGTGACCTTGGACAAGTCATTTCATCTCCCCTGTGCCTCGGTGACCTCATCACATTAAGACTGTGAGCCCCATCGTGGGACACGGACTGTGTCCAAATTGATTAGCTTGTATCTACCCCAGTGCTTCATACATGCTTGGCACAGAGTAAGGACCTAATAAATGACATTAAAAAGTGCCTGTCTTGGGAAAGGGACTGACCTACTTGGTAGGAACTACTACTCTCCTGCCCCTACTTTTTTTTATAGCATTTATTAAGCACTTACTATGTGCAAAGCACTGTTCTAAGCGCCGGGGAGGTTACAAGGTGATCAGGTTGTCCCATGGGGGGCTCACAGTCTTAATCCCCATTTTACAGATGAGGGAACTGAGGCACAGAGAAGTGAACTGACTTGCCCAAAGCCACACAGCTGGCAATTGGTGGAGCTGGGATTTGAACCCATGACCACTGACTCCAAAGCCCGTGCTCTTTCCACTGAGCCGCGCCGCTTCTCACTTCTGCCTCCTCGGGAGCCAGCTTCCCCCTAATTATCCTCATCCTCTCCCACTACAACCCAGCCTGCACACTTCATTTCTCTCTCACCAACCAACTTACTGCACCTCCATCTCCTCTATTTCATCACCCACCCCTTTCCCACATCCTCCCTCCTTCCTGGACCTCAATTTCCCTTCTCATCAGACAGACCACCACTCTCCCCACCTTCAAAGCCCAATTAAAAATCACATCCCCTCCAGGAAGCCTTCTCTGACTAACCTCTCATGACTCCACTTTTTCTGCCTTCCCTTCTGCACTGCCTATGCACTTGGATCCATACTCCCTAAGCAGGAAGGGGACTCACCCCCCACCCAACAGTACTTTTCTACCTATCCTTATATTCTGCTGCATCCCCCACCTATAATTTATTTGAGCATCTGTCTCCCCGCATTAGATTGTAAGCTTTTTGAGAGCTGGGATCATTTCTACTTCCCCTATTGTACTCTTCCACAGTGCCCACCTCTAGACTGTAACTGTCTACCAACTCTGCTATATTGTTCTCTCTGAAGTGCTCTGCACATGGTAATCACTCAATAAATACAATTGACTGGTTGATTGTTCTGCACAGAGTAAGTACTCAAATATCAGTTAACCAATCACATTTTTTGACCACTTACCATGTACTAAGCACTTGGGAAAGTACAGGATAACAGAGTTGGTAGACATGTTCCCTGCCCACAAGCTTACTATTGATTGATTGATTGATTAAGGAAAGCCCTGACCTGCCAAGTTGCCTTGTCATCATGTGCTGGACATCATTTAGTCTTTGGCTAAAATTCATTCAATCATATTTATTGAGTGCTTACTGTGTGCAGAGCACTGTACTAAGTGCTTGAACAATTCCCCCTCACCCTTTGGCAAGTCTCCTCTCTCCTTCCCCCACTGCCAGCTTTGTAAGCGTGCTGTGGGTACGGAACATATCTACAACTTCTGCTTTATTATACTCTCCCAAGCCCTTAGCACAGTGCTCTGTACCCAGAAAGTGCTCAATGAATACTATCGATTGATTGATTCCCTTCCTCTCATCTCTCTCCCATCTTAAGTCTCTCGCACTTCTTTCTCCTTGGGACCCCCAATCAACTTAGAGAGTCTGGGGGAGGCCGGGGGGAGGCACAGTCTGCATCTCAGGGGGCCCAACTTGCTCCTTCACTGTGGGGACCCTAATAATTGGGGAAGGGTGTTCAGAAAGTGGTAAGATGATGCCCCAACCCTGAAACCCACCAGAAGTTTTGGAGCAGGGATACTGCATTAGTATTTATGGAGCCTAGTGGTTGCAGAGAGCTCTGTCCTAGGGGCTTCGACCTTACAATTGAGGAAGAGTAAAAGACAGGAGCACACAGTCTAACAGGGAGACAGGCAAGGATGGAGAGTATACATTTGGAGGGAACAGGAGCTATCCAAGTGTCTTGTCACAACCCTATTTCCCATCAGCTCTGCCCATTCTTTTGCTGTCAGCATGAGGCCTCCTTTCTCTCCCCCTCCCTTTTCTCTCCCCTTCTCTCTCATTCCTTCCTTCTCCTTCTTGCTCTCTCCTATCATCCCCCCACCCTTGCTCCTTTTTTTCTTTCTCTCTCTCTCTCTTGCTCCTTCTATCTTTGCTAAATGCCCCCAGCACCTGGATTCTGGCATGGCTGTTTTAGCTGAGGTTGTACTCTTTTTGTGGTAGGTGGGCAGAGTTTCTCCAGAACCTCCTGGACACCCCCACCCGGCATCCAACCAGAATTCCATGGTTCCATAGCCTTGCATTTGGATAGAATATTGCTTGCCTGCCCTTCAAAGAAAGTGCCAGTGGGCTATCGGGTAGAGTAGGCATGGATCATTTTCAATTATTCAGTGCAGTCAGTGGGAGCTGGGGCAAGAGGGGAAGAGAGTTGGGAAAGAACAGCCCCTTTAATGGATCCCTGCCCTTGTCAGAGGATCCTGAGAATCTCAGAAATTCCTGGATAGACCTCATCTGTGTAATTTTCCAATGGAGAAGGAGCTCCAGGGAGCAGCCCCCTTGCTTCTCCCCACAACCCCCATGGTCCCAGTGCCAGTAAGGAGCCAGGCCCAGTCTGGCTCTAGGTAGCCAAATGGAATCCCCAGCCCTACCTCCAAAAGGGTTTCTGGCTTCTACTCAATGTCTTCAATAACAAAAATAACAATAATGATAATTATGCTATTTGTTGAGCACTTACTATGTGCCAAGATCTGTTCTAAGCACTGGGATAGATGCAAGGTAATCAGGTTGTCCCACGTGGGGCTCACAGTCTTAATCCCTATTTTACAGATGACTGAGGCACAGAGAAGTTAAGTTACTTGCCTAAGGTCACACAGCAGACAAGTGGAAGAGCCAGAGTTAGAACCCACGTCCTCTGACTCCCAAGCCCGTACTTTTTCCACTAAGCCATGCTGCTTCAATGTTTTGGGCTCCAGAGCAAGGGGTTACCTATACCTCCTACTCTGACTGTGAGCCCCTTGTACCTCAGGGACTGTACCCGACCTTAATTGCATCTACCTCAGCGTTCAGAACAATAAGGGACACATAGTCAGGCAAAACCACCTCACCTTTGGCTTCAAGGCTGTCCATCACCTCTCCCCCACCCCTCACCTCACCTCCCGTCTCTCCTTCTCCAGCCCAGCCCGCACCCTCTGCTCCTCTGCCGCTAATTTCCTCACCGTCCCTCGTTCTTGCCTGTCCCGCCGTCGACCCCCGGCCCACGTCATCCCCCTGGCATGGAATGCCCTCCCTCCCAACATCCACCAAGCTAGCTCTCTTCCTCCCTTAAAAGTCCTACTGAGAGCTCACCTCCTCCAGGAGGCCTTCCCAGACTGAGCCCCCTCCTTCCTCTCCCCCTCTCCTCTCCCCATCCCACCTTACCTCCTTCCTCTCCCCACAGCACCTATATATATGTATATATGTTTGTACGTATTTATTACTCTATTTATTTTATTTGTACATATTTATTCTATTTATTTTATTTTGTTAATTTGTTTTGTTGTCTGTCTCCCCCTTCTAGACTGTGAGCCTGCTCTTGGGTAGGGACCGTCTCTCTATGTTGCCAACTTGTACTTCCCAAGCGCTTAGTACAGTGCTCTGCACACAGTAAGTGCTCAATAAATACGATCAAATGAATGAATGAATAATAATGGTACTTGTTAAGTGCTTACTATGTGCCAAGCACTGTCCACCCGCCACCTAAAGCTCAACATGTCGAAGACTGAGCTCCTTGTCTTCCCTCCCAAACCTTGTCCTCTCCCTGACTTTCCCATCTCTGTTGACGGCACTACCATCCTTCCCGTCTCACAAGCCCGCAACCTTGGTGTCATCCTCGACTCCGCTCTCTCATTCACCCCTCACATCCAAGCCGTCACCAAAACCTGCCGGTCTCAGCTCCGCAACATTGCCAAGATCCGCCCTTTCCTCTCCATCCAAACCGCTACCCTGCTCATTCAAGCTCTCATCCTATCCCGTCTGCACTACTGCACCAGCCTTCTCTCTGATCTCCCATCCTCGTGTCTCTCTCCACTTCAATCCATACTTCATGCTGCTGCCCGGATTATCTTTGTCCAGAAACGCTCTGGACATATTACTCCCCTCCTCAAAAACCTCCAATGGCTACCGATCAATCTGCGCATCAGGCAGAAACTCCTCACCCTGGGCTTCAAGGCTCTCCATCACCTCGCCCCCTCCTACCTCGCCTCCCTTCTCTCCTTCTACTGCCCAGCCCGCACCCTCCGCTCCTCCACCACTAATCTCCTCACTGTACCTCGCTCTCACCTGTCCCGCCATCGACCCCCGGCCCACGTCATCCCCCGGGCCTGGAATGCCCTCCCTCTGCCCATCCGCCAAGCTAGCTCTCTTCCTCCCTTCAGGGCCCTACTGAGAGCTCACCTCCTCCAGGAGGCCTTCCCAGACTGAGCCCCTTCTTTCCTCTCCCCCTCGTCCCCCTCTCCATCCCCCATCTTACCTCCTTCCCTTCCCCACAGCACCTGTATATATGTACATATGGTTGTACATATTTATTACTCATTTATTTATTTATTTATTTTACTTGTACATTTCTATCCTACTTATTTTATTTTGTTGGTATGTTTGGTTCTGTTCTCTGTCTCCCCCTTTTAGACTGTGAGCCCACTGTTGGGTAGGGACTGTCTCTATGTGATGCCAATTTGTACTTCCCAAGCGCTTAGTACAGTGCTCTGCACATAGTAAGTGCTCAATAAATGCGATTGATTGATTGATTGATTGTTCTAAACTCTGGGGCAGATACAAGGTAATCAGGTTGTCCCACATGGGGTTCACAGTCTTAATCCCCATTTTACAGATGAGGGAACTGAGACACAGAGAAGTGAAGTGACTGGCCCAAAGTCCCACAGCTGATAAGTAGCAGAGCCAGGATTAGAACCCAGGTCCTTCTGACTCCCAAGCCCAGGCTCTTCCCACTAAGCCACACTCTTGATGTGCCCCTGAGTGACTTGTGTCTGGAGGGCTGGCAGTCCAGTCCCTAGGGCTCTTGGATCCCCACCTAAGTGGCCCCTTGACCTGTGGGTCTCCAGCTGCAAGAGAGTAGATGGGGAATGTAAGGACCCAGCCACCCGGCAGGGAGCAGAAGCAGGGACAGGGGACAGTGATTTGGTAATTAATTAATAATGGCATTTATTAAGCTCTTACTATGTGCAAAACACTGTTCTAAGTGATGGGGAGGTTACAAAGTGATCCGGTTGCCCCACGGAAGGCTCACAGTCTTCATCCCCATTTTACAGATGAGGCCCAGAGAAGTTAAATGACTTGCCCCGCCATTGACCCCCGGCCCACATCATCCCCCGGGCCTGGAATGCCCTCCCTCTGCCCATCCGCCAAGCTAGCTCTCTTCCTCCCTTCAAGGCCCTACCGAGAGCTCACCTCCTCCAGGAGGCCTTTCCAGACTGAGCCCCTTCCTTCCTCTCCCCCTCGTCCCCCTCTCCATCCCCCCATCTTACCTCCTTCCCTTCCCCACAGCACCTGTATATATGTATATATGTTTGTACATATTTATTACTCATTTATTTATTTATTTTACTTGTACATATCTATTCTATTTATTTTATTTTGTTAGTATGTTTGGTTTTGTTCTCTGTCTCCCCCTTTTAGACTGTGAGCCCACTGTTGGGTAGGGACTGTCTCTGTGTGTTGCCAACTTGTACTTCCCAAGCGCTTAGTACAGTGCTCTGCACACAGTGAGCGCTCAATAAATACGATTGATTGATTGCCCAAAGTCACACAGCTGACAATTGGCGGAGCCGGGCTTCGAACCCATGACCTCTGACTCCAAAGCCCGGGCTCTTTCCACCGAGCCACGCTGCTTCCCTGCTTGTTACTGAGATGATGCCTGGATTTAACAGCAAGTGACCCCTCGGGGGTCCCTGATAGTGCTGGAGCCAGTGGACAAGCTTGGGGCTGGGGAGAGAGGGAGGCCAGGAGCCTTCTGGATGTGTAATTTTCGACTGTTAGACTTTTAGACTGTGAGCCCACTGTTGGGTAGGGACTGTCTCTATATGTTGCCAACTTGTACTTCCCAAGCGCTTAGTACAGTGCTCTGCACACAGTAAGCGCTCAATAAATACGATTGATGATGATGATGCTGTAATCTGCCTGGGGGACAGAGTTAGAATCCCTCCACATTTGTCTGCCGGGCCTCAGGGACCCCAGTGTTGGCTGTTCTGTGAGCAGCCAGCAGAGAGCAGCTCCAGACAGCTCCTTCCCCACTGATCCAGCTCCTTTTCCCTTCCCACCTGTGGCAGAGTTTTCCCAGCAGGGACTTGGCTGGAGACAGTTGAAAGGAATTCCAGCTGGAGACAGAGAGGCCCGGATCCTGCGACGCTGGCAAGCTGGTATTCAGTCTCCTGGGTTCTTGGAGAGCAGCATGGCCTAATGGAAAGAGCACACACCTGGGCATCAGAGGACTGGGTTCTAATTCCAACTCCTCCGTTTTTCTGCTGTGTTATCTAGGGCAAATCACTTAACTTCTCTGTACCCTCATCTGAAAAATGGGGATTCAATGCCCATTCTCCCTCCTACTGAGACCGCGAGCCCCAAATGGGACCTGATTATCTTGTTGGGTAGGGACCGTCTCTATATGTTGCCAACTTGTACTTCCCAAGCGCTTAGTACAGTGCTCTGCACACAGTAAGCACTCAATAAATACGATTGATTGATTGATTGTATCTATCCCAGAGCTTAGTACAGTGCTTGGAACATACTAAGTGCTTAACAAATACCACAATTATTATTATACCCCTCTAGGCTGTGAGCTCACTGAGGGCAGGGAATGTGTCTTTTTATTGTTGTATTGTATTCTCCCAAGTGCTTTGTACAGTGCTCTGCACATTCATTCATTCAATCATATTTATTGATCGCTTACTGTGTGCAGAGCACTACAGAAGCGGCGTGGCTCAGTTGAAAGAGCTCGGGCTTTGGAGTCAGAGGCCATGGGTTCAAATTCCGACTCCGCCAATTGTCAGTTGTGTGACTTTGGGCAAGTCACTTCACTTCTCTGGGCCTCAGTTCCTTCATCTGTAAAATGGGGATTAAGACTGTGAGCCCCCCGTGGGACAACCTGATCACCTTGTATCTCCCCCAGCACTTAGAACAGTGCTTTGCACGTAGTAAGTGCTTAACAAATACCATCATTATTATTATTATTATTACAAGTTGGCAACATATAGAGATGGTCCCTACCCAACAGTGGGCTCACGGTAAGACCACAATAAATACAATTGACTGACTATTATTAGCTCCATCCTTGAAGGGGCGGGGGGCAAGAGTTTAGCACAGAGCTCTGCATCCAGGAAATGCCCAATACAGCATACTGAAAAATAATAATAATAATAATAATGATGGCATTTGTTAAGCATTTACTTTGTGCCAAGCACTGTTTTAAGCACTAAGCACTGTTCTAAGCCCTATATTTGGCTGAGAGGGGTCTTGGGCCTCAGCTAGTCGCTCTATGGGGCAGAAACCTGGGAGGGTATGGTATTTGTTAAGCACTTATTTGGTGCCAAGCGCTGGGCTAAGCACTGGGATTGATGTGACATTAAACACAGTCTTTGTCCCACACAGGGTTCATAGTCCAGGTAAGGAGGTTGAACAGATACTTAGTCCCCATTTTATATATGAGGAAACTGTGCACAGAGAAGTCATGTGTTTTGCCCAAGGTCACACAGCACAGAGGTGGCAGAGCTGGGATTAGAACCCAGGTCCTCTGACTCCCAGTCCTGTTCTTTCCACTAGGCCAGGCTGCTCCCAAACTGGATGGGATGGGCATGTGGAAGATGGGGTGGGGGTGGGGGGGGTGAGGGGGACTTGGATTTTAGCCCCTGACCCATGACCAGTGGAACACTGGGGGAAAGCAAGTGGCCACATCCTTTGTCCTCCCAGGGTTTTCCCAGGGAAGAAGCCCGGTGAGAAGAGGACAAGGAGGACAAGGAAAAGGAGGAGGAGGAGGTGGAGGAGGAAAGGAAAAGTGAGGAGGAGGAGGAGGAGGAGAAAGAAAAGGGGAAGAGGGGCTGTGGCAGGGCCCGGAGGCCTCCCTCTTGATGGGCAAATCCCCTGCTGACGAATGGGACCTTAAAAACCGGGAACTGCTCCAGGGTGGGAGGGGAGGGGCGTGGAGAGGTGATGACAGCAGCCCGGGGAAAGCCCAGTTTCTCCCACCCCACCCGAAGCCTGTCTGCCGTGAAATGCCCCATTCCCGGGGGTTGGGGAATGCAGATCCAAGAGAGGGGACCCAGGGAGCCGGCTCCCCAGCCACCCAAAGCTAACTCCCAAGAAAGAAAGCAGCGTGCTCTAGTGGAAAGAGCTCGGGCCTGGGAATCAGAGGACCTGGATTTTAATCCCAGCTCTGTCAAATGGCTGATCTGTGACCTTGGGCAAGTCCCTTAACTTCTCTGTGCCTCAGTTTCCTCAAATGTAAAATGGGTACTAAATATCTGTTCAACCTCCTTACCTGGACTATGAACCCTTTGTGGGACAGAGACTGTGTTTAATGTTACATCAATCCTCAAATGTAAAATGGGGATTCAATACCTGTTCTCACTCCTAATTAAACTGTGAGTCCTAAGTGGAACAGGGACTGTGTCCAGCCTGATTAATTGTGTCTACCCCAATGCACAGAACACTGTTTGACACATTCCATGTGCCCATCACCCAACCCAGAATGCCCTCCCACTTCCTCCAAGCAAATTTCTTCAACAAATCCAAACTCACCTTCTCCATGAAGCCTTCCCAGATTAATGCTCTAGATTGTAAACTCGCTATGGGCAGGAAACTATCAACTCCGTTGTACTCTCCCAAATGCTTAGCACAGTACTTTGCACACAGTAAGCACTCAGTCAAAGCCATTGTTATGTAAGTGCTTAACAAATACTATATATGTATAAAAAAAAAGGTAGTTCCTAGCCTGGGAGACCCTCCCCTGAAACTCAGGGCCCCAGGGAGGGGCAGGGAGGGACCAGGGCTCCAGGCGGGTTTGAGAGCTCAGCCCCAGTCCTCCCCGTAGAGTGAAGCTTGGGATGGGGCTGACAAAGTGCAGGTTGGGACAGGCACTGGTCCCTGGATCAGGTGGCAGTGCCAGGCATGAAGGCGGCATTCAGAAGAACCCCCAGTACCAGCCCTGTGGCTCTAGAGTCCACACCCCAGGGTCAGCTGGAGGCTACAAGCTGGCGGGACTCCAAGCCTCAGGACCGCCTCTGCTCCTGCTCTCCGCTCCATCAAGCAGCTTCACGCTCCCTCTCCCGCCTCCCTGGAGCTATTCGTCATGCCCATCCTCCCATCCAGAATGCCCTCCCTCCTCCTCTGAGCCAACTTCTTCAACACATCTAAACTCACTTTCTCCATGAAGCCTTCCCAAATTAACACTCTAGACTGTAAGCTCGTTGTGGGCAGGGATCGTGTCTATCAGCTATGTTGTGGTGTAGTCCCCCAAGAGCTGAACACGTGTTCTGCGCACAGTAAGCCCTCAATAAAGCCAAGGATTGATTAGCCCAACCTCACTCCCACTAGGCCCTCACATTTTTTTTTTCTGTCTCTAGAATGGGGTGTGCATTTCTGTCTTTTATTCGTTCATTCAATCATTCATCCAATCATATTTATTGAGCGCTTACTGTGTGCAGAGCACTGTACTAAGCGCTTGGGAAGTACAAATCGGCAACATATAGAGACGGTCCCTACCCAACAACGGGCTCACAGTCTAGAAGGAAGAGACAGACAACAACACAAAACGAGTAGACAGGTGTCAATACCATCAGAGTAAATAGGATTATAGCTATGTACACATCATTAATAAAATAGAGTAATAAATATGTACAAATATACACAAGTGTTGTGGGGAGGCAAAGGGGTAGGGTACAGGGAGGGAGGGGGGGCGATGAGGAGGGGAGGAGGAGAGGAAAAAAGGGGGGACTCAGTCTGGGAAGGCCTCCTGGAGGAGGTGAACTCTCAGTCGGGCTTTGAAGGGAAGAAGAGAGGTAGTTTGGCGGATGTGCGGAGGGAGGGCATTCCAGGCCAGGGGTAGGACGTGGGCTGGGGGTTGACGGCGGAACAGGTCAGAACGAGGTACAGTGAGGAGGTTAGCGGCAGAGGAGCGGAGTGTGTGGGCTGGGCTATAGAAGGAGAGAAGGGAGGTGAGGTAGGAGGGGGCGAAGTGATGGAGAGCTTTGAAGCCGAGAGTGCAGAGTTTTTTCTTCATGCGAAGGTTGACAGGCAACCACTGGAGATTTTTGAGGATGGGAGTGACATGCCCGGAGCATTTCTGTAGAAAGATAATCTGGGCAGCAGAGTGAAGTATAGACTGAAAGAGGGAGAGACAGGAGGATGGGAGATCAGAAAGGAGGCTGATGCGTGATGTATCCTCTTTCACATTTTCAGTCACCTGGGTCTTGAGTGTAATAATAACTGTGGTATTTATTAAACGTTTTCTATGTGCCAAGTACAGTTCTAAATGCTAGGGTCAAAACAAGATAAAGAGGTCAGACTCAGTCCCTGTCCCACATGGGGCTCACAGTCTAAATAGGAGGGAGAACAGGTTTCAAATTGCCATTTTACAAAGAAACTGAGTCACAGAAAAGTGAAAGGACTTGCCCAAGATCACACAGCAAGAAGGTGGTAGAGTTTGGATGAGAAGCCAGGTCCTCTGATTCTCAGACCCATGGTCTTTCCCCCGGCCACACTGTGCAGGGTCTGTTTTGGTGTTTCCTTGGTCACTCAGCGTGGCCTAATGGATAGAACACGGGGACGTGAGTCAGAAGGCCTGGGTTCCAATTCCAGCTCTGCTATATGTCTGCTGTGTGTGACCTTGGGCAAGTCACTTAACTTCTCTATGCCTCAGTTACCTCACTTATTACATGGGGATTAAGACTGTGAACGCAATGTTGGACAGGGACTGTGTCCAACCCAATTATCTTGTATTAACCCCAGAACCTAGTTCAGTGCCTGGCACATAGTAAGCATTTAACAAATACCACAGTTATTATCAAAGTAGCCAGTCTGGGCTCTGGCCCAGTGAACATTCACTGTCAACTGTCAGCATTCACCAGGAGCCTTTAAGGACCAAGCAATCAATCAATCATATTTATTGAGCGCTTACTGTGTGCAGAGCACTGTACTAAGCACTTGGGAAGTACAAGTTGGCAACATATAGAGACGGTCCCTACCCAACAGTGGGCTTACAGTCTCTCGCTCTGTGAACAAGAAGGAGCGAATTGTCTGAGGGCTGTTTCAGGGTTCCACAACAGAGGTTCATGCATGAGTGCCCTTAACCCTGTGCTCTCTCCATATTCTAGCTGGCCAAGCTGGACTAAGAGTCCCTGACAGCTCTGGCCAACAAGAAACTCCCTTACTCAAGATGGGCAGGGAACATGACTGCTAACTCTGTGGTATTGCACTTTCCTGAGCTCTTAGTGCAGTGCTCTGCATGCTGTCAATGCTCAATGAATACCACTGAATGATTGATTGATTCCTGGCCCCTCGCCCCGCTGCAAGAAGTCAGCCAGTCATTTTTATTGCGTGCTTACCATGTGCTCTGCACAGATTAAGCATTTGGGAGAAAACAATATACCAATATAACAGACATATTCCCTGACCACAACAAGCTTACAGTCTAGAGGGGCCTGCCTGGGTTTATTCCTGAGGACAAAGCCTGCTTTTCCCATCCTCAGTGGCCAGAGCTGGAAAATATTCCATCTGCATGACGGAACATGCTGGGACCCAACACTCCAGTGGGATCTGGGGTAGCCTGGGGCTTGGGGTCTTGCCTGGCAGAAGCTGAAGTTGAGAGGCACCAGAACTTAATAAGCACTGGGATAGATACGATATCAACTGGACACAGTAACTGACCAACCTGGGCTCCCAGGCTAAGGAGGGAGAACAGGAATGTAATCCCCATTTTACAAATGAGGAAACTGAGGCACAGAGAAGTGAAGTGACTTGCCAAAGTCACACAGCAGGCCAATCCCAAGTTAGAACCCAGGTCCTCTGACTCCCAAGCCCGTACTCTTTCCATCAGGCCAAGTGGCTTCTTCTTCTCTTCTGAAAATCGGGCTCTCCTTCACCCTCCTTGACCTGAACCAACAATTTCCCACCCTCTCTTCCCACCCACCAGTGGGGTCCCAGAACCAACCAGGTCTCTCCAGACCCCTTCGGAAGGAATTCAGAACTCATGGCTGATCCCACTCTGTCACAGTCTTGCTCTGTGACCGCGGGCGAGCCTTGGTCTCCCTGAGCCTCAGTTTCCCCAGCTGTAAAATGGAGATAATATTCCTTCCCCTCCCTACCTCACGGGGCTGGGGTGAGGCCAAGAGAGATCAGAGATGGGAACTTGCTTTGAGGTCCCCAGAAGAAAGGGGTCATATAAAGGAAGGCTGTTATTATGGTCATTATGGTTTTGGGGGGGCTCGCAGGTGCAGTGGTAGCATCTCCCCTGCTGAGGTGATGCGTCTGAGGCAGTTGGGGAAAAGGGGGGGGCCCCACTAGGGCCTGCAGAATTTTCTTTCCCACCTCGGCCCTGTCTGAAGCTCCAGGCTACGTTTTCTCAAAGAAAGTGCTGGGTCAGAGCCCTGCCCCAAAGAAGCAGCATGGTCTAGTGGATTGAACACTGGCCTGGGGTCATGGGTTCTAATTTTGGCTCCTCTGCTTGTCTGCTGGGTGGCCTTGGGCAAGTCACTTCACTTTTCTAGAGGAGCAGCGTGGCTTAGTGGCAAGAACATGAGCTTGGGAGTTAGCGGTCGTGGGTTCTAATCCTGGCTCCGCCACTTGTCAGCTGTGTGACTTTGGACAAATCATTTCACTTCTCTGGGCCTCGGTTACCTAGTCCGTAAAATGGGGATTAATAATAATAATAATAATAATAATAATAATAATGGCATTTATTAAGCACTTACTATTTGCAAAGCACTGTTCTAAGTGCTGGGGAAGTTACAAGGTGATCAGGTTGTCCCCCGTGGGACTCACAGTCTTAATCCCCATTTTACAGATGAGGCAACTGAGGCACAGAGAAGTGAAGTGACTTGCCCAAAGTCACAGAGCTGACAATTGGCGGAGCCGGTGTTTGAACTCATGACTTCTGACTCCAAAGCCTGTGCTCTTTCCACTGAGCCACGCTGCTCCTCAGTGGCTTAAGTGGATTAAGACTGTGAGCCCCACGTGGGACAACCTGATAACCTTGTATCTCCCCCAGCGCTTAGAACATAGTAAGTGCTTAACAAATACCATTATTATTCAGCGTTTAGAACAGTGTGTGGCACATAGTAAGTGCTTAACAAATGCCGTCATTATTATTTCCTGGGCCTCAGTTACCTCTTCTGCAAAATGGGGATTGAGACCGCAAGACCCACATGGGACAGGGACAGCGTCTAACCTGATTTGCTCGTATCCATCCTAGCACTTAGTACAGTGCCTGGCACATAGTAAGCACTTAACAAATCTCTGCAGGCTCCTGCCAGAACTAACATAGTGTGGCGGGCACCAGGGAGTGCTCTGCAGGCATGGGGGACAGCGAGGAAACAGAGGCAGGGGAGGACTGCAGGGCTCAGAAGACCCTATATTTCTTCTCTTATAGCCGTGTGCCCCAACCTCTAAGACCGTCCCACTTTGGGTCACTGTGCCAGGAACCTCTCCTGGAGGCGTGGGCATCCCTGGGCACAGCTCCCCTGGCCCTGCTCTCTCCGGTCTGCGAGGCCTTTATTTAGAAAGCCAGTGGAGAAGAAAACCCCAAACCCAAACAAAAGTGAGTTCTGCCTTTTAATTACCCAGCTTCCCCCACCCCTTCACCCTCCCTCTGGACCACAAGACCAGCTGGGCACTGCCCAGAGTGGGCTCCACTCCCTGCCACCCTCACAGGCAGGACCCCACTGCCAGGGGAGACTAGCAGCTAGGTCCCGCTTGACTGGCACTGTCCCCATGAGGCTTGGGAGTCCCGGAGGAGGAGGATGCCCAGGCGTAGCTGATATAGGCCCTTGTCACAAATGAGGAAGTCAGTCCACAGGGCTGGTAATAATAATAATAATAATAGCATTTATTAAGCGCTTACTATGTGCAAAGCACTGTTCTAAATGCTGGGGAGATTACAAGGTGATCAGGTTGTCCCATGGGGGGCTCACAGTTTTAATCCCCATTTTACAGATGAGGTAACTGAGGCCCAGAGAAGTTAAGTGACTTGCCCAAAGTCACACAGCTGGCAATTGGCGGAGCCGGGACTTGAACCCATGACCTCTGACTCCCAAGCCCGGGCTCTTTCCACTGAGCCATGCTGCTTCTGCTGATAAGTGGCAGAGCCAGGATTAGAACCCGTGACCCCTGACTCCCAAACCCGGGCGCTTTCCACTAAGCCACGCTGACCAGGCCACCAAGAGGGCACTGCAGCAGTGGAGGCCAAGTTTCCAGCGGATTAGCAAGGCACTGGTAGGGTGAGAGTGAAAGCTTTGGCCAGTAAAAGGAGAAGCTTGGGGGGCCGTGGGGCTCTGCAGGCCACCCAGAGCACAGACGCCCCTCCCTTCCCTGGCGGAGAGGCCAGAACCTGGCCCATGGCCCCAGCTCCGGCCAGCAGCCAGCGGGCCGAGAAGACACCGTCTGGAGGCCTGGTCTCTACCCCGCAGGTATCGGCGGCGGCATTTACGAGGGAAACGGCTTGACAAATTGGTGGAAAAGCAATTTCCCTGCTCCTCCGCCTCTTGGCTACCCTGTTCCAGATGTATGTCCAGCTGTGCTCCCTTCCCATTGGTCCCCCAGATGGCTCAGGGCCCACAAGTAGATAAAAAAAATCAGCAGGGGTTGGTTGGGAGGGGGGGAACAAGTTGTGTCCACCAGCTGCTAAGCCCGAGCTGAGGGACAGCTACAGCTTTACCCGGCCTCTGGCCCACCTCCCCTTCCGGCCCCTCTGCTTCTCTCCCCTCCTTAGCCTCTTCCTTGTCCGTGCAACAGGCTCCCTCAACCCCAATGCCCTGCCCTCCCTATGCAAGTCCCATTAGACTTTCGGCTCTTTGAGGGCAGGGACTGTATCTATCAACTCTATTGCACTGCCCTTTTCCAGCAGTTAGTATAGCACTCTGCACATAGTAAGCTCTCAATAAATGCCTCTCATTGATTGGCTGTAAACCCAAGCTAGGGCCTTCATTCATTCAATCATATTTATTGAGTGCTCACTGTGTGCAGAGCACTATACTAAGCCATTAAGAGAGTAGAAGATAACAATAAATAGCCACATTCCCTGCCCACAATGAGATTACAGTCTAGAGGGGAAGACAGACATTAAAACAAAATTAATAGAAATACATAAATTACAGATCCATATATACGGGCTGTGGGGCTGGGGTGGGGGTGAGCGAATCAGGGTAACGCAGAAGGGAGTGGGGGAAGCAGGCCTTAAGACCACTCTAGCCATTCAGTACCCTGGAGTCCCCCTCCCCAACATAGCTGAACCCTAACATTAGCAAGATGAGGTGAAAGCAAGCCCAGAGAGAAGCCCCCACATTCTGACCCCAACTTATTCCTTCCACTCGGGACAAGACAAGTCCTCTACCCTGCCAAACCCTCCAACTTCCACAGAAGCAAGCTGGACCGGTCTAGAGACTAGCAGAAGGCTGAAGTCTCGGCCTCAGGAAGTTTGTTAGGTTCTTATTCTGTGTCAAGCACTGTACTAAGCACTGGGGTAACTACAAGATAATCAGGTTGGACACAGTCCATGTCCCAGATGGGCCTCACAACAGGGAAGTGAAGTGACTTGCCCAAGGTGACACAGCAGATAAGTGGTGGAGCAAGGACTGGAACCCAGGGATGGATTAGGAGTCCCAGAAGGACCTAGGGCTTTAAGCATTTCCCTGCCACTCTCACCTTTAGAGTGTGTGTGTGTATGTTTGTGTGCATGCATGCACACGCATGCCCATGTGCAGACAGTTGGCAGTAGTGTGTGGTTGCTGTGACAATGCAGAAATTAGTTTAGGAGTATCATGGGGTTTGTCCCACTGCTTCTGGAACTATGCCTCAATTTCTCCATGGGCTCTGACCCATTTTTCTCTCATGACCTCAGCCTCCCAAGACTTCCTGCCTCCTCTGGTCACTCTCCGGTTTAATCAATGGATCTACAGCTTCCTGCTTCTTTCTCCCAGGGAGATCCAGGCCCTCTGACCTAGCCGCCTAGCTCCCTTCCCTTCCCCCCAGCTCAGCCCCTCTAGCTCCTTCATCTGTCTGCTTCCCCTTATCTGTTCAGTGTCCTGCTCACCCACCCTCACAGTCCATGTTTCTAACTGTAGTCCAGTACTCTGCTTTATTTTTCCTGGAGGAGGAGGGCAGGGGAAGGAGGAGGCAAAGAAAAGGAGGGGAGAACTGATGACGGACAGGCTGCAGGGAGATGGCAGGGAGGAGAGAGGCCTGAAGAGCCCTGAGCAGCGTGAGGAATGAGGAACAGGGGCGATCTTGGGGGCTTAGAACTCTGTGCACCTCACAGAACCCCTCACAGCCAGGGTAACAAGCCTGGGGCCTAAAAGAAATCCAGTGATGGCCTAATGGAAGTCAGGCAGCGGGACTATTCCTTCTGGATTTGGTTGTTAGGGAACTCTGGATCTGGGGGTAAAGCCAAGAGTTTGCCGCCGAGAGGCCAGTGCTGGTGTTCTGAGGTGAAAGTCATGAGTAGCAGAAGGGGCAGAGTAGGTGGGAGGAGGGGGCAGTGCTGACACTGATTTGGCAGTCGGATGGTTTGACTAACGCACACCTAACTGATCCCATCCCCGTCAACCCCAGGGGAGCTGGGATAGGCAGCGGAGAGACCCCTTGGGCACAGGGAGCAGCGTGGGCCTGGGAAAGCCCAGGAAGGCAACCCAGGGGCCCCACGAACATCCCAGAGCCACCCATGAACTGTTTCAGGGCCCTCTGTGAACCATCCCAAGGCCATGCTGCCCCAACTCCAGGCCAGCTAAGCCTGGGTACAAACATCCCACTGGTCAGCACAAGCCTAGCTGGGCAAGCCAGGCCAACCAAGGACAAGATACACCAACCTAGGCTGCCCAGACCAAGTTAAGCCAACCTCCACATTCATTCATTCATTCAATCATATTTAATGAGCACTTACTGTGTGCAGAGCACTGTACTAAGTGCTTGGAAAGTACAAGTCGGCAACATATAGAGATGGTCCCTACCCAACAACAGGCTCACAGTCTAGAAGGGAGAGACAGACAACAAAACAAACAACCCTCTCAAGCACTCTTGCCCTGAGTCAACACAGACCTAGCCAATCAAACCGAGACTACTACTAATAATTATTAATAATAATGATAATAACAATAATAATCTGGGCATTTGTTAAGTGTTTATTATGTGCCAGGCACTGTACTAAGTGCTGGGTTGAATACAAGCCAATCGGGTTGGACATAGTCCCTGTTCCATGTGGGGTCACAGTCACAGTCCCCATTCTACAGATGAGGGAACTGGGGCCCAGAGAAGTGAGGTGACTTGCCCAAGGTCACACAGCAGATAAATGGCAGAGCTGGGATTTGAACCCATGACCTTCTGACTCTGAGGCCCATGCTCAATTCACGATGCATACAGTCATTATCATCAACGGCATTTATTGAGTGCTTACTGGGTGCACAGCACTTGGTAGAGTACAATAAAATAGAGGTGGTAGACCCATTCCCTGTCCACAGGGAGCTTATAGTCTAGACAGAGAGACACACATTAAAATGAATTATGGAATTGAACATAAAACTGCGGGGCAGACATTACGGTAAATAGCAAGTGCTTAACAGGCCCAGATCCAAGTGCATAGACAACACAGAAGGGAGAAGGAGTAGAAGAAAAAAGAGCTTAGTTGGGGAAGACCTCTTGGAGGAGATGTGATTTTAATAAGGCTTTGAAAGTGGGGAGAGGGTTGGTCTGTCCTATATGGAAGAGGAGAGAGTTCCAGGCCAGAAGAAGAACATAGGTAAGGAGTTGGTGGCAAGATAGGTGAGACAGAGGTACGGTGAACAGATAATAATAATAATGATTATGGTATTTGTTAATTGCTCATTATATGCCGAGCACTATTCTATGTGCTGGTGTTAGAAGAGTGAAGTGACTATGCTGGGTTGTACTAGGAACTCTGGAAGGTAAATTAGGAAGGGGAGAGCTAATTTAAAGCCAATGATAAGGTGTTTCTGTCTGATGGAGAGGTAGATGGGCAACCACTGGAGATTCTTGAGAAGTGGGGAGATGTGGACTGTGTTTTCAGAAAAATGATTTGGGCAGCAGAATGAAATATGGACTGAAGTGGGGAGGGGCAGGAGGCAGGGAGGTCAGTGAGGAGGCTGATTCAGTAGTCAAGGAGGGAAATAACGAATGCTTGGATCAGCATAGTAGTAGTTTGGATGGAGAGGAAAGGGAGGAGTTTAGTAATGTTGTGAAGGTAGAACCAATAGGATTTGGTGACTGAATGGTGTGGGTTGAATGAGAGAGATGAGTTGAGGATGATGTCAAGGTTATACACTCGTGAGATGGGAAGAGTTGGTGCTGTCTATAGTGATGGGAAAGCTATAGGGTTGATAGGCTTTGGGTGGGAAGATGAAGGGTTCTGTTTTGGACATGCTAAGTTTGAGGTGTCTTTGGGACATCTAAGTAGAGATGTCCTGAAGGCAGGAGGAAATGTGAGACTGCAAAGAAGGAGAGAGGATAGGGCTGGAAAGGTAAATTTGAGAACCCAAGCCAGCCCAGTTTATCCAACCCCTTCCAAAGTCCTCAACCAATCTAGGCTCCTTGAGGGTTTCTGACATAGTTGAAATCAAAGCGCAGCAGGCCAACAGCCTCCAGGCACGTGCAGCCCTCTCCTTCCCTCCCCCCTCTCTGACAGATCATCTATTCCCCGAGAGTCTGTCAGTTAATCATCATCAATCATATTTATTGAGCGCTTACTATGTGCAGAGCACTGTACTAAGCACTTGGGAAGTACAAATTGGCAACATATAGAGACAGTCCCTACCCAACAGTGGGCTCACAGTCTAAAAGGGGGAGACAGAGAACAAAACCAAACATACTAACAAAATAAAATAAATAGAATAGATATGTACAAGTAAAATAAATAAATAAATAGAGTAATAAATATGTACAAACATATATACATATATACAGGTGCTGTGGGGAAGGGAAGGAGGTAAGATGGGGGGGGATGGAGAGGGGGACGAGGGGGAGAGGAAGGAAGGGGCTCAGTCTGGGAAGGCCTCCTGGAGGAGGTGAGCTCTCAATAGGGCCTTGAAGGGAGGAAGAGAGCTAGCTTGGCAGATGGGCAGAGGGAGGGCATTCCAGGCCTGGGGGATGACGTGGACCGGGGGTCGATGGCAGGACAGGCGAGAACGAGGTACGGTGAGGAGATTAGCAGTAGAGGAGCGGAGGGTGCGGGCTGGGCTGGAGAAGGAGAGAAGGGAGGTGAGGTAGGAGGGGGCGAGGTGATGGACAGCCTTGAAGCCCAGGGTGAGGAGTTTCTGCCTGATGCACAGATTGATTGGTAGCCACTGGAGATTTTTGAGGAGGGGAGTAATATGCACAGAGCGTTTCTGGACAAAGATAATCCGGGCAGCAGCATGAAGTATGGATTGAAGTTGGAGAGAGACACGAGGATGGGAGATCAGAGAGAAGGCTGATGCAGTAGTCCAGACGGGATAGGATGAGATAGGATCACATTTATTGAGCGCTTACTGTGTGCAGAGCACGTACTGAGCTCTAGGGAGGCTAAGGTCTCCACCTCTGGCACTGTCCCAGTCGTGCCTCTCATCAGTACTGTGCCTCTGGACTCAACTGTGCCCACCGACCCCACCAAGCGTGGCCCAGGCCCAGCTCTGGAGGACCCCCTGATAGGGCAGCAGGTGAGTCTAGCTCTGGGGAGTGCCGTGATCTTCTCCCCAGGCTCTACTTGGTCTAAGACCAGGCAGTGTCCAGCAGATGGGGGCCAGAGGCGTCCCCTGCAACACCCCTGCCATCCGGAAGGGCCCACCCCCCTGGGCTTCCTGGGGGGGCCCTGTGCCAGGTCCTCTTGCCCGCCTCCCATTGTGTGGCTCCCAGCCCTGCCCTGCAGGAAACCGCTGCGCTCAGCACTCTGGGGAGGAAAAACGAGTTTGGTTACGTGACCAGGAGAGGCCCCGGGAGCCAGAAGAGCTGAGCTGCTGCCAGAGGAAGAGAAAAACAACCTGCCTTTCCCCTGGTGGGGCAGGGAGAGGGCACGGCTCGGGCAGTAGCCCCAAAGACCACAGGACCGTGGGATGTGAGGGAAACACAGATCCGGAGTCCCCGGTGGGGCAGACCCAGGAGTCACCTGCTGTTCTGCTCCTTCAGCTCTATAGAGGGGTGGGTGGGAACCACCTCCACCACCTGCCCCCAAGTCGGGTAAGGGGTCACCCCAGCCAGGGCAACAGCACCAACCAGGACAGGGGATGGGAATGGGGATCGGTCAGAGATGGGTGGCTACAGCCCCTCACCCTGTGTTCCCAAGCCACCCCAGGGAGAGGGCAAGAGGCTCAGGTCTCGGCCCTGCCATTTGCTGCGGTGCGGTTGTCTCTGGGGAGGAATTTTGGCAGCAATCGCAACATCCGCCACCTGAACTCCGTGTGTGGGTGAGCCCCTGACCAATCACAGGCCCAAAGCCCAGCGGGTGGGTGGAAGATCAACGAGCCGGAAAAGCGTCCACCCCATCTCTGGGCTCCACGTGTTGTTCTGAGGGATTAGCCGGCTCCGGGAGGCCCTGTGGGAAGCTCAGGGCCACTGTCTCCGGCTTTGCCACCAAGAAGGATCTGGGAGGGCCGGCAACCTGTCTAGGCCCAAGGGATGGGATGGTCAAGTTTGCCCACCCACTTCCCACCACTTCCCTGGAAGCGCTGGTGGCCATGTGACTCAGGCCACAGGAAGCAGTGACAAAGTCAACAGAAGCAAATTAAGAATATTAAGTTCTCCCCTGCCTGCCCAGATAATTCTCTGCTCAGGGTCACTGGCCGGGGCACTGGGCACACTGCCCTCCCTCTGGGACACAGGAACTGCTCACTCCCAACCAATGACTGTCTCAGCCTTCCTTCACCTCCTTAATAATAATAATAATAATAACAATGGCATTTGTTAAGCGCTTACTATGTGCAAAGCACTGTTCTAAGTGCTGGGGGGGAATGCAAGGTGATCAGGTTGTCCCACGTGGGGCTCACAGTCTTCATCCCCATTTTACCGATGAGGTAACTGAGGCCCAGAGAAGTTAAGTGACTTGCCCAAAGTCACACAGCTGCCAAGTGGCAGAGCCGGGATTAGAACCCATGACCTCTGGTTCCCAAACCCGTGCTGTTTCCGCTGAGCCACGCTGCTTCTCGCTGCTTGCTCCTTCCCGCCAACTCCCTCTCTTCCAACCAACATCAAATTTTAAATTCCTCATTTCTTTGTAAACTTTCTGAGGGCAGAGACTGTGTTTTATTTGATTTTGTTTTGTTATGGTATTTTTTAAGCACTTATCATGTGTCAAACACTGTTTTAAGCCCTGGGATAGATACAAGGAAATCAGTCTGGACATAATTCCTGTCCCACAAAAGGTTCACGGTCTAAGTTGGAGGGAAAACATAAATTGAATCCCCATTTTACAGTTTTACATTTGAGGAAACTGAGGCACAGAGAAGGTAAGTGACTTGCCCAAGGTCACACAGTAGGTGAGTGGTGGACTCGGGACAAGAACCAGGCCCATGCTACTAGACCACTAGGCCTAGGTCATGCTACTTTTATTTCTATTATACTCTCCCAGCCCTTAATACAGTGCTCTACACAGAGTTGGTGCTTAATAAATGCCCCTCACTACTTGTCTGGTTTCCAGTTAGGCTCTAACCCCAGGCTCATCCCAGCTCCATTCTCCTACTTCTAACTCTGTCTCCCCCAAGCTCATTCCCAGACCAATACCTCAAATCTCCTTCCCACTCATCTCCAGGAATCCTCTTCTGATTCTCTGTGTCTCAGTTACCTCATCTGTAAAATGGGGATGAAGACTGTGAGCCCCACGTGAGACAACCTGATCACCTTGTATCTTCCCCAGTGCTTAGAACAGTGCTTTGCACATAGTAAGTGCTTAACAAATGCCATTATTATCATTATTATTATTATTATTATTAAGAAGGTGCAGGGAGAGGGAAGAGGGAGCATGATACTCTTGAGGGAAGGGGAGGGGCAGGCAGGGGGACTGGAACAGCCTGCTCTGAACCCCTCCTCCTGACTCTACCAAAACTTGAAAACCCAGAATCTAAAGACAAAGACCAAGCCCCTGACCTGAGCTGCTCTCTTGCCCAAGCAGGTTGGCCCTCAGAGGCCCAGAGAAGCCCCGATTGAGGCCGCAAGAGTCCGCTGCTCTAGACGAGGCCCAGATTCATGCATTCAATCGTATTTATTGAGCGCTTACTGTGTGCAGGGCGCTGTACTAAGCGCTTGGGAAGTACAAGTTGGCAACATATAGAGACGGTCCCTACCCAACAGTAGGCTCGCAGTCTAGAAGGGGGAGACAGACAACAAAACATATTAACAAAATAAAACAAATAGAATAAATATGTACAAGTAAAATAGAGTAATAAATACGTACAAACATATATACATATATACAGGTGCTGTGGGGAGGGGAAGGAGGTAAGGCGGGGGGGATGGGGAGAGGAGGAGGGGGCTCAGTCTGGGAAGGGTTCACTGTGTTTTGGGAGGTAGCGGGGGAGAAGGATAGGGGAGAGTGAGAATGAGTCTATGCAACTCATCATCACTAACCAGAAAAGCAGCAGAGAAGCAGCGTGGCACAGTGGAAAGAGCCCGGGCTTTGGAGTCAGAGGACATGGATTCAAGTCCCGGCTCCGCCAATTGTCAGCTGTGTGACTTTGGGCAAGTCACTTCACTTCTCTGGGCCTCAGTTACCTCATCTGTAAAATGGGGATGAAGACTGTGAGCCCCCCGAGGAACAATCTGATCACCTTGGAACAGTGCCTTGCACATAGTAAGTGCTTAATAAATGCTATTAATTATTATTATTATTAAAAGCCAATCAAGAACCTATTTGGTGGAGGGTGACTTTCCTCCCTAGATTCTGGTGGAGCTGCTCAGGTGCTCTCAGAAGGGCTTGCTGCCTCTTTGGTATGGGGGAAATTCCTTCCCCCTACCTGATGGGAAGCATTTCTGTCATCTAATAATAATGACATTTATTAAGCGCTTACTATGTGCAAAGCACTGTTCTAAGCCCTGGGGGGGTTACAAGGTGATGAGGTTGTCCCACAGGGGGCTCACAGCCTTAATCCCCATTTTACAGATGAGGTAACTGAGGCACAGTGAAGTGAAGTGACTTGCCCAAAGTCACACAGCTGACAAGTGGAGAAGCTGGGATTAATAACTGTGGCAAGAACCCCAGCCCGGGAGTCAGAGGACCTGGGTGCTAATCCTGGCTCCACCATTTGTCTGCTGTGTGACCTTGGGCAAGTCACTTCACTTGTCTGGGCCTCAGTTACCTCATCTGTAAAATAGGGATTGAGACTGTGAGCCCCACGTGAGAGAGGGACTGTGACCAACCTGAATTGCTTGTATCTACCCTAGCAATTAGTACAGTGCCTGGCACATAGTAAGCACTTAATAAATACCAAAATTATTATTATTCTTTGTGCCTCAGTTTCCTCATCTGTCAAATGGAGATTCAATACCTGTTCTCCCTCCTACTTAGATCATGAGCCCCACCTGGGACATGATTAGCTTGTATCTACCCCAGCACTTTAGTACAGTGCTTGGCACATAGTGAGTACTAATACCACTGATATTATTTTTAGCCACAGCTGCCTGCTTGGATTCCCTTAGCTAGGCCCAACCCAGTTAGGGGTGCAGGGGGGCTTCCCCTACACCTCCTGAAGTTAGCACCAAAAAAGGCCAGAAACTCTACAAAAAGGAAACAAAGCCCAAGCCCTGCCCTCTGGCATCTTCTAGTTACCTGAGACATGGTTTTGGGAAGGAAAGGGGGATTCAGAGAGGAGAGTGGAAAGCAGAGTCATTCAGGCAAAGCCAAAGACTCCCAGATTACCTCCAGCCATCCTCAGGGCCGCCGGCCCAAACCATGTACTCTGACACCACTCCTCATTCTTACAATCATTGCATGGAGATGCAAAGATTTGGCTACTGTTGCTTATGTGCTTTGCCTCTGTAACAGACTAGAAGTTCCCCTGCAGAAGCAACGTGGCCTAGTGGAAAGATCACAGGGGTGGGAATCAGAGGACCTGAGTTCTAATCCCAGCTCTGTCACTCATCTGCTGCGTGGCCTTGGCAAATCACTCAACTTCTCTGTGCCTCAGTTCCCTCATCTGTAAAATGGGGATTAAATCCTACTCCCTCCTATTAGACTGTAAGCCCCATATGAGACAGGGACTGTCTGTAACCTGCATCCCATCACTTAGAACAGTATTTGGCACATGATAAGTACTTAACAAGTACCATAATTATAATTATTAAACTCTAAACTCCTTAATAATGATGGCATTTGTTAAGCGCTTACTATGTGCCAGACACGGAAATAAGCACTGGAGTGGATACAAGCAAGTCGAGTTGGACACAGTGGACTGCTGTCCTTGTGGAAAGGGAATGTTTATACCAACTCTAATGAACTGTACTCTCGCAAGCACTTAGTACAGTGCCCTGCACACAATAAGTGTTCAATAAATACCACAGATTGATGATTCCTGGAGGGAAGGAGGATATGGCTCCAGAGAGAGGAGTTGGGAGGGGGAGGCAACAGGAACAGCAGGAAGCAATGCCTCCACCCCCGCAGCACCTGGCCAGGTTAGTATTAGTGATGCCCAAATCACGCTCATCAGTTGGGCGCAGTTGCCAGCTGTTTGGCAACTTGGTTGGCTGTGGCCTGCCCCTCGCGTCCCAACTCATCTCACCTGGAATCCCCAAATTTGTTCTGCTTGCTATTGACCTCGCTGCCATGTCAGGGAGTTTCTAGGCCTCATCCACCCCCAGCCGGCCCTCCACTGCCCCATCCTGCTCCTGTGTCTCTCCCTAGCTTGCCAACCCCTTGGAGGAGTGAAAGGGAATGTGATTGACAAGACCTACGTGCTGGGCCCAGGCAGACAGTGGGGCATTGTCACTTGAACAAACACCACAGAACTGGAGTGTCCAGAGGTGTGCCCGGTGGGCAGAGGGAGAAGGGAGTGGGGGAGACACTTGGATGGGGAGGGAGGGGTTGTCAGAGGCCCATAAAACAGCTGAGGGAAGGGCTGGGAATTGTGGGCATGGGTGGGCACACTGCACCATTGAGGAGGTGAGAGGTGATGCCAGCCTTGCCCCCCACCCCCCCCAAGCCCTGGGGTCTCCCCACTAGGAGTAGACCCTCCCCACCCGCCACAGATCCCTGACTGTCCCAATCCGGCCCACGACCCTGCTGTTCCCTGGGCAATCCAGCTCATGTGGCAGTGCCAGAGTCTTTCCCAGAGACCTGCTCCAGACCCCAGAGGTCCCTAGGCCCCTATCATCATCATCATCAATCGTATTTATTGAGCGCTTACTGTGTGCAGAGCACTGTACTAAGCGCTTGGGAAGTACAAGTTGGCAACATATAGAGACAGTCCCTACCCAACAGTGGGCTCACAGTCTAAAAGGGGGAAGGCTGCAGAGTGGACGTCAGTGTGTGGGAACATCCAGAATGAGAGACGTAAGTGGTCAGCGAGGGCCCGGCCCTAACATCGAGCAAAGTCGAGGGTGAGTGGCCTGGAAAACCCCAACAAGATCCCCCTCTACCCAAAGCCACGGCCTCCAGAGTGGGAACACCAGACTGGACCCCATCCACACGTCTGAAATCTGATCTCTTCCTCCTGTTGTCAAAGAGAAACAGTTGAGCACTCGGCAAACGCATCAACTCCACAAACCCTCAAATTTACACACACACACTGCTCCCCATACACAACTCCCACACACAGAGAAGCAGCGTGGCTCAGTGGAAAAGAGCCCGGGCTTTGGAGTCAGAGGTCATGGGTTCAAATCCTGGCTCAGCCAGTTGTCACTGTGTGACCTTGGGCAAGTCACTTAACTTCTCTGTGCCTCAGTTACCTCATCTGGAAAAATGGGGATGAAGACTGTGAGCCCCTCGTGGGACAACCTGATCACCTTGTATCCTCCCCAGCACTTAGAACAGTGTTTTGCACATAGTAAGCACTTAATAAATGCCATCATTATTATTATTACACAGAAATGCATCCAACACTGCACAACCACCACTCTACATTCACTGCATTCACACACTGCTAGACACACTACACACACTGCACTTCATACTCTGCTACTCTATCCCTTCACCTCACAAATTGTTGCTCTGATATTATGATTCTTATTAATAATAATATTACTGTTATCTCTGTTAAGTGCTTACTGTGTGTCAAACACTGTTCTATGCACTGGGGTACATGCACGTTAATCAGTCTGGACACATTCCCTGTCCTACATGGGACTCATTGCTTCCCAGACTCCACAGACTCTGAATATACACCTACCCTGTTACACCCACTGACTCCTCACAAAAGTTCACTGCTACACACCCACATATTACTTTACAGTTAGACACCCACAGTATTATACACCGCACCTACACAAATAATGTTACACAAACAATGCTTAACCCACTGCCCTCACTGTTAAACCATCTATCAGTGATTCTTATTGAACACTTACTGTGTGCAGAGCACTGCATTCATTCATTTATTCAATCATATTTATTGAGCACTTACTATTTTCAGAGCACTGTACTAAGGGCTCGGGAGAGTACAATACAACAATAAAGACACATTCCCTGCCTGTACTAAACTGTTGGGAAAAAACAATACAACAGAATTAGTCAATGTGATCTCTGCCCACAAGGAGCTTACATTCTACAGACGACAAACATTAAAATGGATTAGTAATAGGGGAGATAGAATGTCAATATATTTACATAAATATTGTGTGGCTTGGGCAAATATCAAAATGCTTAAGTGGTACAAAGCCAAGTTCACAGTTGACACAAGGTAGGGGCCGATCGGGGAAATAAAGGGCTTAATCTGGGAAGGTCTCTGAGATGTGATTTTCAGAGAGCTATGAAGGTGGGGAGAGTGGTGAACTGTTTTACATGAAAGGGGAGTTTCGGGTTAGAGGGAGGATATGGGCAAGGGGTCAGCAGTGAGATCGTGGTACAGTGAGTAGGTTGACGGTAGAGGAGAGAAGCAGCATGGCTCAGTGGAAAGAACATGGGCTTTGGTGTCAGAGGTCATGGGTTCAAATCCCAGCTCCGCCAATTAGCTGTGTGACCTTGGGCAAGTCACTTCACTTCCCCGTGCCTCAGTTACCTCATCTGTAAAATGGGGATTAAGACTGTGAGCCCCCCATGGGACAACCTGATCACCTTGTAACCTCCCCAGCGCTTAGAACAGTGCTTTGCACATAGTAAGTGCTTAATAAATTCCATCATTATTGTTATTATTAGAAGAGCAGAGTTTACAGGTTGGGGTGTAGTAGGAGATCCACAAGGTTATAGGTAGGAGGGAGAGACTTGATTCCTTAAATACAATGGTAGGGAGTTTCTGTTTTGGATGGGCAACTATGGGTGGTTTTTGAGAAGTGGGGAGATATGGACTGAATGTATTTTCAGGAAAACGGTCCGGGCAGCAAAGTGAAGTGTGGAGTGAGGAGAGACGGGAGGCAGGGAGGTCAGTGAGGAGGCTGAGGCAGTGGTCAAGGTGGGAAATGACGAGGACTTGAATCAACATGGTAGTAGTTTGGATGGAGAGGAAAGGGAGGATTCTAGAGATGTTGTGAAGGTTGAACCGACAGTATTTCAAGACAGATTGAATAGTGTGGGTTGAATGGGAGAGATGGGTCGAGGATAATAATAATGATAGCATTTATTAAGCGCTTACTCTGTGCAAAGCACTGTTCTAAGTGCTGGAGAGGTTACAAGGTGATCAGGTTGTCCCACGGGGGGCTCACAGTCTTCATCCCCATTTTACAGATGAGGTAACTGAGGCCCAGAGAAGCAAAGTGACCTGCCCAAAGTCACACAGCTGACCATTGATGGAGCCAGGATTTGAACCCATGACCTCTGACTCCAAAGCCCGTGCTCTTTCCACTGAGCCACGCTGATAATGCCAAGGTCCTGGACTTGGGAGATAGGGAGAATGGTGGTACTGTTTGCAGTGATAGATAATTCAGGGGAAGGACAGGGCTTAGGTTAGGGAGCTGAGTGGTGCTGTCTTGGACATGTTAAGTTGGAATCATTGGTGGGACAGCCAAGTAGATATGTCCTGAAGGCAGGAGGAAATGCGAGAATGCAGAGAAGGAGAGTCAAGCCTGGAGAGGAAGATTATGGCATCAGCCGTGTGGAGATGGTAGTTGAAGCCGTGGGAGTGAATGAGTTCTCCAAGAGAGTAAGTGTAGATGGAGACCTGAACTGAACCTTGAGGGACTCCCACAGTTAGAGGGTGGGAGACAGAGAATTAGGCTGAGAAAGAGACAGAGAAGGCATGGCCAGAGAGATAGGAGGAGAACCGGGAGAGGACAGTGTCAATGAAGCTAAGATTAGATAATGCTTCCAAGCTGCTGCACTCTCACACCCACGCATGCAAACACACACTGCTCCATTTGGATACACCTACAGGTACCATCTCACACACTGCTTCCCGCCCAGACCCTCCTCTGTACACACCAACCGCTACACACCCACCCGACACGTCACCCCCACAGGCCCCCACTTGTCCCCACCAGGCCCACACAGACACGTACAAGCCCGTCCTGCCTCTGCCCACGCGACTCATCTTTACCCACATCCTTCCAACCAGGGAGGCTCCTGGCAGCCACTGCCAGCCAGCCCAGAGGGTCCTTCCTGGCCGTTGGGGGCAATGCCCAGGCTGCCTGCCCTGCCCCCCTGCTACCTCCAGTAGGGCTGGAGAACTGAGCGAGGCAAGGCAGGGGTCATGAGGACAAGGTCGCCGGGGTGGAAGTTGCAGGGGAGAAGAGAGAAGATCCAGGCTCCTTCAAAAGGGCACTGGGGGCCTAAATCTTCTCTCTTCTCTTAAGAGATCGTAAAGCACAGGTGCTTGAGAAGGGGCCTGGGGGATCCCCAATGCACAGTGCATCACCTCTCCTGGCCTCAGTTTCTCCACCCATGGGGTAGTGAACTGAGAGCCTCAGTCATCCTCCCCAACTGCCCTGCCTCACCCTCGATCGGTCTGCCTGCCAGTCAATCAAGCAATAGTAATTTTTGAGCCCTTACTATGTATAGAGCGCTGTACTAAGCGGCATGGCATTGTGGATAAAGCAAGGCCCTGGGAGTCAGAAGGTCCTGGGTTCTAATCCCAGCTCCACCACTGGTCTGTTGGGTGACCTTGGGCAAGTCACTTCACTTCTCCGTGCTTTAGTTACCTCATCTGTAAAAAGGGGATTGAGACTGCGAGCCCCATATGGGACAGGGTCTGTGTCCGACTCGAGTTGCTTGCATCCACCCCAGCAGTTAGAATAATGCCTGGCACAGAGTCAGCACTTAACAAATACCACAGTTATTTTTATTAAGAGAATCAGCATGGGCTAGTAATAATAATAATAATAATTATGGCATTTATTAAGCACTTACTATGTGCAAAGCACTGTTCTAAGCACTGGGGAGGTTACAAGGTGATCAGGTTGTCCCATGTGGGGTTCACAGTCTTCACCCCCATTTTCCAGATGAGAGAACTGAGGCACAGAGAAGTTAAGTGACATGCCCAAAGTCACACAGCTGGCAATTGGCGGAGACAGGATTTGAACCCATGACCTCTGACTCCAAAGCCTGGGTTCTTTCCACTAAGGCACGCTGCTTCCCCAGCATGCATTTATTAAATGCTTGCTATGTGCAGAGCACTGTTCTAAGCGCTGGGGAAGTTACAAGGTGATCAGGTTGTCCCATGTGGGGCTCACAGTCTTAATCCCCATTTTACAGATGAGGTAACTGAGGCCCAGAGAAGTGAAGTGACTTGCCCAAAGTCACACAGCTGGCAATTGGTGGAGCCAGGATTTGAACCCATGATCTCTGATTCCAAAGCCCGGGCTCTTTACACTGAGCCACGCTGCTTCTCCAGGTGGCAAGACCATGGGCTTGGGAGTCAGAGGATGTGGGTTCTAGTCCCACCTCCACCACTTGTCAGCTCTGTGACCTCGGGCAAATCACTTAACTTCTCTGTGCTCAGTGACCTCATCTGTAAAATGGAGATTAAGACTGTGAGCCCCACGTGGGATGACCTGATTACTTTGTACCTACCCCAGTGCTTAAGACAGTGCTTGACACATAGTAAGCGCTTATCAAATACCATAATATTAAGCACTTAGGAGAGAGTAATACAACATAGCAGATGCATTCCCTTCCCCCAGCAGAGTGGGAGCAGACATTAATAGAAGTAAATCAGTAATTTATAATATTTAATTTAAAGTTATGAAGATAAGTACTGTGGGGTTGGGGGATGGGGCTAATAGCTAATGTCCAGAGGTTAGAGATCCAAGTGAAAACCTTAGGTTGGGCTCTTGGATCCAGCCAGTAAAATCTTACCATTCCTGACATGACTCCCCACCTCTGATCCACTAAACGTATCAATCCCCTGGCCTGGAAGGCCTTTCCTGCTCTCTCCAGGCAGTCAGTCGTCTTTATTGAGCGCTTACTGTGTGCAGAGCACTGTACTAAGCACTTGAGAGAGTACGATATAACAATAACAGACATATTCCTTGCCCACAACGTGCTTACTCCACCAACTCGGGGCCCTCCACCCTTACAAATCCCCGCTCGAGGTCAGAGTAGACACACCTGAGCTGCAAGGAGGAAGAAACTGGATTGGGAGGTGGGGAGGGCCCCTCTTTTCTGTTTTTGGAGTGGTATTTCTTAAGTCCCCCTCTCAGGGTCATACCTGGACATCTTCCATTACTCTGCCAGTCACAAATCCCCCTCTCAGGGTCACACCTGGACAGCTTCCATTTTTCTGCCAGTCTCCACTATGGGAGGGAGAGTCAAGCAGAGACTTATCCATTTCATTCCTAGCTTGGGCAGTGGCTAGCGAGTGGCAGGTAATCTGCTACAAGTCAAAACTCACCTGTGCTGGGCAGCAGCATGGGAGAGAGTCGAGGGCAGAGACTCAGGTTTACTGCGCGGGAGGAGGCAATGGCAAACCACTTCCGTATTTTTACCAAGAAAACTCTATGGATACATTACCCAGAATGATTTTGCAGATGCAGATGGGTCAGACACGACTCGACAGCGTAAAAACAACAACTTCTTAATTTCTTACTATGTGCCAATTAATCATATTTATTGAGCACTCACTGTGAGCAGAGCACTGTACCTAGTGCATGAGAGAGTAAAATATAGCAATATAATATACAACATTCCCTGCCCACAACAAGCTTACAGTCTAGAGGAGGAGACGGACATTAGTATAAATGAATTATGGATACATATGTAAGTGCTGTGCTAAGCACTGTACTGAATGTTGAGGTAGATACAAGCTGATGAGGTTGGACACAGCCCACATGGGCTCACAATCTTAATTCCCATTTTAGAGATGAGGTAACTGAGGCATAGAGAAATGAAGTGATTTACCCAAGGTCACACAGCAGACAAGAGGCAGAATCAGGATTAGGACCCAGGTACTTATGATTCCCAGGCCTGTGCTCTATCCATTAGGCCACACTGCTTCTCCTGTACTGTGACTGAGGTGGGGAGTCTCTAGAGATAGTCTGGGATTCCCAGCTACATGCCAATCCCCTTGAAACTAGGACCAGGGTCAGGGGGTGTCCACAGGCCTCTCCTGGAGACACCCACTATCACTGGAAGTAATCCCCAGAAAACAGACTCCCAAGGATCAGGGACATGGATATCTGAGGCCCTCCCAGCTCACTGGCCCCACTCCAAGTTGCCCTGCCTCATTCCCGGTAGATCAGAGCCCTGCTTCTGTTTTAAAACACAACCACGGTGGCTTTGTGGCAGCAAAACCACCCGGGCCGTGGCTGAAAATAGAATTGCTAAGGGGCCATAGCAATGTGTCCCACGTTTGACCCCAGTGGCTGTCTGAATGGCATGGTGGAGTCGCCCGGAGCACTCTGGGGTCACTGGCGTCCAACGCTCTCCTCCTCCATGAAGACTTCCAAGATGAATTCTGCTTTGCTCCAGGCGCTTCAATCCACCCAGTAACCCTGTAATCCATTGTGCTTGGATCATGCAACTCCAGTCAGCTCTGGGGTTATTACTCTAATTGCTCTGTCATCTGTAGCATCCGGATTGGTGTCTGCCCTGCCTTCCCCACTGGACTGTTGTCTCCTCAGGGGCCAGGGCATATTCTTCCCCTCTAGACTGTAAGCTTATTGTGGGCATGGAATGTGTCTACCAACTCTGTTTTATCTGCCCTCTCCCAAGTGCTTAGTACAGTGTTCTGCATATGGTAAGCACTCAATAAATCCAATTGATTAATTGATTCCTTCCTGGCACCTGGCTCGGGAACCCTTTCTCACATTTAGCAGGCCCTCCCTCAATCCACATAGATCATTAATCAATCAGTTGTCTCTATCTGTTGCGAATTGTACTTTCCAAGGGCTTAGTACAGTGCTCTGCAAACAGTAAATGCTCAAAAAATATGTTTGAATTTACTGAGTGCTTACTCTGCATAGAGCACTGTACTAAGTGCTTAGGAAAGAACAGGAGAAAAAGGAGACATGACTCCTGCTCTTGAGGTGCTTAAATTCTAGCAGGGAAAATTAAATTACAGGTGGAGGAGCAACCGAGTATTCCGTTGTTGGGTAGGGACCGTCTCTATATGTTGCCAACTTGTACTTCCCAAGTGCTTAGTACAGTGCTCTGCACACAGTAAGCACTCAATAAATACAATTGAATGAATGAAAGATGTGGAGGTTTGGGGTTGGGGTAACTGCTTAGTGGGTAGGGACTCAAGTATATGGGTGAGGCAGAAGGAATGGAAAATAGGATGAGATTTGTCAGGGAAGGCTTTCTGGAGGAGGTGGGATTTTAGTAGTGTATTGAAGACGGGGAGAGTCAGATGTGAAGATGGAGGGAGTTCCAGGGAAGAGAGAGGGTGGGAATGAGGGGTCCATGACCAGAGAGAAGATGGAAACACACTGAATGGGTTGGTATTACAGGAGCTAATTGTGTGGGCCTGCGTTCTCCTGGGAGAGAAGCCAGAATGGGTCAGAAGGGGAGAGCAAATTAATGTCTTAAGGGTGTTGGAGAGGTGAGACCAAGTGTAGGGGTAGCTGGGACCCCTTCCTGGTCCATTTTATCCCATCCCCTCCTCTGTGGTTTCCCTAGCAGGGACCAAGATTACTGCTGCTCCAGTGGATCAGGGTGGCTGGGGGAGATGGAGGAGAGAGAGGAGGAGGGGAAGAGTTCCTCTGACCCCTTCCTTCCCCCGGCCCCTCCCACCCAGCCCCGCTCAGGGGCGATTCCGAATCCCAGATCCTTTTTGTGTTTCCCCAGTCCCGCAGGTTAGGCTTGGCTCTGCTCCAATTCCACCTTACCCTTAAGCGGAGGCTGAGGGGAAGCCGGAAGGAAGGAAGGAAGGAAGGTAGGAGGTTCCTGCCCCCAGTATAATTGCACTTTGTGCTCCGGCTGCTGCCTTTCTTCGGAGGAGCCTGAGGGGACTACTGGGCTGAACACCTTCCAAGCCTGGGGTTGGTGTGGCGGGAAGGGGGAGGCCCCAGAGAGCAAGCCTCGCTTGCCCTGACTGCCTGGTGTCACTCCCTAGTGCTCCCTTCTCTCGCCCTTTACCCCAGGTCTCCAGAGCACCAAGACACCCCTCCTCTGCCAGTATAAAGGCACCAGGAATCAGAGCTGAGCAAGAGCCAGGCAGGCAGGCAGGCAGACCAAAAGATCCCACAGAAGACAGACACACAGATGGACAGACAGGCAGAGCCAAGAGAAGGGAGAAGAGGTCAAGGTGGGGCTAGGCCATAAGAGGTCAGAATTCCCCCCCAGTGACCTCCACACCAATCCTGCATCAAGAATCCCAAACCCCAAGTGAAACCCCCCAGCCGCATGGAAGGTCTGGTTCCCCCAATTAACTGCCAGCCACCCCCCCCAGGTTCTAAGCCCTTTGAAGGCGGCCCAGTCCCTGTCGGCTGCCTTCCGCCTGGTTCAGGATGGGCCCCAAGACTCTGTAGGTGTCCATGCTGACCAGGAATCTGGTACCCTAGAGAGGGACCCCGGCCAAGAGGGAGGCTAGAGAAAGCTTGCTGCAGAGAGTGTCTCTCCTTCTGCTCTCCTAGCCCTGGGCTCTCTCTTGGCTCTGGTCTCCAGCTCCTCCATGAAGGGCTCTCCTTTTTTTTCCCCCACCCTGGGCTCTCTCTTCACTCCAGTACTCAGCTCCTCCATGTGGGTATCTCCCTCTGCTACCCTAGGGCTCGGGAGCTGGATTTGGATGCCCAGAAGGCTCCAGGGAAGGCAAGGGACTGGCTGCCCTCTGAGCCCTGGCTGGGTGAAAGGTGCCAATATTTACAGCAGGTCCCCTCCTCCACAAGCACATTTTTAGTGGGGGCAGCTGGGAGCCTCTGGGGTGTGGAAAGGAAGAAGGAGCAGGGAAAGAGGAGAAGGAGACCACTCCTCCTTTGGGAGCCACCTCAGAGGGGAGGGTGGTGAGTTAAGACCCCAGGTGGGAGTAGGGTGGTGGCTTGGGCTCCCTGGCTCAGGGCCTTTCCCCACCCTCAAGTCAGGGAGACAGAGATCAAACTCTAACTGGCCTCACCAGCTTCAGTGACCCAAATCAGCTAATCTTCCCTCCCTCCTTCCACACCCCTGTCAGATCCCAAACCCCGCTGCTCCGTATCACCTTCAGGTCTCCTTGGACCCCGAGGGACTCTCCCACCTGAAATCACTCCCCTCTAAGTATTGCCAAAGGGCCAGGACCTCTGAGTTCTCTCTGGCTTCCCCTATGCCAGCTCCGGGGCCCAGCACTCATACCAGGGTTCCCCTCACAGTGACACATAGAAACCTCCCTCAACTGCCATCCCCCCAGCTCTCCAGCCCTCGGTCCTCCCAACAGCCTCTGCGGATGCCAGCCGAATGCCCACGCTCCTGGCCTCTTCCCTCTGGTCTCTGACATTAAAGGAAGACATCAAAACCAAATGGGGAGCAGCTGTGGGAAGAACCCTGGGAACAGCAGGGCAGGCCATCAAAGCACACCACAACCACACTAAAATGAAGCAGAACTCCAACAGGAGCATGTCAAATGCACAGGCGAAACCAGGCAGGAAACCAAGCCAGACCAAAGCAGCATCTTGGCATGGCCTAGTGGAAAGAACCCAGGGCCGGCAGGCAGAGGGACTGGGTTCCAATCCCAGCTCCTCTGCTTGACTGCTGGCGGACTGAGGGCAAGTCCCTTTACTCCATGCCTCCATTTCCTCATCTGTAAAATGGGGATTCAGTGCCTGTTCTACCTCCTAGACTGTGAGCTCAATGAGGGACAGAGACTGATCTGAGTACCTTGTAACAAACCCCAGTGCCATTTCAATGCTCTGCACACAGTAAGTGCTCAATAAATGATTGAATGGATGAATGCTTGACACATAGTAAGACCATAATAAATATCAGTTATTATTATCACTGAAACTCAGCAGCAGCATAAACACCCATGCAGAGAGAGAGAGCTGTCCTGAGAGCAGAAGGCCATGGCCAAGACCCAGCCAGGTGGGGCCCTTCCAGCCTGGCTTGTGCTGTCATGGATGGGCCTCTGCTAATGGGTAGATCCCCAGACAGGTGCAGTGCCTAGCAGGAATGCTGCTGCTGCTCTGACCTCCTGCTCTGACATCCAGCTGCTTCCCCTCAGGGCCCAGATTCTCCACTGCTGCTTTTTCTCCCCTGTGAAACCAGCCCAGCCCAAAGAACGGATGCCCACATCCCCATGTATCTCACTGCTCAGTGCTCTCTCTGCTCCTACCTGATTCCCTTTATCCTCATCTACTTCCTCCTCCTCTTCGACCTCTGTACTCAGACATTGGGTCCTGCCTCTAGCTCTGACCCTAGACTCTAGGCCTTAGCCTAGGACTCCCCAGAGCACCCAAAATTCTGCTGACCTTGGATCACAGGCCTTAGCCTAGAGTGCCCAGATCCCCCAAACTATGTTGACCTTGGACTCAAGAGGTGACCTTTCAGGGGAGCTCTGAAGATGGGGAGTAGTGGTTGTAATTATAGTACATATTAAGCACTTACTGTGTGCAGATTAGTGTACTAAACACTGGGAAAAGTTACACAGGTGAGATAGATTCATTAGAGAAGCAGTGTGGCTTGGTGGAAAGAGCATGGGCTTGAGACTCAGAGGTCGTAGGTTCTAATCCCCACTCTACCACTTATCAGCTGTGTCACTTTGGGCAAGTCACTTAACATCTCTGTGCCTCAGTTATCTCATCTGTAAAATGGGGATTAAGTCTGTAAGCCCCACGTGGGACAACCTGCTTACCTTGTGTCTACCCCAGTGCTTAGAACAGTGCTTTCCACATAGTAAGCCCTTAAATGTCATTATTATTATTATTCATTCATTTGATCATATTTATTGAGAAGCAGCATGGCTCCATAGAAAGAGCACGGGCTTTGGAGTTAGAGGTCATGGGTTCAAATCCCTACTCTGCCAGCTGTCAGCTGTGTGACTTTGGGCAAGTCACTTAACTTCTCTGTGCCTCAGTTACCTCATCTGTAAAATGGGGATTAAAACTGTGAACCCCCTGTGGGGCAACCTGATCATCTTGTAACTTCCCCAGTGCTTAGAACAGTGTTTTGCACATAGTAAGCATTTAACACCATCATTATTATTACCCAACTTGTACTTCCCAAGCGCTTAGTACAGTGCTCTGCACAGAGTAAGTGCTCAATAGTACAATTGAATGAATGAATTATTATTGAGCACTTATTGCGTGCAGAGCATTATAATAAGTGCTTGGAAAGCACAATACAGCAATAAAGAGAGAAAATCCTTGCCCACAATGGACTCATGCTGGTCCTCAAGGTGTTAACAATTTAAGAAGGGGAGGGCTGTGGTCTGGCAGATTTGGGGTAGGGAGTTCAAGAAGGGGCAGACCACCTCCAAAAACCCCATCCCACTTGGGCTGGGCTCAAGTCAAAAAGGCCAGTGGTGCCCCTCCCTCTATACATACTCACACACTCTCTCTCTCTCTCTCTCATCAGACGTCATGGGTTCAAACCCCGGCTCTGCCAACTGTCAGCTGTGTGACTTTGGGCAAGTCACTTAACTTCTCTGGGCCTCAGTTACCTCATCTGGAAAATGGGGATTAAGACTGTGAGCCCCCCGTGGGACAACCTGATCACCTTGTAACCTCTCCAGCACCTAGAACAGAGCTTTGCACATAGTGAGCACTTAATAAATGCCACATTATTATTATTATTATGTCCCAGGCCACCAGGGAAGGTGGCAACTGTGGTGCCACCGTGCCAATCCACCAGCTTGGAAGATCCCAGGACAATGGAGTATATGCACACCAAACTGCCAGTGCCCCAGGAAAGCCCTCCCAGAATTCTCTTCTGCTAACTGTGGAAACCTGATAGAGAGGAGCTGCAAAGATAATCCCTTTCCTTTTAGGCCAGCTGCCGGATTTCTTTCCCCCAGGGTTCATGTGATTGGTTAGTTTCTACTGCTGCCAAAGCAAGCACCCCAGGCTCAGCCTCATTCTGCCTTCCTACCTGCTCTGGGCAGGTCCTTGGTGTATTTCTTCAGTGAGACAGGGCCCCATCCCCAATCCCTCCCACCAGCTACAGGCCCCAGTTCAGACTCAAGGCTTTGGACCTTCCAGCTGGGCAACCCTTGGGAACCACAGGAAAATTCTCAGCAGGGATACTGCTCACAGCTAATTATAAGGATAAACGTGATATTTGTTAAGCACTTACTCTGGGCCAAGCAATGTACGCAGTCCTGGGGTAGATACAAGATCATCAGATCAGGCACAATCCCTGAGGGGATTGTCCCACAGAGGGGAAAGGAGAACAGGTATTGATTGAATTCACATTTTACAGTTGAGGAAACTGAGGCCCAGAGAAGTCACAGGATTTGCCCAAAGTCACCTAGCAGGCAAGTTATACAACTGGGATTAGAACCCACAGCTCCTCTTTTTGTGCTATTTGCTAAGCACTTACTATGGGCCAGGCACTGTACTAAGTACGGTGCTAAACACAAGATAATCAGGTTGGACACAGTCCCTGTTCCACATAGAGCTCATAGCCTAAATTGGAGGAAGAGAATTTAATCCCCATTTTACAGATGAGGTAACAGAGGCACAGAGAAGTTGAGAGACTTGACCTCGGTCATACAGCAGGCAAGTGGCAGACCTAGGATTAGGCCCTCTGACTCCCAGTCCCATAATAATAACAATGGCATTTATTAAGTGCTTACTATGTGCAAAGCACTGTTCTAAGCGCTGGGGAGGTTACAAGGTGATCAGGTTGTCCCACGGGGGGCTCACAGTTTTAATCCCCATTTTCCAGATGAGATAACTGAGTCCCAGAGAAGTTAAGTGACTTGCTCAAAGTCACACAGCTGACAGTTGTCAGAGCTGGGATTTGAACCCATGACCTCTGACTCCAAAGCCCGGGCTCTTTTCAGTGAGCCATGCTGCTTCTCCCATGCATTTCCCACTGGGCCACACTGCTTCTCTTGTCTCCTGGGCCTGTATTCTTTCCATCCTACTCCCAGCTCAGAGCTAGGGTTTCTGCCCAGAAATTTCTGCTACAGAGGAGCCAAGCCCAGCCAGGGGAACCCCAGCCCAGGTCACTTTCAGAAGAGTTCCTGGAGAAGCTCAGACTGCTCTGTTCATTCAATTAATTTTATTTATTGAGTATTGACTGTGTGCAGAGCACTGTACTAAGCGCTTGGGAGAATACAGTATAACAATAAATGAGCACAGAGCTCCTGTGCTCCTACGGTGGGGTTGAAAGCCCAGGGGGTGCCTGTGCAATGCTTCCTCTTCAAGGAGGTGGGACCCTGGGGCCTGATGGAATGGGAGAAAGGGGGAGGCCATGATGGGGCATGAAGGAACCTGCCCATACCTGCCGGGTGGGAACCAGCAATGATGTCAGTCCCATTCCCTTTCCCTCCGTGACAGTGGAGGCCTGTGGGGCTGGCACAGCCGGGGATTATGGGGGGGGAGAAGGGAGGCACAGGCTCTGCTCTTTCCCAATTTCTCCTCCTCCTCCTCTTCCTCCTGGGAAAGCAGCATGGCCAAGTGCAAAGAGCTCAAGCCTAGGATTCAGAGGGTCTGAGTTCTAATCCCGACTCAGCCTCTGACCTGCTATATGACCTTGGGCCAGTCATTTAACTGCTCTGTGCCTCAGTTTCCTCATCTGTAAAATGGGGATTCCATACCCATTCTCCCTCCCCCTTAGACTGTGAGCCTCATGTATGTACCCCAGCACTCAGTGCAGTGTTGTAGTACATGCTCAACAAATGTTAGCATCATCATCCTCAGTTTTCAGTCCATGGTATCCATAGACCTAAGGTTCAGAGACCCAACAAAATCCTCCCAAAGAATAATAATAGTGATACATAATAATATCAGGCAAAAACTCCTCAGCCTCGGCTTCAAGGCTGTCCATCACCTTGCCCCCTCCTACCTCACCTCCCTTCTCTCCTTCTACAGCCCAGCCCGCACCCTCTGCTCCTCTGCCGCTAATCTCCTCACCGTGCCTTGTTCTCGCCTGTCCCGCCATCTACCCCTGTCCCACGTCATTCCCCTGGCCTGGAATGCCCTCCCTCCGCACATCCGCCAAGCTAGCTCTCTTCCTCCCTTCAAAGCCCTATTGAGAGCTCACCTCCTCCAGGAGGCCTTCCCAGACTGAGCCCCCTCCTTCCTCTCCCCCCTCCCCCTACCGATGTCCCCTGACGTACCTCCTTCACCTCCCCACAGAACCTGTATATATGTATATGTTTGTGCGTATTTATTACTATATTTTATTTGTACATATTTATTCTATTTACTTTATTTTGTTAATGTGTTTTGTTTTGTTCTCTGTCTCCCCCTTCTAGACTGTGAGCCCACTGTTGGGTAGGGACCATCTCTATATGTTGCCAACTTGTACTTCCCAAGCTCTTAGTACAGTGCTGTGCACACAGTAAGCTCTCAATAAATACGATTGAATGAATGAATGAATAATAATACTCTCATTCGGCCACCCTGCTTCTCAATTCCTACCTTGAAGGAGCCTTACACCAATGCTCTCCCCAGCATATCCCCTGCTCTTGGAATTGTACTTTTTATTCACCCCACCCTCAGCCCCACAGTGCTTACATACCTATCCGTAATTTATCTATTTATGCTAATGCCTGTCACCCCTCTAGATTGTAAGCTCCTTGTTGGGAAGGGACTATGTCTACCAACTCTGTTGCATTGTACTCTCCCTAGTTCTTAGTTCAGTGAGAAGCAGCATGGCTCAGTGGAAAGAGCACGGGCATTGGAGTCAGAGGTCATGGGTTCGAATCCCAGCTCCACATGTCTGTTGTGTGACCTTGGGCAAGTCACTTAACTTCTCTGAGCCTGTTACCTCATCTGTAAAATGGGGATTAAGACTGTGAGCCCCCCGTGGGACAACTTGATCACCTGGTATGCCCCCAACACTTAGAACAGTGCTTTTGCACATAGTAAGCACTTAACAAATCCCATTATTATTATTGCTCTGCACACAGTAAACGTTCAATAAGTACCACTGGTTGATTGATTCTAGAGCTAGCTGGGACTTCACATCCACTAGCCTCTCTCTCAAACTCACCTGCCATGAGGAAGTTTGCCCCCGAGTCCACATGATGACTTCGCCATGGCTGTTTCACCAGTATCAAAGCACTGGGCCACCCCACCCCTCCCCTCCACCGGTCTGAATCAGCATCCGCTGATTAGCACCAGATCCGGAGCACCTGCTTCGCTCCCTTAAACTCTTTGATCTCTTTGGCCTGTGGCCCTCTGAGATCTCAAGGACCTAGTATAGGGCTCGGAACACAGTAAGTGCTTAGTAATTTCCACTGATTTTTTTTTAATGATATTTGCTGAGCCCTTACTATGTGCCAGGCATTGTATGAAGTTCTGGGGCAGATACAACATAATCAGGTTGGACGCAGTTGCTGTCCCCGTTAGGCTCACCGTTTTAATCCCCATTTTCCAAATGAGATAACTAGGGCACAGAGAAGTAAAGTGACTCGCCCAAGGTCACACACCAGACAAATGGCTAAGTTGGAATTAGTATCCAGGTCCTCTGATTCCCAGATTGGTTGATTGATCACCCCAGATCCACAGCTTCTCCAACTTCACCCAGTACGACCCAGGTCACCACACCTGACCTGGAGTCCCTGCCCTCCCAACACCAACCCCCCAGCTTTGGCCTGACCCGAAGACTCCAGTTTGCCCCCAAACCGTACCTTGCCACAAGAGGAAGAAATTTTCTGCTCCTCCCCAAACCGCTGTCTGCCCCACCTGGTCTGGCCCACCCCATCCCACCCCACCCCAGGCCATTGTTGTGGTGGAGATGTGGGCAAGAGGGGGCTGGTGACTGGAAAAATCAACAGTTTCGGGTGACTCAGACCAGGCGGTTTCTCCCTGAGGCCCAGTGACTAACTCGGAGCTCTAACGGGGCCAGGGGCCACCGGGGGCTACGGGATCCGCCCAAGGGGAAGCCGGGAGTTTCAGGCTTTGAAGTCTGGGCTGGACTGGGTCCCCCGGCCTCCCCCAACCGTGGCCTCTTACCACATAGTGGTGGTGGGGAGGAGGTGAAAGGGCTCTCATCCTCCCTCTGGGGCGGCTCTTACCAGGAACTTGAACTCCCTGTCGGAAGGCCCAGCCGCCTGGAGGGACGAGGGATCACTTGGAGAGGAAGCTGACATCCTGGACTGCCTTCAACTGGCCTGAGAGAGAGAGAGATCCTTGGGAAGAGGATTGCTGAGAGCTAAATGTGCTCATGGGGGAGAGCGGCAGACCGCCTATCTCCAGCTCAGGGCAATCCGGGTCACTCCAGAGCAGACCCAGGGGATCCAGCTGAATTCTGCACCCTTATCCCACCCATTCTAGAATCACCCCGAAATAACCTACCCCAGGGCTGTCAACCTCTGAGCCTTCCTTTGCCCCAGTTTTGGAGGAGATGGACTGGGCCTCGCTGGACTTGAGCCTGCCCTCTCCCTCCGGCCTGGAACCCCCTCCCCCTTCATAACTGACAGACCACCAGTCTCCCCAGCTTCAAAGCCCTACAGATTTGGGGGGTTATTTGTTAAGTGCTTATTATTTGCCAGACACTGTACTAAGCCCTGGGGTAGATACAAGCTAATCAGGTTGGACACAGTCCATGTCCCACATGGGGCTCACAATCTTAATCCCCATTTTACAGATGAGGTAACTGAGGCACAGAAAAGTTAAGTGACTTGCCCAAGTTCACTTAGCAGGCAAGTGACTGAGGCAGGCTTAGAAGCCAGGTCTTCTGACTCTCAGAGCCATGCTCTTTCCATGAGGTAACAGTGCCTCTGATATCTCCTCCCAGACGCTTTCCCTGACTAACCCCTTATTCCCCACCTTATTCTCTCTTCCTTCTGTGTCACCTTTGCACTTGGGCCTGTACTTAAGCACTCTGATACTCACCCCATTAATGTACATGCCCTTATACTCTACCACTTCTCCTATCTGTAATTTATTTTCATGTCTGTCTCCCCTACCATCAATCAATGGTATTATTTGAATGCTTACTGCGTGCAGAGCCCTGTATTAAGTGTTTGAGAGAGTACAGTACAACAGAGTCGGTAGACACGTTCGTTCCCCGCCTACAAGGAACCTGCAGTCTAGATAAGGAGCTTACAGTCTAGAATAGCATTCGATGTTATTTATTGAGCATTCACTGTGGAGTGAGGGCTTGGGAAAGTACAATATGAGAGAGTTGGTGGACACGATGATCCCTGCCAACAAGAAGCTTACGATCCACAGGGGGATTGCATTGTACCGTACTTTCCCAAATGCTTAGCACAGGACTCTGCCTACAGTAAGTGCTCAATAAATAACATTGATTGACTGAGGTTGGGAGAGAGAGGGAGGGTTACAGGACAGAGCAGAGAGGGAAACCCAGATGTCCTGGCTCCAAGCCCAGGACTTTCCCCACCACCCGTAGTCCCACCATGCTGTCTGAAGCCAGTCCCCCTTGGCTTCAAACCACTCCTTTCCCACTAGAGCTCTTGGGTTATCACCTGTGTAGGTCACTGGACTTCACTGTCCCATGGAAAGCCCCTGGCTGGCAGGGGGACTTTGGGGGGCCTGGGAGACAACAGGAGGCTGAACCCAGAGCTTAGTTCCGGGGTTCCAGCCAGCCTCTCCACTGATCCTCCCCCTCTGGAAGAAGTGCTGGAGTCCACTCCAGCCAGGCCTCCTGTCTCTGGCTTCCGGGATTTGGGCCAGCTTGAGCCCGCTATGGTATAGCCCACACCCACCTCCCCCAGCAGTTGCCCCTTCCAGCTGCTCTGGGAGATCGCGTGGAATGGAGGAGCTCTAGGGATGGAGGTGGAAAGAAAAGAGGGGGATCATCTTGGCAAGGGGGAAGGTGTGAGCCATTGAGAAGGCAACAGGCCCGCACCCTCCAACAGCCGTGTCCATCCCTGTAGAGGCCCCCGGAATACACACCAGTTCCCGGCTAGGAAACAGCCCATAAACCCGCTGCCCAGCAACCGGGATGGGGGTGGTCCTCTCTCCATCAGACTGCCCCTCTTCCCCTCCCCTGGGCCTCCCCAGTCAGCGGTTCAGGCCTACTGAAGCAGCGTGAAGCAGCATGGCTCAGTGGAAAGAGCATGGGCTTTGGAGTCAGAGGTCATGGGTTTGAATCCCGGCTCCGCCACATGTCTGCTGTGTGACCTTGGGCAAGTCACTTAACTTCTCTGAGCCTCAGTTACCTCATCTGTAAAAGGAGGATTAAGACTGTGAGTCCCACGTGGGACAACCTGATCACCTTGTATCCCCCCAGTGCTTAGAACAGTGCTTTGTGCATAGTAAGCGCTTAACAAACGCCATCATTATTATTACTGGCTCAAGGGCAGAAAGAAATGAGGAAATGGCAGGTGAGAAAGAGTAGCCCAAGTGGAGAAGAGACCCACTGCCCGGGGTCTGACTACTCCACAGCCATGCTGCTCCCTGCCCCACTGCTCGGACGCTGGGGAGACAGAGAGAACCGGAGAGATGGAGAGACATGCCCAAGGAGGATGCTTATTATTAATAGTAATAATAATAACAATAATAATCAATGCAGTATTTAAGCACTTCATATATGTCCAACACTGTACTGAGCACCAGGGTAGATGTAGTACAATCAGATATGGCCCCTGTCTCACAAGGCGCTCACAATCTGAGGGGGAGGGAAAACAGGTATTGAATCTCCATTTTATAGATGAGGGAACTGAGACACAGCAAAGTGAGGTGACTTGCTCAAGGTCACCCAGCAGGCAGAGCAGGAACAGAATCTTGTCCTCCCAGCCCTTGAGAACTTGACTATGAAGGGCCGAGGAGGTGGGACTAGGGGAAGGGAGGGCCAGGCGAGACCCCTGGACCCCCTGGCCCAGTGCCAAGCTGAGCTCTGCCTCCTCCCCTGCCCAGCCCCTCCAGGCCGCCAGCTCCCGCTGGGTTAATCACCTGCCCAATTGTTTCCCCAGCTTTCCTCTGCATTCCTCTCCCCTGATTCACGGGAATGAGGCAGGGGAATTTTCCTCCCTCTGTGTCTGTTTCTCTCTCAGTCTCTGTTCAGTTTCTCTCCCCATCTCTGTGGCTCTCTCTCCAATACCTTAGTTTTTCTTTTTCTGTCTCTCTGATCTGTCTGCCTCTCCATCTCTGTAACCCTGTCTCTCAGACCCTCTCTATCTCTCCATCCTAATCTCTGTCTCTGTCTCTTCTCACCATCTCTTTATTTAATCTCTCTGTCTCTCCCTTTGCCACCGCTCTCCATTTCTACCTTCCTCTGTCTCTCTATCTCAGGTTCTCTCTCTCTCTCTCTTCAACTCCATACCCATGCCTCTCAACTCCTCTCCTCGGCCCCCCTCTCCCCCACCCCCCACCATTCCTGGCGGTCTCTCTGTGGCTGGGAGTCCCTGGCCAGGGCACAATCCGGTGGTTTGGACAGTTTGGATGCCCCCTCCCCTTCTCCCCCTCCCACTTCTCAAATCCTCTAGCCACTCCTTGGAAGAGCTCTGTGTTCAACCACTTTCTCCCTCAGCCTTAATCCCCCCATCCCATCCTCTACATGTGTACATACACACATTACACACACACATATGCCTGCCCACATAAACACACACGTTGAATTTTACTTTGAAACCTGAGCAAAAGGAGTCTGAAAGATGGAATCTTGCTCTGGAGGAAGAGCAGGAGGAGACGAACTGGTAGGCTGTGAAGCAGGACCGCCTTTGGCCTGGATAAGGAATCATCATCTGATACAGAGAAAGAACTCACGGATCTCTCTCCAGTCCCCAGCCCTGAAAATTGGTTAATCAACTGTACTTATTCAGCGCTCACTGTGGGCAGAACTCTTGGGGGAGTACAGTACAATAAAGTGATAGATGAGATCCCTGCCCTCAGGGAGTTTACAGGCAAGTTGGGGAGGCTGCTTTGAAAATAAATGACAGGGAGAACAGCAGAGTATAAGGCTATATACATAAGTGCTATGGGGCTGGCTCACTCTGGGCAGGGTAGGAAGACCCACTAGACTCCTGCTGAGCATTCCTTTGCCCACAGAAATGCTCTTTCCTGAGCCCTCTGACCACATCCTGTCCCAAGCTGGGGGTCTGCCTGTCTATACCAACCTCCCAGGCTTTTCCTCCTGCCCAGCCCGGGGAGAAAGAGCTGGGGTTGGCTAGCCATAACCAGCCGGGCCAGGGCTACCACTCCCTCCCTCCCACCCCTTATTCTTCCCACCCTACCCCTCAACCCCAAGACATGTGCCTCTAGAAGGGGATTCCCATTCAAGTGGTAGCTGTGGAGCTCTTTGAAGTCAGGGATTGAGTCTACCAACTCTATTGCACCTCCAAAGCACTTAGTACAGTGTTCTGCACACAGTAAGAGCTCAATGAGTACTATTGATTAATCGATCAATTGATTCTCCCTGCCAGGGGATCTTGTAAGTTCCTAGATGGTAGAGAATGAGTCCACTATTCTACTCTCCTGAGTGCTTAATACAGTGCTCTGCACAGAGTAAGCACTCAATAAATTTGATTGATTGATTGCTTGAATACTCTGACCAGTCTGCCTTGGGTGGAGCATGATATCTGAGCATGGAGGGAACTGAAGCAGAGTCCAGATCCTGGGAGTGAGGGTTAGGGCTGCTTCTGCCTGGGACCCTAGGGACCCTGGACTGGTTCTGGGTTAGGGGTGTCCCAGAGAGAGCCCTGCTTCATTCCAGACAGTAAAATGGACTTTAACCACATCGGGTGGGGGAGAGACAAACTGTTTCCCTAAAGTCTCTAGACTGTAAGCTCACTGTGGGCAGAGAATGTGTCTATTAAGTGCTTAGTACAGTGCTCTGCACACTGTAAGAGCTCAATAAATACAATTAACTGACTAAGGTCCTCGGGATTGGAGACCTCTGCCCCTAGGCCACTGCCCACTCGTGCAGGATCCCGCTAGCTCAATCCTGACAAAACCAACCTCCCACCCAATATGGTGGGGGGGGGGTTTATCTGGAAACAGACTGACCCTGGCCTGAGGGCAACCAGACAGTCAAAGCTCCCACAGCCTGGTCCTGCTGGCTGGGCACCAGCCCTGGTGGCCTGAAGCCAGGTCTCCCCTCTTGTGGACACAATCTGCCACCAGACCATGCCTGGCCTAGAGAATGGGGGGGACCAGAGCCAGGGAGCCGGCGTGTCCCTGAGAAGGGGGCCCCTCAGACGGTGGGAAGGGGGAAAGGGTGGGCGGGCAGGCGGCTGCTGCCTTCTAATTTAGATTCCTGGCTTTATGGCAGGAAGCTTTGGGAGGCTGGAGCTGTAATTAACCTGACAACAGAGGCTGCGGCTGGGAGCAGGGTCTCAGCTGAAGCTGAAGGAGGGCCAGCCATGAGGATAATCACTGGGGAATGCAGAGCCCCATCCCGCCTGCCTCCGCAGACCCCCCCTCCTCCGGCCCCCAGACAATTGCTAGAGACTGAAGTTGTGTCCAGGCCTCCCACCAGGCTGCTGCCCCCTGCCCATCGGTGCCTGAGGCGGGCAGAGGGGGAGATGGAGAAGCCCCTCTATCCACCCCACAGCACCCCGGGGAGGGCCCCTTGACCTGGCTGAGCTGCTGCCATTGTCCTGCAATCTCAGAAAGATCAGGCTACTGAACTCATGTGTCCAAATTTCCCAACAAAGAGACCAACACGGACCCAATACTCCAGTTCCTGGGACTGGGGTGTGGGAGAAACAAGGAAGCCCCCCCTTGCCTCTTCTGTGTCCTCCCCCTGCACTCCCCGGCCATTGCCACTTCATCCCCTCCCTCACCCCTCTACAGTCAGGGAATGCCCCCCTTTCCCAGCCAGCCACGGGCACATTCCTGAGCCTGAAGGAGCCCGGGCCACAAGTCTGTGGCCACGGCCAGCAGCCAGACTTGCCCTGGAGAGGTCAAGGGCAGGGCAGGTCAGCTGGCAGGGCTGCCCTGGAAGGGACAAGCAGGTTCAGATTGCTCATCTCAGCTGGGATCCCTCCAAGGGCTGGGCTAGTCTGGCCGGCACTGCGTGGAATGGTGGGGGTGCTAGGCAAGCCAAAGACACATGGCTGGCAACTCGACCTCACGGCGGTCCGGACTCCAGTAACCCTGGCTAAAGACTCCTTCACTGCATCGCTTATCAGGGTCACTCATCATAGCCCCAGCCTGGCTGTGACACCCTAAAATGGCAAGATGAGACAAGTTCCCCTAATTGGTCACCTCGCACTTGATGTAACTCTGGACACCTGGAGCCCCCTGGCTCAACCTTGGACATCAGAAGCTGGGCCCCAGCTGATCACATCACCCACCCCCCAGTCCCGCTAACCCTAATCAAGGGCCCAGGGAAGAGCTGCCAGAGATGGGGGCAGTTACCCATCTCTGTGTCAGTCTAAGCCAGATGCCGGCATTATAATAATAGTATTATTATTCTGGTATTTAATAACTGCTTACTACACACCACGCATTGTACTTGGGGTAGATCCAAATAAATCAGGGCAGACACAGTCCCTGTCCTACAAGGGTCTCACATTCGAGGGGTGAGGTATTGAATCCCCATTTTACAGATGAGGAGACTGAGGGGTGGTAAAGTGAGGTCCCTTGCCCAAGGTCACATAGCAGGTAAGTGATGGAGCCTGTAAGTGATGGAGCCTAGATGAGAACCCAGGTCCCCTGACTCACAGGCCTGTGCTTTCTCTCCAATGAGGCCATGCTGCTTTTTGGCATGGTAAGCTCTATCCTGGCACTGGGGCCAGCTAGGAAAGACATGGTCGCTCCCAGCTGGTCCTACGTTCCCTTGGTGCTCAGGGTGAAGGCGAAGGAAGAAGCCCACCCCCCAGCCCTTCTTCCAGTGCCCCCAAAAACCAGCACCCTACTAAGGATAGCGGTAACCCAGAGATGTAGGTGTGCCACAGAAGCAGGGGACAAAGCAAGGAAGCTACCACTGGAGAAGTCACTCCCTGAGCTCCAGGACTGTGGGGAGAGCAGGGGTAGAGGGGGTGTGGTGTGGGGGGGTAGAGGGGGCTCCATCATCCCAGGTACCAGCTCCCGCTACCTTCCCTAGGCTGCAAGATGGCTCAGAATCAATCCATAGTAGTTTCTGAGCCCTTCCCTAAGTGCTTGTAAGGGTACAGTAGACTTAGGGGGGTTGATCCCTGCCCTCAGGGAGCTTACAGTCTTAGAGAAGAAGGGGAGAAGTTGTTCTAGATGATAAAAGGGGGCATGGGGTCCCCTTGTGAGGCCTCATCCCCCTGGTGCCACTCCGACTCTTCCACTGGAATTACCAGAAGAGATGGAGGGATTCAGCCGGGTGCCACCCCGGTTTGACAAGGAGACCAGAGCAGGGAGGGGCATTCTGGGAAATCAAGATGAAGGAAACTTCTGGGATCCCTGGAAACAAAGGGCCAGGGAGTCTGCTGGGCATCAGGTTGCTTTCCCGAGAAAGAGGGAGGTCCAGGTTAGCCTTCACCCCTCTCTGACCCTGTCCACCCTAGCTGTGTCCTCTTGCTCACCCGCCCCCCAGACCAGTTGGGAAGGGGACTAGGGATTGCCTGGGGAAAGTTAGTTAGTGTTCATTCTCAATCTACCTCCACTTCCCTGGGCCCTCTCCTTTCCCCTTTTCCCATCAGTACCCCCTGCCCCTCTACAGAGCTGGCCTAGGCTGCTGGGGCAGAGCCTACCCATACTCCTGGCACAGAAATTCTCTTTCTCTACTCCTCCCCCACCTCCTGACCCTGGGTCCCAATAGCTCTACCCCAGCTTCTCCCTGAAGGTCCTCACTGAGTCCCCTCCCTCAGGGAGAGACTCAGGAGCCAGGTGGCACATGCTTACCCCCTCCCTCTCCCCACAAGCTTCTCTCTCCTGCTAGCTTCCTGCCCACCTTTCCTCCCTGACCCAGACTTTCCTGTCCTCCCTGCCCTCCATGCCCTGGGCAGCCCTGCCCCATCCTGGACACTACAGAACTTCCTGCAATGGCTCTCACCCTGCTCCCTGCCTGGGACTCTGGGCCCATCAAGTCTTTTCTCCCCTGAACCCCACGCTAATCAGGGGGGTTGGGGGGCAGCTCCCACAGCAAGATCAGACTGAGTCAAAGGTATCCAGTTGGCATGGCAGGACACAGAAATTGCCACCTTGTGGGGTGCAGCCGAGACTACCCCACTTATGGTGGTGTTGGGAGCTGGGTGTACATTAATAATTGTGGTCTTTGTTAAGTGCTTACTATGGACCAAGAACCATACTGAGCACTGGGGTAGATTCAAGATAATCTGGTCAGATCCTGTCCCTATCCCACAAAGGGCTCACAATCTAAGAGGGAACAGGCATTTAATTCCCATTTTACATAAGGGGAAACTTAGACCCAGGCAAGTTAAGGGTTTTTTTTTTTCAATTTGTATTTATTAAACATTTACTATGTTCCAGGTATTGTTCTAAGCCCTGCAGTTGGAAAGAAGGTAATCAGATTGGACACAGTCCGTGTTCCGCATGGGGCTCAAAGTCTTTATCCCCATTTTAGAGATGAGGAAACTGAGCCACAGAGAAGTCAGTCAGCCAATTGTATTTATTGAGCACTTATGATTTAACAATAGACAGATACATTCCGTGCCCAAAACAAGCTTACCCTCTAGAGAGGGTGACTTGCCCCTCTAAAGGCAAGTGGTAGAACAGGGACTAGAACTCAGGTTCCCTGGCTCCTGGGCCCATGCTCTTTTCCAGGTCAAGATGGAGGGAGAGGCATCTACCTGGAGTAGTTGTAAATTGATTCCATGAGAAGTCCCCCTCCCCAACTGCAACCCTCCACCCACTGTAGCCCTTCCACCCACTTGCAGCCCCCTCTAACCCACTGCAGTCCCCTTCCAACTGCAACCCCCTTCCTACTTACTGCAGCCCCTGCTCAACTGAGAGTTTGAGCAATAGCTAGTTGGAGGGAAAGGATGGAGGGGAAGGATGGAGGGGGCTGGGTGGGAGTTCGGACTCCTGGTGGCCTGTAAACCTGAACCCTACCTCCTTGGAGCTTCTGGGCCTGAGTGGCGCTCATGGAAAGGTACTGCCGGGCCCCAGGGCCCATTGCTGATTCCCATAGTCTGAGAAAAAGTCCCCTGCATAACCCAGTTTTCTGTGGCCCATGAGCCTCCTGCAGAACACAGCGTGGCTTAATGGATAAGAGCACAGGCAGAAGGACCTGGGTTCTAATCCCAGTTCCTTCACTTAATAATAATAATTTTGATATTTGTTAGGTGAAGGACCTGGGTTCTAATCCCAGCTCCTTCACTTAATAATAATAATAATAATAATTTTGATATTTGTTAGGTGCTTACTATGTGAAAAGCACTGTTCTAAGCACTGGGGAGGATACAAGGTGATCAGGTTGCCCCATGTGGGGTCACAATCTTAATCCTCATTTTACAGATGAGGTAACGGAGGCACAGAGGTGTGAAGTGACTTGCCCAAAGTCACACAGCTGACAAACGGTGGAGTCAGGATTTGAACCCATGACCTCTGACTCCAAAGCCCAGGCTCTTTCCACTTGTCTGCTCAGTGACCTAGGGAAAGTCATGTCACTTCTCTGTGCCTCAGTAAAACTGTGAACCATCTGAGGAAAAGGGACTGTGTCCAACCAGATTGTCTTGTGTCTACCCCAGCACTTAAAACAATGCCTGGCAAACAGTAAGCACTCAACAAATACCACAATTATTATTATTATCATTATTATTGTTATTAAATGAGTTTCCCTTGGCCCACAAGGCCCCTGCAGAACCATGTTTCCCTTGACTCACAGCTGGCGTCCTTGACAGAGCTCGTCTTCCTGGAAGCTCCCAGAACCACTGGATGCTTTTGTTGATGGAACCCTTTAGTGAACGGAGGCCTAGAGAGGGGCGGGTGCTCCACTGAGGATGACCCTTCTCCACTGCCTTCTGCCCTGGGAGCTGTCCCCTAACCCGCCATCCACCCCTTGACCCCCAACCCCAAGGCTGAGCTCCGTAGCAACTCCACAGTAGGCCGGCCTCTGACTCAGGACAGCCTGGGCTGAAGAGAAGCTGGTGAGGAGGAGGTTGGGGTCCCTCCGCCCTCTCCCCTGGGCCCAGCCCCACCCGGTCAGCTGGGCAGTACCCCCTGCTCTCCAATCCTGCCCATTGCTGAGGCCTGGGTGTAAATTTCTCCTTCCTTGGCAGCCTGCCTGACTCCTCTTGGGGAACTGAGGCAAGAGGGCTCCTCCACCCCCCTTCTGGTCCCCAGGGGATGGGACAGCCCTGTTACAGTCAACAAAGCCCTTTTCTGCCGGCCTCTGGAAGGCTGCCCCGTCGTGCTGGGAAACAGCTCGGGACGGTACCCCCTCCCCTACAACAGGGCCCCCAGCCAGGATCTCTCCCAGCCCAATCCAATCCGATCTGCTGTGCTCTCCACGGTGACAGAATTAACCCTGTCTGGCCCAAAATGACCTCAGGTCAATGCCCCCCTAAGGCAAAGGATGGCACAAGATTCCAGGGAACATCTCTGTGCTAGCTGTTTTTGATCATTAGGTTTGGCCAGCTGCCCCCACCACTCCTCCCTTTAACATCCATTCTTCCATCCATCTCTCATTTGCTCTTGATTCCCTACTCATGGAGCCCCTTCCCCTTCGAACCAAGGCTGCCCCACCCCAGCAATCCCCTTGGGTTGGAGTATCTCAGAGCCAGTTGTTGATGTGATTCCCTAGGACATCTCCACTGCCTCCTTCTTTCTCCCCACTCCTGCCCATTGCTTCTGCGGCCCCTTCCCTGGGAGGAAGCTGGGGCCCCTGCCAGCCCAGAGAACTGCAACAAGAGAAACATCAGACAATAAATGTCATTGACTGGGTCAGATGGACTTTTTTGTATTGTTTGTCAAGTGCTTGCTATGTGCCAGGCATTGTACTGAGAGTTGGGGTAGATATAAGATAATCGGTTTGGACATAGTCCTTGGCCCACAAAGGGCTCTCAGAGTCTTAAATCCCATTTTACAGTTGAGATAACTGAAGCCTAGAGAAGTGACTTGCCCAAGGTCACACACCAGACAAGTTGTGGAGCCAGGATAAAAACCTAGGTACTCTAACTCCCAGGCCCATTTTCTTTTCACTAGGCCATGCTGCTTTTCATGCTGGATAGTTCATCCAGTCTAAGGGGGGCAACAGGTCGTTGTCACTATGAGGACCTGTGCGTAGTCTAGTGGAAAGGGCCTGGGAATCAGAGAACCTGAATTGTAACCCAGCTCTATCACTGACATGCTGGGTAAGGCTGGGCAAGTCACTTAACATGTTTGGACTTGAGTTTCCTCATCTGTAAAATGGGGATTTAATACCAGTCTTCTCTCTTTAAGACTGCAAGCCTCATGCGGGACAGGGACTGGGGCCAACTTGTCATCTCCATCCCTGCTCTTAGTACAGTACATAGTAAGCACTTAACAAATGCCATCATCATAATAATTATGTTTATTGTGATCATTCCCTTCCAGACAACAAAATGGTCTCTCAAAGCGAAACTACTGGACTCAAGGAGGGAAACAGCTTCAGGGACCAGAATAAGTGGCAGGGGATGAAAGATCTGGAGAAGGGTGTGGTGGGCCACCAGGGCCTGCGGAAGGCAAGTTAAAGGAGAGTCAGATGATTCATTTGATGCAGATATAGCATCAGCGGTATTTACTGAGCGCCTGCTGTACGCAGAACCTTGTCCTAAATGTTTGGGAGAGTACAGTGCTAATAAAAGATGCCTTCTCAGGCAATGACAGGCAGATACCAATTATTTGCTAATAGAGGAAAAAGGGGGAAAATAGAGTTTCAATGGGCAATAGCCAGAGTGGGGAAAGATTCTGAGTTGCTCTGTGGGTATGTGTGTGTGTGTGTATGTATATAAATATATACTCGTAATGATAATAATAATGATGGCATTTATTAAGCACTTACTATGTGCAAAGCACTGTTCTAAGTGCTGGGGAGGTTACAAGGTTATCAGGTTGTCCCAGTTGGGGCTCACAGTCTTAATCCCCATTTTCCAGATGAGGTAACTGAGGCCCAGAGAAGTTAAGTGACTTGCCCAAAGTCACACACCTGACAATTGGCGGAGCCAGGATTTGAACCCATGACCTCTGACGCCAAAGTCCGTCCTCTTTTCCATTGAGCCACCCTGCTTCTCCAGGCCAGGCTGCTTCTGTACTCACAAGGGTCTTTCACTCAAAGGGAGGAGGTGAGATCTCACACACACACACACACACACACACACACACACACACACACACACAAATTCGATTCACAAAAAAAGAACCAGGAGAAAACTCCAATACAGAACTAATAGAAGACATCAAAAACCAAACGGTCTGAACAGATCAAAGGATCCACAAGAGCTCCTTCCTGATCGAATCTCTCAGTCTTGGCAAGGGATTTGGCTCTGAGGTTGAGAGGGTGGGGCTAGGGAAAGGTTGGGATGGAGGGAGGATAAGAAGGAGGTTTCAGTTATCCAGCATCCTTGCCCTGGAGCTCTGGGGGTGGGGGGCGGGGAGGGATGGGGTTCGTCAAGCCAAAAAGTCCCCGATTAAGATGCCAAACCCCAGGCCCCATGGGCCCCCCAGCCAGGGCTCATATCCAATTTGTCTCTTACCAGTCAACCAGCTTCCCAGTTGCTGCCTGTCATACTCACTTCCTCCCCTCCTTGATTCCCTAGTTACAAGGATGCCTTCTCCAACATGGCATCCTAGTTGGCATCCTCTACTCACTGTCAATCCCTCCCACTCCTCCTCCCCACAGCTCACAGACCACTACCCTCCCCATCCTCAGAGCCCTACTAAAATACTCTCTCCTCCAGTAAACCTTCCCTGATTAGTCTTTCATTGTTGGGTAGGGACCGTCTCTATATGTTGCCAACTTGGACTTCCCAAGTGCTTAGTACAGTGCTCTGCACACAGTAAGCACTCAGTAAATACGACTGAATGAATGAATGAATGATAGAATCTCCCCCCCCCCCCCCCATTTTCCCTCCATACTGAGTCTGTAGTACCTCTAAGCACCCAAGTACTCACCTGTCCCTGTCTCGCAGGCCTTATGTATATATTCTTGAACTCCATTGTTTCCCCTATCTGTAATCATTTTATTAATAATAATAATAATGATAGCATTTACTAAGCGCTTACTATGTGCAAAGCACCGTTCTAAGCACTGGGGAGGTTACAAGGTGATGAGGTTGTCCCACGGGGGGCTCACAGTCTTCATCCCCATTTTCCAGATGAGGGAACTGAGGCCCAGAGAAGTGACTTGCCCAAAGTCACACAGCTGACAAGTGGCGGAGCCGGGATTTGAACCCATGACCTCTGACTCCAAATCCCGTGCTCTTTCCACTGAGTGCTCCTTGACAGCAGGGATCCGGTCTACTTACTCTATTGTACTCTCCCAAATACATAACATAGTGTTCCAAATAAGCACTCAATGCAATCCAAGGATTAATTAGTTGATTGAGCTAATGATTGATAGACAACTGAATCTTGTCATTACTGAATTTACTTAGAGGTAAGAGTCAGCCTCCTTTCCCCGTTAGCCTGCAAGCTCCCAGAGAGCAGAGACCCTGCCGATTCTTTAACATAAACCCCAGGGGTCTCTTCCAAAGGCCTGGGGATAATTAGTAAAGACCCTTGGATTGACTGTGGCATTAACCTAACTATAGATTAGTCTCCTGGTTTGCCTGGAGAATTGGGAAGAGGCAGCCAGCCAGGCCCCATCCCATAGAAGAGGGAGAGAAAGAGAGAGAGAGAGAGACCAGCGTTGGCCCAGAACACTCTGCAGGCACAGCGAGACTAGCAAACAACAGTAGCTCCTAAAGGGATCTGGGCAGAGTTGTGGCTTGGCCTCAGGAATGCATTGAAGCGGCTTGTCTCTTGGCCTTTCTGGATTCCCCCCCTGCCAGGCCTTTCTCTTCTCTTCTCTTCTCTGCCAGTGACTCACTTCAGCCACAGTTAAAACATAAACTTCACTCTCTTTTGTTCCTCCGTGTCCTTTCTGTCCCCCACGCCTGGCCATTAACCGGATTGTAGGTCCGGGGGCTGACTAGCCTCCTGGCTCCTGCTGAGATGCCACAATGCAGAGCCCTGTGACATCATGATCTCCTGCTGTGATGTCATAAACAGGGCCAACGTTGCACAGCCAGACAAGAAAAGGCATAATAGTTTGAGGGCTGGGCATGGTCCCACCAGTCCCAGCCTGGACTCAGGTCTATCTCAGCTTGCGTAACAACCCCTGATATAGGGGCCCCTGAGAAATGGGCCAGGGCTCAAGGGCAAGAAGAAACTAAGAAGGGCAATGCCTCTGCTGTTTAGAGCCAGGACTGGGATGTCGGGACACCTGGCTTCTTTCTCATTCCAAGGCAGTGTGGTCTAGTGGAAAAAGCCCAAGCCTGTGCATCAGAGGACCTGGGTTCTAATCCCTACTCTACTACTTGCCTGCTGGGTGATCATGGGCAAGTCACATCACTTCTCTGGGCCTCAGTTTCCTCACCTGCAAAATGGGGGTTCAATATCTGTTCTCCTTTCCTCTTAGATTGTGAGCCCAATGAGGGACAACTTGATAGCTATAATTCTATTTGTTCTGATGATTTTGACACCTGTCTACATGTTTTGTTTTGTTGTCTGTCTCCCCCTTCTAGACTGTAAGCCTGTTGCGCAGTAGGGATCGTCTCTATATCATCATCAATCGTATTTATTGAGCGCTTACTATGTGCAGAGCACTGTACTAAGCGCTTGGGAAGTACAAATTGGCAACAAATAGAGACAGTCCCTACCCAACAGTGGGCTCACAGTCTATGCTGACAACTTGTACTTCCCAAGCGCTTAGTACAGTGCTCTGCACACAGTAAGTGCTCAATAAATACGATTGAATAAATGAATAATAATAATAATGGCATTTGTTAAGCACTTACTATGTGCAAAGCACTGTTCTAAGCACTGGGGAGGTTACAAGGTGATCAGATTGTCACGTGGGGCTCACAGTCTTCATCCCCATTTTACAGATGAGGTAACTGAGGCACAGAGAAGTTAAGTGACTTGCCCAAAATCACACAGCTGACAATTGGCAGAGTTGGGATGATTAACTTGTATCCACATCAACACTTAGATTTGCAAATTCGCAATTCCAGATCAGGGACAACTCAACTGCAGCAGGTGTTTCCAGAATGGCGATCCAGCCCGGTTTGGACAGAAAGGAGATGGAAGTGGACTTCTAAGAAGGAAAGGAGCAGGAAGTGAGGAAACCAGAAGGACAGAGTGGAGTTTGTGAATTTAAATATTGTGAGTGCAACATGTAAATAGTGTGCAAATGAGTTTCTCGAATTTGAGTCAGCAAAGCAGGCCCTTTTGGAATCAGACTGCGGTGGTGGGGGAACATGTTAGAACCTCTGTGTGAGCCTCTCTCTTGGTTACCCGATTCTTTGTAATATCTCTAGGACTCCGACCCTCCAAGATCAACAAATCTTCCTGTGTGAAGGTTTGGAAACCCTCCTTCTGTTCCCTCTGAGAAGCAGTGCGGCATAATGATAATAATAATAATAATAATGGTATTTGTTAAGCGCTTACTATGTGCGAAGCACTGTTTTAAGCACTGGGGGAGATAGAAGGTTATTAGGTTGTCACAGGTGGGGCTCACAGTTTTAATCCCCATTTTCCAGAGGAGGTAACTGAGGCACAGAGAAGTGAAGTGACTTGCTCAAAGTCACACAGCTGACAAGTGATGGAGCCAGGATTAGAACCCATGACCCCTGACTCCCAAGCCCGTGCTCTTTCCACTAAGCCAGGCTGCTTCTCTAAAAGATGTCCAGGACTGGGAGGCAGGAGATGTGGCTTCCAATACCAGCTCCTCGACCTTGGGCAAGTCACTTCTCTGCGCCTCAGTTTCTTCATCTGACAAATGGGGATTCAATACCCTTTCTCCCTCTTCCCTAGACTACGAACCCTATGTATTACAGGGACTGTGCCTGACCTGATTATATTATATCTACCGAGCGCTTGGCAAATAGTAAGTGGTTAGCAAAGCCCTCAGTCACCCACTGGTGAGATCCAACAGCATCTTGCCACCCTGGGCTGGACCATCAGGACCTCCTATTGGCCCAAGGGGGTCCCGATGGTCTGAGGGGGCCTCAGACAAGCCCAGCTCTCTGGAGCAGAATGGGTAGGGAGGAAACCAGAGAGTGGGGTAACAACTAGATCGTCAGCCTGCTTCCTTCCATGAAAATCCAGGCTGAGTTCTGCCGACAGTGATTAGCTGAGGTTATTTGGTTTAAGAAAGCAATACCGAGAGGAAGCAGGCAGGCAGCCCTGGGTTTTTGGGGGATTGCTGCAATCTGCCTAGCCAGGGAGAGGCCAGCAGCGGCCTTCGCTTCTTAGGGCTTAAGATAGAATGGGCTTTGCGGTTAAGGGGAACTGGCCACCTCTCGCTTCCCGTTAAGGAAGAGTCCTGGGCCTGCCCGGCTGGAAAATCCAGCTCCTCCGGCCCGGGGGCCCTGACCCCGGGATTAGTGCTCCCTCCCACTTCCCTGACCCTACCCGGGCTGAGCTGGGCTGGGCCAGGCTGGCCTGCCTCAGGGGTCGGCACTGAGAGACCCCTGCCCCTCCTGGGATCTGGGGAGGGGAGAGGCCTTTCCAATTGGTCAGGAACCAGTCCTCTGCCTTCCCCCTGCCCTCCCCATTAAGATTCACTAATTAGAAAATAATGATCACATGGTGCTTAATCGTATTGTGCTTTAATTGCCTGAGCAGTGCCCGGAGAGGGGTGGGGGGAACTCATCTCGACACCTGGTTAATTAGTCCCTGGCCGGGCTCAGGACCCTTTCATCTGGAGGAATCAAAGCTTCTCTTCTGCATACCCGCCCGCCCCCCCCACCCCTCTTCAGGCCCTAGTACCCGGATCCCTTTCTGTCCCCCGGACGGTCCCGGAGGACTTCCTGGTGGCAGTGTACTACTCCCACTTCCCAGGCTGTGCCAGCTTCCGCCTCTGCAGGAGACCCAGCCTGGCCCTTGGGCCCGAGATGACCTGAGATGACAGCGGGGTGGACGACGTGTTCTCTCGGCACCATTCTGGCGTCGACCCCAAGCTCCGACCCTGGAAGCCGACCTCAGGCTCCAACTCTGGGAGGGTGCTGCTCCCACTTCCCCGCTGGGAACTGACCATCCAGGGCGTGGGACTCTAGTGTGTCTTCGCCGCGCTCCCACAGCCAGCTGGTCCCCATGCAGATATCCCAGCCTTTCCTAAGCTAATCTACCATCCATCGGGGAGAACTGGTTTGCCAACGGGGAGTGTGCAAGGAGTGGGGAGGGAGGGCGGTGGTGCCACCCTGGAGCGCCCATGACTCAGCTGGGCTCAGTTCAGCCACTCGGGGACACCCTCACGGAAGGCCTGCCCATCCCTGTGAGGCCATTTGGGCTAGCGGAGCAGGACATGCTCTAATTTCCTGGACAGCCTTTTCTTGGGGCTCCTCAGAAGCAGTGTGGTCTAGTCACTGGGACAGACCCTGTCCCACATAGGGCTCACAGTCTCAATTCCCGTTTTGCAGATGAGGTAATTGAGGCACAGAGAAGTGAAGTGACTTGCCCAAGGTCACAAGCAGACAAGTGCGAGAACCGGGTTTAGAAGCCATGACCTTCCAACTCCCAGGGCTATGCTCTATCCACTAGGTCATGCCTCCAGCCTGCAAATGCTACCAACTTCCCACTTTTTAGCTTTAACCCAGGTTGAGGACACCTGGATTCAAGCTTTCATTCATTCTGGGAGAAGCTAAGCCCTCCAGTAGCTCCAGAAACTTATCCAACATTTGCTTTCGCCAATGTGAGCAGGCAGAGACAATAGGCTCTTTTGAGGCTTTCAGCTTTCTCATCTGTTTCCAACTCACCCCCTATCTTAGTCTTCTCTTACAACGAAGGGAAAGAAGCCCACATTCTTTAGTCAGCTGAGTTACCTCGGTTAAGTAACTTAACTTCTTTATGTCTCAGTTTCCTCATCTGTTAAATAGGGCTAAGGTACCTGTTCTCCTCCCTCCTTAGACTAAGAGTTCTGTTCTGTGATATAACTGCTCAGATTGTGTCTATCCCAGTGGTTCGTACAGTGCTTGGCACATAGCTCTAAACAAATATTTGTTATTATTTATTATTATTTTATTTATTTATTATTATTATTATTATTTATTATTATTATTATTTGGTTGGTTGTTTACCCAGGAGCCTTCAAGTTGGAACTACTCCCAGCCCAAACTCTTTCAGCTGGCTGATGGGAAGGGCGGGAAGTTAAGAGGCAGCATTGAATGCTGACTCCATAGGTCAGGGATTAGAGCACTGGTTTTTGTAAATCAGGGATTGTGAGTTCAAATTTCTCTGGGTACTGTGCATCTGCATTTTTTTCTCTAGACTATAAGCTCAGTTGTGGGCAGGGAAATGTGCCTACCAACTCTGTTATACTCTCCCAAGCACTTAGTACAGTACTCCGCACACAGTAAGCCTCAATAAATACCACATATTGATTGATTGATGGCTTGCCGGGGGCTGTTAGGTGGCCTTTTCAGTCATGGATGGGACAGCACTGATCCATGGGAGAGGAGATTCTATCTTAGCAGAGCGCTGCTGGTACTTGAGTCCAACCTCTTTTATTCTCTTCGTCTCCCTCCACCCTAATTCCTCTTCCACTGCCCAACTTCAGTAACTTAGGGTTCAAATGCAAAAGAGCCATGGGATGGGGCAGGACAACCAAAGAGTGGAGGAGAGTTGCTTGAATCTACCATCCCGAGAGGTAGCCCTGACCCTTTTCCCAAAATAACACAGTGTGTTTGACCTTCTGTGTAAATAAGTTTTGAGCAGTCAGGAGTGGGTGAGGATGGAATTGAATGGAACATTTGGGTGGGGGCAGGAGGGACGTTCCCATGGCCTGAGCAGCAGAGAGAGGCACCACCAGAAGAGGCAGAGGCAAATCCCAGGAATCATGATGTCTTTCCACGGTGGGGCCATCCCACGAGAAAGACACGATCCAAACCAGGACGTTGAAATTGTCTGTAACTTTATTCCGAACGGCAATTCAGGACAAGTAGAAATAACTTTTCTATCAATAAATATAAAAAAAAAAAATAAATTAGGGTCCCAAAAATAAATCGAAGGTAACACTGACGGGCTAGCAAATGACAGCTAAAGAAGCGAAGGGTAGGGAGAGTTCAGAAGGTAGAAATAAATAGGAAAGATGAGGCGTTCATACCAGTGGGACCTGCCTCATTCTCTTGCGGGCAGAGCCACGTCCCAGCTGAGCTCAGGGACACAGGATGCCAGGCCAAGCCTGGGCCCCCGCCCCCTCCCCTCCTGGGGAGGCTACCACACAAACACACTCTCAACTAAGTACAAAAAGTATAAAAAAAAAAACATAGCCAGGGGGCCCTCTCCTTCCTCCGCTCCTTCAAAAGGCCACAGTCGAAGAGGAAGAGTGCCTCAGTGCTCAGGGAAGACAGCGGAGACAGCCCACCTCCCTGAAACTCGAAGGCGGTCGGCTTCTATGTCGCAGTCCGTCAGCGAGGAATCGTTTGCACAGAGTTTGGTCACCGTCCTCTTATAAAGAGTGAAAGGGTGCATTACCCAGTTCCCATGGCGACTGTCAGGAGGCCTGGCCAGCCCCCACTGCCTCAGGGGAAGGGAAACCAAAGTGAAGGCCACTGGAAACGCCACAGAGGACTTCTGAGAAAATTCAGAGCTGCGCATCTGTGGAGCGGTTCTCTGGTTGGCCGGTCCTCACGGCACCGAGAGAACAGGGAGATGAAGGCTTTGACCCTCCTTGGGCAGAGGGAGGATCCCAGGGCCCGTACATCCCAGGGGCCAAAGTCTTTGAGGAAACCGTCCATTGCTCGGAAACACCTGGCACCCCTTCAGCCCGTCTTGGGGCTGGTCACATTGCACAGCTGCGGCTGAGGGTCCATATACACCAGAGATTAACCACTCAATAGTACACAAAAAATAAATAAAGCAATCACTGTCGAGGTAAAACACGGATCCAAGAAGCTGAGTGGGAGGACTCTAGGCGGCAGCCAGTTTCCTCCGATGCCCGAGGCTGCCAGCGTTTACTTCAATTCTACGTATCTTCAAGTATTTTCCTGTTTGCACGTACGCTTAGATCCCTCCCTCTGCTGCTCAGTTCAGATGGGGATTCCCACAGTGCTGACTTGCTCCTTCAGGCCCAGAAGGCTGTAGGCGATGCGTTTCTGGTGGCCAGGTAAACGGACTCCGATTCTCTTGATATCACTGAGAGAGAAAGAGAAAGAAAAAGTTGGGGGGGGCAGAGTTAGAGAAGTGAACACCGTGGACAGCTGGAGAGCAGCATGGCCTAGGGGAAAGAGCACAGGACAGGGAGCCAGGAGACCTGCATTCTAATCCTGCCTCCAGAACTTGCCAGCTGTGTCACCTTGGGCAAGTCACTTAACTTTGCTGTGCCTCAGTTACCTCATCTGTAAAAGCGGAGATTAAATTCTACTCCCTCCTATTTAGACTTTGAGCACTGTGAGGGACAGGGTCTGAGTCTGATTAACCTGATTAACTTGTGTCTACCTCAGCATTTAGAACAGTGCTTGACACATAGTAAGCACTTAAGAAGTACCATTAAAAAAAACCTATAAAATGGGCAAAAATCCCTATTCTCCACCCTGATAATCTCATATAGGATAATAATAATAATAATGGCATTTATTAAGCACTTACTATGTGCAGAGCACTGTTCTAAGCACTGGGGAGGTTACAAGGTGATCAGGTTGTCCCATGGGGGGCTCACAGTCTTCATCCCCATTTTGCAGATGAGATAACTGAGGCCCAGAGAAGTTAAGTGACTTGCCCAAAGTCACACGGCTGACAATTGGTGGAGCCGGGATTTGAACCCATGACCTCTGACTCCAAAGCCACTCTTTTCCACTGAGACACGCTAGGATAGACTCTATCTAATCTGCTTGTTTTATATTTACCCCAGTGCTCGCTACATCGTAAGCACTTAATTATTATTATTATTATTATTATTTGGGATTAGGCAAGGGCTACAGGGCTCCCCAGAGCCACACTGGCCAGATGGACACCTGGGTGGATCCTGTTTCTGCATGGAGAGGAAAGCAGCATGGCCTAGTGGAAAGAGTTTGAGCCTTGGAGTCAGAGGACCTGGGTGCTAATCTTCAACTCGGCCACTCATTCGTGCATTCAATCGTATTTATTGAGCGCTTACTGTGTGCAGAGCACTGGACTAAGCACTTGGGAAGTACAAATTGGCAACATACAGAGACGGTCCCTACCCAACAACGGGCTCACAGTCTAGAAGGGGGAGAAAAACAACAAAACAAAACATGTGGACAGGTGTCAAGTCATCAGAATAAATAGAGATAAAGCTAGATGCATATCATTAACAAAATAAATAGAAGAGTAAATATGTACAAGTAAAATAAATACAGTAATAAACCTGTACAAACATATATACAGGTGCTGTGGGGAGGGGAAGGAGGTAGGGCGGGGGAATGGGGAGGAGGAGAGGAAAAAGGGGGCTCAGTCTGGGAAGGCCTCCTGGAGGAGGTGCTTTGTGACATTGGGTAAGTCAGTTAACTTCTCTGTGCTTCAGTTTCCTCAACTGTAAAATGGGGATTCAATACCTGTTCTCCTTCCTACATAGCCCTTGAGTCCATGTGGGACAGGAAGTGGATCCAACCTGATCAACCTTTAACGACCCCAGCACTTAGAACAGTGCCTGACACATAGTAAGCACTTAACAAACACAATAATAATAGCAATGATAATAATAATAGTAATAATAATAATAGATAACACATCTCATTAGTCCACCTTGTGAACAGCTACTTAGCCCTCACCGTTTTTGCTGGGCCAGTGAGAAAGGATTCTGATTCCTCCACTATTGCTCACTAGAAGCTTTGAACAGTGCTTTGCACATAGTAAGCACTTAATAAATGCCATTATTATTATTATTATTATTATAGAGCCTCCATTCCAAGGTCACAGTTTTGACCTCAGGGACCTTCCATTCCAGGAGATACACTGCAAATGAACTTGGGCTGCAACAGGCCCATTACCCTCTTCTTTGTTCTAAACAGTGATCTCAAAGCACTCTATTTAACAATAACTTTCTTCCTCATCACCGAGACACTTCCTTCCCCATGCCTCCAAGATGGAGAAACTGAGGCCGGAGAGGATGAGTCATACAATAAGGCCCTACAAAACGGGATGGAGGAGGTGGAGGGGGTGTGTTGGGAGCCATTGATTACTCTTCTCCCCCAAGCCCTGAAGGATTTTGGCCCCCTCCCTGCTCCCCCTTTCCCTCGACTCTCCTTGTAAAATCACTTATGCTCCTGGCAGTCCCCAAGCAGACTTTTATTGCATACTTTGTTACTTTTCTATAATAACATTGTCACCACCAGGCCAAACAGATGAAAACACCCAGGTTTTTATGAGCCTGTTCCTGGGTTGTAAAGGGAGTTAATTATATAGTGTGTTCTCCTATTTGCATCTCTTGAGACATGATTTTTCCCACACAATTTGAGAGCCAGTAGAGGTGGGTGTGTTGAGCAGGGTAACTGCAAACCCAGGCGTTTCCTGCTTCTCCTTAGGGCGGGGGACAGGGGCAGTGTGCCTTAAGGCCTGTCTTAGAGGACGGAGGCACCTCCCGCATCTATCTCAGGGAGGGGTCCCAGGCCTCAGAATGCTCTCCCAACTGCAGCAAGAAGGATTTAGGTAGGTGGATTTGCAAAAGCACTTCCTTACTAGAAGGGTGGTGAGATGTGAGAAGTGAGAACAAGTCATGAAGGGAAGTGGGATCCCTCCATTTTTTAAATAGTATTTGTTCAGCGCCCACAATGTGCCAGGCACTGTAGTGGCATGACATAGTGGCTAGAGCCCGGGCTCGGGAGTCAGAAGGCCATGGGTTCCAATCTCGGCTCCACCACTTGTGTGACCTTGGACAAGTCACTTCACTTCTCTGAGCCTCAGTTACCTCAGCTGCAAAATGGGGATTGAGCCTGTGAGTCTCACATGGGTACGGGGACTGTGTCCAACCTGATTTGCTACCCCAGAGCTTAATAGAGTGCCTGGCACATAGTAAGTGCTTAATAAATAACATAGTTACTGTTATTACTATTTTGTGCTGGGGCTAACATAATAAGCTAATCAGGTTGGACGCATTCCATGTCCCACATGGGTCTCGCATTCACTATCCACTAGGCCCATGCTTCCCTAGAGAGACTAAAACTCAGGGCAGGAGGGACTGTGGCAGAGTTTAAATGTGGTGCTTCCTGGAAGCAGGAGAATGGACTAAAAGTCTCTTCTTAACCAGGGATTCTAAAAGATGCTCAAGGTTCTTGCTACCTCACTAGTGATGAAGACACAGCAGGCTGGATCTAGTCCTCTCATAGCGCACCTTATCATCTCCCCTTGGGACACCCCAACCCAGGCGTGGAGGGTTAGCATGAGCCCGGGATTTCTTCCACCCAACTGTATGTCCAGGACTCCGTGTGGATCACGTGATTGGGGGCTGGATCTCCGCCATGCCAATGAGCACCTCTACGGGATCTCTTCACTTCCCCTTCTCTTTTCCTATCCAGAGGCCCTATAACAGAGCAGCAGGTGGTCCTATGCTTAGATCAATGGGCGGGGTCAGTAGGACCCCTGGGTCCCACTCACAGGCCCTGTCCTTAAGAGCTCTTCCCCAACTAAGCTCTCAGCTCCCCTATTTGCCCTTCCTTCTATGTCACTTTCTTATATTTGCCTTCCCTTCTGCATCACTTCCTCTATTTGCCCTCCCGATCAATCAATCAATAGTATTTTTTTGAGTGTTTATAGTGTGCAGAGCACTGTACTAAGTGCTGGAGAGAGTACACTATAATGGAGTTTGTAGACATTTTCCCTGCCCACAAAGAGCTTACAGTCTAGAGGGGAAAACAGACATTAATATAAATAATATAATACAATAAATTATATTATAAATATTAACAAATATATTATAAATAATATAAATATATAAATAATATAAATATATAAATAATATAATTATATAAATAATATAAATAAATACATTATGGTTATGTACCTGAGTACGGTGGGGTTGAGGGAGGGGTGAATATAGAGAGCAAATCCAAGTGCAAAGTGATGCAGAAGGCAGTTGTGTTGAGAACTTAACCAGTTGATTTTCACCCCACCGCCATAGCACTTATATATATAGCTATAATTATATACTATTTAATATAATTATATAATATTAATATATAATATTATATAGCACTTATATATATTTCTATAATTTGCCCTACAGTCCTCTAGATTGTACATTCTTTGTGAGCAGGGAATATGTCAACAAACTCTGTTATACTGTACCTACCCAAGTGCTTAGAACAGTGCTCTGCACACAGTAAGTATGCAATAAATACAATTGATTGATTGATTGATTGATTGATAAATGCCTGTCTCCCCCTGTAGTCTGTAGGCTCCTTGTCTGTGAGCAGGGACTGTCTCTGCTGCATTGTAATGTACGCTCCCAAGCAGTTGGTCTAGTGATGTACATCCCATTAGTGCTCAATAAATACAATTGATTGATTGCGAGAGGTGGGGAGATGGGCTCAGTCAATTACACCCCTTTCACAGGGTCTCCTTGTCCAAACCATGAGGCCGAGTCCCCAGTGGGGCAGCCATCACACTGCTCTTCCTAGCATCTTTTGATGCCACCGTCCGAGACAGAACTGCACTCTACACTCAGTAAGTCCTCAATAAATACCGTCGTTTGTTGGATTGATTGGGCCGGACGACCACGGAACGGATCTGGCCTTGATATTGCCTACGCTCTTAAATTCTCCAGCCTCTGCCCTCCATCCTGGTGCAGGAAGGAAATAAGGAATGAGTGCTTTGAGATCCCAGAATAACAAGTACCGGAAGGGCATGACTCTCTGGCTTGCTCATCAGAGCTCAGTCTCTGGGCAAACACAAGTGGGGGAGGGGATCCTTAAACTATTTCCTGCATTTATCCGACACTTAAAAAAAGAAAAAACAAAAACCCTCAAACTAAGATAGTGCTATCCTGGCTCATGGGAAAGGAATTAGCGAAGGAGAACCCAAGGCTATTTCAAGAGTCTTCTGGGATTGAGTATTTCCTTTAACTCCTTTTCCACTGACTTCCTCCCAAACCTAATAAACCCAGGGCAGGGTGGGGCTCATAGTGTCCCAAGGAGATGGGGGACCTTTCTTCCCTATCATCAATCGTATTAATTGAGCGCTTACTGTGTGCAGAGCACTGTACTAAGCGCTTAGCACTGTACTAAGCTAAGCTGTACTATCCCCAGTGTTGAGCAGCCCAGGGAGGATCAGGCCATGCCTGGAGGAGAGGACAGAGATGAAAGGGAAGGGAGGAAGAAGCACGGCCTAGTGGAAAGAGCACAGGCCCAGGAGTCAGGGGACCTGAGTTCTAATCCTCAGCTCCACCCATTGCTTGCTGGGTGACCTTGGGCAAGACACTTCACTTCTCTGGGCCTCAATTACCTCATCCTCCCTCCACTTTAGACTTTGAGCCCCATACGAGAAAGGAGCTGAGTCTAGCCTGATAATCTTGTTTCTACTCCAGCACTTAGACAGTGCTTGACACATAGTAGATACTTAACGAATACCATTAAAAATAGGAAGGGACTTTGAGATGCTCCCTGCTTTGCCTTGGAGTTTCCCTGCTGCCCCTAATGGGTAAGGGAGGCCCTCTCTGACATCCCCGACTTTAACTGCCACCCTCGGAAGAGATCCTTCTGAGCCTTCAGGATGGGAGAGGACGTAATGATTAAATAATAATAATTTTGGCATTTGTTAAGTGCTTACTATGTGCAAAGCACTGTTCTAAGAGCTGGAGAGGATACAAGGTGATCAGGTTGTCCCCCATGGGGCTCACAATCTTAATCCCCATTTTCCAGATGAGGTAACTTGAGGCCCAGAGAAGTTAAGTGGCTTGCCCAAAGTCTCACAGCTGACAAGCAGTGGAGCCGGGATTTGAACCCATGACCTCTGACTCCCAAGCCCGTACTCTTTCCACTGAGCCACGCTGACATGAGCACAAGAGCGAGGGAAGCAGCATGGCCTAGTGGATAGAGCACGGGCCCAGGAGTCATAAGGACCTGAGTTTCAATCCCAGCTCCCCCACTTGTCTGCTGTGTGACCTTGGGCAAGTCACTTCATTTCTCTGTGCCTCAGTTACCTCACCTGTAAAATGAAGATTCCCAGACAGAGGACCCTCCTTCCTCTCCCTCACCTCCCCCTCCCCATCCCCCCACCTTACCTCCTTCCCCTCCCCACAGCACCTGTATATATGTATATATGTTTGTTTGTATTTATTACTCTATTTTATTTGTACATATTTATTCTATTTATTTTATTTTGTTAATATGTTTTGTTTTGCTGTCTGTCTCCCCCTTCTAGACTGTGAGCCCGCTGTTGGGTAGGGACCGTCTCTATATGTTGCCAACTTGTACTTCCCAAGCACTTAGTACAGTGTTCTGCACACAGTAAGCTCTCAATAAATACGATTGAATGAACGAATGAATGACTGTGAGCCTCATGTGGGACAGGAACTGTGTCCAACCCAATTATCTTGTACCTACCTAAGTGCTTAGTATTTATTAATGGCATTTATTAAGCACTTACTATGTGTAAATCACTGTTCTAAGCGCTGGGGAGGTTACAAGGTGATCAGGTTGTCCTATGGGGGGCTCACAGTCTTAATCCCCATTTTACAGATGAGGTAACTGAGGCACAGAGAAGTTAAGTGACTTGCCCAAAGTCACACAGCTGACAGTTGGTGGAGCCGGGATTTGAACCCCTGACCTCTGACTCCAAAGCCCGTGCTTTTTCCACTGAGCCACGTAGTACACTGCCTGGCATAGCGGAAGCACCAAGAAATAGCATTAAAAAATAAAAGTCCTGGTCAAGGGCTCCTGGACAGTCCCCCAGGAATGGCTCATGGACCAGACATGGTCCAGGAAATGTGCCGGGGCCCAGCTCTCCCTTGCTGTCCCCTGGGCCTGGTCACCAAGTTCATCCCAGAGAAAAACGCCTCAGTTCTGAGAGGTCACTGCAGTGACGACCTCGGCTCCCAGCCCAAGTTGGGTTATTTAAACTTGTGACTATTTTTAAAAGGCCAGAGACCCTGAGTGCAACTATCCCCCTCCTAGGGAGAGGACACTAAGCACCCTCCCACTCCAGGCAGAGAGGTCGGAACAGGGGAAGTGACTAAGGCCTGGCCCAGGCCCTGAGTCGCCTCCTCACCAGGCAATTCCAGGAAAGGTCCCGGCACTTGGTAGAGATTCTCCAGGGCCAGAGAAGGAAAATGCTTCTCTGGGATCTGTCAGTGACCCAGTCCCCACCACTGGTCGGAAGCCTGCCAGGGCTCGGGATGCTGGGAGGATGAGGGAGGAGGGTAGACCATTTCAATGGATTCCTCTACACATCCAATGAGCAAATGTGGGGAGGAAGAAGGAGAAGATAGAGCCCACCCTATCCATCCCAAGTCCAAGGGGAGAAGGCTAAAGAGTGACTCAGACGGGATGGTGCTGGGGGAGCCTCCCCTTCCCAAGGCCCCAGAGTGGGGTGGCTGGCTGGTTCTAGGCTAAGGGGAGAGGAGGATACTCTGGCCTCCTGAGTGGAGCCCTGGAGGCTGGTATCCACAGCTTGGGGCTCAGAGGAAGAGGAGGTGGAAGGCTGGGACCGGGAGAGGGCCCAGCTTCAGCTCCGGGAGAGGCCCTTGGCCCATCCCGACAGCCGTTTCGGGCTCCAGAAGCTGGGTTCTCTGGTCTTTTCTGTACCATCTTCTCCTGCAGGCAGGGGAGCCACTGGCAGGAGGAGCGAGGATCTGGAAAGAGTTGCTTTCAGAGGCCAAAGAAGGTTCTGGGGGCTGGCTGGAGGGTGGACAATGGGGGCCCATTGAAGAGCGTGGTCTGTCTTCCCTATTGGAATGGAGCTCCTCGTGGGCAGGGAACATGTCTGGGGCATCTGTTGTACTTCCCAAGTACGTTCAACCAGTAGTCAATCAATCCCATTGCAACTGTTACTACTATTGCTATGATTGCTTAGAGAAGCAGCGTGGCCCAGTGGAAAAAGCACGGGCTTTGGAGTCAGAGGTCATGGGTTCAACTCCCAGCTCTGCCACTTGTTAGCTGCGTGACTTTGGGCAAGTCACTTAACTTCTCTGTGCCTCAGTTCCCTCATCTGTAAAATGAGGATGAAGACTGTGAGCCCCAAGTGGGACAACCTGATCACCTTGTATGCTCCCCAGCACTTAGAACAGTGCTTTGCACATAGTAAGCACTTAATAAATGCCATTATTATTATTATTATTATTATTATTATTGCTACTACTACTACTACTACTACTGCTAGTTGGGTCTGGGGGAGGGGAGGCAACACTTACTCATTAGTCATCTGTACCACTTTCTCGATGGCATTGTAGCCGGACGTCATGAAGTGCTCTGTGTATTGGTGCATCTTGATGGACTCGAGCCACTCGGACACAGTGCGGAAGGGGATTCCCTCGGAGCCGCTGGTGCTGGGCAGGCGTATGGAGACTCTGCAAGGACCCAGATCCTCGGGATGAGGGCCTGAAATGGAGCCCCGGAGGCAACCCCCAGGACACCAGACATGATACCCCTCAAGGGCCCAGAGGCTCCTCAGCCCTGTCAGCCCTGCCAGCCTCACCCCACAGGAACCAGGACCAATCAGCCAGGGACTCCATAGGAATCCTCAGTGGATGGAACAGGATGTGGGCTTAGCTGTCGGCCCTGGTCTTTCCCTCGCCACACGGCAGCCTTGGGTACCAGCGGGAATACCAGGAAAAAGCCTTATTATGCAGGCAGTTTCACGCTGCCACCCTCCCCCCGGGTAGCTTCCGCCCACTTGGCATGATGTGCTCCTGGCACCAGGCCTGAGATGCCTCAGATTCTGCCATTCCCTGCTTTTCCTGCCTCATCTGAAGCCACAGGGTGGAAAGCCCAAGCGGGAGAATGGAGGGCAGTTTTGAGAGGAAAGCTGGGGTTTGGGAGCAGGTGGGGGAGCCTCACCTGGGGTCGAAGTCGGCCAGGGTCTTGAGTGAATCGGGAGCTCGGATGAGCTTATCCAAGATGCTGACGATGTCAGCAAATTTGGGGCGCCGGGCACGTTCTTGCTGCCAGCACTGCATCATCAGTTGGTAGATGGCGGAGGGGCAGTCCATGGGAGCGGGCAGTCGGAAGCCCTCATTGATGGCTTTCATAACCTATCGGGAAAAGGCCACCCGGAGAGTTGGGACAGGGCTCTGGCTCAGAGGGCAGGTTTGGAGAAGGGCACCAGAGGCTCTCAAGCAGGTGGTGAGCCTGGCAAGTCGGGCCAAGGAATCTGGCCCCCAAGTTCTAAAGTCCAGGGAGCCGGGGAGGGCACAATTATTCCAAAACTGAGCCTTCTGTGGAGGGAAGGATCTCTCCATGGAGGAAGAACTGTGGACTGACCTGGGTTCAGGCAGCTCAGGCAATACTGGGGGAAGGGCCGGAGAGCTTGGAGAAGGGACGCCGACTAAAGGGAAAAGGATTCAGCCCCTCCCCAGAGGGGATGGAAGGGAAAACGGCTTCTTCTCCATCCACCCCACCCCAGGACCCCGGGTGAGGCGAAGGACATTGACCTAGGGAAAGCTCAGAGAGGGCGGAGCATCCCGGGTGACCTGAGTCACAGGCACGGGAGGGCCACAGAACAACACACCAGGGTTCAGAGCTCAGCCAGGAGAAGGGGGAGGTTGTTAGAGAGGCGTCCTCCGAGTTTGCCGGGGGCAGAGCTGGGCCCCAAAGACAGCCCCAGAGCCCCACCTGACTGGCCCTCACCTCATGGTTGGACAGCTCCCAGTAGGGCCTCTCTCCATAGGACATCACCTCCCACATGACGATGCCATAGCTCCAGACATCACTGGCCGAGGTGAACTTGCGGTAGGAGATGGCCTCAGGTGCCGTCCAGCGAATGGGGATTTTCCCCCCCTGTAGAGAGGCAATGGGCCACTGTTACCATGGATGCCACGGACCAAACCCCTGGAGCAAACTGGCCTGGTGAGGGCAGGCATCCCTAAACAGTTGTAGAGATCGGTCTGAGGCTCACATGGCCTCCTCAGACACAGGCCCCTTTTTCCGGACAAGCTGACCTTGTCTGATCATGGTAAACTGTCGGATTTATCAAGCAGTTATTATGTGCTAAGCACTGGGGTCAGTACAGGGCTATCAGATCATATACAGTTTCTGACCAACGTGGAGCTGACAATCCTCACAGATGAGGAAACTGAGGCCCAGGGAGATTAAGTGACATACACAAGGTCTTAGAGCAGGCCAGTGGCAGAGCCAAGCCTAGAACCCGGGTCACCCACTTCCCAGACCTGTGCCCTTTCCACTAGACCATGACCCATTATCTCCAGGGGAAATGTCCAAACTCTATAAAGGGTTCCCCGCCGGATGCCCAGCCCTATTGCTAAACGCATTTTGGCCCCCGCCCACTTGCCATCCTGCACAGATCCGGCCCCACTCACGCTGGTCGTATAGGTAGCATCGGGGTCATCCTCCAGAACCCGGGATAGCCCGAAGTCGGACACCTTGCACACCAGCTGGCTGTTGACCAGGATGTTGCGGGCGGCGAGGTCACGGTGGACATAGTTCATATTGGCCAGGTACTTCATGCCTGCCGCGATGCCCCGCAGCATGCCCACTAGCTGGATCACACAGAATTCGCCATCCTTCTCCTGACCAGAGACAGGACAAACAGATGCTTAGACTACCGGGAGAGCGGGCAAGAAGGGCATCCCTCTCGCCCCTGCCACAGCTGCCTCCTCTTCCCCCAACAGGGAATGGGCACAGCTTCCCCAGAACTGGTGTGAGCCTAGGCTCTGGCTCCTGCCCCTGATCTTTTTCTCCTCCAGCTTGGCTTTCTGATTGGTGGGTGTCCCCTCCAACCCTCCAGGGATGGGGAAGTCCCCTTTCTCCTTTCCCTACTCACCCGCAGGAACTTGTCCAAGGCACCATTTTCCATGTGCTCTGTGATGATCATCATGGGCTTATCTGCAAAGGCCCGGAGAGTTAAGAGGGGTTCTGGCAGCCTGTCCCTGCTTCCCCCTCCCTTGGTCTGCCCTGCCCCGGCCACCCTCCCACCGCACTGAGGAAAGCACTCACATTTGGAGACAACCCCCTCCAAGCGGATGATGTTGTGGTGACTGAATTGGCCCATGATGCTGGCTTCGCTCAGGAAGTCCACACGCTGCTTTTCTGTGTACCCAGCCTTCAGGGTCTTCATGGCCACTGGAACTTCTTTCTTGCCTGGGGCCTTCAGTGATCCCTTGAAGACTTCCCCGAATTCTCCTGCCACCAGTGGGGGGAAGAGGTTCTGAGCTGGGCCCCTCCCAGGACTCTGGGGCATCCCCAACTCTGGAGCATTATTAGGTATGGGGCCATCTACCCAGACCAAACGCTTTCATTATGTGGGAGGTGGCTGGCCTTACCTGCACCAATCACCTTCTGACGTGTGACCCAGGAGGGGTGGATCTCGGTGGTGAACTTCAGCACAGCCTGGTTGGGGTCCTCGTAGGTGTGGGGGTCCACATAGGTTTTCAGGGGCTTCAGTTGTTCTGGAGAGAAAAGAGGCAAGGGTCACAGGAGCCGGGGAGGTGTCTGATAAGGAGGCCAAGGAGCATGCGGGGAAGTGGGACACTACTGATAGGAGACTCCTCTGTGCCCTGAGACATTCTCCCACTCCCAGACCTCTCCAGGGAGAATTGCCCAGAGCCGATGGGGTCCTGGGCTTCAGGAGTCCCAGCAGCCCCAACTCCCAAAGAAAGGAAAACCTCTCCTGGTGCCAAATGACCTCTCCCAGGGTGGCTGGCAGGGGATGGGCAGGGAGATAGGAGCAGCTGAGCCTTGGGCAGGACAGGACCGGAAGGCAGTGAAGAAGAATGAGAGAAGGGGACTTGAGCCAAACCCCGGGCCAGCAGCGAGGGGCTCGTCCTTACCGGACTTGGAGAAGTAAACGTCCTCTGAAGACTGGCGAGTTCTAGCATTCTTCCTCCTGGAACGGCATGGTTGGATGAAGCACTGGAGAAGAGCAGCTCCCCATCCCCTCCCTGCCATCTCCGCTGGGAGGCCCCCCCAACTTCACCCACACCCTACCACCTAAGGGGGAAAGGGAGGGGAGACAACTGGTAGGAAATTTTCCAGTGGAAAACTCAGCTCACTTATTCCTCCTTTGCTGTCCTATTAAGTGGCCATAACCGGACTTTTAATCGTGACCCCTAATTTGCCTTTCCTGCTGGCATTGTCCATATGTGCAAACTTGGTTAATAGCAATGATGAGAACAACATAGGCTCAGGTGGCTTCAAATTCTCAAATTCAAGATCTCAGGGCCCTGACAAGCGGCCAGATCCCTGGTGTGCCGGGTGGACAGGGGCCCTTAGACATGAGGGGTGAGAGCATGCCGGGAGGTGCAGGGGAAGACCATACCTGCGGTGGATAAAAAGCCCAGCCAGGGCCAGTGCCAGCAGCAAAACCAAGCCTCCAGCGACTCCTCCAATCACTGCCATGTTGCTGGATCCCTCAGTGGCTGCAGGGGAAAAGAAGGGTGAGTTCCGGTGAAGGGGCAGGCACAGAAGCGCTGGTCCCAGGGTCCTGACAACCTCTCCCAAATCCCATCCCAGTCAATGGGCTCTTCAGACCCATCCACTCCTCTGCCAAAGGATCTCTTCAAAGATCTCTTGAAGGATTCCCTTCAAAGCCCTACTGAGAGCTCACCTCCTCCAGGAGGCCTTCCCAGACTGAGCCCCCTCCTCTCCCCCCCACCCCCCGCCTTACCTCCTTCCCATCCCCACAGCACCTGTATATATGTATGTACATATTTATTACTCTCTTTATTTTACTTGTACATATTTATTCTATTTATTTTATTTTGTTAATATGTTTTGTTTTGTTTTCTGTTTCCCCCTTCTAGATTGTGAGCCCGCTGTTGGGTAGGGACTGTCTCTATATGTTGCCAACTTGTACTTCCCAAGCCCTTAGTACAGTGCTCTGCACACAGTATGCACTTAATAAATACAATTGAATGAATGAATGAATGAATCTCAAAGCCCCCTCGGCCCATCACTTTCTGTTTCAGTCTATGGAGCCAATCCCACTTCTGCTCTCTAAATAGCTCCTACTTTGGTTTTAGCCTGCTTCCCACTAGTGATTAAGGAATGTTGGTTTCACGGTCAACTTTGGGATCCTTTCAGGGGGACCCTCTGGGCTGTTTCCCCTCAAACACTCAATGGGTGGCCACCCTACCCTCTTATTTACTTATATTAATGTCTGTCTCCCCTTCTAGACTGTAAGTTCATTGTGGGCAAGGAATGAGTCTGTTTATTGTTATATCATACTCTCCCAAGCGCTTAGTACAATGCTCTGCACCAAGTACTCAGTAAATACGATTGACTGACTGGCTGACTCCTTCCCTCCCCTTTTTCATCCAGCGTCCCTTACCTAGGGTCTGGAACTCATGCACCTTGCTTCCGGCCCCCTGGCCCTCCTGTGTCAGGGCCTGGACCTGTACCAAGTACGTGGTGCCCGGCACGAGATCGTCCAGTGTCATGGAAAAGCCTTCAGTGCGACGCACGTTATAGTTGTTGGGATCCATCTGCCCGAGGGAGAGAGGGAGGTCAGTCTTGTCAGCCCTCTATACCATCCCCTCCTTGGACCCCGGACTCCATCCCGGAGGGCCGACCTGGACCCAGCCCAACTCACACATCCTCCAAGGCCTCCATCCTACTATAGGGATAACATCCCATGGCCACCTGGGGACCCTTTCCCAAATTCTCTCCACCCCCAGCCTCCGTTTCCTTGAAAACCATAGAGTAGACCCCACCATTACCTTCTTGTGATAGGTGACCTCGTACTTCCAGACGCGGTTCTGCTGCCGGAGGGGAATGGTCCAGGACACGCTAAGGGTCGTGGTGCTGCGGCTGTCCAGATTCACCCTTGGTGGTTCTGGGAGACCCGAGCAGGAGACCGGGGTCAGGCCAGGCCCGGGACAAGAGTAACCCTACTTCCCAAGGACATTCCCCTGGATCCCTTGTCCTCTGCCACACATCCAGATATCCGCTCCTCCTCTCCCCAGCCAGCTTGTTCCACTCTGCCCCAGGTCCCTCCTGACTCTCTGTCTATCTTTAAACTCCATCCCACTTCCCTCTCATCCATCTGTTCCAAACTCTATAATATAGTTGGCCCCCAATTACCCACAGGGATGAAGGGAAGACAAGTTTTTCCTTTGTCCTCTCCTCCTCCCCATCCCCCCCGCCCTACCTCCTTCCCCTCCCCACAGCACCTGTATGTATGTTTGTACAGATTTATTACTCTATTTATTTTACTTGTACATATTTACTATTCTATTTATTTTCTTAATAATGTGCATCTAGCTTTATTTCTATTTATTCTGATGACTTGACACCTGTCCACATGTTTTGTTCTGTTGTCTATCTCCCCCTTCTAGACTGTGAGCCCGTTGTTGGGTAGGGACCGTCTGTATATGTTGACAACTTGTACTTCCCAAGCGCTTAGTCCAGTGCTCTGCACACAGTAAGCGTTCAATAAATACAATTGAATGAATGAATGAATGAATGAATGAAGTTGGCCCGGGGAAACCCAAAGCCAGCCCGGGAGTCTAGGTCACATGGGGAACGGATAGGTGGGGACCCATAACCCCTTGGCCTGGGCCCTCGCTGCCCCCCCGGGTCCTCACCGGTCTGGTTGATGCTGACGCTGGCCGTGCGGAAGCTGCGGGTGGTCACGAAGCCAGAGACCCCATTGCGGGCCTCCACAGCAAAGGTGTAGTTGATGTGGGGCTCCAGGTCACTCACGGTCAGACTAGTGCTGCTCAGGTCTTGGGGCGGCTCTGAGTAGCGCACACTAGACTCACAGGGGAAACACTCCCCCGTCTCAGGCCAGCACTGCTCACAGGTGACCGTGTAGGTGACATCCGTCCGGCCTCCTGTGTCCTGGGGGGCTTTCCAGCGCAGCTCCACCTTGGCGCCCATGCCGATGGCAGTGAGGTGGTAAGGGGGAGAAGGGGGACCTAAAGGGTGGAGGAGAGAGTGGGACTGAGTCACGCTCTCACCTGGGCGAGAGGAAAGAGAAAGAGAAAAGAGAAAGAGGGCAAGAGACTGCAACTGGGCACACGTACCCCTGCCAGAGGGCCAGCTCCCGTGGGTTGGAACCGTTGGAGCATCTTTTCCCCCATATCCAGTGGCATTTAGTTAGTGCTTACTTGTGTGCTTGTGGACACATGCCAGAGCCTGCCCTGACTCCACTCCTCACAGAGTGGGCAGGAAGAGCCCACAGGAGCCAAGAACCATCTTCCCCCAGACTGGGCAGGAAGTGGGACAGGGCTGACTTACTTGTGCAGGCCATGGAGGAAGGATCCGCCGAAGCCCGGAAAAAGCCTTCTTTACAGGCACAGGAGGTGGCCCCCTCGGGTGAGGCCACCGTGTTCGGGGGACACTCCTCGCAGGCCACACTGGAGGCTTCGGACTTGAAGAAGCCAGGGGCGCAGGCTGCGGGAAGGAAAAGGCTGATCGTTAGGACACGTGGACCTCATTTTGCTACAGATCTGGTTTAGCGGGAAGGAGAGATGGGGAGAGCAATGCACTGAGCTCAGTCGGGTGGAAGCAGCATGAGCTAGTGGAAAGAGTGTGGGCCTGGGAGTTAGAGGGGCCTGGCTCTGGCTCTGCCCCCTTGCCTGCTGTGTGACCTTATGCAAGTCATTTCCTGTCTCTGGGCCTCCGTTTCCTCATCTGCAAAATGGGGATTCAGTACCTATTCTCCCTCCTACTTAAACTGCGAGTCCCATGTGGGACAGGGTCAATGCCTGACCTGATTATCTCGTGTCTACCCCAGGGCTTGGCACATAGTAAGTACTTAACAAGTACCAACAGTACTGTTGCTATGAAAGAATCCAATGCCCACACAACTGGGACAGTCCTGTGGCTCAGGTGGTGGTCGTGACGTGTGCCGGACACCGATTCCTAACCTCCCCCACCCTCAGCTAGCTTTCTCTTTTCCCCTCACCCCCATTCAGCCTTCCAAGCCCATAGAGCATCCTTCCCATGCAAGATGGGGGAGGGCAAAGCGAGGAAAGCGTCCAGGGAGGGGAGGAGTTCGAGGGAGAGGAAGCTCATCAAAGAGCCCCACTGCCTCTCTAGGGAGTGACCACTGCTGCCCAGCAAAGGAGAGGGGAAAGGGAACATCCTAGAAGGATTTTCCATCGGAATTTGGTCCCAAGAGCCCCAGAGTCATTTCCTTTAAGATGAAAGAGTTGGGAAGCGTTGTTTCCGGAAGCTTTTTCTGGGTTTGGCGCTGCTGCATCCTTTCTGCACCTGATTGGATTTTTCCCTCGCTCCCCAATTTCCACTGTTGTCCCCACCCATTTACTCCCTTCCCACTGCCCCCCTCCACGCTCCCTGGCAGGCAGCTGCCCAAACACAGGGGCCTCCTCCAAGGAGGCAGCTGCAGCGTCCGTCCGTCCCAGGACAGGGAGCCGGGGAGAGGCCCACCCAGCCCCTGACACATCCCCTCTGCCTGGGGCAGGAGGCAGGTGGGGAGGGGAAACAAGAGCCTGGCCTTGAGGTTTGAAAAGTTTTCCATTCTCCTGCTTCCCCTTTGAACAGATACCCTTCCACTCAGGTTCAGCTGCCCCGGAAAACAGCAGATCAAGAGAGCAAAAACAATGGCATGACTGTAAGCTTGGGAGCTTGAGAACTGAGATGGAGAGGGGAGGCTGAGTCCTCTCTGGCTCCTCAATCCCTGTGCCCCCGGGGAGTTGGGGGGAGGAGGGGATGGAGTCATAGTGCTTCCAGGGCACCAATTTCCCAGAGGGAAGGAAGGAAGGCGTCTTCTCCTCCCACAGGGGCCCCCATCTCAGTGGGCGTGCTCAATGCAGACTATTGTCTGATGGACTTAGTGACTGACTGAGGAGAGAAAATGTAGGAATTCCACAGACCACTGAGGAGGGAAGCCAGGGCCAGGAGGGGAGTGCTGCTGCTAGAAACTGCCAGCTCTGGGGCTTGTCCTTTCCCAGAACTCCCACATCTGCATCTGTCCCAGATAGCCCAGATCCCTCTGGTAAGCCCCCAGTGGAGTCAGCTCTGAGCTCTGCAGAACCTCAGGTCGGGCATTGGGTCAGGAGAGAGGCTACCCAGATCAAATTCCCCTGGAGACTGAAGGAAGGAGGAGAAAATGTTTCATCCCAGCTGAGCTGGGCACATGGAAATGGTGCAGATTTGTATTTGTTGGGGGGTCCAAAGAGGTTAATGTAGAGCAGCCCTAGGGATCCACCCCAAACAAGAGAGCTTTATTGAGTTGGCATTGCTTCAACCTAAGCCCGAAATTGTATAATGGTTTCTTTTCTGTACACATAAAACATGGATACCAGCATGAGCCCTCACTGCTGGTCAGTCAATCAATGATAGTATCAGGAGCTCCACAGCACTTATATTCATATCTGTAATTTATTGCATTGTCTGTCTCCTGCTGCTAGACTGTAAGGTCCTTGTGGGCAGGAACGTGTCTACCAACCCTAGTATTGCACTCAGCTAAGCAAGTAGTACAGTGCTCTGCACACAGGAAGCACTCAATAAATACCATTGACTGAGTCACTCTCTCATCCCCTCATAGGGCAGCCAACCCCCTAGCCCTGAGTCATTCCTTTGGAGGCTCACTGCTACAACCGCTAAAACAGAAAGTGTATATCTGAAACTCTTCCATTGTTCATCTAAGTATCCTCTCCCACAGCTCATCTTCCTGCCTTCATTTCCCATGCAGGAATGCAGTTCTGAAACGTTAGCAGTGACCTGGCCTTCTTGGGTTTCTGACCCCGAGGCTTTCCATCCCACAGCTGGGTCACTCAGAAATCCACAAGGAGGAGGAGGAAGAATTAAAGGAAAAGGTGGAAGAGAAAGTGGAGGAGGAGGAAGACAGGAGATGAAGTCCCTTTTTTTATGGTATGTGTTAAGTGCTTACTATATATCAAGCACTGTTCTAATTGCTGGGATAGATGCAAGTTTATCAGTTTGGACACAGTCCTGTCCCACGTGGAGCTCACGTGGAGGGATTGGAGGGAGGAGGATTTAATCCTCATTTTACAGAAGGGGTAACTGAGGCCCAGATAAGTTAAGTAGTAATAATAATAATAATAATGGTATCTATTAAGCACTTACTATGTGGCAAGCACTGTTCTAGGCTCTGGGGTAGATACAAGATAATCAGGTTGGACACGCAGTTCCTGTCCCACATGGGGTTCACATTCTCAATCCCCATTTTATAGATGAGGTAACTGAGGCACAGAGAAGCTAAATGACTTGCCCACCATCACATAACAGACAAATGACAGGGCCGGGATTAGAATCCATGACCTCTGACACCCAGGCCAGGGTTCTATCAACTCGATCACACTGCTTCTTTTAGGTCTTGTTTATTAACAGCCAGACTATCTCTCCCTGACCCTTGCAGCTCTGCTCATTTCCCAGATATCCCAAGGACAGGGCAGAAGTGGGAAAAGAGGTGTCAATGCCCTGCTTGTTGGGGGGTCAGGGACTGAAACCTAGGTCACTGAATCTTTCCTATTCCTATTCCAGAGTAAAATGATAATAATAATAATGACTGTGGCATTTAAGTGCTTGGTAGGTGCCAAGCACTGTACTAAACTCTAGGAGAGATAAATACAAGCAGATCAAATACAATCCCTTTCCCCCATGGGGTTCACAAGTCTAAAGGGAAGAGAAAAGAGGTATTTAGGCCCCATTTTACAGATGAGGAAACTGAAGCCCAGAGAAGCGAAGTGGCTTGCCCAAGCTCACACAGAAGACACCTGGTGGAGCCGGGAATAGAACCCAGGTTTTCCGTCTCCCAGATCCATGCTCTTTCCACTAGGCCATGCTGTTTTCCTAAAATGAGAGCAATGGGACCCTCCTGGGAGTAGGCCTCATGGGGAGGGCCGTTGGCCTATGATCAGGCCAAGAGGAGGAGGAGGAGGAGAAAGAGGGAGACTGGGGGACCCGGGCCAGTATCGGGCCCCACGCAGGGCAGCTGGCCCAGAGGGTAGGCGGGAGGTGCCAGTGTCCGCTGGCTGCCCGCCCTCCCAACCCCAGCGTGGCTGTTCAGGGGCCCCTCTGGCAGAACGGTATTGGCACTGCTACAGCCAGGCTGGCTCCCTCCTCACTCTGAGGGGACAAGGACAAAAAAGAGGCTGTTATTTGGGCAATGGGGTGCTGAGGTCACCTGCTACGGGTCAGGCCTCCAGGCTGGCTACCAGGGGGGAAACAGGAATCTGTGAGGGATGGGGCAGAGGGTCTTCGTCAGAACTGGAAGGGAAATCTTTGTGCAGTTGTTATGGTTACTAAGCTTGCCTGAGGCCAGGCCTCAGGGATTACCTAGAGGGAGAGGGTCCTGGAGGGGTTGGGGCATGTCACAGGGAGGCTTCTCAGACATTTGACCCTGGAGTCAGAGGGTTTGTCAGAGGAGAATCCAGGAAACAGAATCCCCCACTGAAGGCCCTGTTATGAATTCCAACCTCAACTTTTCTCCTCCCAACTGCAGAGCAGACCAGGGCATTCCAGCTGTTGTGTCCAATCCACTACCCCCTTACCTCCAGTTCCTGGGCCCACCCCTAGAGAGACATCAGCAGGGGGGCAAACAGCAGGGACCACAGAGGAAGCAATAACTGACTCCGAAGCTAGGGAATCTGTGCTCGCTAGGGAATCTGTGCTCTCATCTCTGAATGGACTACCAGAAGCCTTAATCCCCATCCCTCTCTTCCATCCCTTCCAGAATCAGAAAGTGCCTGTCGTTAGAGTGCCAGAGGACGTTGGGGAAAGGGGTTGACTTGCCCAGCTTTCAGGATGGATTTCTACCTCCTGAAAGGGTTTGCTTCTCAGTAATGGGTTAAACTAACCTCACCTTCTCCTTCAGAACATCTCTCCCAAACAGCAGTGGGAAAGAGCCCAAATCCTTGAGAAGTCATTACGCTGGTCCCCTGGACTCAAGGCTCCAGGATAGAAACCTCTGAGATCTTTGCCATCCTCCCTCACCCCTCCTCCCATCCCTAACCCCTGACCTGTCTTCACTGCTCACCTCCTGGTTGTTAGCAAGAGTCCCTGATTAGAGGTTGAGGATTGCCTGCCCAAAACAGTGTCTTGAATCAGGCCACGCAGACATCTGAACTCTATCCCCCTTCAGATCCGACAGACTTCCACACTCCCCAAAGCCCTACTAAAATCACATCTTTTCCGGGAAGCCTTCCTTGACTCATCTCCCATCTCCCCACCCTATCTTCCTTCCCTACTGTGTCATCTGTGAACTTGAGTCCCACCCACTAAGCACTTAGACACTCATCCCAAGAGCTTTTGTACACATCTTTATAATGTTTCCTCCCCCACCTGCAATTTATTTTAGTGCATATGTCCCCAGCTAGCTTGTAAGCTCCTCAGGGGAAGGGACTGTGTCTAATCACTCTGTTGAATTCTTCCAAGGGCCTAGTACAGTGCTCTGTATATAGTAAGCACTCATTGATGGATTGATTTGAGAGATGGGATCAGGGGACGAAGAGAGACATCTAGCTCAATGGATCAGAAAACCCCAGAACTGGTCCTGGAGCAGGCAAGAGGCTGCACCCGCCCAAGCACTAGTACAGTGCTTTGCATGCACATAATTGTGGTATTTGTTAAGTGCTTACTATGTGCCAAGCATTGTACTAAGCACTGGGGTGGATACAAGCAAATCAGATTGGACCCAATCCCTGTCCCACATGGGGCTCACAGTCTCATTCCCCATTTTACAGATGAGGTAACGGAGGCATGGAGAAGTGAAGTAACTTGTCCAAAGTCACACAGCAGACATGTGGAAGAGGCAGGATTAGAACCCATGACCTTCCAACTCCCAGGCCCGTCCTCTATCTACTATGCCATGCTGCTGCACATAGTAAGCACTCAATAAATACCATTGATGATGATATCTATCAAATCAAATTTCTCCAAATGACCGGACCCACCCCTCTGCACTGCCCTGGGAATGAGAGAACCTGGGTTCTAATCCTGGCTCTGCCAATTGCCTGCTACATGAGTTTGGGCAAATCACTTGACTTCTCTTGGCCTCATTTTCCTCATCTGTAAAATAGGGACTCCATAACTGTCCTCACCCCCCCAGACTGGAACCCCATAAAGGACAAGGGACAGTATCTGAGTTGATTACAGTGTATGGACTCCAGAGCTTGGCATAGTGTGAGAGCTTAACAAATACTACAACTATTATTATATTGCTATTGTTATCATTATTTCAAATCTCCTGGAGTCTTCAAGGCTGAAAAGGAAAAGAAGTAAGCATCCAGTCCAGAGCCTGGATCTGCCTCCTGAAAGAGAAGCAGCCTAATCTGGTGGAAAGAACACAGGTCCAGGAGTCAGAGGACCTGGGTTCTAATTCCAGCTCTGCCACCTGTCTGTTTGACCTTGGATAAGTCACTTAATTTCTCTGTGCTTCAGTTATCGCATCTGTAAAATTGGGATTAAGACTATGAGTCCCATGTGGGGCAAGCCTGATTAGCTTGTCTCTACCCTAATGCTTAGTATAGTGCCTGGCACATAGTAATCACTTAGCAAATACCATTAAAAGAAAAAAAAAAGAATCCAAAGAGCCTTCAAACAGAGACATGAGGTGAAACTGGTCCTCCCACTCGTCTAGACTCCTTTTGCATGGATCAATTCTGGATGTGGCTCAGCCTGTGCCAAAGACAGCAGCCCCACCCTGACAGTTGAGAGGGTGTTTGTGCCAGGGTCGTCCATGAGTGCCACTGGGATTCTCTGAGCATCGCTGACCACCTGCACTTATCCAACCCTCCGTGTTATTTCAGGCATGCCCAATGCCGCCATACTCCCCGAACTCTCGAGTGAAACCCAATGCTCATTAGCCTAGGCCCAGAATGGGGAGGGAGGGAGTGGAGAGAGGAATTGCCAGGTCTCAGGTCTCCAGCCCCCTGCCCTGGTCCAGACCAGACAGGACACCATGTCCTCCCGGGTCCTCCTGGAAACGCTAACCATTGGAACTAGAAGAAAATGAAATTGGAATATTCCTATGCATAAAGATTTAGCTCCCGGTTCATCGGCCAGATATGCCCGAAGGGCAGCCTAACTACCGGCAGGAAAGGAAGAATTTGGAGAGATTTCCGTTGAGGATGTGATGGAATCCGCTGGGGAGAGAGAGTACACAAGGCATGTGTTCACCTGACAGGAATGCGTCAGGCTCCCCACTCGTTGCCTTCCTTCCCCCCGGCACCCCCAACTGCCTTTCCCGCCCACTGACATCTCAGCACCTGTGGAAAAGAGTCTATGCACCCGGCTGCCTAGACTGGCGTGATCCAATAATAAGTACTTGTTAGGTGTTCACTATGTGTGGACTAGTTCACTGTGCTAAATTCTGGAGTTGAAAAGTATAATCAGGTCGACATGGTCCCTGTCCCACATGGGGCTCTCAGTGTAAGGGATAAAAATCCCCATGGGACAGATGGGGAAACCGAAGCACAGAACTGAAATGACTTACCCAAGATGACACAGTGGGCAACGGGCAGAGCATGACTAGAACCCAGATCCTTTCGTTCCCAGGCCCATGCTCATTCCACTAGGCCACACTCAGACTGAGGACTGCTGGGCTCTAGCCTCCCTGCCACCCCCGACCCTGCCTCTTCTGTCTGGCCCTTCAGCGGCCAATCCTCGTGAGATCCCAAAATGCTTTGGGATTCCTCGGTGTCGGGTCGCGGGAGGTCAACGCCCAGCGCTCAAATTAAGACCAGCTCGTCACAGGCTGTAGGCCGGAGTTCGCCTGCCCATTTTGGGACAGCTGATCCTGCCCATAGGGAGAGCTGGTTACACTCTTCTCACTCTCACCCACCCGGGCACGGGAGCAGGGCTTTGGCATGAAGCTAAGCTGCCTGTCTATCTTGCCGGGGCGGGTGGCAGCCCAGGTCGGTTAGGGAAACTGGGGCAGTGTGGCTGCGCCTGGGCCCTGCCCCCTGGTTTTTCCAGTTTTTCGGATGCCCGCCCCCATTTGGCACCTTGCTCACTGACTCAAGGGCAGACGCCCTCCCAGGTGATGCAAGGCCTGGTCCCTATCCGGGCGCACCACCTGAACCTCTCCCCCGGAGGCCCGAGCCACCTCTCTGCCCGGTGGTGGTGGAGAGGTCACAGGGTCAAGAGGCCATGGTGGAAGCACACCTCTAGAAGTCCTTTGGGCCCCCAGTTTGCCAAGTCTGCCCTGACCCCAGGGCCTTAACTCCCAGAGCCCGGACAGAGAGACGCCCCCTGGCCTGGACTCTGTCCTTCGGTTGCTTACAGCCAGCAGTGAGTGGCTGGAGAATCAGAACGTCCTTATCTCGACAAATAAAGGGAGACCGATAAGGGCAGCTCTTTGCAATGCAGAGTTCGTTGGTGCATTGACCTTCTTCCCCTCCCTGGACTCCTGCTCTCAGCCGATGGCTTTTCATGTTCCTCCAAGACTGTGAGGGCAAATGGAGAGCCTGGGCTAGTCCAAGGACTTCCCCTTAGAGAATCCGCCCCTGTTTCGAAGCCTGTCCAGGCTCCCCCTCAAATGCAGGCCCCTTACTCCCCCTTTCCTGGGCATCACAGACACTCTTTATCCAAATCCCAAGAGCTTATCTCACTTAGCATTCCTGGACCCAGTCATGATAGCCCTCCCACAGCCCCACCAGCCAGTTCCGTCCCTCTCCCTCCACCTCTGCAATCCAAAGTCTTGTTATCCTGTTTGCTTTCCCTTCTTTCCTTCCGCCGGGAACCCACTTATCTCCCCGATATGGAGGGTACGGCTTCAGTGAGGCAGTGCTGCCAGTCACTGTGTTTGTCGATCTTGAGCCACCGTCCATCCGGGTGCCCCAGGGCGATCCGGCCCCCATCCTACTCTCAGAGCAGAGGTTGCCCCAGAGATGGGAGGGGCCGGGGGGGTTGGCACTGAAGCAGTCGCCTCACCAAGTCAAGGAGGACAAGGAACTAATCATTATTGAATTATTATTCGTATCATTAATCAGGTAGCAGAGCCCAATCCATCCCAGAAGAACAAGTGGAACAAGACTCAGGGCTTTCAGTAGAGGGGAGGGAGGACAGGAAAAGCCCCTTAGTTAACTGACCCCCTAATCGGATCCTGACAGTGCCTGGAAGCCCCTCTGTGCCCCACTGAGCCCCAGCCCACAATGATCCTGCCACCCTCCCCTCAGCTCTCCTGAGATGGCAACTCTTAGAGGCCACTACAACCTCAGCCAGAGTGGCCCTAGGAAACCCTTTGACCACAGTCTCCCCCCTCGTCCCCGCCTCCTCCTCCTCCTCCTCCTATAAGTCAATCAATCCATCTACCTCTGGAGCCCACCCCTCCTCCTCCTCCTGGGGCTGTGGTGGGGCAGGGGGCAGGGGCGCATGTGGGCAAAGTTTAGCGATGACTGGAGAAAACCGATGGAAGCAGGAACCTTCCAGCCCACCAGGCTAGCCCCAGGAGCTTCTCTCCCAGCTCTACAGACTTGCACTGAATTAAGGATTGGTGAGGACTTCTTCCCTTTCCTTTTAACCTTCAGATGACTTTCTACACTCTCCAAAGAGTCTGGTCTTCCTCCTGCTGGAGTCCTCCAAAAACCAGGCTGCTTCAAAGGCCGGCCAGCCTCCAGCTGATGGTTGGGGGACTTCTACTCCCTTGTTTTATCCATTTGCAGAGGCAGCTTGGTGTCTACATATCTGCCCACCTGAAGAGAAGGCACTTCAAGGTTGGATAGACTCTCCCTAGCACTTAGCACAGTGCTCTACACACGGTTTGTGTTAGCGCTCAGTAAATACCATTGATTGATTGACAGATTGACTGCAGAGTCATGCGTGCAGGAAACAAGCCAAGGAAGCGCCTCTATCCTCTCCCAAGACAGGCCAAGAAAGCAGCAGAAGCAGAGTCATGTAGCAGTGGGACCCCGGCTAGCAGGTCTCTCCTAGACTCTCTCCTGTCTGAGTCCAGCCCTCTACCATTCCCGGGGGTGGGGAAGGGATAACCAGGACAGTCCTTGGAGAGCAAACCAACCTGGCTGGCCTGAAATGCAAGTTGCCATTGCCAATGCCCTCCCTACCTCCCCTCTGCTGGGCCAAGATTAAAGGGGGTCGGTGGGGCTGAGAGCACCCAAACTCATCATCCGGATGTGTCTGCGGAAGACAAAGCCAAAAGTGGCATGCTCCGACCCTCCTCTCCTTCTCTGAGCTAGGTTGGTGGGGTAGGCGAAGTGAAATCCAGGATCTCTGAGGAGGCCTATCTGGGAGCCTCATCACCCCCTCTCCCATTCCCCCGTCTTCTAGGCTCTGCCCAGGGAAGGTAGTTGGTGCCTGCCACCTGTTCACCCAGTCAGCCACCTTCCTGGCACCTTTGCAGTGCCGGGGTTGACCAGCCTACCCCAATGATGCCAGCCCGGGAAGCAGAGACAGATGGGGGTCCTGGGGAGGTGAGTCCAGCTTGAGTTTCTCATATCTTTTCCTGTCCACCCCAGGGAGAAGTGGAAGAGATGGGGAGGCGAGGGCTGGGTGGGGGAAGGGGTAGACAGATGCGGGTACTGAAAGAGCTGGAATGAAGCTCCTCTCATTCCTAACATAGCTCTGAGCTCTCCCTGGCAGGCCGCCCGGCCCCTGCCACACAGATCACCTGGGGCTGGGGGTATCACACTGTAATGCTGTTCACACTTAACTCTTTCCCTACCTCCCTGGGTTCTCCAGCAAAGGATTGGGAATTCTGGAGGGAGGCAACGGTTTCTGGGAACGTTTTTGCCTCCCCGTGGGTTCAAGAGATTCAGAGCTCCACAGCCCAGGCCTAACTGGAGCCCAACCCCCTGCCCAAACTGGGCCTCCATGTCTCAGTCTGGAAGCCATGGCTTGCTTCCCGGGGAAGGGGCTGTCAAAGGAGATGGCCCCTCCTGGGAGGGGCGTCCTCCTGTAGACAACCCATTCCGTGGCGAGGCAGGGTCATCTCCCAGCCGGCAACCAGCCAAATGGGAGGACTGGCCCATTTAGTCCCCCGCTGTTCTCTCTGCTCCCACCTCTCCATTTCCTCTGCCACTTCCTTCCTCAGGGAAGGAATTTCCTGATCCTCAGTGAGGGAACGCTTGGACTGGCGGCAGGGGCCCCTCCCAGCCACAGTTCTGTGACGCCCCCCGCTCCAAGTGTCAGCCTCACCGGGACCCCAGGACCCAACACCCCAGCAGTCTCCCCCTTCCTGCTGCCCTCTCACTGGAGTCTGCTCTCTCTGTGGGGAGCCAGACTCAGAGATGCTAGGAATGGAGGCAAAGGGACACCAACGGGGAATCTGGATTTTCCACTCTGATCCCAGCACAGTCCCAGAAATCAGGCTTCTAGATTCTGGCTCTTTGGATTCTGAGGGTCCAGAGCCCCAGGGGAAAGGCTGGGGGTGTCTCTGTCAGCTCTCATGTCTCACAGTCAGTTGATCGCATTTATTGAGTGCTTACTGGGTGCAGAACACTGTACTAAGCTCTTGGGAGAGTACAATAGAACAATTATAACAGACACATTCCTTGAGAGAACTGTTGCAGCAGACAGACCCGGGGAAGGAGGAGGAGGGAGGGGAGAGGGAAGGGGGAGGTTCACCAGCCCACTGAAGCCAGAAGCTGCCCTCCTCTAATCTGCCCAAGATTTATCTCTTTGAAACCCATCTCCCCGCTTCCCACTCTCAGAACCGCCAGCCCCATTGTAAGCCCTTAATCTCCATAAAGCATAACCTGCCAGTGCTGACCCTTGCCAGTGGGGAGCATTTCCCACTGAGCCCGCCTCTGCCGGCCGGCAGCACCCCCAAAAGACCCCGGCGCTTTTCTCTGGGGACTGAATCATCAACTTGTGGAAAGTTTCGGGCAGGGCCCTCCCCACTCCCCACAGCTTCTCCCTGCTCTCCCCGCCCCAGGCATTCCTCTTCGAGGATGTCATGCAGAGCGCTGGTTCGAGCCCCAGCTTGCCCCCCCATTCTTTCCAAGCCCAACGGCCATTGTCTCCAGAAGGCTCATCCGCCTGGCTGCCACGTGGCCCCTGGGGCTCTGCGGGCTTGGAGCCGTGGTCTGGTGGTCCGCAATGGGGGAGGAGGTGGATCCTAACGAAGCTGCCCTGGAGAAAATCCCTAAGAGGAGCCATCTGGGGAGGAAGGAGGCAGGTGGATAGCAGGGGCTTAGGGGACCCAGGCTGGGCTAGCAGGAAGAAGCACACTCGGGGAGAGGGAGGAGAGATGGGGGGAGAGAGGGAGTGAGGGACGGTGAAGCGGGTGGGAGCAGCAGCCTCAGCAGCAATGGGAAGCAAAGGAAAGAACCGGATGGAGCAGGGTAGCAGCAAGGGGGGACCTGAGACCCTGCGTCCCCTCTACCCGGCCCTCCCTCCTCACCCTCCGACACAGGCAAGGGGGCGGCACTTACCTTGGCATGCGTCTTCCACCTTCTCATAGCCCGCCTGGCACAGGCACTGTCCGATGGGCACCAGCCACTCGCCATCCACGTTGCAATGCATCATGGGCTCCTCACCGCCGGGGGCCACGGCGGCATTCTCCACGCAGACGCCCGCCACCTTGGCCAGGGCAGGAGAGTCAGACCCGGCGATGGTCTCGGGGAAGCGGGCGAGTCCCTGCAGGACCTCGGGGCACTTCTTGTAGTAGATGCGGACGGAGAGCAGGGCCACGCAGGCCCCGATGTCCTGGAAGGCCAGGTAGAAGCCCTTGCGGGTGAGCGGCCCGACCGAGCGCTCCTCCACGTTGAGCTTAACATTGCGGGTGGCAAAGTCATTGCTGACGGTGATCTCGTCAGGCGCGATGGTGTCAATCTTGCTGAACTGCCGCTTCTGGAAGTTGGTGCCGTAGTCCACGTCCGACTCGGCGTAGTACAGGTTGAAAGTCTCCTTGCAGGAGCTGGCTCCGCCGGGGAAGCTGTTGCAGTCGCGGACGGTGAACTTGAGCTCGATGAAGATGCGCTCGGCTTCGCTCCGGTAGATCCAGTTTGTCCTCAGCCAGTTGTCCTGGTCGCCCTCCACCACGTTGCACACTGAGTACATGTAGATGGGAGCCTCGTCCATGATGTTCTGGAGCAGGTCCCACTGGAGCGCGGAGCCGGAAGGATGGACACCCGGGTTACAGTTCGACCAGGGTCTCCTTGACCCCACCTCCTTACTCCCTCCTCCTCCCCCTTCGATCATTGATCCTTCCTTAATTAGCGGGGCTCACGGAGAGGTCTGGTGGGGTGGGGTAGCACCAATAAAGGGGGAGGGGGTTGGGATGCAGGACACCCCAGGATTTCCCCCGACCAGTGGGACCTGGGTAGATTCTGCTGAGGATTCACTGTGCCCCAGGAGGGCACAGGGAGAAGGTCAGAGAGTGGGCAGACTGCTCAAAAGTCTGCCAGGGATCCTTGAGAGTGGGCTGTAGTCAGTGCCTGGATGCTTGAGGGGTGTGGGATCTGACTATGGAGGCCCAGGTGCAGGGACAGCCTCTCAACAAACACCTCTCCGGGGGGCAAAGATTGGCTGCTGATTCCCCGACCCCAGGGTGGAGGTATCCCAGGGCCCTTTTCCTCATCTCATGCTTAGTTCTCAGGGAAATTGCTCCGTCCACTCCCTATCCTGAAGAGGAACCACTGGGACACCCCAGTAGGCAATGCTATTGATCTGATTGATCAATCAATGCTATTTATTCAGCACCTCAATCTAACGTGCTCCAGAATTGAGGGAATGAAGGGAGGAGTGAGGATGGATTGGGGTCTCATGTTGTCCCCTCACTAGGGGCAGAAATGGGATCTCCTGGTAAGATTCCTGCCCCTTCCTCCCTCCCTCAAACCCCCCCACCCCCCACCGCATATACACACACAAACACACATGCTGCTGGCAAAGCCGCAAGCATCACTAATTAACCTCCCAGGCTCAGACTTGGGGAGGGCAGAGATAGGAAGCCCATGGGAACAAAGCAAAACAACCCTCAACCCTGGAGCAGGAAGGGGAAGCAGCAGCTGGGCCGGTGATGTGGGAGTGGTTGGGGGAGGACTCTGGAAGGAAGGAACCCAGTCTGGTGCCTGCAGGGAGGGAGCAGGGAGTGCAGGGGCAGCCGGGCCAGAGCAGGACTGACAGGGCATCCCGTTCCCCGGGAGCGAGCCAGAAGGAGGCCGAGCCCAGCTCTTCATCCCCTCCTGCTCTCTCAGAAATCTTTTTGGGGTCCTGCCTCCTGCCTGCACAGAACATACCATGACCACCCCATGCCCTCTTTCCTATCAGTCAAAGCCAGAGGGTCTCACTCTTCCCGGGATTCCCAGTCCACCCCGGGGTCTTTGACCATTCCTGGCCTGGGTATCAGACTCAGAGCTGTGGGTTCGGACGACCTGGCCCCACCCTCCCTCCCCCAACTCTTCCCGACTTCCTTCTTCTGAGGATGCTTTGGGAGAGGGACTTGAGCAGAGGAGTCACTTAAGGTCTCTGTCCCTTCCCTCTCTTCCCGGATGCAGAGAGGAATGCCAACCTGGCAGAGGTTACTTACCCCTTGGTTGTAGGGATGTTTCAGCCAACCCAGCTCGCCTTTGGCTGCAGCCATGTCCAGGAGCACAACTGAAACAGAGACCACAGAGATGGTGACATTAGTTAGGAGGGCCCCAGACTATGGTATCTGTGGTGTAGGGGGCACAGTTTTAACCCACAGGGGCAACCATTGGCCCAGGAGATTCCCACACCTCCAATTAGGGAGACTCCTGTCCTTTGAAAAGGCTTGGGGAAGACCAGGGAGTGGGTGGGAGTGGGTGAAAGAACCCCATAGAGTAAGTGGGGGCCCAGACCAGGGAGATCACCCCACCGCACCAGAGTGGGGACGGCCGGGGTGTGGGGAGCCCTTGCCTAAAAGAGGGAGGGTAGAGTGGGGCCCAGGGAGCAGGACTGGGGAAACTGCACAGTGGGAGAGCAGCAGCTGGGTTGTGTGTGCAGGAGGGGCTGCCGAGAGGAGAGGGGATTAAATGACATCGCAGCCCCCCATCCACCATCCCCTCACACCCAGCACTTCTGCCTACAAACTCCTTGGCTCCCTGAATACAGTCACTCACTGACACACTCAGGATTACACACCCCTCTCTGCAACAGGTACACACATGTCTCCTCAAGTACCAGCACCCAAGCACTTCCCCTCCCCTCCACCCTGCTTTGTCCCCACCCCCTCATTACACACACATGCACATACAAACGCACATGCACACACACGGGCTCACAGATGCATTCTCCCTCCCCTGGCCCACACACACCCTACAGGGGCCAAGGAAAGGGGAAGGGGCTGGGGGGGTGGGGTGGGAGACAGCCTAAGGCATCCAAGAAGCAGCGTGGCTCAGTGGAAAGAGCCCGGGCTTTGGAGTCAGAGGTCATGGGTTCAAACCCCAGCTCCGCCAATTGTCAGCTGTGTGACTTTGGGCAAGTCACTTAACTTCTCTGGGCCTCAGTTACCTCATCTGTAAAATGGGGATTAAGACTGTGAGCCCCCTGAGGGACAATCTGATCACCTTGTAACCTCCTCAGTGCTTAGAACAGTGCTTTGCACATAGTAAGCGCTTAATAAACGCCATCATTATTATCCAAGAGGACAGAGCAGTTAACAGGTGGGAAGGCTGCCAGGGCTCAAGGGGAGGAGAGAGGAAAAAAAAGGGAAACAAATCTCTTTCCCACTGGGAAACCACAGAATCCGCAAACGAGGCATGAAGCATACAGCCCAGAGGGGCCCCTCCCAGGCGAGGCCCAGCCCCCTCCCCAAAAGCACACACAGCTGGTGGAGGCCGCCTGTGCACCCTCTGATTTCAGCTGAAGAGCTTCTCGTGGAGCACTGGGCAGCCGCTGTTTCCTCTCTTTTCCACCCCTCCCCACTGGCACTCACTCCAGGCTCCTTGATCCCCTCTGCCCCCTGATCCTCCCTCCACCCCCCCACCCCGCACCAAACAGCTCATCTAATATTGCTTGAGTGACTGAGTCCTTGGGAGTCAGGACTGACAGGGGGGCAGGGCCGGGGGCACGCCCTAAGGCTTGTCAGGGCTGGTGAACTGAGTGACACAGGTTGACCAGGCATCTTACAGGGCGAGAGATAGGCAGATACCTTTGGGGAGCAGGAGAGAGAAGCAGCTCTAACAGATAGAGCCCAGAAGGGCAAAAGGAACCGATGGCCTCTGTCTAGTCCAGATACAGTCACTCACTTTGCCTTTGACCTGCCCACTCCACACATCCCCTACCCACAAATCTGGGCTTCACTGCCACACTCATTTGTATCTCCCCCCCAGACCTGGGACCTCACGGTCTGGCTCCCATGTGGCTATTTCTCTGGCCATCCAGTGAGGTCTCAAGAAACTTAAGACTGTGAGCCCCATGGTCTGTGTCCAACCTGCTTATCTTGTATCCACCCCAGCACTTAGTATAGTGCCTGGCATATTTAGTAAGTGCTTAACAAATACCATAAAAAAGACCATTTTGGCCCAGTTGGCCCTAGCCAGCTACTAGAGACCACTGGAGGCTGACACCAATAACCCCCAGGGTATAAGCATGAAACCCTTCTTAGCCTTGGGTTTCCAGATGGAGAACCCGAGGCATGGGCTAGCCCAATTAGGATGCTCCAGAGCCAACTCTGCTCTGGGTCCTGGGGGTGGGACTGCTGGTTTTGAGTGAACCCAGATAGGGCAGGAACAGGGTGCCAAAAGGCGGGCAGGTCCCAGGAGCCAAGCGGCACAGAGGACGGAGCAGTGCAGGGAGGAGATGTGGTGGTCTGTGGTGGGGAAAGGCCCTCATTGCTCTCTCTCCCCTCCTGGCCTTGGCAACAATGGCTAGTGAGCCGGAGGGGCGGGGCTGGTCTGGCCGGGCTCCGTCTGGCACCCTGCCCTGCCAGAGGCAGGATATCAGCCGCGCTCAGATCCGGAATCGGAAATCCGACGTGGCTCTGTCCTCAGGTCAGAGGCTGCAGCGTCCCACGGCCAATGAACCTACACGGGAGCAGGGGGCGGGGGCGCCGGGGAGCCGGAGAGGATTTGTTCTGGCATGTCCAGGGCCAAGTCCTGGAAAATCACAGACCACGCTGGGAAATGGAATGTTCCAGCCTGCAGAGGAAAGAATCCACGGGGGCTTCCGGCTCCCCCGCAGGGGCCGGACCGTGAGCTCAGGCGGTGAGCTCTGGGGAGGCGGTGAGCTCTGGAGGCCAGGGCCTAGGGCTAGGAGTTAGAATTTCTGGTTCCTATCCCAGCACGTGGCGTGACTGGTCATTGACCTCCTGCAACACGGGGGGTGTCAGCTCCCCTGAGCCAGTGAGGTGCCAAAGTCCACACGGTCAGTCGGGCGGAGAGGAAGCAGGATGTCATTTTGGGCTGGGAAGAGTTAAAGCACCACCGCCCTGTCTGAGCCTAGCTCACCCTAGATGGGGCTGAGGCAACTGTGAGGTCAGGAAGCAGATTAGGGTGACAGGTCCCAGGAATCATAGAGCCCCGAGGCTCCCCACCCTTCCTCTGTGTTGCCAATTTGTACTTCCCAAGCGCTTAGTACAGTGCTCTGCACATAGTAAGCGCTCAATAAATATGATTGATTGATTGATTTCTGGAGCCTGATCCCCTCTCTCCAGTTGATAATCTGTTGGTTCCCCAGAGTTACTCCCACCTGCTTTACAGGGTCCATCAGCCTGGGTAGGGATTGTGCCTACCTTCCCTATTCGTATTGGATGCTCCCAAGCGTTCAGTAACTCTCTGCACACAGTAAGCGCCCAATAAACGGCACTGATTGATTGATTAGAATGCCTCTTCTAGGAGTTTCTGTTGCCTGGAAATTCCCTGGGATCTGCCCCCCTCACACTCCAACTCCAAGGCTTCGGACTGGATTTAGGACTTCCCCTCAGCACCACCCCACAAAGATAACATTCACCCGCTCCCCCCTGCAGATCCCTCGCAGCCCGATTATCCACCCAGAGTCCAAGTCACCCGTGGCAGAAATTTCCTTCGACTCGTGCGGGTCAGAGCTCATATCCAGGTTCTCCTCCCCATTCCCTCTTGGGAACACAGCCCATGCAGCTCAATCTACCTCCCTGGGAATCCTGGCTGCCCCAGACCCCAGTCCCCTGCCCACTTCCACCCATTCTATGGCATAAGAAATGGCCTCAACTCTCTAGACCGTAAACGCACTGTGGAGAGGGAACAGGTCTACCAACTCTGCTGTAGTATACTCTCCCAAGCACTTAATACAGTGCTCTGAGCATAGTAGGTGCTCAGGAAAATACCAGTGATTGATAAAATACAGTGAAACTCAGAAAATAGCTTCGAGGGTGAGAGGTGTCCTTCGGCCGGCAGATGTCAAAGTCGCTGTCACTTCCGATCAATCAATGAATGGTAGTTACCATGTAGCTGCTGTGAACCGAGCACTGTACTAAGCGGGTGGGCAAGTACGCTACAGTAGAGTGGGCAGACACAATCCCTGGGGCTGTGAGTCTGGGTTCTCTCTCCCTCTCCAGAACTGTATTATTGGGTTGGAGGCAGCCTATGGCCTGGAGTAGATTTTTAGAGGCTCTCTCTGCCTATCTTCCTCTCCCTTTCCCTGTACCCTCAGAGCTCCCCATGCTTTTCATTCATTCATTCATTCAATCGTATTTATTGAGCGCTTACTGCGTGCAGAGCACTGTACTAAGCGCTTGGGAAGTACAAGTTGGCAACATATAGAGACGGTCCCTACCCAACAGCGGGCTCACAGTCTAGAAGGGGGAGACAGACAACAAAACAAAACATATTAACAAAATAAAATAAACAGAGCAAATATGTACAAGTAAAATAGAGTAATAAATATGTACAAACATATATACATATATATGTACAAACATATATACATATATACAGGTTATGGGGATTTGGTCCGTGAGGATGGGAAACTGAGAGGGAACAGAGAAGAGAAATAAACATCTCCCTGGTAGCAAAAAGAAACACTGTAATTTGAAAATTGTCCTAGAATACACAGCACGGGGGCCTGGGTCAGGATATGTAAATCATTGGCAAACATCCTAGCAGACCTCCCAAAAGGAATGCTTCCACTCTGTCATACCCACCGGCAGATCTCTTCCCTCTAGGGATCTCAGAGCTCTAAATTAATTCTAAGCCCTTCATAGGCCCACTACCCCCACCCCAACAAAGGCACCCCCTCAGATATATCACCCTCCCCTTCTTCTTTTGGAGGAGTGGCAGCGGAGAGCAGGACCAGGAGTAGAAGTTGAATGGCTTAGTGGAAGGAGCATGAACTTGGGAGTCAGAGGACCTGGGTTCTAATCTGAGCTCTGGGTGACCTTGGGCTAGTCACTTAACTTCTCTGTGCCTCAGTTTCGGCAACTGTAAACTGGGGATTAAATACCTGTTCTTCCTCCTGCTTAAACTGTGAGTCCCATGTGGGACAGGGACTGTATCTGAGCTAATGAACTAGTACCTACCCAAGCTTAGAACAGTGTTTAGCACATAGCAAATACCAAACAAATACCATAAAAAAGTACCATGATCAAAGTGCCTGAGTCCCAACTCTTTGGAAGTTCTCATCTGTCAGGTGGCCAGCAGCACAGAGGCATGTAGGGGACCCTCATGCTAGGATGAGTTCTGGATGGTCACCTGCCTCCTACCAAGGCAGGGCCGAGTCAAGATCAAAAATCACCAGTTCCGCAAATCCAGGGGCCTGCTGAGCCTCACACAGAACCCTTGGCCAGGAAGGAACCTGAATCAGGGATCGTGTCTACCAGCTCTATTGTGCTATACTCTCCCAAGCACCTAGTCTAGTGCTCAGCACACAGTAAGCACTCAATAAATACTACTGATTGATAGAGCTGGCCTGAGTCCCCTGCAGTTTGGGAATAGAGAGGAGCAGAGAGGGACTCATTGGAGCAGGAGTACATAGTCAGCAGGAGGGTTGGAACTGCGGGGCAGCTTCTCCCCCTCCCACAGGTCCAGGAGGGGCAAGAGAGGTCGATCGGGGGGTGGGGGAGGGCTGGATGATGGACTTCATGAGGTTGTCACACCCTTTGACACCCCCGGCCAAGGCACTGGCTCCAGACCTTCCAAGACAGAGCACCACGGGAATCTGGATTTCTTTCCCTAAACCTACCCCTCATCATCATCTCTTCGTTTAAAAAACATTGGGGTTTGAGGGAGATACATGGGCTGCCACGGCTCTGAAATATTCTAAATTGGAGCAGAAAAGGAGACAGCTTTTTGGGGTTCCAGTAAGTCTTGGAGCTGTGCCATTTTGGGTGGGGGGGGGGGTGAGGAAAGGGAGCTTGGGGAGCACGCAGGCCTATGAGCAGTGAGGAGCTGAGCAGAGAGCATGACAATAATTCCCCCGAACTCGCTCTGTCTCTGGTCCGGGGCTGGTTCCCCTCCCTGAAATTAAAATCTCAAATCCCAGGGTCCTGGGGGGTGGGGGTGGGGGTGTACAGGGAGGGGTCCAGGAAGAGCTCGGAGATCAGGAACATGAGTGAGCCAAGGAGTGAGCCCTCCTGCCCTTCTAGTAGCAGCAGAAGCAGCACTGTGGTCAGGGATTGTCTCTCTTCATTGTTGTATTGTACTTTCCAAGTGCTTGGTAATAATAATAATAATAATAATAATAATAATGGCATTTGTTAAGTGCTTACTATGTACAAAGCACTGTTCTAAGCGCTGGGGAGGATACAAGGTGATCAGGTTGTCCCACGTGGGGCTCACAGTCTTAACCCCCATTTTACTGAAGAGGTAACCGAGGCACGGAGAAGTTAAGTGACTTGCCCAAAGTCACACAGCTGACAAGCAGAGGAGCTGGGATTAGAACCCATGACCTCTGACTCCCAAGCCTGGGCTCTTTCTACTGAGCCACGCTGCTTCCCACAGTGGTACAGTGCTCTGCTTACAGTAAGTGCTCAATAAATAAGATTGATATATAGTACTAGTAATAATAATAATAGTAGTAGTGTGGGCAGAGCACTGTACTAAGCGCTGGGAGAAAATGTCCCCTTCACTGGTGGAATGCCAAGGGGCTGAAGCGGCCCCTTGGGCCAGGCAGATCCCGGGAGGTTAATGGGGAAGGGGGGTACAGATAGGCATAATCCCAGGTGCATCTCTCTCTGCCCACCCTCCTTTCCCCCTCCCAAATGTTCTGGGGAGAAAAGGAGGCAGCGGGAGGGGTAGGGGAGGGGGCAGGGGCGGGGCAGGGTTGGGCGGGCGGATCCCGGGGGTGATTCAGGCCCCAGTGGGGGCCCCGGACTCTCTTTCCCCCCCGCGGTGGGGTGACAGCCTCCATGCAAATGCATGGGGAAGCATCACCCTCTCCCACCCGCTAAATGATCATGCCCTGAGTCACCCCTTTTCTCAGAACTCGGGGCCCAGGGACTTCCTGTCGCGCCCCTCGACACCCCAATAAGTTTCCTGGTAATGGAAAAAAAACTCTACTAGCCTGGGGTTCGGGGGCAGGGCACCGTCTCCTCCCCCTCCCCCTCCCCCGGCCCTAGACCCGGGCTAGAGATGATGATGATGACATTTGTTAAGCGCTTACTATGTGCAAAGCACTGTTCTAAGCGCTGGGGGGAATACAAGGTGATCAGGTTGTCCCACGTGGGGTTCACAGTCTTAATCCCCATTTTACAGATGAGGGAACTGAGGCACTGAGAAGTGAAGTTAGTATGTTTGGTTTTGTTCTCTGTCTCCCCCTTTTAGTCTGTGAGCCCACTGTTGGGTAGGGACTGTCTCTATATGTTGCCAACTTGTACTTCCCAAGCGCTTAGTACAGTGCTCTGCACACAGTAAGAGCTCAATAAAAACGATTGATTGATTGATTGAAGTGACTTGCCCAAAGTCACACAGCTTTGGTACCGGGATTAGAACCCACGACGTCTGACTCCTAAACCCGGGCTCTTTCCACTAAGTCACTCTGCTTCTCTGTGCTGATGATGGCATTTGTGAAGCGCTTACTACGTGCAAAGCACTGCACTAAGCGCTGGAGGGGATACGAGGTGATCAGGTTGTCCCACGTGGGGCTCACAGTGTTCATCCCCATTTCACAGGTGAGGGAACTGCGGTGGAGACCCTCGCACAAGTATGGGGGAGCAAAGGGAACGCGGCCACCTCTCCCCATGAGATCGGCTCTCCATCCCCTCGCCCCCTCCTCCTACCTCCCCTCCCTTCTCTCCTTCTCCAGCCCAGCCCGCACCCTCCGCTCCTCTGCCGCTAATCTCCTCACCGTGCCTCGTTCTCGTCTGTCCCGCCATCGACCCCCGGCCCACGTCCTCCCCCTGGCCTGGAATGCCCTCCCTCTGCCCATCCGCCAGGCTAGCTCTCTTCCTCCCTTCCAGGCCCTACTGAGAGCTCACCTCCTCCAGGAGGCCTTCCCACACTGAGCCCCTTCCTTCCTCTCCCCCTCGTCACCCTCTCCATTCCCCCCATCTTACCTCCTTCCCTTCCCCACAGCACCTGTATATACGTATGCATACCTGCATATATATATATGTTTGTACATATTTATTACTCAATTTATTTATTTATTTATTTTACTTGTACATATCTATTCTATTTATTTCATTCTGTTAGTATGTTTGGTTTTGTTCTGTCTCCCCCGTTTAGACTGTGAGCCCACTGTTGGGTAGGGACTGTATCAAATGTTGCCAACTTGTACTTCCCAAGCTCTTAGTACAGTGCTCTGCACACAGTAAGAGCTCAATAAATACGATTGATTGATTGATTGATTGATCCCGCCCAGGACCCCCGAAAGTAGGCGTCCGAGCCCCCAAGGGCCCCCAGCCCAGGCTCCGACTCCCCCCACTCCCCGGCCAGAAGCGGGGTGACGCGGGGAGAAGTGGGGGCGAGGACACCCCCCAGACCCCCTGGAAGGCGAGGGTCCCAGACTCTCCCAAGCCCAGATTCCGGCCTCTCACCTTCTTTTCCCTGCGAAGCGGACGGCGCGAGGCCGACGAGGACCAGGAGGGAGATGAGCGAGGCCCAGGTGGTCCTCATGGTTCTCTCTCTGCGTGTCTCCGTCCCCCCAAAAGTCCGGGCTTGGATGTTCTGGCCTCTGCCCTCTCGCTGCCCCTGGGGCTGGTGATGGCAGGGCTATCTGCCTGCTGGCACGGCCGGTCCTGCTGGTCTCCCTGCCTCGACGGCTGCCCCGGCCTCCCTCCTCTGCCCCCGCTCCTGCCTCAACTTCCCCCTCCTGCCATCGAGTGCTTAATGGAAGCTCGGTGAGAACTCCTCGTCCTGTTCATTCATGCCCCGGCTGATGTCACCGAGGCCACTCCCTGAGGAATGTCTTTAAAGGGGCAGGACGGCGGGGGAGAGGAGGGGGGGGGGGGGGCAGCCCGGAGGAGGAGGAGGAAGGGCGGGGGGCGAGGGGCCGCTAAGTACCCTGTTAACCGTCTGTGCGGGGAGCCGGCCCCCGCAGCTTTGATCTTTTATGAGCCCTCTCATCTCAGTCATCAGTGCCTCTCACCTCAGGGAAGGCAGGGGGGATGGCCCCGCCAGGAAAGCCCCCCTTCGCCCCACTCTCTTTTCTCCGGAGGTTTTTATGGGCCGAAAATGAGAATGGGGTCCGAGGGGCCCCGATCCTGTTTCTTTGTTGCCGGGGTTCAAGAGGCTGGGGGGTGGGGGCGGGCCCTGGCAAAGCACGGTAAGCCTCGTGGCGCTGGAGCAGAGTTGGAGTGCTGGACACCTCCCCTCCGTCCCCTTGCCCCGCAAGGCCTGGGCAAAAGGGGCAGGTAGATGCCTTTGATGCCACCCACTCGGCTGTCCCCCCACGCCCCGCACCGGCCTCTCCATTCTGCCCCCCATCCCCTTCCCAAGGTGTCTCAGACATGATCTCATCCCACTTTCCAACCGCCCCGCTGGTGTTTCAGGAAACGATGCTGGAAATGTCCTTTCGCCCACCCTCCCTGGCCACCCAAGACTCCCCTCCGGCTTGGTCTGCCCGCGGTGGTAACCACAGTGGTGTCTCTTTGCCCCTAGCCTTTTCATCTTCCCAGTTCTGGCTCAGGGGTGGCCCCGGGGACCTGAAGTGGTCTTGACTATTTTCAGGGAGGTGGTGGTAGGGGGCTTGGCAGTAGGATCTCTGACCCTGCCGGGAGGGCTTCTTTGGCCGTGGCCTCAGTTTCCCCACCTAGAATGAGGCTTACGGGGAGGTAGCCGTGAGGGGGTCGGGTGCGCTTCAGGAGATTGCCTATTTTGCTTGTTGGATACAGGCAGTTCCCCGGGATAGGAGTGGGGAAGGATCGGATGGAAGAGGGGAGAAGAGAGGGAGAGGGAGTGGGGAGAGGCATGGAGAGCTTGTATTTGCGTTTTGCAGAGTTGAAAACGTACAAGTACAGTGAGCGCTCAATAGATGCAACTGACACCGATAGATACATGTATTGCATATGCATGAGTGGATGGGGCTGAGAAGTAGGGTGGTAACACAATTGTGTATTGTGTGTGTGTAACTGGGTGTTGGAATATGGATGTGCAGATAGGAATGTTTGTCTGTACACAATCAATCAGTAGTATTTATTGAGCACTTACTGTGTGGCAGAGCACTGTACCAGTGCTTGGAAGAGTACAATATAGTGGAGTTGGTAGGCATGTTCCCCGCCCTCAAGGAGTTTACAGTCTGGGAGTACATGTACTAAGGTTGGGAGGAGGGAGGACATGAGGGCATCCATGTAGGTATGTGGCTCTTTGCCTTCCTCTTGGTAGCAGTGACGGCTGTTCCCCAGGCTGGGCACCCTGTGACTCCTTGCCCTTTGAGAGAAAGAAAGTTGTGCCGATGAACCTTATAAATCCAGAACTGAAAGGTGGTATTTATAGTGACATCATAAACTCTAATGAGGATAGAATTATCCTATAAAGGCTGGTAAGGAGCCCTCAGGTCCTAAATACCATTGCAGCCCAGAGAAAGCTGATACAAACAGGTGTAAAACTAACATTGTGTGTATTTATTTTTTTCTAGCCAATGTGATGGCAACAAATGTGCTCAAAGGGATAAATTATGGCCTCATCCTGTAATCCTTACCTTCAGCGAGCCTGGAGCTTCTACCTTCTTTGGGAATGGGGCTGCCTCATCTCAGAGGGGAGTTGTTATGCAAGGGGGGGGACATGATCAACTTTCATAGCTAATTACTGGCTCCCAGGCTCAGATTCAGAATCTGCTCCAGAGGGGAAAGGAGGGAGCTGGATAAGGTGGGATTTTGCCCATCCTTATCCCCTTAGAAAGCAGAGAAGCCTAAGCATTTGGGACTGTATCCCTTAATAATAAAAATAACAATAATGATGATGATGGTATTTGTTAAGCGCTTACTATGTGCCAAGCACTGTTCTAAACACTGGGGTAGATACAAGGTAGTCAGTTTGTCCCACGTGGGGCTCACAGTCTTCATCCCCATTTTACAGATGAGGTAACTGAGGCCCAGAGAAGTTAAGCGACTTGCCCAAAGTCACACGGCTGATGAGTGGCAGAGCTGGGATTAGACCTCACGACCTCCGACTCCCAAGACCGTGCTCTTTCCACTAAGCCACACTCCTTTAAGCACTTTGATACTCACCCCACCTTTGCAGCGTTTATGTACCGATCCTTATATTCTGCTGCTTCCCCTGCTTATAATTTGTTTTAATATCTGTCTCTCCCACTCCTTGAGGGAAGGAGTAGTGTCTACCAACTCTACTGAATTGTACTCTCCCAAGTGCTTGGTACAGTGTCCTACAATAAGTGCTCAATAAATACCAGTGATTGATTGATTGATTGGAAGCCATAAGGCAGGGTGGAGGTAGTAAAGGAGATTTAGGGGCCATCCAGGCCTAACCCACAGGGGTGCCATTATGTGAGTAGAAGAGGCTGGCATTGCCTGTCCCCCACACCCTCCTGGCAGCCTCTCTCCAGCATAGAGACTACAGCTATTTCCATGATTCCTCCTCATCAGAACCACCTCTCTCCCCCACCTATAATCTCCCCAGCCTGTAACCCCTTCTAGACTGTGAGCCCAGTTTCGAGACTGTGAGCCCACTTTCTAGACTGTGAGCCCACTGTTGGGTAGGGACCGTCTCTACATGTTGCCAACTTGTACTTCCCAAGCGCTTAGTACAGTGCTCTGCACACAGTAGGTGCTCAATAAATACGATTGAATGAATACAGGGCAGCCTCCCCTCCTCAATCCATGGACCTCAGCAAATGTAGCCCTCCAGACCTCCCCCTGCAGATCTGGTGGGAAACAGTCCATGAGAACCCCAATATCCTGGGAAGTTCTCCCAGGGGATCCTTCTGCTTCTGGTGAGGGACCTGGGGAAGAAAGGTTCACATAGCTAATTAGGAGGCTTTCGGGCGCCCCTTGACACATTTTGGGCTTTGAGGCTGCATAAGCACCAACTTCTTTTGGGACTCAAACTCACTTCCCAGAGCCCTTTGAAGTGCATTTCTCAGAACTCCTCCAGTTGGGCCAATGGGTGTCATGGAAGGGGGATCCTGGCCCAGAATAGCAGAGCCTTGGCCTCGGCTGGGGTGACCACCTGACCAGTCCTGGTGCTCCCTCCCAGGGCTCAGCAGGCCCGGCTCTCACTGAGGGGCAGGTGGAGGCATAGACTTGGGCGACTTCCTCCTGGCAACCCTGCCAGCTCACCTTCGCCTGCATCTGCTTCGCCTCAGGTTGTTCCTGCTTGTCCCTCCCCAGACACCACCTCCAGACTAGCCAACTTTTTATCAATAATAATAATAAAGGCATTTGCTAAGCCCTTATTATATGTCAAGCACTCTTCTAAGCTCTGGGGTAGATGCAAGCTAATCAGGTTGGACACGTTCCCTAACCCGCATGAGGTTCACAGTCTTAATCCCCATTTTACAGATGATGGAACGGAGGTATGGAGAAGTGAAGTGACTTGTTCGAGGTCACACAGAAGACAAGCGGTGGATGCAGGGTTAGAACTCAGGTCCTTCTGACTCCCAGGTTCATGTTCTATCCATTAGGCCATCCTGCTTCTCTATCGCTGACAGGATATGCCATTCTCCTCCACTACTTGGCCCTGCCAAGGTCATTTCCCCTGGCCCTGAAGTTCTCTGTGTCCCCCTGTCTTGCCCTCCACTCTGTCAGCCTCGAAGGCCCACTCTCCTGCCTTGAGACTGTCCCCTGAGCCACCTGTGCCCACTCTCCCCAAGGGGGAAGAACAATGTCAAAGGGGGAAGGGGAGGGAGGAGCCAGGAAAGTGTTGCTCTTTATGGCACTTTGCCCTCAAGCTTCTACTTCAGCCCCACGTGGTGCCAGCGGGGCAACTCTGAGAAGGTGAGCAGGGCTCCGCTGACAAGTGAGACTCAGGTCCCTGCCTTGGCCCTGGTTGCCCAGGAATTCTCCCTTCCCCGAAATAAAGAGCTGAGAGCTCCTGGTGGCACAACTTGGTGGGGTGGGGAGAGTGGAGCTGTGGAGGGCTCAGAGGAGGAAAGGGGAAGAGAAGAGTTTGATTTCTTGCCTCTCAGGAGGCTGTAAGTTTGACACCCCGGGCCCCTTCCGCTTGCATGCCCTCTGTTATCACTTCACACAAGGCAGCTATTCATCAGGAAGTCTCCAGGGGAGCGGCCTCCTCCCCTCCTCTCAGAAGCCCCAGACCCCAGTGGGTAAACAGAGGCCCAGAAGGAGAGGAAGGGACTGGGCCCCAACCTGCCCTGTGCTGTTTTCTCAAGTACACACATAGAAACCCCTGGTCCCTGAGGGGAGGTGGAGGGGGGCGAGGGAGGGGGGCACATGTCTGCCACACACAGCCCGGAGTGCTTTTCAGGAGATAGGGCACCTGTGCGTACGGTCGCTGGAGCATCACAGGCAGAGAGAGGGTTGGAGGGGAAAAGGATTGATGAGAGGGAGGATCTCTAGGGTTTTGGGGTTTTATTTTTTTAATGGCATTTGTTAAGTACCTGCTACATGCCAGGCACTGTACTAAGCACTGGGGTAGATACAGGCTAATCAGGTTGGACCCAATCCATGTCCTACATGGAGCTCAAAGTTTTAGTCCCCCTTTTATAGATGAGGTAACTGAGGTAAAGATAAGTGAAGTGACTTGTCCAAGACCACAAAGCAGACGAGGGCAGCTTGGCTTAATGGATGGGAGTACAGGCTTGGGAGTCAGAAGAATGTGGGTTCTAATCCCTGCTCTGCCACTTGTCTGGCTGTGTGACCTTGGGTAAATCACTTAACTTCTCTGTGCCTCAGTTACTTCATCTGTAAAGTGGAGATTTAGACTGTGAAACCCACGTGGGACAGGGGGACTGTGTCCAACCTGATGATCTTGTATCTACCCCAGTGCTTAAAACAGTGTTTGATATCAATCAATCAATCAATCGCTTGTATTTATTGAGAGCTTAATGCGTGCAGAGCACTGTACTAAGCGCTTGGGAAGTACAAGTTGGCAACATAAAGAGACAGTCCCTACCTAACAGTGGGCTCACAGTCTAGAAGGGGGAGACAGAGAACAAAACCAAACATATTAACAAAATAAAATAAATAGAATAGATATGTACAAGTGAAATAAATAGAGTAGTAAATACGTACAAACATATATACATATATACAGGTGCTGTGGGGAAGGGAAGGAGGTAAGGCGAGGGGAATGGAGAAGGGGAGGAGGGGGAGAGGAAGGAGGGGGCTCAGTCTGGGAAGGCCTCCTGGAGGAGGTGAGCTCTCAGGGCCTTGAAGGGAGGAAGAGAGCTAGCTTGGCGGATGTGGGGAGGGAGGGCATTCCAGGCCTGGGGGATGACGTGGGCTGGGGGTCGACGGCGGGACAGGCGAGACCGAGGCATGGTGAGGAGATTAGCGGCAGAGGAGCGGAGGGTGCGGGCTGGGCTGGAGAAGGAGAGAAGGGAGGTGAGGTAAGAGGGGGCGAGGTGATGGACAGCCTTGAAGCCCAGGGTGAGGAGTTTCTGCCTGATGTGTAGGTTGATTGGTAGCCACTGGAGATTTTTGAGGAGGGAGTAACATGCCCAGAGCATTTCTGGACAAAGACAATCCAGGCAGCGGCGTGAAGTATGGATTGAAGTGGGGAGAGACAAGAGGAAAGGAGATCGGAGAGGAGGCTGATACAGTAGTCCAGATGGGATAGGATGAGAATTTGAACAAGCAGGGTAGTGGTTTGGACGGAGAGGAAAGGGCAGATCTTGGCAATGTTGCGGAGTTGAGACCGGCAGGTTTTGGTGACAGCTTGGACGTGACGGGTGAATGAAAGAGCGGAGTTGAGGATGACACCAAGGTTGCGGGCTTATGAGACAGGAAGGATGGTAGTGCCGTCAACAGTGATGGGAAAGTCAGGAAGAGGGCAGGGTTTGGGAGGGAAGACAAGGAGTTCGGAACAAGTTCAGATATACAGTAAGCGCTTAACAATACCAACATTATTAAGTGGTGGGACTGGGATGAGAACCCAGGCATTTCTAACTCCCAGGCCTTTGCTCTCTCCACTAGGCCATGCTACTTCCCGGCCATGCTCCTTCTTACCATGCTCCAGCCCTCTGTCTCTGTCTCCTTGGCCCCAGTCAGGGGCTCATGTGATAATCCTTCCTCTCCATCCTCCTGCCTCTCTATGCAGCTGCCTGTCTCCAAGGCATCTCTAGGCCCCTCCAAAGTAGAAGGAATCCCTCTGGCCAAGCTCCCCCTCCCTCACTCCCAGCTCATCCATCTCTGTCACGCTGAGCCCCCTGCCAGGCCAACCCTCCCCAGGCGGTGCTGTCTGTCACCGTCCGTATGTCCCTCCTTCCATCCCTCCTTTCCTCCGTCCCTCCATCCATCCATCCATCCATCTGTCCCTGCCTCTCCCACCCACCCACACAGCAGTTCAAATCCTGGTCTTGGCTGTCCCTGTCCATCCCTTCACACCAGCTGCTCCTGGCCTCCAGCTGGGAGAAGGCACCCCCTGAACAGCTCCTATTGGTCCGCCCACCCATCCATCTGTCCACCCCTCCAGCCAGCCATCTGTCCATCCTACCTTCCATCCATCCAACCATACACTTGGTCATGCTTCTGTACTGCCAGCCATCTCCTGCTCTCCACTTTCAACTGGGTGTTCCCTGAGCAGGTCTCCTTCTTCTCCAAACTCCCACCTCCCCTCTCCAACCTACTCCCCTACTCTCCTTCCCCCTACTTTTCCTCTTCCTCCTCTTCCTCCTCCTCCTCTCATCAATTGCTTGGCCCAGCTCCTTAGTTAACCCTCTCCTGCTTGCTTCTTCTCCAGGCTTCTCAACCACGATGTGCCCTCTGCTTTTTAATAATAATGAGAGTATTTATAAAGTACTTACTACATGCCATGCACTATGCTGACTCCTGAGGTAGATAGAAAATAATCAGATTGGAGACAGTTCCTGTTCCACAGGAGGCTCCCAACCCAAGATGGAGGGAGAGCAAGTACTTTTATCACCCTTTCTACAGATGAGGAAACTGCGATCCAGAGAGGATAAGTGACCTGCCTGTGGTCAACCAGCAGGCCCATGGCCAAATTGGGATTAGAACCCAGGTCTTCCTACTCCCAGACCTGTTCTCTTTTAATAATAATAATAATAATGATGGCATTTATTAAGCACAGGTCCTGCCCGCTGCATGTGCTGTAAGAATGCTAGACATTAGGTCCTGCTGCCACATGCACTGTGAGGAGGCTAGACAAATGATGCACAGCTGCAATAATAATAGTAATGGTATTTGTTAAGTGCTTGCTGTGTGCAAAACACTGTTCTAAGTGCTGGGGAGGATATCTGGTGATCAGGTTGACCCATGTGGGGCTCACAATCTTAATCCCCATTTTACAGATGAGGTAACTGAGGCACAGAGAAGTTAAGTGACTTGCCCAAAGTCACACAGCTGACAAGTGGCTGGACCATTGGGTGGGAAAGGCTTCTTCCTGCCTCAGCCTCCGGCTCGTAGGATGGAACAGCCCAGCCAGCACGGGGACCAAAGGGATGTCCGAGGCATTCCTCGTGGGACCATGGAGGTTGGAATGTTGCAGGCCAAGGAAGGGCATTCCTCGTGGGGCCACACGGGTTGGAACATTGGAGACAAGGGTGGCAGCGGTGATTGTCAGACTCTGAGCCGCAAGAGTCTGAACCTCTGCTCCTCCTGCCACCATGCCCTACTGCTCTCTTTAGTTTTGTTTTTGGTATCGCCCTTGTCCTTGACCTTTTTGTTGTCTTTATGTTTCATTATTTCATCTTTCCTGCAGTACCTGGCACATGGTTAGCCCTTAACAAATACCAAAAAAGTGTTCATTACAAGTCCACTGTCCCCATCTCATGCTTAGATTTCAAGTCCCTTGGGGGTAAGGGATCATGCCTCATTCTCATTCATTCATTCATTCAATCATATTTATTGAGCACTTACTGTGTGCAGAGCACTGTACTAAGCGCTTGGGAAGTACAAGTTGGCAACAGAGACGGTCCCTACCCAACAGCGGGCTCACAGTCTAGAAGGGGGAGACAGAGAACAAAACAAAACATATTAACAAAATAAAATAAATAGAATAAATATGTACAAATAAAATAGAGTAATAACTATTAAGAGCTTACTATGAGCCAAGCACTATGGTGAATACAAGCAAATCAGGTTGGACACAGGCTGTCATTCATTCAATCGTATTTATTGAGCGCTTACTGTGTGCAGAGCACTGGACTAAGCGCTTGGGAAGTACAAGTCGGCAACATATAGAGACGGTCCCTTCCCGACAACGGGCTCACAGTCTAGAAGGGGGAGACAGGCAACAAAACATGTAGACAAGTGTCATAATCGTCCCATGTGAGGCTCACAGTCTCAACCCCCACTTTACAAGGTGAGGCAACTGAGGCAGAGAAGTGACTTGCCTAAGGTCACACAGCAGACAAGAGTGACCTTAACCTTTCTCCCCTGTGCATTTTTCCTATTGCTTCGTTTAATGCTTTGCGGGCACTGAGAAATACTGCTGCTATTGGTACCAAACCTGGCAGCAAACCAAGGATTATCCCAAGCCAAGTTCTCCACAGAATGTCCCAAGTCCTTCCCGAACCTGCGGAGGGATCAGGCCCCCTCCCCACCGCCCCCGGAAGGAATTGCACAGCGATGGGGGTGGAGGGCGCTGGAAGAGACTGAGGTGAGGAATGGGGAGAGGGGAAGGAACTAAGCCTAAAACAAAGAGCAGCCAATTAACACCTTTAATGATCATCTCTGCTTTTCCCTTGCCTGACTCGACTTTTCGGGAGGAATTTATGGGTTTTGAGTGATGGGGACAGCATGGGCCTAGGGAGTCTGTGAGGGGAGGGAGGCTGGGGCCCACCCCTTCCTAAATTTGAGGCTGGAAGAATCCTAATCATCCTATTTATTGAGCACTTATGGTGCCCTAAGCATGCAGGAGACAGTCCTTTCAACCTCTGTGCCACAATTTTTCTTCTTGGTCTCTTTTTTTATGGTATTTGTGAAGTGCTTACCATGTGTTAAGCATTGTTATAAGTGCTGGGGTAGATACAAGTCACTCAGGTGGGACAGTCTCTGTCCCACATAGGATTCACAGACCAAGTAGGAGGGATGACAGGTATTCAGTTCCCATTTTACAGGTGAAGCCACTGAGGCCCTGAGACACTGTGACTTGTCCAGAGTCACAAAGCAGGCAATTGGCAGAGCTGGGATTGGAACCCAGGTCTTCTGAGTCCCAGGCCCATATTCTTTCCACCAAGTCGTACTGCTTCTCATATTCCTCCCTCATACCTTCCCCCCATTACAGCCCAGGGAGCAGGAAGTCAGGCTAAAGGGATTTGCAGTCCCACAACCCCGACAGCTTCCAGCTGAGCCGTGACTGGATTGGAACTCGGACCACCTGACATAAACATCCCCCTTGAGCCTATGCACACCCAAAAAGGGAGCTGAGGTGGGGGGTGGGGGAGAGCAGTGGTTTCTCTACCACACCTTGGCATAACTTTCTGAGCATGTGCCCATATGTGTGTGAGAGAGACAATCCGTAAGACCAAGTCCTCTGCTGTGAGAAAAAATGCCTACGTGTTGGCCCAGTTTGTATGATATTAGATTGTAGGCTGCAGCTCTTTTGAGCTTAATTATATAGAGCATCATAAGCCTGTGGGCATTTAATCAATATGATTCTGGTCCTGATTCCGACTCTGATGTCTTCTCCCAGCTACTGGTTTGGGATCCAGGCACTCCTCACCACAGCCCCCACCAGCCTGCCAGCTTCAGCCGAGAAACCACAAGGGCAGCAATCCATGGGGACCCAGGAGCCCTAGATAGTCCATATCTATGTGCCTGGAGTTCTCCAGTGAGGTTGGCTAAGGAGGGCTAGTTCCGCCAATCCTTTTATCCCCAGTGTCCGGTTCGGACAGGGCCAGCTGCCTCAGAACGAAGGCCCGGGCCCAGGGGCTCAAGTGCTGGGCTGACCAGAGGGACAGGAGGCAACCTCCTTCAGTCACTGCCCCGAGCCCTCTCCCCAAGCCAGCCCTGGGCCTGGACCTGGGCCTGGGCCTGAAGCGTTGTGATGCTCCATGAGTTCCTGGCTCTCCAAATTGCTTGAACCCATCCACCTCAGCTCCACTCCCCCACACTTTGGTACTTCTTTCTACCCACCACAGCAATCATGGGTGAACTTTTATTCGATTGAACATTCCATTATTTATTTCAATTACTCTGGAAAGATTTTTATTCCTGACTCCCTCATTAGAGTGTAAGCTCACCAGGGTGAAGGAATGATTTGTTTGCTTTTTTATACTTCTCATGAGCTTCGTATACTGAAATTCACTCAATGAGTGCTCAATAAATAGTACTAATATTCTACCACTATCCTTCTACTACTAACCACTGCAGTTAACACTATTTCTTACTCCTCCTCCTGTTACTACTACTATTACTAAATACTACTACTGCTACTTCTTACTCCTGCCCCTTCTCCTCCTCCTTCTTCTCTTCTCCTACTAGTAGTCCCACTACTAAAGTGATTTAGTCAGGACAAGGCAGATCCAGCTGGAACCTGGACAGTGGCAAGGACGGAGGGACACACCTCCCGCCGCCCAACCCACTGGTGCACTGCAGAAAGGAGAGGCCTCATCTGGATGAGAAAGCAGGTGGGGTGGGTTGCAGGAGGGTGCTGGGGATGGGGAACTCCTGGCTTCTGCCCTGTGGCCCTGGACCAGGGCCCACCTGTTAAGCAGAAGGCTATCCTCCGCCCCTGGGGAAGGGGGTGATGAGAATTAATTAGTTACAGCTCATAAAGCACTTTGAAGCTGCTCAGGGATTGTTATCCAGCTGTGGGAGTGAAGGGAGGGGAAGAGGGGGAAAGTCCCCAGGAGGGAAGGGGAAAGAGAGGTGGTAAGGCCTGCCCAGAGAAAATCCCAGGCTGCTTTGCAGCTCTAAGGCTCCCCCCCCACCCATCCCTGCACAATCTTGACTCACTGACACACAGACTGTTGAGGTCTAGAGAGTCTGTGATTGGATCACCAAGTTGAGGGACAACTACCCCCACACTTCAGGTCCTCCAGACTCCTCTATGGTTAACTGAGATTGCCAGAAAACCAGTGGAGGGGGCAGGGGAATGGATTGGATGATATCTAGAAGATCCTTCCAGATCTGGGTTTTTGTCCACTCTTCACCCCCACCCCCCTGGCAACTCTACCCTGAGTTTGGGGGTGGGGAGGGTTGTGTCTAGGCTCTTTCCCCAGCCCCTAGAGCCACTTATTCCCCCTTCCCACAGCTGTGCTTCCTGTCCCCCAGGTGCAACTTCTAATGGGCCTTGTAGGAGGTTTACAGCCCAAATGGGAACAGTCAAACAGCCTCACCCCCTTGTAAAGTCAAGTCCCTGATGAGCCAGACAAAAAGGAGGGGGCAACTGGGGCCCCCAGACGCAAGGAAAAAGATCCAGGCAGAGACTAGAGTGGTCTGAGGTGGAGGGGTCTCTGTCATTCTTAGCCTGGGGCCACAATGCCTTCTTATTATTATAATTATTGTTGGTGCTGTTATTATACTTGTTAAGTGCTTACTATATGCTAAGCACTGTACTAAGCACTGAGGTGAATACAAGATAATCAGGTTGGGCACAGTCCTTGGGAGTGTGGGGCAGCACCACTATCCTTCCTGTCTCACAAACCCATAACTTCGGCATTATTTTCCACTCATGTCTCTCATTCAACCTGTCATGAAATCCTGTCAGTTCTACGTTCACAACAGCTCTATAATACTCCCTTTCCTCCCTGTCCAAACTGCTACCATGCTGATCCAAGCACTCATCATTTCCTGCCTTAACTGTTGCATCAGCCTCCTTGCAATCCTCCCTGCCTTCTGTCTCTTCCCACTTCATTCTGCTGCCTGGATCATTTTGTTAAAAACCTGTTCAGTCCATATCTCCCCATTCCTCAAAAATCTCCAGTCTCCACATCAAACAGAAACTCCTTAACATCTGCTGTAAAGCACTCACTCAATCAGGTCTCTCCCTCCTGCCTTACTTTTTTGGTCTCCCACAACCCAATTTGCATGCTTCGTTCCTCCAAGGTCAACCTATTCTCTGTACTTCATTCTCATCCGTCTTGCCACAGATCCCTTTCCTAAAACCTCCCTCAGGCCTGGAATTCTGCCCCCCTCTTCATATCCAACAGCCCAGCTCTCTCCTCAGTTTTAAAACTCTCCTAAAATCATATCTCCTCTAAGTGGCCTTCCCTGACTAAGCCCACATTTCTCCACCCTAATCTTCTCCTCTGCTTCACCTATGCACTTAGCTGTTTATCCCTTAAGCATTTTGACAGTCACCATAGCCTCACAGCACTTACATTCCAATCCTTATACTCTACTATTTCCCTTATCTGTAACTTATTTTATTAATTTATTTTAATGTCTGCTCCCCCTGTAGACTGTAAGCTCTCTGTGGACAGTGATCGTGTCTACCAGCTCTACTGTCTTATACTTTCCCAAGCACTTAGTATCATGCTCTGCACACAGTAAGTGTTCAATAAATACCAGTGATTGATTGGCTGATCATCAACATCATCATCAATCATATTTTGAGCGCTTACTATGTGCAGAGCACTGTACTAAGCTCTTGGGAAGTACAAATTGGCAACATATAGAGACAGTCCCTACCCAACAGTGGGCTCACAGTCTAAAAGACTGATGGGGCTCATGATCCAAGTAGAAGGGAGAACAGGTAGTGAATCCCCATTCTATTGCTGGGGAATCAGGTTTAAAGAGTTCTCTGCCTTAAGAGAAGGCCTAGGAGTCAGAAGGGCCTGAGTTCTAATTCCGACTCTTGGGATCTTTCCAGCCTGGAAAGCCCTCGTGCCCTCTCTCTTACCCTCCCTCCTTCCCTCTCTACCTTTCCATTCCTTGTTCCATCAGAGTTGACAGAGCTGTTTTCTTTTGGGGCTGGTTTGTGGCCCTTGGTTCAGCTTGGGGATGGGGGTTAGGAAATGGGGCTCCTCAAGGAATTGGGTCCAAACCTCAGGAGGATAGCCACCCTTCCCAGGAGGGTGGAGATGAAAGCATGAGGAGTGGTCATTGCCCCACTCCACGCCAGCTGCCCCCCGCCCCCAGCCCCCGACCTCTCAGGCAGCTTTTGTGAGGGAGCAGCAGGCCTCTTCCCCGGGCCCCAACCCTATCATACACAGCTTCCACATCTCGCCACGGCCAGTGCATCTGACTTTTAATGAGTGTTTTCAGCAGCAAGTCCAGGCCTCACGTCACGGCTCGAAAATGCAATTCCTGGACCCGTCAGCCACTCTGCATGTAGCTGAGGAGAAAGAGCTCCTGGCTTCTCCTTTGTAGCCCCCAGTGGGCCAACTGGCCCTCGCTGGCCAGTGAGTTGCTCCAGCAGAAGGCACAGGCCCAGTGGAGGGGTTTGGGGGACGCCTGCCATCCAGTTAGCTTGTGGGCAGCTCCCTGGAAGAGAGGTTCAGTTTGACCGGTCCTAAGAGACCCCACCCTATTCGGGGGAGCCACAGACAGTGGGGAAGCAACACACAGAGAGAGACCTCGGGCCCCACCCCTGACCAGGCCAACTTTAGACCTACATTCATTCATTCATTCATGCAATCATATTTATTGAGCGCTTACTGTGTGCAGAGCACTATACTAAGAGCTTGGGAGAGTACAATATAACAACAAACAGACATTCCCTACCCACAACGAGCTTACAACCTAGAGAGAGGACAGACATTAATATAAATAATGAAATTACAGATATGTACATAAGAACAGTGCTTGGTACATAGTAAGCGCTTAACAAATACCATCATTATGTAAGTGCTGTGGGGATGGGAGAGGGGATGAATAAAGTGAACAAGTCAAGGTGACTCAGAAGGGAGTGGGAGAAGAGGAAAGGAGCACTTAGTCAGGGAAGGCCTCTTGGAGGAGATGAGCCTTCATTAAGGCTTTGAAGAGGGGAAGAGTAATTGTCTGTTAGATTTGAGGAGGGAGGATGTTCCAGGACAGAAGCAGGATGTGGGCAAGGGGTTGGCGGAGAGATAAATGAGATCAAGGTACAGTTAGAAGGTTAGCATTGGAGGAGCAAAGAAGAAGAAGTGAACCTGTCTGACTTCCATCACTATGTTCAGCCAGCACTGAACTGCAGCCCCAACTCCCATGGAGGACCATGAGGAAGCAAAACCCTCTCCCATGCAGAGAGGGGAGTCAGGGGCTGTCTGACTTGGGAAAGGGCGGTGGGGTTTCAGCCAATCGACAGTGGATTGAATAGCCGCAGAGCCCCCACCATGAGCAGAGCCCAAGATTGGAACAGGGCATGGTGGAGCTCAGAGGAGTGAGAGAAGCCAGGTGGGATGTGAAAAACAGGCTGAGATGGGGCCTCTGGGCTTTCCAACTCTTCTACCTGTACCTCTGAACTTAACCCTTCTCACCTCCTAAAATCACTTTGTCCTCCTTTCCTCCCCTTATTCACTACTAATTTCAGCTCTCACTCTCTGGTGACTCCTTCTCCTTTGTTCTCAATGCCTCACCTATGTTAAAAAAATCCCTGCCTCAACCCCACAGCGTCCTCTTCAGCCATCGCCATCTTCCTGCTCTCCTTCACATCCAAATTTCTACAGCAGGTCAAATATGCCAGCTGCCTCCATTTCTCCTCTGCCAAAGCTTCTCTCTTCTCTACCCTGAATCACTCAATCATCAATGAGTCAATGGTTTTCACTGAGTGCTTACTATGTGCAGAGCACTGACTAAGCCCTTGGGAGAGTACAATATAGCACTAGAAGCAGCGTGGCTCAGTGGAAAGAGCATGGGCTTTGGAGTCAGAGCTCATGGGTTCGAATCCCGACTCCGCCACATTTCTGCTGTGTGACCTTGGGCAAGTCACTTAACTTCTCTGAGCCTCAGTTCCCTCATCTGTAAAATGGGGATAAAGACTGTGAGCCCCACGTGGGACAACCTGATCATCTTGCATCCCCCCCCAGTGCTTAGAATGGTGCTTTGCACATAGTAAGCACTTAACAAATGCCATCATCATCATCACTGTAACAGGCACATTCCCTGCACACAAGGAGTTTACAATCTACAGGGGGAAGCAGACATAAAAACAAATTACAGATAAGGGAAAAATATATGTGTCTTTATGCTCTACTAAGTGCTGTGAAGCAGGTAGTTAAAGGTGCAGTCCAGTGCATAGGTGACACAGAGGGGAGGGTAAATGGGGAAATGATGACTTCGAGAAGGCCTCCTGCAGGAGATGTGACTTTAGGAGGGTTTTGAAGGTGAGCAGGAGAGTGATGGAATAACAGATATGAAGTGGTAGGGAGTTGCAGGCCTAAGGGAGATGTGTGGGTTAAGAGCTTGGTGGCAAGAAAGATGAGATCAAGGTATAGAGAGTAGGTTGGCATTACAGAAGTGGAGAACGCGGGCAGGGTTGTAGTAGAAGATAAGCGAGGTAAGGTAGGAGGGAGAAGGAGCTGATTGTTTTAAAGCTGAAGGTAAGTAGTTTCTGTCTGATGTGGAGGTGGATGGGCAACCCCTGGAGGTTCTTGAGAAGTGGGGAAACTTTTACTGAACATGTTTTTAGAAAAATGATCCAGGCAGCAGAGTGAAGTATGGACTGGAGCGGAGAGGGACAGGAGGCAGGGAGGTCAGTGAGGCGGCAGTTACAGTAAAAAAATCAGTCGTATTTATTGAGTGCTTGCTGTGTGCAGAACACTGCACTAAGCTCTTGGAAGAGTGCAATGTAACAGTATAACAGAACTTACGCCTTGAGAGGGAGACAGACATTAATGTGAATAAATACATTACAGATATATACATAAGTGCGTGGGGCTGAGGGAGGAGCGAAGAAAGGAAACAAATCCAAGTGCAAGGCTGATGCAGAGGGGAGTGGGAGAAGAGGAAGTGAGGGCTTAGTCAGGGAAGGCCTCTTGGAGGAGAGGTGCCTTCAATACGGCTTTGAAGGTGGGGAGAGTCATCGTCAGATATGAAGAGGAAGGGCGTTCCAGGGCAGAGGTCAGATGTGAGTGAGAGGTCAACGGTGAGACAGGGGAGATAGGAGAGATGGAGGGGTGGTTGGCATTAGAAGAGTGAAGTGTGTGGAATAGGTTGTTGGGTTGAAAGAGAGAGATGAGCGGAGGGTAATACCAAGGTTCTGGGCTTGTGAGATCTCCTTGTCCTCTCAACTCCTTTTGACAAACCTGACACCCCTTTCTCCTGGGCACACTACCAGAACTCTGTTTTGCCAACAAAGCACTAACCTTGTTCTCCTCCTGGCTCTCTGACCCCTCCTTCTCAGTCTTATAGGTTGGCTACTCTTTTTGACTTTGGACAACCCATGAGCTCTGTTCTGGATCCTCTATTCTTCTCACTCTACATCCATTCTCTCAGACAGCTCATCTGTTCACATGAGTTCAGCTAGCCCCTCTGTGCAGATGACACTGGAGTCTCTCTCTACCCCTGACCTCTCTGCTGAGCACTGTGCTAAGCACTTGGGAGAGTACAATCTAAGAGAGTTGTTGACATCTTCCCTGCCCACAAGAGCTTATTCACCAACTTATTGGCTTTGTTCTTTCCAAGCCAACCTTCTTGATTCTTCCTGCTTCCATCTCTCTCTCGGGCTGCTCTCCCTGCAAGGGACTCCCTCCCTTCCGAAATAATAATAACGATATTTGATAAGCACTTACTATGTGCCAAGCACTGTTCTAAGCACTGGGGGAGATACCAGGTTATCAGGTTGTCCCACGCGGGTCTCACAGTCTTAATCCCCATTTTACAGATGAGGTAACTGAGGCACAGAGAAGTGAAATGACCTGCCCCAAGTCACACAGCTGACAAGTGGTGGAGCTGGGATGAGAACCCACAACCTCTGACTCCCAAGCCCATTCTCTTTCCACTAAGCCACGATGCTTTGATGCCAAATTCAACAGACCCCAGCCCTGCCCACTTTCAAAGTCCTCTTAAAATCCCACCCCCCTTCCAATCAATCAATGGTATTCATTGAATGCTTATTGTGTGCAGAGCACTGTACTAAGTGCTTGGCAGAGTACAGTATAACAGAGCTGGTAGACATATTCCCTGCCTACAATGAGCTTACAGTTAAGAAGTCTTCTTGATTAATTTCCCAGTACTCCGAGCCATATGAACCCATCAGTTCACTCTAGCATATATGAATTATTTATCCTCCTCCTCAGGACTCTTGTCAATATTCAATATGTTCAATTATTTACTTTACTCAAGTAAATATTTTTACGTCTTTCTTGCTCTTTAAAATGTAAGGTCCTTGCGGGCACGTCACTTCTTTGTTTTGTACTCCTCAAGCAGCATGAGAAGCAGCATGGTTTAATGGGAAGAGCCCAGGCTTAAGAGTCAGAGGCCGTGGGTTCCAATCCCAGCTCCACCATTTATCAGCTATGTGACTATGGGCAAGTCACTTTACTTTTCTGTGCCTCAGTGCCTCATTTCTAAAATGGGGATTAAGTCTGTGAGCCCCACATGGGACAACCTGATTACCTTGTATCTACCCCAGTGCTTAGAAGAGTGCTCGGCACTTAGTAAGCGCTTACCAAATACCATCATTATAATTGCTGAGTACAGTGCCCCTCACCAAATGGGTGCTAATAAATACTGCGATTACCACTGCTACTAGTAGTATCTCCACAATTCAGCCATCAAAAAGCTCAGGGAGGCCATCTGACAGGGGGATTCAGCTGCCCAGCCCATTTGACTGAAAGGGAAATCGAGGGGTCAGGGAAGACCTCGAGTAAACCCACCGAGAACACAGGACCCCAAGGTCTAAACACTGGTGCCAAGACGGCTCTGGTCCACTGCATTCATGTCCCTTTGCCAAGCCTCCTGCCCCCAGGAAGTGAAATGTGCCCGAAAAGATGCCAAAGCCAAGATCCCATCTGACTGCCCCCCATTCCTTGTGGCCACCAGGCAAAACTCCATGCCTAAGCTTGGGGAAGACCTGGAACTGAATTTCCTGGGTGGAAATCCCGGGAAAGGGTGAGGCAGGATGGAGGCAGCAAGGCAGGGTTGGAGAAGGGTGTGCACTGCCATAAAGATAAAGGAAATGAAGAGAACAGGCACTTTGGGGCTGGGGAGGATCAAAGCTTGGGGTGAATGAAAGAAATGGTAACAGTCTTAATCTAAACCAAACAGAGAGATTGGGGTGGGAAGGGGGCAGTTACAATGTCCCAGGGAATCAGGGAGCCTGGGGATTTGGCGGGGGCAGCAATATTTGAAGTAAAGGAAAACCAGGAAGGATGGTTTGAGTGAGGACTCCACTGGGGAAATGAAAATGTAAGATGGTTTAATCAATCATTCAGGGTTATTCATTGAGTGCTTACTGTGTGCAAAGAACTGTCCTAAGCTTTTGAGGCTGGGGTTATGTTCGCCCCCTCTGCTGTGTGCCTAGAGTGTTCTGGCATCCCACAATATGTCTCCTTCCAGCAGCTCTCTCCATCGTCAATTCAATTCAATTTAATCGTATTTTTTGAGCACTCACTGTGTGCAGAGCACTGTACTAAGCACTTGGAAAGTACAATTTGGCAACAGACAGAGACAATCCCTACCCAACAACGGACTCACAGTCTAGAAGAGCCCATCTTACATATGGGCTCTTCTCACCCACCTCTCCGCAGCTAGCACTCTTCACTCTTTCCACTCCGACCTCGTAGCCGAACCTCTCTCTCGATTCTCCCACCTCTGACTCCAACCTCATGCTATTTCCAGCCAGAACTCCTTCCCCATCAAAACGTACCAGGCCACAGCTCTAAACTCTCCTAAAAATTCCTCCTCCTCTGGGAAGCCTTCCCCGATTAGTTCACAACACTCCAGTTACTCAACCCATCCCTGCCCTAAGCACTTAAATAACTTAATCCTAAACCTCAGCACTTATGGACCTGTGAATATTTGTATTTGCATATTTATTTGAACTTTCAGCACCACAAGGCTTAGCGACAGTGTGCCTGATGGGAAGTGCCTGAGTTTGGGAGGCAGAGGACCTGTCTTCTAGTCCCAGCTCTGTCACCTGCCTGATTTGTGGCCTTGGGTGCCTCAGTTCCCTCATCTGAAAAGAGAATAAATAATAATAATAATGATTTTGGTATTTGTTAAGCACTTACTATGTGCCAGGAACTGTACTAAGCACTGGGATGGCTACAAGCAAATCAGGTTGGACACAGACCCTGTCCCACGTGGGGCTCACAGTCCCAATCCCCATTTTACAGATGAGGTGACTGAGGCATGGAGAAGTTAAATGACTTGCCCAAGGCCACACAGCAAACCTGGGGCAGAGCTGGCATTAGAACCCAGGACCTTCTGACTCCTATTCACTACTCCATGATGCTCGTTTTCCCTCCCTCTTTAGATCATGACGTGGACGAGAGCTGTGTCCGAGCTGATTATCCCGTATCCAGCCCAGTGCTTGGGACAGAGTAAGCTCTAAGTACCAATCAATCCATTAGTGGCATTTATTAAGTGGTTACTGTGCACAGAGCACTGTACTAAGCATTTGGGAGAGTACAGTACAATAGAGTTGGTAGACATGTTCCCTGCCCACAAGGAACTTACAGCCTAATAATAATAGTAATGGTATTTGTTTAGTGCTTGCTATGTGCCACGTTCTGTTCTAAGTAGTGGGGTAGTTACAAGGTAATCACATTGGACACAATCCCTGTCCCCAAGGGACTCACAATCTTAATCCCCATTTTATAGATGGGTTAACTGAGGCACATAGAAGTGAAGTGACTAACTGGAGGTCACACAGCAGACCTCCCTTCTCTTCTTCTCCAGCCCAGCCCACGCACTCCACTCCTCAGCTGCTAATCTCCTCACCGTGCCTCGTTCTCCCCTGTCCCGCCGTCGACCCCCGGCCCACGTCCTCCCCCTGGCCTGGAATGCCCTCCCTCTGCCCATCCGCCAAGCTAGCTCTCTTCCTCCCTTCAAAGCCCTACTGAGAGCTCGCCTCCTCCAGGAGGTCTTCCCAGACTGAGCCCCCCTTTTCCTCTCCTCCTCCCCATCCCCCCCAACCCTACCTCCTTCCCCTCCCCACAGCACCTGTATATATATTTGTAGGTTTATTACTCTATTTTACTAGTCCATATTTACTATTCTATTTATTTTGTTAATGATGTGCATCTAGCTTTATATTTATTTATTCTGATGACTTGACACCTGTCCATATGCTTTGTTTTGTTGTCTGTCCCCCCCTTCTAGACAGTGAGCCTGTTGTTGGGTAGGGACCGTCTCTATATGTTGCCAACTTGTACTTCCCAAGCGCTTAGTACAGTGCTCTGCACACAGTAAGCACTCAATAAATGTGATTGAATGAATGAATGAAAAGTGGCAGGGCCGGAATTAGAAGCCAGGTCCTCTAACTCCCAAATCCGGGCTTTTCCCACTAAGCTTGTAATCTCCCAAGTGCATAGAACAGTACTCTGCTTAAAGTGCTCAATAAACATAACTGATTGATTGATTGATTGACTGTACTTGGTACAGTGCCTTACATCAGTCAGGAGTTCAGTATATAACAATTGATGATGGTCCCTTGCTGCCACTACTGGACACTCCATTTTCCGCAGTGGTTTCAAGTCAGTGAAGAGAGATTGGGATCACCCAAGGTCCCCCAGGAAATGACAGAGTGCATGAGAATCCGGTCAGTCCCAGAACTGGAAGGGATTTTGAGAGGTCATCTGGTCCAGGCCCCTGCCTCCAGGCATGTGAGTGACAGAATATCCAGATCAAATAGGTGACTGGTGATTTTTTTATAAGGATCTTGCGGGATGGAAATTTGCCTACTTCCCTCTGTGACGTGTTACTGGACTTAATCCCCTTGACAGTCAGTGAGTTCTTCCTCATTCATTCATTCACTCATTCAGTCGTATTTATTGAGCGCTTACTGTGTGCAGAGCACTGTACTAAGCGCTTGGGAAGTACAAGTTGGCAACATATAGGGACGGTCCCTACCCAACAACGGGCTCACAGTCTAGAAAGGGGAGACAAACAACAAAACAAAACAAGTAGACAGGTGTCAATACCATCAGAATAAATAGAATTATAGCTATATACAGATCATTAATAAAATAAATAGAATAGTAAATATGTACGAGTAAAATAAATAGAGTGATAAATCTGTACAAACATATATACAGGTGCTGTGAGGAGGGGAAGGAGATAGGGCCCAGAGGATGGGGAGGAGAGGGAAAAGGGGGCTCAGTCTGGAAAGACCTCTTGGAGGAGGTGAGCTCTCAGTAGGGCTTTGAAGGGAGGAAGAGAGCTAGCTTGGTGGATGTGTGGAGGGACGGCATTCCAGGCCAGGGGGAGGACGTGGGCTGGGGGTCATGTCTACTCAGGTTCTCTTCCTTCAATTTAAGCCATTTCCTCTTGGAGTGAGGAGATGAGATGGAGGCAGGGAAAGCCCTACAGACCCCAGACTCATCCGGTACTTGGAATGGTGTCCGAACAATCTCAACTCCTTGTCCCTTCCCCATCCAGGCCCCTACCTTTGAAGGCTTCCCCTTCCCCCACTAGCCACTCCGTCATGTCCTTCCCCATCCTTCCTGTTCCCCTTGCCCTTGCCCAATATAGTGTCCCCCTTTGCCAGGCTACGCATCCCTACCTTCCCTCCATCCTGTCCGCCCCTCCTGCCTGTCCCCTTTACCAGATTATCCCTGTTTACCAGCCCACATCCCGTCCTGGCCTCCCTTTACCAGGCTACGCCTCCCTACCCCCCCAACCATGCCGTCCCCCCATCCTCCTGCCCCGTCTTTGCCAGTCTACCCTTTTATGCCACGCCCCCAAAGCCCCATCTTGATCATCCCAGCTCTTGCCTGCCCCCTGACCCCCAGGTAGCCTAGGCTGACCTTGGGTTCTCTGCCTGTGAGCCAGACCCCATAGCCACTTCCTCCTCCTCCGCTGGCTGTCACAACGGCATGTCGTGTCTTCATCGCGGTCGGGATTTTGCACCAGGGTCAATCGGGCCCCTCCTGCTGAGTCAGTGCCCAGCAGGGCAATGGGGCTTGCTTAGCAACGGGTCCGGGCCTGGGGCAAACAAACACTAGCCTTGGGGCTGGGCCCCAGGCACCGGGCACCAAGCCCTGGGCCTCGGATGGCCGCGCCCCACCACAGGAATGCGGCTGTGGGCCCGGGGATGTGGTGCCAGCTCCTGCCCGCTCAGATGGGCCTGGAATGTGGGGGGAGGGGACAGCTTCCTGGGGCAGGAATATGAGGGGTGTGTCCAGGCTGCGGGGCCGGGATGGGTAACAGCACATGAGAAGAAGCAGCATGGCCCATTGGATAGAACACATGCCCGGGAGTCAGAAGGTCGTGGGTTCTACTCCTACCTCCGCCATTTGCCAGCTGTGTGACCTTGGGGGTGTCATTTCACTTTTCTGTGCCTCAGTTACCCCATCTGTAAAATGGGGATTGAGACTGTGAGCCCCACATGGGACAGGGACTGTGTCCAACTTGATTTGCTTGTATCCACCCCAGAGGTTACTATAGTGCCTGGCACGGAGTAAGCACTTAACAAATCCCACAGTTATTATTATTACATCTCTGCCCACAGAGACAAGCCTCAGGAGCTCCGGCCCACGGAGCCAGGGTGCTTTGGTATGGCTCAGAACTGGGTGCCAAGAAGAGGTGGGCATCGCCACCAGATCAAGTGCCCGGCCCTCAACACTAGCGCAGGGAGCCCTAATCATAATCATCATCACATTTGTTAAGCACTTACTGTGTACTAAGCACTGTGCTAAGCACTAGTATAGAAAATGGATAATTATATCAGGGCCATTCCCTGACTCACAAGGGGCTCTCAGTCTAAGGGGGATGGCGAACAGGTATGTAATTCCCCATTTTACAGATGACAAACTGAAGCAAGTTTAGTGACTTCATTCATTCATTCAATCATATTTATTGAGCGCTTACTGTGTGCAAAGCACTGTACTAAGCGCTTGGAAGTACAATTCAGGAACATATAGAGACAGTCCCTACCTAGTAAGTGACTTGTCCCAGGCCAAGCAACGGGCAAGTGGTAGAGCTAGAACCTCCCCCTCAAGACTGTAAGCTTGTTGTGGGCAGGGAATGTGTCTGTTTATTGTTGCATTGTACTCTCCCAAGCGCTTAGTACAGTGCTCTGCACACAGTAAATCCTCAATAAATACAATTGAATGATTGGAAGAATGGACTAGAACCCAGATTCCCTACCTCCCAAGCCTGTCTAGTCTGTGGTGAGCCCACTGTTGGGTAGGGACCGTTTCTATATGTTGCCAACTTGTACTTCCCAAGTGCTTAGTACAGTGCTCTGCACACAGTAAGTGCTCAATAAATATGATTGATTGATTGATTGATTGATTGATTGATTGATTTGGAGATCAGCGAAGACCTGATGAGACCTGGCCCCTTCCCCCACCCCTGCCCCCAGTAAAACCCTCAGGATCCCTGACTGGATTGGTACGACAGCCTTGTCAGTCAATGATATTTATTGAATGCTTACTGTGTGCAGAGCACTGTATTAAGTTCATGGGAGAGTACAATTCATTCATTCATTCATTCAGTCATATTTATTGAGCGCTTACTGCATGCAGAGCACTGTATTAAGCGCGTGGGAGAGTACAATTTAACGGGCACGTTCTCTGCCTACTTGTTTTGTTGCCTGTCTTCCCCCTTCTAGACTGTGAGCCCATTGTTGGGTAGGGATTGTCTCTATTTGTTGCCGAATTGTACTTTCCCAGTGCTTAGTACAGTGCTCTGCACACAGTAAGTGCTCAGTAAATACAATTGAATGAATGAATGAATGCCCACAATGAGTTTACAATCTAGTGGCAGGGCTGGCTCAGCTAGAGCCCTTCTCCCACCCAGGGGGGACTCACAGTCTGCAAGTCCCAGCAGACCAGGGCTCCAGCTGTCCTCACCTGGGGCCCCCCTACCCCTGGATCCCCCAGGTTCTGTCCAGCCTACAGGGTTTCGGCCTCAGCCATCAGTTAATCTATCAATCAATCGTACTTATTGAGCGCTTACTGTCTGCAAAGTATTCATTCATTCATTCAATCGTATTTATTGAGTGCTTACTGTGTGTAGAGAGCTGTATTAAGCGCTTGGGAGAGTACATTATAACAGTAAAACAGACGCATTCCCAGCTCACAACGAGATTATAGTCTAAAGGGGGAAACAGACATGAATATAAATGACTAAATTAAAGATATGCACAGAAGTGTTGTGGGGCTGGGAGCGGGGAATGAATTAAGATAGCAAGTCAGGGAAACGCAGAAGGAAGCGCGAGAAGAAGGAAGGAGGGTTTAAGTCAGGGAAGGCCTCTTGGAGGAGATGTGCCTTCAGCACTGTACTAAGTGCTTGAGAGAGTATTTGACAACAGAGTTCCCTGCCAACAACGAGTTTACAGTTTATTTTATTAATGATGTGTATGCATTTATAATTCTATTTATTTTGATGGTATTGACATCTGTCTACTTGCTCTGTTTTGCTGTCTCCCCCTTCTAGACTGTGAGCCTGTTGTTGGGAAGGGACCGTCTCTATATGTTGCCAAATTGCACTTTCCAAGTGTTTAGTCCAGTGCTGTGCACACAGTAAGCGCTCAACAAATATGACTGAATGAATGGGCTAGGAGTCTGTGTCTCTGGCCCAGCTCCACTTGGTCCAGAGCTGTGGAACCATCTCCCCATCCTGGGACCAGATTCTGGGAATCAGCATGGAGACGGTTGTGGGGGTGGGGGGGGAGGCTGGAGACCCCAACCTCCTGCCTTCCCCCTGATATCTCTGCTCCCTATAATCCCCGCCACTTTGGGCCGCAGCAGCCGAGGCAGCAAAGCCCTTTGCCCTTTGACCTTCCTGTTTTCCAAGCCCCATCGGCCACTGAATTGGAAACGTTGAGCTCATCAGATCCGGGACAATGCCGGAGGGGAGGGCTGGGGCTGAGCAGGGCCCCGAGGGCACTGGAGCGGGCCATTCACCGCTAAGCCCAGGGCTCTAGGCCCCTTTTGTGCAAGTAACAAAACACAGGAGGTCATGGCATCCAGCACGCTTCCAGAATTCCCCCACCCCCATGCCCTGCAGGGCACAGCCTCCCCCCAAGCCAGGCCCACCTCACCCCACCCTTCTGCTGCCATCAGTCAATCGTAATTACTGAGTGCTTACTGTGTGCAGAGCACTCTGCTACTACTACTAATAATAATGATGGCATTTATTAAGTGCTTACTATGTGCAAAGCACCGTTCTAAGTGCTGGGAAGATTACAAGGTGATCAGGTTGTCCCACAGAGGGCTCACCATCTTAATCCCCATTTTACAGATGAGGTAACTGAGGCACAGAGAGGTTAAGTGACTTGCCCAAAGTCTCACAGCTGACAATTGGCGGAGCCGGGATTTGAACCCATGCCCTCTGACTCCAAAGCCTGTGCTCTTTCCACTGAGCCACGCTGCTTCTCAGCTTAGTAATAATAATAATAGTAATGATGATAACATTTGTTAAGCACTTACTATGTGCAAAGCACTGTTCTAAGCACTGGGGGGATACAAGGTGATCAGGTTGTCCCACGTGGGGCTCACAGTCTTAATCCTCATTTTACTGATGAGGTCACTGAGGCTCTGAGAAGTTAGCTCTGAGAAGGCTCTTCTCACTGAGAAATTAAGTGACTTGTCCAAGGTCACACAGCAGACATGTGGCGGATTAGGGATTTGAACCCATGACCTCTGACTCCAAAGCCTGTGCTCTATCCACTGAGCCATGCTGCTTTTCAGCTTAGTAGTTTAGTAAACTACTAGCTTACTGGGCTTACTAGCACTTGGGAGAGGACAGAATAACAATAAACAGACACATTCTCTGCCCACAGTGAGCCTACACTCTAGCAGGGGAGACAGACATTAATGTAAATAAATAAATAAATTACAGACATAAAAATAAGCCCCTCTCTGCCAGGGGCAAGGACCCTTGACCTCTTCCTCCTCAGGCTCTTGACGAGGTTCCCATCCCTTGACAAGCTCCCATCACATCACTCCTGCCCCATATGGGGAAGGGAGGGACCATGTCTGATCAGCTCCTCTTGTAACAACCCCAGCACTTGGTACAGTGCTTTGCACATAGTAAGCGCTTAACCAATATCGCAATTATTAGTAATTATTTGGAGGTTGCTAAGGCAGAAGACAAGATGTTCTGGAGAAAATATATCCATAGAGTCGCTGTGAATGGGAAACAACTCAATGGCACTTGATAATATAATAATTAGCTATGATTTAGAGACCGGAAGGGGAGGGCTAGTGTGGATGGGGACCACAGGCTATTCTGTGGTTCAGAGTTCAAAGTTGGGGGTGAGAAGATGGGTTGCACAAGGCACCACTGATCTCCCATCCTCCTGTCTCTCCCCACTTCAGTCTATACTTCACGCTGCTGCCCGGATCATCTTCGTGCAGAAACACTCTGGGCATGTTTCTCCCCTCCTCAAAAATCTCCAGTGGCTGCCTGTCAACCTACGCATCAAGCAAAAACTCCTCACTCTCGGCTTCAAGGCTGTCCATCCCCTCGCCCCCTCCTACTTCACCTCCCTTCTCTCCTTCTCCAGCCCAGCCTGCACCCTCCGCTCCTCGGCCGCTAACCTCCTTGCTGTACCTCGTTCTCTCCTGTCCCGCCGTCGACTCCGGGCCCACGTCCTCCCCCTGGCCTGGAATGCCCTCCCTCCGCACATCCGCCAAGCTAGCTCTCTTCCTCCCTTCAAAGCCCTACTGAGAGATCACCTCCTCCAGGAGGCCTTCCCAGACTGAGCCCCGTTTTCCTCTCCTCTTCCCCATCCCCCCGCCCTACCTCCTTCCCTTCCCCACAGCACCTGTATATATGTTTGTACAGATTTATTACTCTATTATACTTATACATATTTACTATTCTATTTATTTTGTTAATGACGTGCATTTAGCTTTAATTCTATTTGTTCTGACGACTTGACCCCTGTCCACATGTTTTGTTTTGTTGTCTGTCTCCTTGACTATGAGCCCGTTGTTGGGGAGGGACAGTCTCTATATGTTGCCAACTTGTACTTCCCAAGCGCTTAGTACAGTGCTCTGCACACATTAAGCACTCAATAAATACGATTGAATGAATGAATGAACCACTGTCACCTGACATTCTGCCCTTTTAATACTCCTAGGGTTGCTCCCAATCAGTCAGTGCTATTTATTGAGTGCTTACTGCACTTGAGAGAGTACAATACAATGGAGTAGGTAGATAGGATCTCTGCCCACAGGGAGTTTACATACTATCAATTAATCAATCAATGACTTTTTTGTGGGCTTACTGTTCGTAGAGCACTGTACTAAGCATTTGGGAAAGTTCAGTACAACAGAATTGGTAGGTACATTCCCTGCCCAGAAGGATCTTATAAACCAGAGTGGGAGACAGACACTAAAATAAACTGTGGATAATACTTAAGTGCTGTGGGGCTGAGAGCAGGGTGAATAAAGGGAAGCAGCGTGGCTCAGTGGAAAGAGCCTGGGCTTGGGAGTCAGAGGTCATGGGTTCTAATCCCGGCTCTGCCACTTGTCAGCTATGTGACTTTGGGCAAGTCACTTAACTTTCTCTGGGCTTCAGTTACCTCATCTGTAAAATGGGGATTAAGACTGTGAGCCCCACGCGGGACAACCTGATGACCTTGTATCTACCCCAGTGCTTAGAACAGTGCTTGGCACATAGTAAGCGCTTAACAAATACCAACATTATTATTATTATTATTAAAGGGTACAAATCCAAGTGCAAGGGTGATGCACAATATATTAATATTATCATATGCTAATCATTTGCTATTTGTTAAGAACTTACTATGTGTCAAGTACTATACTGAACACTGGGGTAGTTACAAGATAATCTGTTCAGACACAGTCCCTGTCCCACATGGGGCTCACAGTCTAACAGAGAGAAGAAACTGAGGCACAGAGAAGTGAAGAGAATTGCCCATGGTCACCCGGCGGACAAGTGGCAAAGCTGAGTTAGAACCCATCCTCTGACTCACAGGTCTGTGCTCTTTCTTTAGAGAAGCAGCATGGCTCAGTGGAAAGAGCACTGGCTTTGGAGTCAGTGGTCATGGGTTCAAATCCCAGCTCTGCCAGTTGTCAGCTGTGTGACTTTGGGAAAGTCACTTAACTTCTCTGTGCCTCAGTTACTTCATCGCTAAAATGGGGATTGACTGTGAGCCCGCCTTGGGACAACCTGATCACCTTGTAAACTCCCCAGTGCTTAGAACAATGCTTTGCACATAGTAAGCGCTTAATAAATGCCATTATTATTATTATTATTATTACTTCCTCTAGGCCACACTTCTCCTTGACCCTTCCTGCCAGTTCCCTGGGAAGGTGCCGCTGCCCAGGGAAGAGCTGATCTTCATAATTGCATCCTGGAACTGAAGGAGGCCGGGAGACAGGGCAGGAGGAATAAATGTTGTCGGGAACTCCGAGGCACCCTGAGCTCCCTCCAGGAGTGGCCTAGGGGCAAGGTAGCACAGTAACTCTGGACCAGACAGCTACATCCACTGGAGTACCCCGTTCCCCACCACCATCTGAGGAAATCAGCGTGAAGGTGATGTGGGCCCGGGAGGCGAGCTCCGCCATCGCCCACAGGGGCTCCTGTCTCTCAAGTCCGGTGCAGGCACAGCCTCTTCCTGGCCTCTCTCCAGTCAGTCACCCGGGCTCCTCTCCATCAGAGACTTCGGGGGCAGCCCAGCAATCCTATCCCTCCTGCACCCCAGGTTTCCAGGCAGAGTGGGTCTGTGGTGCTGCGGTGCCACCTGCAACCAGCCCATAAAGACTTTTCCTCACGTCCCTCAGCCTTGCCAGGGTGCCCGGGCACTAGGGGCAATTGTTACACAGGTTCTAGCAGGTTGCTCGCCTGAATCAACTTCAGCCCTCCGATAACACAGGCTGGCCAGGGGACCTTGCTCCCCAGGGTCTGGAGTTTGCTCCGGCTCAAGGATCAAGTGAGCGGGGATGGGGGGGCGGGGATTGGGGCCAGAGAAAAAAGACCCAGTGCTACCAGCTGGGGTCTGGCCTCCCCCAGTCTTCAAGAATAGCCGGTTCTTCTGAATCCAGGGAGAAGCAAAGCCCTGAAGGCATCTGAGCTGACCCCCCCACAACCCCAACCCACCCCTGAAATCCCGCTCTCCTAAACTTCCCAGCCGCCTTGTCATCCAATCCTCCGTTCCTCACTGGGACATTGCGGGCAGTCGGCCAACCCTGCGGCAGCCACGATGGGCTGTGTTCACTTGTGCCAGCCACTCAGCTGGGAATGGTATGCCCATCTGACTCCCAGCATGGCCTCTGACAAGCCAAGGGCCCCCCGGCAGAAGGCGGGAGGCAGCATGGGGAAAATTGGCAAGTGAAACTGACGAAATAAGTGATGCTTGGGCTGTTCGGGGAATTCCTCTCTGCCAGGTGGTGCCAACAGCTAAGCTACCCCGGATAAGAGAGATTAGAGCTGCCTAGGCAGCTAAGCTGGTCTTTCCAGGTTGGTGCAAACACCTGTAATTAGAACCGGAGCATCTTTCCAAACACCCGGGGCCTGGAGAGGACCTAGAGCTGGCCCAGCCCCCGCCCGGCTCAGTCAGAGGGAGGCAGATGAGGGAGGAGGAAGGAAGCAAACTTTTGAGAGATCAGCCAGCCTGTGGGGCTTGGGGTCCAGGACCTCAGCAGGAGAACGCAAGAGGAGTTAGAATCTGGGAACCTGGGGACGGAAGGAGGAAAGGAAACAGGACCTGATCTGATGACCCTCGCCCCCCTCTTCCTTGTCTGCTTCCGGATCAGACAGGTTCAGGCAGCTTCCTGCGGGAGCAACTCCAGCCTGCTGTCCAGGCCTTGGATGGTTGACCTGCTTAGTAGCAGGGATGGACCAAATGACCTCCTGAATCCAGCACAATGATTCTCTGATTCTATGGGTCTTGGTGCTTGGATGTGCCAAGGAAGGTCAGCCCCACGGAATCTCCCAGCAGCCCCCACCTCCAGCCTGCCCAAACAGGTCTGGAAGGTTTCAAGCAGCAATTGAACTGGGCCCACCCCAACACACCCACCAGACAATCACTGCCTGCTAGTGACCGGGCTATGGTCTCCCTGATGGTCCGCACAACTCAATCCCTTTCCAGTTACCCATTTCAATGCCCCAGTGATAAGTGTGGTTTGTCCTTTCACCTCTAGAAGATGGAGGACTGTTTTTCCTCTCTTGAAAGCACCCTCTCTCCTCCTTTCCAATTCTGACCTTCTAAGAGCCCCCCTCCAGACTCCTCGCGCTGTGATCTGGAGGTTTTCCCTACCTTCTAGCAAAGGTTTGTATATCGGGACCACTGAGAAGCAGCGTGCCCTACTGGATAGAGCCTGTGTCTGGGAATCAGAAGGACCTGGGTTCTAATCCTGGCTCCGTCACATATCTGCTGTGACCTTGGACAAGTGGCTTCACTTCTCTGTTCCTCGGTTACCTCATCAGTGAAATGGGGAATAAGACAGCAAGCCCCATGTGGGACAGGGACTTTGTCCAACTTATAAGCTTGTATCTACCCTAGCACTTAGTACAGTGCCTGGCACATGTAAGCGCTTAATATATACCATTAAAAAATAAAGGTACACTCAGTGCAACACTGAGACAGTGAGTAACCAATCTGTCCTGCTCTTAGGTGGAGTTCAGAAAGATAATGAATGAAACCCACACTTCCCACTCACCCAAGTGTCCATGGCTTCTTGGCCAGTGTCTGGGTGGTCCTCATGCCCAGGAGAATGCCAGTGAACACTCAAAGAGAGCCCGGGCTTGGGAGTCAGAGGTCATGCGTTCTAATCCCAGCTCTGCCACTGCTCAGCTGTGTGACTTTGGACAAGTAACTTAACTTTTCTGTACCTCTGTTCCCTCATCTGTAAAATGGGGATTAAGACTGTGAACCGCACGTGGCACAACTTGATTACCTTGTATCTCCCCCCCAGTGCTTAGAGCAGTGCTGGCGCATAGGAAGCGCTTAACAAATACCATCATCATTATTATTATTACTGAAAGACTGACTGAGCAGACTGAGGACAGGGAAAGTGAATTCCAGTCCTTTACTCATCCCCTGCCAGAGAGTCCCAGCACCCCATCATCCCTGAGACCAGTGGGAAGGGGAAGAGGGAGGTGGCCACGGGAAGTCTCCGTCCTACCCCCCGGGCCCCGGGCACCCCAGCTCGCTCACGAGGTCTGGCTGAAGCTGGCCTAGCGGGAGGAAGGAAGCCAGGCCCGCTGCCGGCCTCCCGCCCTCCTGCCCGCTGCAGCTCGGTGATGAGACAGGCCTCTGGAATGTGAAAACAAGCTCAAGGGAGAGGGAAGCTCAACTCAGTTCCCCAGGGCCTGACCCTGGCTCTCTCCTCCCCCTTCTCCTCCTCCTTCTGGGGAACATCGTGCCCTATCAACTTTCAGCCAGTCCCAAGGTCCAGCAGGATGGACCTCCTGGCCCCTTCACACTTATGCCAGCTGGTGAAAGGGACGGAGAGTGTGGGCCGCATTACTGGGGACTTTCCACCCGCTCACAGATTGAAGGGGGCAGTGACTCAAGAACCTTTCTTCGCATCTCTTCAATTTAATCCCTGTAGACTTTGAGCTGTGGGAGCTAACTCTCGTGTGCTTAGTATAGTGCAGAGTAATAATTGGTCAATAAATACCTTTGACTTCCTTCTCTGTCATCAATGTACTGGATTTGCACCCTTTAGTCACCCCTCCCTCAGCCCACAGCACTTATATACATAATCATAATTTATATTTATGTCTGTCTCCTACTTTCATTCATTCAATTGTATTTACTGAGTGCTTACTGTGAGCAGAGCACTGTACTAAGCACTTGGGAGAGTACAATATAACAATAAACAGAAACATTCCCTTCCCACAATTAGCTCACAGTCTAGAGGGGGAAAGAGACATTAAATAATAAATTACAGATATTTACATAAGTGTTATGGGACTGGGAGCGGGGATGAGCGAAGGGGGTAGGTCAGGGTAATGCAGAAGGGAGTGGAAGAAGAGGACAGCAGGGCTTAGTCAGGGAAGGCTTCTTGGAGGAGATGTGCCTTCAATAAGGCTTTGAAGCCAGGGAAAGCAATTGCCTGTCTGATATGAGGAGGGAGGGCGTTCCAGACCAGAGGCAGGATGTGGGTGAGTGATCAGTGGTGAAAGAGATGATTTACTATATGCTGTAAACTCACTGTGGGCAGGGAATGTATTACCAATTCTGTTAAACTGTGCTCTCCCAAGTGTTCAGTACAGTGCACTGAACAAGGTAAATGTTCAATAAATATCATTAATTGATTGGCTGATGGATTCTCCCTCTCTGCTCCCTTTGCAGAGGGTAAGAACCATTATTTAGGGTAGTGATCAGACTCCTGATTTTTTTGTCTCAGAATCCTTCTGTGTCAGGGTGTTGTTGCCCAGAGTGGGGGCCTTTCTGCTCAGACCCACGATAGGGTCAGAAGCTGCCGTGAGGGAAGGGGAAGAGTTTAGGGGAGATGAGGAGCCAAGGCTGGGGGAGGATCAGGAATGGGAGGGGCCGGCAGAGCAGGGGAAGGGAAAGATGCTCACTATGGGATCAACGTGGGGGACAAGGAAATGGTTGAAAGTTGCCCGACCCACAGTCCTGGCCCTGGGGAGTGGAGATCCCCAAGAGCTTGAAGCTGCGGGGAGGGGAACCCAACAGCCCAGGACTAGGAGAGGACCAAGGCTACAGGAGGCTTTTTGTTTTTTTATAATGGTAATTGTTAAGCGCTTATTATATGTCAAACACTGTTTTAAATGTGGGGTAAGGTACATGTTAAATAGGTCAGACACAGTCCTTGTCCCACATGGGATTCACAGTCTAAGTAGTTGTGGGGCAGCCCTGCCCCACCACCCTTTCCAGCCCCATGTCTGGGAGCTTACTCTCCCAAACACTTAGGACAGTGCACGGTAATCGCTTGATAAATACAATTGACTTCCTGCTGTGTCACCTTTATGAACATATCCATAATTAATTTATTTACATTTACAATCTTCTCCACTGTTCAATTCAATCCCCCTGGACTGTAAACTGTGAGAGCTTACTCAGTGTACTCTTCCAAGCATTTAGTACAGTGCACAGTAATAGCTCAATAAATACTATTGACTTCCCTCTGTCACCTTTGTACTTAGATTCTTACCCTTTAATCACCCCTGCCTCAGCCCCACAGCAGTTATGTACCTATCTGTAATTTATTAATTTATATTGATGTCTGTCTCCTAGTCTAGACTGTAATCTTGCTGTGGGCAGGGAATTACCAGCTCTGTTTCATTGTGCTCCTGGGAGTCTGCCCATGTTCCCCTCCCTTGCCAGGCTTTCAGCCCTGCAGCTCCAGGAAGCCAAGGCCTAGGATGTGTTTTGCCATTTGCCCCCACGATTTAGTTCACAGAGTTGGGAAGCTCTTGAGGAGTCTCTTCAGCCACAACTCGCAGTGCCAGGGCTATAAGGGTATGGTAACTGGGCACTTAGGTTGCCTGGAAGAATAATGATAAAAATAATAATTGTGGTATTTGTTAAGCACTTACTATGTTCCAAGCACTGTACTAAGTGCTGGGGTAGATACAAGGTAGTTGAGTTGAACACAGTCTCTGTCCCACATAGGGCTCATGGTCTTAATCCCTTTTTTACATATACAGTAACTGAGGCACAGAGAAGCCAAGTGACTTGCCCAAGTTCACACAGCAGACAAGTGGTGGAACTGGGATTAGAACCCAGGTCCTTCTGACCCCCAGGCCATGCTGCTTCTCCAGCTGGTGCTGACGGGAGGGGAGGGCAGGGGGAGAAGGGTGGCATCCCAACCCCCGTAGGGGAAGTTCCCTTGCAACCAGGTGGCAAGGACTCCATGGCTCTTCTCTGGGCTCCTGCCTCAGGCCTCTCCAGGGCAAAGTCCCTCCTGGCCATAATACTGATAATAATTATGGTACTTGTTGAACACTTACTATGTGCTAAGCACTGGAGTAGATACAAGATAATCAGGTTGGACTCAGTCCCTGTCCCCCATGGGGCTCACATTCTTAATCCCCATTTTACAGAAGAGGAAACTGAGGCCCAGAGAAGTGAAGTGACTCACCCAAGGTCACACAGCAGACAAATGGCAGAGCTGGAATTAGAACCCAGGTCCTTCTGATTCCCAGGCCCATGCTCTATCCCTGAATCTACGCTGCTTCTCCATTGATGAGCGCTTAGTACAGTGCTCTGCACACAGTAAGCACTCAATAAATATGACTGAATGAATTAATGAATGAATTGAGAACCAGGTCTCCCAGATCCCTAGCCGATTCCCAGCCAAGCCGATCCCCAGGCCACCCTGCTCCCGCCACCCCCTCCAAATCGCCGTCCGCCCCAGCCCTGCTCCTCCCCGCCTCTGTCCAGGTCCCAGTCCCACCCCCTCTGCCACCACAGCACCCAGAACCCTGAGCCCGGGTCCTGATGCGTTATTCCCCTGGGGCTCCCGAAGCTGACTGGGAACGGGTCATTGCAACACTGCAGGCCCTGAGTGCTCAGTCAGGTACCTGTTGGCTGAGATATTTCACAAGCAAACAATTAGAGGCGGTGTTGGGAGTAATTATTATGTGCTGATTAATGTTAGTGATGGGGTCACTTCCTTGTGCTCCCTGCAGGGAGGCCCCGAGATGCTGGAGGCTGGGGAGAGGCTGGTAAGGAGGGGCCGTTGGCTTTTGGGGGACCCGTCTGGAGGGGATTTGCCCAGGACTCTAGTCTCTTCCTGACCCCCAAGACACTTCCTCCCTCACCTCTCCAGGGCTGCCCCATGTGCTGCCGTCTCCAGCTCATGCACCCTCCTTGCTCCCAAGTTTTGGCCTCCTGGAGCTCAACAGAAACAAGACGGCTTGGCAGCAGTCTTGCCCTGGTTGCGGAGGGAGGGAGTGGGTGCAGTGTGGGCTGGAGGTGGAAAGGTCTGCTGTCTGGGTCCGGAGCCGACACAGAGAACGCACCAAACTCTCAGGCCCGAAGCACCGGGGATGACGGGCAGGGAAAGCCATGATAGCAGAGCTTCCAGAAAAGAGGATCAAGGAGGGAGTTGAGCCGAGCTGAAGTGGAGACCAGCCAGGAGACAGACAATGCAGTCCCCAGCAGAGGCCCAGAAGCAGCAGGTCTATCCTGTAAAGTTGCCAAAAGCGACATAAACTTGTCTGAGACTAGATCGGGCCTTCCCTAGAAAGTCTTTGGGACTTTGGGTGCAGCAGCAGGGGAGGGGAGAAGAAAAGGGGCGGGGACCCCCAGGGGTCCAACTGCTGGCAACTTGGCTCCAAGGATCTGATTCCCTGCCCCGCCAGCCCGGTCCGTTCTGAGCCCGGCGGCCCGGGCCCAGCTCCCAGCTCTGTTTCCCGGCCCTGCCGAGGGCCGCGGCTCTCTGAACCGGTTTGCCCAGAAGGAGAGCAATTAGCCGGGCCGCTGGGTAGTGGGCCCCGGCATAAACAAGCCCATAAAAGGGAGTCGGAGGCTGGGAATGGGGATTCCTCTCCCAGAGCCACCCCAGGAGAGGCCGTGGGGGACCAGGCTCAGGTCCTGGCTGGTTGGGCCCAGCCCAATCTGGAGCCAAGCTGGGACTGTGCCATCCTGAAACTTTTTCCCATCCACACCCCCGTGCCTCAGTTTCCCACCCCGTCCAGACCCTAGGAAAGGCCTTGGGAGGGGGAAGCCCCAGGGAGCAGATACCATCTGCAGGGGTATCTCCGCTCAGGTCATGGGGCCATGGGGAAACTAGACTGTTGCACCCTGACTGTGCAAATGCCCAGAGAGCTGGTGCTCCTCTCTCTGGGAAAACCAGGGACTCCTGGACATCGGCAAACTCCCAGATCTCCTCCACTTCCAGGCTCCCTAGACCCCTCAGATTCTTTAGACCTGGGGTCGGGGGGAGCCTGCTCAAGGAGGACTGTAAGCCGGAGTTTTGCTCTCCAGCCAGGCCCAGCCAGGGTCTGGATATCCCTGAGGGTGGATTTGGCCTGGTCTGGACCCAGGGACAAAGAGAACTCTGTGCCCCTTCCCCACTCTGAGGGCTGAGTGGCCCAGGCAGGCAAAGGAAACCCTGGTGTTCCCCCCTCCTTCCAGGTGACCCTCCTGAACCACCCCTGGCCCTCTCCAGCCTGCCTAAAGGAGCCATTCATTCATTCATTCAATCGTATTTATTGAGCGCTTACTGTGTGCAGAGCACTGTACTAAGCGCTTGGGAAGTACGAGTTGGCAACATAAAGAGACGGTCCCTACCCACACAGTCTAGAAGACTCTAGAAGAGTCCCATCCCACCTCTGGCTAATCCCAGCCAGCCGACTTCTGCGGCCTCAGAATAAAGACAGGCGGTTTGGGGGCACCGAGATGTTGCGGAGAGGGGAATGAGGGGGATGGGGGAGAAGGGGGGATATTGCAGGAGGCCGGGTTTTCCAGGGTCTGTCCCTGCCCTGTCCCTGCCACGGCAGCCCCTCCCAACTTCTCTCCCTCCCAGCGTGAAGGCGATAATGAGATTAAGAAAGCAGCTGTCAGCCTGGCCCTGCCCCCAGCGTCCCCTTGGCGGGCTCCAGTGGGAAAGGAAGGTAGAGAGGGCAGGGTGCCCATCCAAAGGGAGAGTCAGAGCTGAAGATGTAACTGGCTGGCATCATGGGATGGAGGGGTGAGGAGTTATACCCACTGGTAATAGCCCAGGTGGGCAAAGCCACCTGTCTCTAGACTATAAGCTCTTCCTCCAGACTGTGAGCTCCTTGTGGGCAGGGATCCTGTCCAGCAACTCTATTGTATTCAACTTTCCCAAGCATTTAGTGCAGTTTTCTGTACACAGAAAGCACTCAGTAAATACTATCAATTGATTAATTTCCCCAGCCCTTGTCCATGCCCAGGTCAAGCCCTGCTGACCCAGTGATTCATTCATTCATTCATTCAATCGTGTTTATTGAGCGCTTCCTGTCTGCAGATCACTGTACTAAGCGTTTGGGAAGTACAATTCGGCAACAGATAGAGATGGTCCCTACCCAAAAACGGGCTCACAGTTTAGAAATGTCCATATGACTGTGTTGCTCTGGACTCTCTCCCACTCTGACAGAAGCAGAGCCCAAGTCCTAAGGGAGGAACAAAAGAAGGAACCAAGGCATCTGGGGTCAGGAAGGTGTGGGTGCCCCCACCCCCACATAGGGAGGGCACTCCAACCCCCAGCACTCAACAGCACCCACACCCAACCCTAGCCCCACAGCACTTACATATACTCCTAATTTATTCATTTATACTAATGCTTGTCTGCCCCTCTAGACTCATTGTGGCTAAGGAATGTGTCTATCCCCTCAGTTATATTGCACTCTCTCCCTAATGCTTAGTGCAGTGCTTTGTACACCGTAAATGCTCAATAAATAGCATTGATTGATTGAGGAGACCAAAGAGCGGCTTAGCCCAGCGATCTCCAGACCCCAGCCACTATGGAGCATGTGTGCCCATGTTTTTAAAAATGGTATTTGTTAAGCACTTCCTACATGCCAGACACTGTACTAAATGCTGGGGTAGATGCAAGTTAATCAGGTTGAACACAGCTCATGTCCCACATGAGGGCCACAGTCAATCCCCGTTTATGGATAAAGTAACTGAGGCCCAGAGAAATGCAGTGACTTGCCTAAGGTCACACAGCTGACAAATGGAGGAGCCGGGATTAGAACCCAAGTCCTTCTGACTCCCAGGCAGGGGTACAGACGGCCCTTGGACACACTGAGCCAAGGACCACAGGGTTGGTCACTCCTGGGACCCTGGATTCAGGTCATTTCCGCTGTGGAGCTGGGGCGGGAGCACATTGGCCCATGGGGAGAATCCCCAAGTCCTCTTGGGGCTCTGGAGTGAACTGGTCCTCAGGGCTCTGAACAGGAGGTGCCGAAGGTGCCTGTTTGAATAGCGTGGTTTAGTGGAAAGAGCCCAGGCTTGGGAGTCAGAGGTCGTGGGTTCTAATCCTGGCTCCGCCACTTATCAGCTGTACAACCTTGGGCAGGACACTTAACTTCTCTGTGCCTCAGTTACCTCATCTGTAAAATGGGGCTTAAGACTGTGAACCCCACGTGGGACAACCTGATGACCTCGCATCTGCCCCAGTGCTTAGAACAGTGCTTTGCACACAGTAAGCGCTTAACAAATGCCATTATTATTATTATTATTGAACCCCCGAGGCCCCCTCATTCCGGGACAGGAACTTCTCTCAGCTCCTCCAGAGGGCAAGCAGAAGGCAAGCCAGGGCCAGATGGCGGGGTCGGATGATGGTGTGGGGTGGCGATGCCCGGTCACCATTGCCATGCCCAGCCCCAGGGTCCTCGTGGAGCTCTCATTTCGCCCCGTGCCAGGGCCAGAAGCAGCGTGGCTCAGTGGAAAGAGCCCGAGTTTTGGAGGCAGAGGTCATGGGTTCAAATCCCTGCTCCACCACTTGTCAGCTGTGTGACTTTGGGCAAATCACTTCACTTCTCTGGGCCTCGGTTACCTCATCTGTAAAGTGGGGATTCAGACTGTGAGCCCCCCGTGGGACAACCTGATCACCCTGTAACCTCTCCAGCGCTTAGAACAGTGCTTTGCACGTAGTAAGCACTTAATAAATGCCATCATTATTAGGGCCATGAGCCCAAGGCCAGGCTTCCGCTGCCCCCTAGTGGCTCCAATCAATCAATCAATCGTATTTATTAAGCGCTTACTATGTGCAGAGCACTGTACTAAGCGCTTGGGAAGTACAAGTTGGCAACAAGCCCCGAGGACTGGCTCACCACAGCCCACCACCCCCAACGTCAGACAGGCACTGCGGGGGTTGGGTTCCTGCACCCCAACACCGCAAATCCACCAATGGTATATACTGAGCACTTACCCTGGGCAGAGCACTGGCAAGCGCTTTGGAGAGTACAGTACAACAGAGTTGGCGAGCAGTTTCCCTGCCCACAACCAGCGTGGAGTCTAGAGAGGAAGAGAGACAAACCAGGGGCAGGGCCTCCCCAGTCACATACCAACACATTCTAACTCTTGGGGCAGATTTCCTTCTCCCATCTTTCCTCCCAACAAGGCCAGGAAGCAGCCCTACAGCCTCAGCCCGGAGCACACAGCCAGCCAAGGTCAAGATTACCAGCACCTGGGTCTTGGCCAGAATTCCAAAACGTGGCTGTTGGCCAGCTCCTCTGACAATTGAAGCTCTCAGAGGAAGAGATGCCACAGCCAACTGTCGTCCCCCGAGTCAGAAGGACCCCCACCCCTCAAGCAGTATGGCCTATTGGAAAGAGCACAGGACTGGGAGTCGGAGGACCAGGGCTCTAATCCCAGCGCTCCTAATTGCTGGCAGCGTGGCAAGTCACTTAACTTCTCTGTGCCTCAGTTCTCCTGTTCTCCCTCCTACTTAAACTGTGAGCCCCATGTGGGGCATGGACTGTGTCCAACCTAATTCACTTGAATCTACCTCAGCACTTAGAACAGTTCTTGGCACATAGTAAACGCTTAACAAATACCACTATGTGGGCAATGGTCCCATCTCTCCTGCCTCGGCTCACCCTTTGTGCCCTTACTATGCACTTACATAGCGCTTACTATGTCCCACTTAACAAATACCATTAAAACCCCCCTCTGCCCAGTCCCACCCCAGGGATGCCCAGTGCAGAGTGCTGGACTGGGGTCTAAGGCTAGCAGATCTCCCCTTCTTCCTTGGCTCCCACAACACTCCCAGAAGAGCTGACTAGAGAAGGTGGTTGGGAACACTGGCCTGGCTGAGTTTATTCATCTCCCTCCCTAGATAAAAGGGGCTTTGAACACCAGGTTGTGTTAGAGGCCAACCTGCCCGTGAGCTGGGGGGATGGTCTAGATGAATTAATCTTTGAGGATGCTAGACCACAAAGGGTGAGCCCTGGCAGATGAGGAGGCAGGAGAGACGGGGCCATTGCCCATATGGTGGTATTTGTTGAGCGCTTACTATGTGCCAAGAACTGTTCTAAGTGCTGGGGTGGATACAAGGTAATTAGGTTGTCCCACGTGGGGCTCACAGTCTTAATCCCCATTTTACAGATGAGGTGACTGAGGCACAGTGAAGTTAAGTGACTTGCCCAAAGTTACACAGCTGACAAGTGGTGAAGCTAGGATTAGAACCCAGAACCTGACTCCCAAGCTGCTTATACAGTATCAGTATATACATATATGTAATACACACACACACACTATATATATATATATATAATTTGTTAAGCACTTACTATGTGCCAGCACAGTACTAACACCTGGAGTAGATACAAGCTAATCAGGCTGAACACCATCCATGGACAATGTAGTGCTCACAGTCTTAATCCCCATTTTACAGATGAGGTAACTGAGGCCCAGAGAAGTTAAGTGAGTTGCCCAAGGTCACACAGTAATAATAATAATGATGGCATTTGTTAAGTGCTTACTGTGTGCAAAACACTGTTCTAAGCTCTGGGGTGGGGGGAAACAAGGTGATCACGTTGTCCCATGTGGGGCTCACAGTCTTAATCCCCATTTTACAGATGAGGTAACTGAGGCTCAGAGAAGTTAAGTGAGTTGTCCAAGGTCACACAGTAGACAAGTGGCACAGCCAGGATTACACTCTGACTCCTTTGGGCCACTCTGGCCCCCAGCAGTAGCAGGACCTGAGCAGTGTCTAGTTGATGGTGCCGAAGAGGGTCACTCAGGAATGCCCATCTCCCAACAGGACAGGGAAGTGGCTACTCTGCCAGTATTTTACCCACCCCTCCCAACTCTGCCCATTCAGGACAGTCCCCAGAGTAGGACCCCCTGCCTCCCCCTTAAGGCAGATGATCCAGAACAGGAGGGAGCCACTGACATACTGGGAGAGGCAGGAATACAACAAGCTCAGCCTGGGGCACCCTTGGAACTCAGATCCTGAAAGAGAACGTGTCCTATGGGTCCTTCCACTCCACTGAGCCTTTTCTCCCAGCTCACTCCACCTAGCTTCTCCCCTATTTCCCCTGCGCTTGCCCCATCACACACACAAGCCAGGGGCCCACGTGTACTTGAGCTTTAGCATGATTATTAGGCACCTCTAGAAGAGTCATCATCCCAGTCCCTGGGAGTGACAAAGAGGACTCTGAATTAATTCCAGTCTGTTCCCTCAAGGGTCATCATGGTGTTCCAGTGGAGCTGGTGGGGAGAAGGGGGGCACTGAGCTAGGGCACACTGACTGGAGGACTTTGGGCTGAAGGGGCCCTGAGCTAGGGGATACTGGGCTAGGTGGGCACCAGGCTCAGAGGTCCCTCATCTGAGGGGGACATTGGATTGGGGGACATTAGACTTCGGGAACACTGGGCTTGAGGAGATTTTTTAATGCTATTTATCTATGTGCCACACTCTGTTCTAAGTACTGGGGTAGATATAAGCTAATCGGGTTGAACATAATCCATGTTCCATGCGAGGCTCACAGTCTTAATCCTCATTTTACAGATGGGGTACCTGAGGCACAGAGAATAATAATAATAATAATGATGGCATTTGTTAAGTGCTCACTATGTGCAAAGCACTGTTCTAAGCACTGGGGAGGATATAAGGTGATCAGGTTGTTTCACGTGGGGCTCACAGTCTTAATCCCCATTTTACAGATGAGGTAAATGAGGCACAGAGAAGCTAAGTGACTTGCCCAAAGTCACACAGCTGACAAGTGGTGGAGCTGGGATTTGAACCCACAACCTCTGACTCCCAAGCCCTTGCTCTTTCCACTGAGCCACGCTGCTTCTCAGTGACTTGCCCAAGGTCATAAAGCAGACAAATAGAAGAAGTGGAATTAGAACCCAGGACCTCTAACTTCCAGATGCTCTTTCCACCAGGCCACGCTGTTTCTAAAGGCCTTTGGTTGGGGGACACTGGGCTAGAGGGGCACTGGACTGGAGAGATTGGACTGAGGAGGCATCCTAGGCTGTGAGTCCTGGGCCAGGTGGACACTCGACTGGTGGGGGACACTGGCTGGGCCAAGGGGCAGAAGGGGCACTGGGCTGAGGGGACCCTGAGCTAGGGGAATATTGAGCTGGGTGGGTCCTGAGCTAGGAGTGCATTGGGATGGAGGACATTGGACTGGGGAGCTACTGCTAGGCTGAGGGGCCCTGGACTGCGTGGGGCATTTGACCTGTGGGGGAACACTGGTCTAAAGGTGGGCACTGGGCTATTTGGGCCTATGGTCTGAGCCAGGAATGGCACTGGTGATGGGCTTATGTTCCTGAGACTTTTCTGCTCTTGAGCACCAAGCCCCCAGGGCCAACTCTCTGACCTGGCACCAGCCCCTGAATCAGTTCCAGGCCTCAGATAGGTCAGGGCAGGCTTCGTAAAGGCAGAACTCATTCTTTTGCTGTGTCTGCTGTCAACCTGGGCTCACCCACCTCCCCCCATCCCAGGCTGCTCCATGAAAATCCTCTCTCCACCCCTTTCCGGAAATCCCAAGAGTGCCCCGTTCCCAGCCCTGCTCCGGTGCCCTATTCCCAGGCCACTCTGGGCAGTGCCATGGGGCGCTGTTCCTCAGGGATCTCCAGACATACATCAGGACAGCTGGTGCACCAAGCTGGTGGTTCCTCTCTGCTTCCCCGGGAGGAGTCCAAGGAGGGGAATGACGCCCTGAGACGGGGGCCAGGACAGAGCCCAGGTTCCTGGTCACCGACATACAGTGGGATGAGCGCTGAATCTGCTTGAGTTGCTTGTCCCCGCTTCATCTCTTTGTCCTCTGCAAGCTGAAAGGGACCAGCCTAACTCCAGCAGACAAATCCAAGCTGTTTAATTACATGTATCGTACAGAGAGCCGGCTGCCTGGTCCCTCCACTTTCCCTGAGCTGGGCCTAGTGAGGCAGTAGGGCTCCTGAGAGCGGAGCCCACAGTGGAGCTAAATAGGTGGCCAGGTGGCTCCCATCCCCCTGCCTGCCTCTGCCCAACTTGGTCCATTAAAGGTCCCAGGGAAAAGCCAGCCCATAGCCCTGGGAAGGGAGGAATCCAAGTCATGAGGGAGAAGAGTCCGGGAGTTCCCAGCCTCCCAGTTCCAGGCTTCCCCAGCCCAGAGCAGGGGCAGCTCAAACCAGCTGGCAGTAGCCTCCTCTGGGGAGGAAAGGAAGGACCCTGGGTTGAGTCAGAGTCCGGGATTCCCACTACCCTCAGCAGGGTAAGTCCCTCCACCTCTTCTGAGTGGAGCCTCCAGAGCCTCCATTCGCCTCCACTCACCAGGGGGTCCCTTCCCCAGGCACAGAGGCTGTGGAAGAGGTGGATAGGACCTGAAACCTGCTCCCAGCTCCAAGCCAGGCACAGGTGGGGGCATTCTAAAATCCTGGGATCATGGTTACTGTCCAGGAAATCAGAAACCCAGGGAGCCAGCCCAGCCCAGCCTGCAGAGGGGCCACGTTAGGGGAGTTCTAAAGTCCTGGGGTCATGAGTACAGGTCCGGGCAGCCAGAGACCCAGGAATTCGGCCCAACCCAGCCCTGCCAAGGGGCCGCTTCGGGCCGGGCGGGGGAGTTCTAAAGTTTGGGGTCACAACTATGGTCCGGGCAGAGTACTGGGGAGCCAGCCCAGCAAGGGGCTGCTCCGGACCGGGCAGAGGAGTTCTAAAATCCTGGGGTCGCAGCTATGATCCAGGCAGTCAGAGCCCTGGGGAGACAGCCAAGCCTAGCCCTGCTGAGGGGTCGCTCTGGGCCGGGCAGGGGAAGCCAAGCCCCGGCGGTCAAACCGTCTCTTCCTCCAGCTTGCGGGTAGCGCTCTTGATCCTCCTGTTCTCCCGCAGGTTGCGTAGACGGGCACCGAAGCTCACAATCTCTTCCACGTAGGCCCTGGGCACCCAGCCCCTCTCGCCATCGGCCAACCGGATCCCCTCCAGCCAACCTGAGGGCACACCACAACCTGAGGGTGTGGTCGGCTAGGGTCAGCAGGGGACACAACCGGGGGCTTCTGTCTTCATTTAAGAAATGCCTGGCTGGACTCTGCGCCCAAAGGGTTAACTCTTCCCCTCCTCTTAACCTACCTGGAGGAAAGGGGCTGGACCTGATGCTCTCCTGAGGACCCCTTTCACTCCAGGATTCCAGGATTCTAACACCCTAAGAACCTTGGGCAAGAAGGATCTTCTTGAAAGATCAACTCAATCATCCCCCTCCCTCCAGGCCGGCCCCACCTGGTTCACTCCAGCTGTTCAGCCAGAATTTCTCCTCTTTTTATCGCATCCCCCAGACAGGGAGAGTCCAGTCCCTTAGGCTTCCAACAACAACGCCATGCCAAGTTCCTTCTAGCCACCCCATGCCAATTCAAGTCTGTTTCCTCTCCTGTCCACCCCACGCCAGTTCAAGTCCATTTACTCTTCTATCCTCAGTGTCTAAAACTTGCCTTGTGGTTTACAGGGTTCCTCCGAACTCCCATTCCTCCCCTTTCCCCATGTCAGGTGGCAGGGGTGGGAGTTGGAAGGGACCACCACTCACCATCGCTGGTCTTGGTCTTGACTGCCAGGATGTCAGCCTTCTCCAGAGTCAGCTCATCAGGCTGCAGGGCCTTGTAGGCTCTGATGCACTGCACCTGGGGAGAGTCTGGGAGCAAGGCAGGAGGAGGTGAGAATCAATGGGAATGAAGGGTCGGAGGAGGCAGGGATTGGGGGGAAAGAGGAGAGAGCTCACAGGCAAGGGGGCAGGGTATGATCAATCAAGAAATGGTCTTTACTGAACACCTTCTGCTGGAATGTAAGCTCCTTATGGGCAGGGACTGTGTCGCTGCTATTCTGTACCCACCTCCTAAATGCCCAGTACAGTACACCACACCAAGGAAGCACTCAAGAAATGCTACTATCAGTCAATAGTATTTACTGAATGCTCACTCTGTGTAAAGCACTGCACTAAGCATTCACGAGAGTTCAATATAAAAGAGGTGGCCCTGCCCAAAAGGGGCTTACAGTCTTGTTGGGGAGACAGACAAGAAAATAGATTACAGATAGGGGTAGGTGTAGAGTATAAAGGTTTAGACATAAATGCTGAGGGGCTGGTGGCGGGGTGTGTCAAAATACTTGAGGACTACAAACCTAAGTATATAAGCAGTGCAGGTGAGAGGGAAAATAGGGTGAGGAAAAGAGAGGTTAATCAGAGAAGGCTTCTTGAAAGAGATGATTTTAAAAGGACTTCAAAGTTGGGGAGAATGGAGGTCTGTAGGATATGAAGGGGGAGGGAGTGTCAGGCCAATTAATCAATTAATCAATCAATCAAGAAAAGGGATATGAGCAAGGGGTCAGCTGTGAGTTAGGATCAATGTACACTGAGTAGCTTGGTGTTAGAGCAGTGAAGTGTGAGGGCTAGGTTGTAGTATGTTGCCAACTTGTACTTCCCAAGCGCTTAGTACAGTGCTCTGCACACAGTAAGTGCTCAATAAATATGATTGAATGAATGAATAGTAGATCAGCGAGGTGAGGTGGAGGAGGCAAGGTGATTGAGTGCTTTAAAGTTGAAGGTGAGGAGTTTCTGTTTGATGCCGAGGTGGGTGGGCAACCACTGCAGGTTTTTGAGTGGGGAGATGTGGGTTCAACTTTTTTTAGAAAAATGATCAGGCAGCAGAGTGAGGAATGGACTGGAGTGGATAGAGACAGGAGACAAGGAAGTAATAGAGATGGCTGATGTAGTTGTCAAGGTGGGAAATAAGTGCTTGGATCAGCGTGGTAGCAGTCTGGATGGCCTTTACCACGTCTTTCCCCTAGCCTGGAATCAGAAGCAGCATGGCTCAGTGGAAAGAGCATGGGCTTTGGAGTCGGAGGTCATGGGTTCAAATCCCGGCTCCGCCAATTGTCAGCTGTGTGACTCTGGGCAAGTCACTTCACTTCTCTGTGCCTCAGTTCCCTCATCTGGAAAATGGGGATTAAGACAGTGAGCCCCCCCTTGGGACAACCTGATCACCTTGTAACCTCCCCAGTGCTTAGAACAGTGCTTTGCACATAGTAAGTGCTTAATAAATGCCATCATCATCATCATCACACCCCCATCCCATATATGCCAGACCACCACCATCCACACCTTCAAAGCCTTATTAAGCCACATCTCCTCCAATAGACCTTTCCCTATTAAGCCCTCTTTTCCTGGGCTCCCTCTCCCTACTGTGTCATCTGTGCACTTGGATCTGTGACCTTTGGGCATTTGATATTCACCCCACCCTCAACTCCACAGCACTTATGCACATATCTTTAATGGAAAGAGTGCAGGCTTGAGAGTCAGAGGTAATGGGTTCTACTCCCAGCTCCGCCACATGTCTGCTGTGTGGCCTTGGGCAAGTCACTTAACTTCTCTGTACCTCAGTTCCCTCATCTGGAAAATGGGGATTAAGACTGTGAGCCCCCCGTGGGACAACCTGATTACCTTGTACTTACCCCAGTGCTTAGAACAGTGCTTCGCACATAGTAAGCACTTAGTACCATAATTATTATTATTTAAATTATATATCAAATTTAAAATTAAATTAAAATTAAATTATAATTACACTAACATCTGTATCCCACTGTAGACTATAAGCTTGTGCACAGGGAATGTGTCTGCCAACTGTTGCATTGTACTCTCCCAAGTGCTTAGTCTAGTGCTCTGCACATAGTAAGCGCTTAATAAATACCATTGATGATGATGATGATGATAATGCTGGAGAGGAAGGGACAGTTTATAGAGATGTTGGGATGGCAGAGCAAGAGACAGATGGCATAATAATAATGATTATGGTATTTGTTAAGCACTTACTTTGTGCCAAGCACTGTTCTAAGCACTGGGGTAGATACAAGGTAATCTGGTTGTCCCCTGTGGGGCTCACAGTCGTAATCCCCATTTTACAGATGAGGGAACTGAGGCCCAGAGAAGTTAAGTGACTTGCCCAAGGTCATACAGCAGGCAAGTGGCAGAGCGGGGATTAGAACCCACGACCTTTAACTTCCAAGCCCGTGCTCTTTCCACAAAGCCACACTTGAGGATAATGTCAAAGTTATGGGGCCTGTGAAACAGGGAGGATGGTGGTGTTATCTGCAGGGATAGGAAAGAGAAGGAGGACAAGGTTTGTGTGAGAAGATGAGGAGTTCTGTTTTGGGCATAAGTTTGAGGTATCAGCAGAACATACAAGTAGAAACGTTCTAAAGACAGAAGGAAAAAGAGAGTGCAGAGAAGGAGAGAGATCCGAGCTAGAGAGGTTTGTTTAGGAATCATCCATGTTGAGATAAAGTTGAAGCTGGGGGAGACAATGTGTTCTCCAAGGAAGTTGGTGTAGATGGAGAATAGAAGGGGACCCAGAACTGAGCTTTGATGAACTCCCAATTAGAGGGTGGGAGATGGAGAAAAAGCCTGTGAAAGACACTTAGAAGGAGCAGCCAGAGAGATGGAAGGAAAACCAAGAGAGGACAGCATCCGTGACTTCTACTGTGCACAGAGTGCTGTACTAAGTGCTTTGGACAGTACATTAAAGGTAGAAGAGTTGGTTCTTGCTCTCAAGGAACTTACAATCTAGTGTTGGGGGTGGGCCAGAGCACAGAGTACTTGCAAGATAGGGATGAAGGAGAGAATAGACAGATGGACAGGTGAATAATTTAGTGGCTAGAAAGTGTGTCAATCGATATGAATATAAGTGCTCCACATGGCAGGATGTGTGCATAAATGTGGAGGGGGCAAGTTGAGAGGAGGTGACCTAAGAAGGAGAAAATGAATCAGGGAAAGTCTGATGAGTGAGGTGGGCTTGCAGAAGGGTTTTCAAGATGCTGTGGCCTGGTGGATTTGAAGAAGAAGAGACTTCCAGGCAGGAGGAAGGGTGTGAGCTCGGAGTCATAGGTGGGAGAGATGAGGACGAAGCACAATGAATAGGTTAGACTGAGAGGAATGAAGGGTATAAGCTGGGGTGTAGTGGGAGAAGAGAGTGGATTAGTAGGAGGAAGAGTGCTGATGGAGCACCTTAAAAGCAGACGATGAGGAGTGTCTACCTGATGCAGAGAGGAATGTGCACCCCTGGAGATTTTTGAGGAGTGGGGTTGTGTGTGCAGAATTCTGTCTTGGAAAGATGATCCGGGCAGTGGGCTGATGTATGTGGACTGGGGAGGTGGATGGAGAAGCTGGAGGCAGGGAGGTCAGCAAGGAGGCTGAGGCAGAGGTCCAGACAGGTGGTGTGATGAAGACCTGGGCCAGGTGCTGGCTGTGGGGAGGCGGGTGGGTGGGGAGGGAGACAGGCAGGAGGGGGTAGAGATGGCTGTTGGGGGAGATGGATTCATTCATTCATTCAATCGTATTTATTGAGCGCTTACTGTCTGCAGAGCACTGTACTAAGCGCTTGGGAAGTACAAGTTGGCAACATATAGAGACGGTCCCTACCCAACAACGGGCTCACAGTCTAGAAGGGGGAGACAGGCAACAAAACCAAACATGTGGACAGGTGTCAAGTCGTCAGAACAAATGGAATTAAAGCTAAATGCACATCATTAACAAAATAAATGGAATAGTAAATATGTACAAGTAAAATCAATAGAGTGATAAATCTGTACAAACATATACACAGGTGCTGTGGGGAGGGGAAGGAGGTAGGGCGGGGGAATGGGGAGGAGGAGAGGAAAAGGGGGCTCAGTCTGGGAAGGCCTCTTGGAGGAGGTGAGCTCTTAGTAGGGCTTTGAAGGGAGGAAGAGAGCTAGCTTGGCGGATGTGTGGAGGGAGGGCATTCCGGGCCAGGGGGAGGACGTGGGCTGGGGGTCGATGGAGGGACAGGCGAGAACGAGGTGGATGGGTGGTGGGGTGGGCAGAGGAGGGCGGAGGGCGGGAAGGTGGCTGTTGGGGTGGCCAGCGGGCAGTGGGGTGGGAGGAGGCGGGGCAGGTCGGGGTAGATACCTTCTCTCCCGCTGAAATACTCCTTGTCAGCCTCGGGGCTGGATGGGGACAGGGCAGAGATCCACCGTTGCTTCTCACTCCTGCAGGAAGGAGTGTCAGGAATGGCAGAGCCAGGAGGAGCCCCGAGAGAACCTCCCACAGTCACCCACTCCAAGGCCCCAGTCTGGAGCACGGCCCCCACAAATGTTACGTCCAGTGCCTTCCCTGAGCTGGGGAATTCCTTCCCTGGCCTGCACCCCCTATCTGCTCCTGCTCAGCATCCACCCCAGCCAAGGGTGTCTTGAAAACAGTCAATCAATCACTCATAATAACAATAATCATCATCACTGTGGCATTTGTAAAGTACTCACTATGTTCATTCATTCGATTGTATTTATTGAGCTCTTAATGTGTGCAGAGCACTGTACCCAGGGCTTGGGAGAGTACAATGTAACAATAAACAGACATATTCCCTGCCCACAGTGAGCTTACAGTCTAGAGTGCTAATAATAATAATAATGATAGTATTCTTTAAGCGCTTACTATGTGCAAAGCACTGTTCTAAGTGCTGGGAAGGTTACAAGGTGATCAGGTTGTCCCACGGGGGGCTCACAGTTTTAATCCCCATTTAATCCCCATTTTACAGATGAGGTAACTGAGGCCCAGAGAAGTTAAGTGACTTGCCCAAAGTCACATAGCTGACAGTTGGAGGAACCAGGATTTGAACCCATGACCTCTGACTCCAAAGCCCTTGCTCTTTCCACTGAGCCACGTTGCTTCTAAGAGCTGGAGTAGACACAAGTTAATCAGGTCAGACACAGTCCCTGTCTCCCATGGGACTTATAGTCTAAGTAGGAGGGAGCATCCTCCCCATCCCCCCACCCCGCCTTACCTCCTTCCCCTCCCCACAGCACCTGTATATATGTATATATGTTTGCACACATTTATTGCTCTATTTATTTAATTTACTTGTACATATTTATTCTATTTATTTTATTTTGTTAATATGTTTTGTTTTGTTGTCTGTCTCCCCCTTCTAGACTGTGAGCCTGCCATTGGGTAGGGACCATCTCTATATGTTGCCAACTTGTACTTCCCAAGTGCTTAGTACAGTGCTCTGCAGACAGTAAGCACTCAATAAATACGATTCAATGAATGAATGAATGAAATACTGAATTCCCTTTTTAAAGATGAGGAAACTGAGGTACAAAGAAGTGAAGTGACTTGCCAAAGGCCACATAGCACCTAGCAGGCGTGTGGCAGAGTCAGGATTAGAACCCAGTCCCCTGACTCTCAGGCTGCACTCTTTCCAGGAGGTCACACTGCTTCAATTAATGGTAATATTTATTGAGCTCTCAACTTGGTCAGAGCTCTGCACTCAGCGCTTGAGAAAGTTTGATAGTTTGTAGAAATGATTCCTGCCCTCAAGGAGCTTACAATCTAGCAGCGTGGCTCAGTGGAAAGAGCAGGGGCTTGGGAGTCAGAGGTCATGGGTTCTAATCCCGGTTCCGCCACTTGTCAGCTGTGTGACTTTGGGCAAGTCACTTCACTTCTCTATGCCTCAGTTCCCTCATCCGGAAAATGGGGGTTAAGACTGTGAGCCCCACGTGGGACAACCTGATTACCTTGTATCCTCCTCAGCACTTAGAACAGTGCTTGGCACATAGTAAGCGCTTAACAAATACCATTATTACCATTATTATTATTAGTGGGGAGCCCCATGGACTGCCCAACGCCTGCTCAGGATGGGTGATGGACCAACCACCCCTACCTAGCCCCACATCTACCCGCAAAGGCCTTCAAGAGCCAGAGAGAGATGTCAGAGCCAAGTCCCTGAGAAGCAGTGTGGCCTAGTAGATACAGCACAGGCCTCGGAGTCAGAAGAACCAGGGTTCTTATCCCAACTTTGCCACCTGTCTGCTGTATGACCTTGGGCAAGTCACAACTTCCCTGGGCCTCATTTTCCTCATCTGGAAAAAGGGTGTTAAAACTGTGAGCCCCACGTGGCACACGGGCAAGTCACTTAACTTCTCTGTGCCTCAGTTACCTCATCTGTAAAATGGGGATTAAGACTGTGAGCCCCCCGTGGAACAACCTGATCACTCTGTAACCTCCCTAGCACTTAGAACAGTGCTTTGCACATAGTAAGCGCCTAATAAATGCCATAAGTATCAGTATTATTAATCCCAACTTTGCCACCTGTCTGCTGTATGACCTTGAGCAAGTCACAACTTCCTTGGGCCTCATTTTCCTCATCTGTAAAAAGGGGATTAAAAACTGAGCCCCACTTGACACATGGACAAGTCACTTAACTTCTCTGTGCCTCAGTTACCTCATCTGTAAAACGGGGATTAAGACTGTGAGCCCCCCGTGGGACAACCTGATCACCCTGTAACCTCCCCAGCACTTAGAACAGTGCTTTGCACATAGTAAGCGCTTAATAAATGCCATCAGTATCAGTATTATTAATCCCAACTTTACCACCTGTCTGCTGTATGACACTGGGCAAGTCACAACTTCCCTGGGCCTCATTTTCCTCATCTGTAAAAAGGGGATTAAAACTGTGAGCCCCACGTGACACATGGGCAAGTCACTTAACTTCTCTGTGCCTCAGTTACCTCACCTGTAAAATGAGGATTAAGACTGTGAGCCCCCCGTGGGACAACCTGATCACCTTGTAACCTCCCCAGCGCTTAGAGCAGTGCTTTGCACATATTAAGTGCTTAATAAATGCCATCAGTATCAGTATTATTAATCCCAACTTTGCCACCTGTCTACTGTATGACCTAGGGCAAGTCACAACTTCCCTGGGCCTTGTTTTCCTCATCTGTAAAAAGGGGATTAAAACCGTGAGCCCCACATGACACAGGGGCAAGCCACTTAACTTCTCTCTGCCTCAGTTCCCTCATCTATAAAATGGGGATTAAGACTGTGAGCCCCCCGTGGGACAACCTGATCACCTTGTAACCTCCCCAGCGCTTAAACCAGTGCTTTGCACATAGTAAGCGCTTAATAAATGCCATCAGTATTATTATTATTACATGGACTGTGCCCAACCTGATTAGATTTTATCTACCCCAGCATTTAGTAATGTCAGGCACATGGTAAGTGCTTTACAAATACCATTTTTTTTTTAATAAAAAAAGCAACCTCTCTGGTGGGTGCCAAGCTGAACCAGCAGCCCCGGGAGGAGCTGGGCTCAGAGGTCCCGGGCCACCAGAACCAGCTTCCAGGGACCACCCCCTCAGCCCATCAAGCCTGAATCCCCATGCCAATATGGCTCGCCTATGGCCTGCCCATGGCTGGCCTGGACCAGGAAGCAGGGCAGTGTGATGGGCAGAGGAGCAGGAGGAGCTTCTCTGCTCCAACGCCCACCCCCCAGGGGCACCTACTCAGTGTGTGCCCGCAGCAGGAGCTGGTGCTTGATCCGCTGCTGACTGTGGAAGAGCTGCAGGAGGAAGATCTGGCCGGGGACTCCCTGTAGCTTCCAACTCAGATCCTTCACCTTCAGCTCGGGCACCTGGGCATAGACGAACACGGCAAACTTCCCCGTCCTGCAGGCGCGGGAGACACTCAAGGACAGCCCAGGGTCCCTGAATCCTGCCCTCCTCGGTGCCCCCAGCTCAGCAGGTCTGCCCAAGAGCTTTGGGAATTGCCCCCAAGGCCGTGCCGCAGCATCACCCCCACCACGGGGGAGGGCAATGGAGGGCTATGGGGCCTCTCGAATAATAATAATAATAATTGTTATAGTAGTATTTTGGCGTGCAGACACCAAACACCTGGAGGTGGGCAGAAACAGGGAGCATTGGCCCGGGGAGATGAAGGAGGCAGGGATGGGCCCCCCGCCCTCGCCCTCCCAGCCCTGGCTCCTGCCGGCCACTCACTCCTTCCTGCGGGAGAGCAGCAGACAGTCATTGAAGAGGTGCAAGTAGACAGCCTTCCTGGACAGCTTGAGCTTGGTGGGGGTCGCGGTGGGTGGGAGGGGGGGAGCCAGCTCCACTAGCTCCCCGTGCCGCACCAGCCAGCGGGACTGGGAGATCAGTGGGAAGATCTAGGCATGGGGAGAGGCATGTCGGCTCCAAGGGATGGGGAGGGCACAGGGAATGTGGGGGGTGGGGGCTGGAGCCGGGAGGGCGGGAGGATAGGGGGCCCTGGCCCCTGGGATGAGAGGACCCCTGGGTCCCCAAGGGAGGAGACCCCCATCTTCCCAGGCTCTGCCCCCACTGGCTGCCCCGTCACTCACCTTGCTCTCAAAATGGATCTTCTTGTTGAGGTGAATGAGCTCCTCCGTCCTCTTCATGGACTGGACACTGGCATTGCATTCCTGCACCAGCTGAACAGGGTGGGTGCCAGGGTTGAGCCACCTGCCACTCCTGCCGATCAGGGTGCCTGGGTCTTCCCCAGGTACCTGCTCCAAGACCCCAGGAGGGCTCTGGGGCTGGGAGAGACGCCCACCCCGGACACCGTGCTTCAGAGGCGGAGCATGCAGGGGTCTGGGCCTTGGCAGAGGCCGCTGAGCCCAACAGGGGCCTGGCAGAGAGCTGGGGCTTGTGCCCCAGGAGGGAACCCGGATACCTGGGTTCTTCTCTGCCTGGTTCTCGGGCAATCAACCCCTCTCCCATTAGAATGCCAGCTCCTTGTGGGCAGGAAACTTGCTGCTTCTTTATTTTGCACTTCCCAAGAACCTAATATAGATCACCCAAACAAGTAGGCACTTTTAAAATGCTACTACTACTGCTACTTCTCTGGGACTCAGTTTCCCTACCTGCCAAACGGGGACTGTGGGAGGACCAGTGAGACCTCTGCACCCAGATGGCTATGGGATCTCTGCAGGGGAGTCAAAAGGGAGAAGGGTGAAAGGGAAAGCAGGGAGAAGGGGGGAAGAGGGCCCAGCTCACCTTCTTGAGCTCGTTGAAGGCCTTGGTGGCTATGTCTTCTCCGGGAGAAGACTGTGCTGTCCGCTTCAGGATGTTCTGCGGGAAAAAGGAGGGCCCTGCTGAGGTGGCCCAGGGCTTCTGGCACCTCTCTCTCTCCCAGACCCCAGGGCCCCCCGAGGCAGGACCCATCCTTTGCTGTCAAGCCGGGCCGGTTTGGGAGCTGAAGTAGATCCTCTAAGGGGGGTCAGGAACTCAGGTGTGTGGGCACCTTGTCTCAAGCTCATGGAGCCCTGTGGGTGGCTGGGCCTCTCCCCTCCCCCTGCTCCAGCTCTAAGAGGGCAGGCTTCCTGGTCCGCTGCCTTGGGTACCTCCACCAGCATCTTGAGGCGGGTGATCCTCTGGAAGGGCAGGATGAGGAAGGAGGTGAGGGGAAGACGCTGACAAATGGGCGCCTCCTCCAGCCGGGCCAGGATGCCGGGAAACTTGGGGTTCTCCAGTCTGGAAAAACCATCCTGGGGTGAAGCGTGGGCAGGACACACTAAACGTGGGGAAGGGGGCAGAGTGCGGGCACCCAGGGGCTTCTCCAGCAGCAGATACCTGACCCCGGACTCCCAGACCTGCCAATCACCAGGCCCCTGCTTCTGAACCACCAATCTGCCAATCACCAGCCCCCTGCTAATCACCAGTCGCCTGACCTCAGATCTATCAATTGCCAGCCTCCCGCCTCTGAACCCCCAGATCCGTCAAGACACCAACTCCTTGCCCCGACCCCCAAAATCTGCTACCTTCCACAACCCTTCTAAGTCCCTCCTCACTACCTTCTGGTTCTCCCCAGCTCTCCTGGGGCTCTGGCATCCTCTGAGAAAGGTTCCCCTTCGGTCTCAGAGCACCCACACTCCCTGGCTGGCCCCAGGGCTGCCGGGACACTCCTCCCTGGGTCCAGGGTCCGAGCACAATCTGTCCCTGCCGCTCCCTCCTTCTCTCTCCGCCTCCCTCCCTCCTTCCCTGGGGCCTCCCTCTCGCTTAGGTAGGGCAGGAGGTGAGCCAGGTGGCAGGGAGAGAGGCTTGGGTCCCATTGCTGGCTGATTCAGGGGCTCGGGTACCAAGCTCAGTGAGGTGGAAGGGCCGGGGAGAAGAGTGAAGGAGCGTGTCTGTCTGCAGGGGACAGGGGCTCCTTAGAGCCAGGAGAGGAGGCCAGAGCTGTGAGGGGGTGGGAGGATGGAGGGAGGCCTCTCGTGCAGCCCCCTGCCCAGGGCCGAAATGCAACACTCCCACCCAGAGAGAGCCCTGTTCTGGAATAAACCACCAATTTGAAATCTGGCCATCTGCACCCCTGCGGGGCCATGCCTTGGAGACGGGGGATAGGGGGCAGGGGGCCAGAGGTCCAGCCTACCTCTGCTTCCCCCACCTTCCAACTGTCCTCCTCTGGTCTTTCCATGGCCTCCAGCCCCAGGCTCCCCGGTGCTCCCAACACCAACCCTCAGAGCTCCCTCCTCCAACCCCCTTCCCGGGGATCCCCCCGCGGTCCCACGCCAGGCCCTCCGTACAGCAGGCGCTGGTAGGTCCGCTCCTGGTAGGCCTGGTTGGTGAGGTAGGGCAGGTAGACGCGGCGGAAAGCCGGGCAGTGGCGCAGGACGATATCGCACACTTCGAAGCGAAGCACGTCCCTCTCCAGCTGCTGCTCCAGCTCCTGCAGGAACCTGGGGGCAGGACCGAGGCGGGTGGCCGGTGGGCAGGAGTCCCGCTTTCTGTCCCAACTGGGGACAGAGGCGCGGGCACCCCACCCCCGCTGCGGGCAGGTCACGGCCCCTCCGTGGGGACTCCACGAGGTACCCAGCTCATCACCGTGGCTTAGCGGAAAGAGCAAGGGCTTGGGAGTCAGAGGACGTGGGTTCTAATCCCGGCTCCGCCACTTCTCTGCTGTGTGATCTTGGGCAAGCCACTTAACTTCTCTGTGCCTCAGTTCCCTCATCTGTAAAATGGGGATTAAGACTGTGAGCCCCACATGGGACATCCTGATTACCTTGTATCTACTCCAGTGCTTAGAACAGTGCTTGGCACATAGTAGGCGCTTAACAAATACCATCAACAGCATCATCCCCAGGCCCCGACCTGGCTGGGTGCCCCGGGCTCGGCCCCCGTCCTCCGCTGGGAAGTGGGCGGCGGGCGGGCAGGGCGAGGGGCGAGTGGGGACGACGCCAGTCCGAAAGGCCAGCCCTCACCTCTCGCTGGTGTCCTTGACCTCGGGCAGCTTGGAGAAGAGCCACTGCTTCTCCTGGGCCCCTAAGCATTCGCCCAGCTCCCTCGAGCACAGGAAGTGCCCCACGGCCACCGACAGGCTGTGGATGTAGGAGGCCTCCGACGTGATCAGCTCAAACTTGGCCTGGAGGACATGCGGGAGGGGCAGCCCCGTGAGGATCCCCCCACCCCAGGGAGAGGAGTCTCCTCCCTTCCAGGTCAGGCAGAAGACCCAGGTGTTCCTCTCTGCCCGCCAGGGACCAAGGCCACCACTTCCCTCCTTCCCATGGATTCTGTCCCCTGCCCTCTCCCTCTTTCCTTTCCTTAGCAGCCCTACCCTGGGCTCCCACATCACCAGGCTCCCATCACAAACAGGCTCCCAACCCACAAGCTCCCTTGCTAGGAAGCAGCGTGGCTCAGTGGAAAGAGCCTGGGCTTTGGAGTCAGAGGTCATGGGTTCAAATTCCGACTCCGCCAATTGATGATAATAATAATAATAATGGCATTTATTAAGTGCTTACTATGTGCAAAGCACTGTTCTAAGCGCTGGGGAGGTTACAAGGTGATCAGGGTGTCCCACGGGGGGCTCACAGTCTTCATCCCCATTTTACAGATGAGGTAACTGAGGCACAGAGAAGTTAAGCGACTTGCCCAAAGTCACACAGCTGACAATTGGCGGAACCAGGATTTGAACCCATGACCTCTGACTTCAAAGCCCGTGCTCTTTCCACTGAGTCACACTGCTTCTTGTCAGCTGTGTGACTTTGGGCAAGTCACTTAACTTCTCTGGGCCTCATCTGTAAAATGGGGGCTAAGACTGTGAGCCCCCCGTGGGACAACCTGACCACCTTGTAACCTCCCCAGCGCTTAGAACAGTGCTTTGCACATAGTAAGCGCTTAATAAATGCCATTATTATTATTATTATTATTACCCCCAGGCTCCCGTGCCCTCCAGGCTCCCATGCTTCCCAGGCTCCCATCCTCCCAGGCTCCTGTGCCACCACCCTGGGCTTCTGTCCCCCAGGCTCCAGTGCTCCATGGGCTCCATTGCCTTCCTGGCTCCTGTGTCCCATAGGCTCCCACCCCTCCAATTTTCCATGCCCCTCTGGGCTCCCACCCCCCTGGGCTGCCGCTTCCCAGGCTCCCATGCCCCTTAGTCTCCAGTTTCCCCCTGGGTTCCTGCTCCCAGGCTCCTGTGCCCACCCCTGGGCTCCTGCCCCCCAGGCTCTGGCGTCCCACAGGCCAGAGCGGGCTCACCTCCTGCAGTTTGCACTCATGGAGGCTGATGGTGGCCAGCACGCCACTGCCCCGCACGTCGGGGATGTCCTGCCACAGGGAGAAGGTGGAGCTGCGGGAGAAGCGCTGCGCCCGGAAGGAGCTGCTGGGGGACAGGTTGGCGCGCGGCGGGCCTGGCCCCTCCTCCTCCTCCCTTCCTCCTTCCTCCTCTTCCTCCACCTCCTCCGCCACAGCGTCCTCACACTTCTGCCGCTGCAGCTCGCGGTCACTGGCCACGTCGCTGTATTCCTGGTACAGCACAGCTGCAGGGAGGGACACGGGGTGTGGGAAAGGGGATGTGGTACAGAAAACATGGGACATGGGATGCGAGACATGGGACACGGGACATGGGACTTGGGGCATGGGACACGGTACCATGCCCCAGGGAGAAGCAGTGTGCCTCAGTGGATAGAACACGGGCCTGGGTGTCAGAAGGACCTGGGTTCTAAATCCTGGCTTCCCCACTTGTCGGCTGTGTGACCTTGGACAAGTCACTTCACTTCTCTGTGCCTCAGTTACCTCATGTGTAAAATGGAGATTAAGAGTATGAGCCCCATGTGGGACAGGGGCTGTGTCCAACCTGATTGACTTGACAGTGCTTGGCATCATCATCATCATCAATCGTATTTATTGAGCACTTACTGTGTGCAGAGCACTGTACTAAGCGCTTGGGAAGTACAAATTGGCAACATATAGAGACAGTCCCTACCCAACAGTGGGCTTGGCACATAGTAAATGCCCATCAAGTGCCAGTACCTACCTAGGAAATAGGGCAACCTCCCTCTCCTCCCACCCCCCAACCTGAACACTGTTCCGCTGGACTCCCCAGACTCCCCCTACCAAGTCCCATCCATCTCTACCCCTTCCCTGCCCAGCCCAACCCGGGCCACGACCACGGCCCCTCCGCTTACAGTTAAGGAGAAACCGAGACTGGCGCCGCTCATGGGGGACCCAGGTGTTTGGGGCTGGCTCTTCCAGCCTCTCGGGCCTGAGGAGAGATGGGCAAGGAGTCGGGGCGGGGAGGGAGAGAAGTGGGGGGCCGGGGAGGGAGGGAAGGGGCAAGGATAGGGCCAGACAGGGCAGGGGGCACATGGGCTGTCCAGTAGGGCCTGGCCTCCAGCTTCTGGGCAGGGAGAATTACCTAGGGCTGGGCCAGCTGCTTTGCCTCTCTCCGGGTGCCCCCGTTACAGGGGTCACAGTGCCACAACCCTGCGGCTCTGGGCAGCTCGGCTCCGGGCAGCTCTGCTCCTTCCAGAGGCCTTTGCCTGCAGTGAGGAGACCGAGCGGAGCTCGGGTCAATCAATCAATCAATCATATTTATTGAGCGCTTACTGTGTGCAGAGCACTGTACTAAGCGCTTGGGAAGTACAAGTTGGTCACAAGAGGAGCTCAGGCCAGGGACACCTGTCCCTGCCCCTGAAGTGGCAGCCTAGTCAATGCGAAGGGAGGCTTGGGGCCTCCCAAATGGTCAGGCCATAGACCCCCTCCCGCCACCGGCACCGAGCCTGGGAGACAGGCCCCCGAATCTGTTTGACCACCTCCCAAGCACTCATCACAGTGCTCTGCTCAAAGTAAGCACTTAAATGCCATGAATTGACTGACACTCCCCCATCCCTGACCACGTGGCTAGGTCCCCCGGGGGGGGTGTGTTGGCACCTTCTCGGGCAGGCCAGGCCCCCCTCTCCTTGGGCCCAGCCTTGGCAGAGAGGGCCTTGCCCAGGCGAAGGGAGAAGGTGGGGCGTCGCTGGGAGAACTGCAGCCTGTTCATCAGCTCCGAGGCCGAGAAGCGCCTTCTTTCTGGCTCTTTCGTGCCCTCCCGGGCTGGGGTTGGCAGCACCGACTCCAGGGTCTTGGGCACCTCAGGGGCCGCGGGCGGCTCTGGTTCCTCCACTCCAGCCTCCAGGAAGGCCACATGGTCCTCGGAACCAGGGCTGCCTCCTGTATCTTCGCTGTGATATACCCGCATTTTCCGCCCTGGGGGAAGGGGGGATCAGGGTAGCCGGGCCTCTGCCCATCAGGGGCCACAAAGCAACTTCACCTGCCTCTGACAGCCTGGCCCTGTCAGCTGGGCACTGCTTCTTAAGCTGCCAGGTGACAGAGACGTTGCTCCCCCCGCCCCCTCCGAGGCCCAGACCAAAGGCCCAGAAGTGGGCAGAGATGGGAAGAGAAGATGGATCGAGATCTGCTGGCTGGTCAGAGAGAGCTATGCCAGTTCTGAACCTCTTCCCTGGGCATGACCCCTGCTGACTGGAGCAATTCCCCCCACTCCCTGCCCGACTCCCAATCCCAGGAGCAAGTGGCACCCAGGGGGTCACTCACAGGCAGACTTCTCAGAGCTGCGGCTAGCTCGGCGCTGGAGCTCCGGGTGCCGGGGACTCCTGGGTCCCCCCAGGAACTTGTCGAGTGCAGAGTCTCCAAGGGGCAGCGGGTCTGTGGGGCGGGCAAGGGGACAAGGGCACCAGCTGTCCGCCCTGCCCTGTCGGGGCCCGACGCCAGCGGGGACTCCAGGGTTCTGATCCCCAATGGGCAGGGGCCAGAGCAGCCCGTGATCCCGATCTGGGGAGCCCTGAGGTCTCAACAACCAGTGGCTTGGCCTTGCCGGGTCCTCGGTGGAGAAGGGGAAAAGGTCAAAGGTCGCTGGGGTGGGCAGGTCGGTGAAGGACAAGCTCTCTTGTTGGCACACAGCCACCGGGTGGCACCTGGGGCTGGTCGGCTCCTCTGGGTCCTGGGCCGCCCCTCTGGGCAGTGGCCCCAGGGGCCCTGCCCCCAGCCCGTAAGGCAGAGAAGCCAGGTGGGGCTGGAAGTCAGGCTGCGCTCGGTAGTCCATCCCACAGGGCAGGGCCGGCTGCTCTCCTAGACCTGCGGGGGGGAAGAGGAAGAGATGGGCAGAGGAGGCTCCCACCCCAGGTGTCCGAGCCGGAGGGGGCAGAGCTATGGGGCGCAGGGCAGGGCTGGAGGAGAGGGGCCTGGGCAGAGTCCAGAAAGAGATGGGTGGGGGTGGGGGGCAGCCCAGGGGAAGGAAATGGGGAGGGGACACCCTAATCTCCACACTCCCAAAACCCTCTAAGGGGTGGTTCCACTGCTCTCCGGCTCCATACGGAGCCACTGCACAGACATGCACCCACGCACCCACACCCACACACATACACAAACACAGTCTCATAAAGCCACATTCGCAGAGGTACATGGCTACAAACATCCACACACCCACACAGCAAACATCCATTACTCCGTTCAGACTAGCCACCCAGCACACACCTAGTTCATCCACATTAGCACACCTGCATGCACTTCCGTGCACTTTCCCACAGACACACCCACACAGTCCTCCCCCCCGCCACCTCCGGGCCCTGGCAGAGACCCACCCCTGAACCCCACCATGTCCACTCCTGGACCAAGATGGCAGCCCCTCCCCAAGGAGATCTCAGCAGCCTTCAGGGGTCCCCGATCCCAAAAGGGTACAGAGGGGCCCTGCCTCCATACCGTTGGGCCTGCCTGGAGCATCCCAACATCCCAGCGGTGGAGGTTGGCAGGGAGGGGTGTTCAGGAGCCAGGGCTGGGTGACTCAAGGGGTGGACCAGGGCCCCTAGCCCACTGGACCTTCCCCCAAAGCCGTAAACAGGAAGCTGGCCCAACCGTAGGCTCTCCCCTCCAAGCTCTGCCCCAGCTGGCTGGCTAGCCAATAGTCCATCCGGCTGGAGTTCCCGGTGACCCAGGCTTCCTGGAGCTGAATCCCAGCTCCCTGGGAAGGGAATGCAGGGTTTACCTGGAGCCTCAGAGCCTTAGGGCCTCCCGGCCCGGTCTCCCCCTTCCCTCTGCCAGCTCCGCTCCTCTCCTCTGTGCTCCTCTCCCGGGAAGCCCTGCTCAGCTCCGCTGGCTAAGGAACTTCCCACCCAGACAAAGAGTTTGATTCATAAAACCCTGCGGTGAAGCTGTCAGAGGGAGCGGGGCTGGGGGTGGGGAGAGCTGGTGGCTGCCTGCCCCAAAGAGGGGGCTGCCCCGCCTCCTCGGCACAAGAGCACGGATACACCCCCTCCCAGACCCCAACACACCAGAACCTGCCCAGCCAAGTCATGGGCAGGAAATGAAGGAGGCAGAGGCAGAGACAGAAGGACACCCGGACAGGGAGGCAGGTGGAGAGAAGAGTGAGAGAGAGACAGGAATCAAGGCAGATGACCAGAGACAAACAGAGATTCAAAAGCAGAGTTAGAGATGGAGAGACAGACAGATAGAGAAAGGAGACCCACTGAGGAAAGCCTGAGGGACAGAAAGAGAGGGAAGGAGGGAGGACCCGGACAAGGGAGAAGTGTGGCCTAGTGGAAAGAGCAAAGGCCTGGAAGACAGGGGACCTGAGTTAAGTCAGAGGACCTGGGTTCTCATCCCAGCTTTGCCACGCCTGCCGTGTAACCTTGGGCGAGTCTCTTAACTTCTCTGGGCCTCAGTTTCCTCATCTGTAAAATGGGGATTCAATACTTGTTCTCTCTCCCGCTTCAACTGTGCGCCCCATGGGGGACAGGGACTGTGTCCAACCAGATGATATATGCCAGCGCTTAATATGGTGCCTGGCACATAGTAAACAAATATCATCATTGTTATCATCATCAAGGGACTGGGAGCTGGGGACCTCTGGGTTCTACCGCAGAACCCCTCCCCAACTTACGGAGCCCAGCTGGGTCAGGAGTAACCTTGGTTCGGGACAAGTACCCTCTCCACCACTACCACCCATTCGACTGAGGACCCCAGGCTCTACCGTAACTCCTCAATAGCAAGGTTGAATCTGGGAGGATGAAGGAAGGGGGTCTTCTCCCTCCCACTCCAGGGGGTCTTTCCTCAATCAAGCCACAGGCTGAGACCCAATGCCCTCAGGATTGCCCACCCCAGTCTCACAATGTCTCACCACCCGCCTGCCAGGAGACTCTGGATCAGATTTAGACCCTGTCTTGGGGAACTGAACCCCTGGTGAGGGGGTGCAGCAGTGAAGGAGGGAGGAGAAGACTCTAGCCAGTTTGGGGCATCACTAGGGCATCACTGGGGCATTCCATCTCTGTCCACCAAGCAACACTTCTTCCCGCCTGCCCTCAAAGGCCCAACTCTCTGTGCCACCCACCCACCCAGGAGGCACTAAGCTGTTTTGTTGGCAGCTCCGGGGAATGGGAGGAGGCAGGTCTCAAGAGATGGGCAGGGGCCAGGTACCAGTTCCCTGCCAGCTTCCACTTGGCTCCTGGATCATCCTAAGAGCCCGGGCACAAGCGAAGACCCTTTTGACTTCCTCCTGAGCCTCTCACCCCAAATCCGGATCTCTGGCCCCCAGAAGGCCTCCTTACCTCCACTGGCACATGCTGGGGGCCAGCCTGGAGGCTCCAATGTCCCCCTGAGTGGATGACCCTCCCGGCCACAATGGGCACACCAGCTCCTCTCGCTAGCCCCAGTTTTCCAGGGCTCTGGGGGTGAGCAGGACAGCAACCAGCCAATCCCACCTGGCTTAAACTCTGCACGGCTGGGACAGTTGTCTGACATCCCTGGCATCTCCCCACTGGGCCCAGCGGTGGGCAGAGAATCACGCTCAGGATGAAGGTCACCACCAAGAGCAGATGAAGTCTTCCCGAGGGCAGACAGGAGGGGCAGAGGGAAGGCTGGGCAGGGGCTCTGAACAGTGGGAGCTCAGCCCCTCCCCTAGGCAGGCTGGAGAAGTAGGGGACAGCTAGGTGACTACCTGAATGATGGAAAGGGAGCAAGACCACAATGCTATTCTCAGCCTCTGGCCTTGGGGTTGGAGGGGAAGCTTTGCTCCCCCAGAAACAGAACCTCAGGTGCCTGTGTCAGAGCCAGGATGTTCTGGGTTTTCCTTCTTTCCCGGAGCGAGGGGGTGGCATTCAACATCCTTCTCAAAGCCCCTTTCCGGTCCCTTGCTCAGATTTGCTACCCTGGACCCAAGGGAGACGGGGAAGCAACAACAACAACAATGGTATTTGTTCACTGCTTATTACGTGTAATAATAATAATATTTGTTAAGCACTTACAATGTGTTAAGCACTGTTCTAAGCACTGGGGTAGATTCCACTTCATTAAAACCTACACAGCTCCTGGCCCACAAGTGTCTCACAATCTAAGTAGGAGGGAGAGCAAGTACTGAATCCCCATTTTACAGCTGTCCCCTATTTCTCCAGCCTGCTCCCACTATTCAGAGCCCCCGCCCAGCCTTCCCTCTGTCCCTCCTGTCTGCCCTCGGGGAGACTTCATCTGCTCTTGGTGGTGACCTTCATCCTGAGCGTGATTCTCTGCCCACCGCCGGGCCCAGGGACGTCAGACAGGTGTCCCAGCCGTGCAGAGTTCAAGCCAGGTGGGATTGGCTGGTTGCTGTCTCTGTTGCACAGAGAATTAAAGTGACTTGCCCAAGGTCACACAGCAGAAAAATGGCAGAACTGGGATTAGAACTCAGATGCTCTGACTTCCACTTCCATGCTCTTTCCACTTGACCAAGCTGCTTTTCGACAAGTCCAGAGAGTGAACTCCCAAGGGTCCCTTGAGGGGCTGGGGTCCTAATGTCCTTTGCCCAGGGAAAAACAGCAGCTGCCTCCTCCCATCCCAGCCCAAGAAAGCACAGGGGCAGCAGAGCAGTGACAGAGCTGGGAGGGGGCATCTGGTGATGTGACCCGGAGCTAGAAACCAAACCCCGGAGCCAATGCCAGCCCTGCAGGGAATCCAAGGGGTGGAAGGGACTTTGAGAGGTTATCTGGTACAGGCCTCTGCTTCATCATCTTGTCCTCAGTCCCTCCACGCAGTCAACCCAGATTGGCCACTTTCTCTTTCTGCTCCATTGTCTCCAGGGTGGGGAAACTGAGCCAGAGTGGAGGGTATTCTACTCCTTCCGGCCAGCTTTCTGCTAATGTCCTCCAGAGCTGCCCTCTGACCCGGCAACAGTAGCAGCTTGTGGGAGCACATATAAGCCCCCAACACCCTTGCATCTGCAGGAAAAAAAAAAAACTGCCCACTTGGCCATTCAAAGGTAAGCTCTTTGCAGGCAGAAAACTTGATGGTGAGTCTAGTTGGGGTCAAAGTCACTATTCAGTGTCCTGTGAACAAACCCAGTGAAGCTAACATTCATTCAACCGTATTTATTGAGTGCTTACTGCGTGCAGAGCACTGTACTAAGCGCTTGGGAAGTACAAGTTGGCAACATATAGAGACAGTCCCTTCCCAACAATGGGATTTAGGTCGGTCACACTGGTCCTGCAGAATTCAGCATGGCATTCAGTTCCTGGGCATTCAGTGCAGGCTCTCGACCCTGGATGTCCTTGAGAGAAGGTGGGCACGGGAACCCTGAGAGGAAGCAGCTCAGGCCTGGGCAGGGACGTCAACGGGCTTGGGGCGGCCTACGAGCTCTGACCCCAGAGGCCCACCCCAGGTAAGGGGAAGGGGTAAGTCTGCTCTGGGCATTGGCACTCAGGGTGCCCAGCAAGAGCCCTCCCCACCCACAGGCCCACCCTTGACTTTCTTCCCTGAAGAGGTGCCTGGGTTACATTGCCATCCTGACCCCTCTGGAGTTGCCCATCTCTCCAGGGGGTAGCAGGGGGCAGAGTCCAGACTGGACCTGGGAGCCAACCAGGACAGATGCCCTTCTAGATTGCATCTCCTGGGGCAAAGAGAGTCGTGGTGAACCCCGGGCTGAGCGAGGGTGAGGGTTTCATCATCATCATCATCATCAATCGTATTTATTGAGCGCTTACTATGTGCAGAGCACTGTACTAAGCGCTTGGGAAGTACAAATTGACAACATATAGAGACAGTCCCTACCCAACAGTGGGCTCACAGTCTAAAAGGGTTTCCAGGGGATCTCGGGGCCCCCTCTCCCACACTCTGGGTACCCTACACTGATCGGCTTCCAGTCTCCCCGATGGTTCTGCATTGGTACGGGGCGAGGAGCGGCTGCAGGAGGAATGCCCACCTGGCAGGGTGGCAGGGGCCAAGGGGATCGTGCCAACCCTCCCGTTTTCCGGTCCTCGTCTCACCTGCTTGTGGGGCGGTACCCCTTTGGCTGCCCTGCCACAGTGAAGGGGTGCTGAGCTGACCACCGTCATGGGTGGGCCTCGCCCACAGAGCAAGAGGGTTTGGCAGCAGCTCTTCTGCCACCCCTATCCCCGCGGGTCTCCCCCCTTGTCCTTCCCCTTGGCCCCTGCCCCCAGGGGACAGAGCCACCTGCCCCAGCCCAGGACTGAGACCTGTGCCCTGGGAAACAGATGCCAGGCGGGGGCGGGGGGGTGATGGGAGGTGGGTGATGGGGGTGGGAGGCAGAGCCCACCGGGCCGTCCGGGATGACATTGCCGCGGGAGGGGCAGAGGTGGGCACGGGGCTGTGGGCTGAGGTTTGCCCCGGGCTGGGGGGTGTTGAGGCCGTACCTCGTCCG